>NC_064641.1:451376373-451985540 GCF_023864345.2 Schistocerca serialis cubense | reverse complement strand
TCAGAATGCAATTTGTTGAACATCTCTGTGACACCCTTGCCCTGAATAATAAAATCTGTGTTAAATTGTGTATCTCTTCTTAGAAACTTTTCTCCTTCTTCTGTTTATCAAACTTCATCAGAGTCCTAGAAAAACAAACAATATTCAATAATTAGTCGAATGAAGATTTTGTACCCAAACTTTTTTGTATGTGAATTAAACCACCTTGGATTCTTCCAATAAATTTGAATCTGGCTCTATGTTTCCCATGGCTAAATTTGTATGACAACTCCATCTTACACAATTCCAGATATATATCCCTTGATATTTGATGGTTGTTGCTGATCCAAGATGGTGGCTTGTATACAGACATTTCGGATTAATGCAAAAAAAGCGAAACTTATACGAATAAAAGCAGTGTGTGCGCACATTGTAGAGATGAAATCAGAAAGTTAAGTGGTTATTAAGTTGTCTTTAACTAACCATTAATGTCCCAATGTGCAATATGAAAAAACTTGCAGCTGAAAAGTGTGAAGTGCCATTATCACAAAAATCGCATACAGTTTCACATGATAACCAAACTTTTCCAAATATGAATATTAACATGAAAACACTATTGTCTGAAAAGTGTGAATGATTATCACAGTAAAAATTGCATATATTTCCATGTGATGGTCAAATTATTTCAAATAAGTGGATTGCAATTACTACTGAACTAAGTGATAGTGATAAACATGGAAGTGTGAAGTGCTATGGCGATGAAGCTCACGAATGACGCAGTGGCTGCATAAACAAAACAACAATGAAAATAAGTGACAACAGAATCAAGAATCCTTCGCTTAAAGATACAGTGTTCTTTTCTTAAGAGAGAGGCACAGCAGAAACTTGACAAGTAATTTGCAAGACAGTAACAAAGATTCCAAAAGCAATGGGAATGCTAAATCCAGGGGCAAATATGAAAAATGTTACCGATCTCGAACCACAGGAAAAAATGACAGATGAAAATGAATGTCAAGTGCGTAGCTGGTGCCAACAATATCGCGAGAAAAGAGGCACAACATAGAGTAAAATTATTGTAGAAAAATATGACTTAAACAACATTCATAATCATAAAGGTAATAAGCACGTTTTTCTTTCTTTCTGTCTTTCTTTCTTTTTTTTTTGTTGAGAAAACATAGCAAATTAGCCCTCAAATACCAGAATCTTCAATATTCAATGAATAAATCAGAGCACTTGGATGTACACTTGAATGAAACTAAAACACATTTCTTCATAGTGAGTGAATTGGGTTGCAAAGAAGATGAAGCATATGGGCAGGCTAAACAGTTATAAACTCATAAACTTGTTCTATAGAATGATGTGTAAAAGTGGTGGGGTAGGGTGCAGCTTTGAAGAATTTTTTAGTTGTCTGCACGATTTGCTGGAGAAGACATCAGTGAAAAAAAAACCTGTTGATCGCTGGAGATGTCAACATTGACTCATTAAATAATAGTGTTAATAATTTGTGTTATGTAGACATACTACAGTGTTGTAACTATAACCACATGAACTGAGAACTTACAAGAATTACTATAGATACACAAACACCAGCTGAACACATTTTCACAAACATAACAAAGGAGAATATAAGCACCTTAAAAAAAAAAACCCACAGAGCCTTTACTATGGAAACTCAAGTAGGGAATGTAGACATAACTAAAAGTGGTACATTGTATATAAAAGAAAATTTAATTATAATAAATTTAAGAGGACATGAGGTAATGAAAAATGGGAACCAGTATATAATGCAACTGATCTGAATGATAAATGGGAAAATATCTAAAGACTATCCACTCAAACTTTAAATGAAACATGTCCTTTAGTAAAAGAAGTAAACAAAGCTATAAAACATAAAGCTGAGAATTTTCCTCCTGAAATCACTGAACAGAGAGAACCAGAAAGACTGCTATATATTCTTTAGAGGCAGTAAACTACAAAACACAAACTGCTCAGAAAAAACACACAGATTCCTTCCCTACCCTTCTAACGGTTTCAGTGACAAGAGAAGCAGTGCAAAATTGGATTGCGAACTTCACACTTCTCTTACTACAGTTGACATACTTGAAATGTTTAGCCAATATTCTTCTCTGAATATGAGGTTGCGTCAATCTCCACAACTTCTTCTCCAAAGAAATAATGCTGGTTAGAGGAACTAACACATACTCTCTCTCTCACTAGAAATAACTCGGTACCCTCATACTTTCAGGTAAGTTCAGGTGTATTTTCATCTCCACAAGTTTCACATAAACATACAAATTCTTGCAAGTCAACTACGACGATGCCTGTCAGATACTATTAAATATAATAATATTGTGGTGGGTTTCATAACCACCAGAAATTCAAAAACAGGTCTTACTTCTCACAAGTCTAACACCAAGATAAAGAAAAAAAAGTCTCTAGACAAAACATGTTACAGTTGTTGATAACAATTACAATCATTACACCGTCAAAGAATAACGCATGCTTGCTCCTTGTGCATCACGTACAGCTTCTATGGAGCGAGCAGCAAACACTTGTCGGCGTCACTTGTCTGACGCAGCTCCTGTGTTCCCAGGACCAATGTCCATCCTGCACATGCAGACATGTGTTGCACAGTAAATAGGCTCTCTCTCACACTTATCTTTAAAATATCGCGTGTTCGAGGCGGCAGAAGGTCGAGTGGTTCCAGAATTTACGTGTAAATTCTCGAAGCACTACATATCCGCCTCCTCAGATCGAACGCGTGATATTTTATACCTAATCATTATCCACATTAATATCGTACCTAATAACTATCCACATTTCAAAAGTAATCATTTACTGCATAAATTTATATACACAATTTCTTTCTTTCTTTTTTGCTTTCTTCCCCATAAATTCTCGTACTCTATAGAGCAGGCTTCCGATTGTTGTCTTTCTACTAATTCTTTACTCTACTTTGTTTTTAGAACATTAGCCTCTATTTATGATTTCATTCCGCATTGCTCTTACTTATAAATGGTGAGGACTTTCTCTTCAGTTCCAATCGTAAATTCCAGCTATCATAGACACTTAAATATTTCATCCTGTTTTTCTTTTTTTTTCTTTTTTTTACTCAGTACTGACATTAGTTTGTATTTTGGAGGAACTCTGGGCAAATGAAAGTGTTCTTTCTGACACTCATAAAACATAATAATGCTAGTAGTATGCAGAATTCAAACTTAACAGAATAATCTCTATAAAATGTGTGACTCCTGTCATGATACTGTCCATTTCCCCTTTAGGAACAGTACCTATACCTTACATATGGATTGACCCTATGAATGCACTCCCTCCTTCTGTTTTGGTGGGTACGCCCCTCTTGATTCCTATTTACCTATGGTACAGGTCAATCCCCTTCTTGGTGCCCCTGTCCGCACAGTATAGGTCAGCCTATCTGCCTTTTATATTAAATAAATGCTGGGTGCACCCCCTTTATCCTTTATGAGGAGGCCTCATGGTTCATTTCCCTAGTATACATCCTTATGTACACTATAACTAAATGTTTTCTGCTAAAGTTACGATTCTAGTTTACACCTCAACTCCACTTCTTGATACTTCATTTAGTCTCCAGAGTCCTCCCCAACTTTGCAACGTATACATTCTTGGTATATACTGTGCCTCTATACATCATTCAATGTATAATATGTTTACTTAGGTTATAAGAGTCCCACTATCCTACAAATCGTCAGAATATTGGTTAGATTGACATTCCTTAATGATTACCCCAATTGATTTCTCTCTGGCTTATGTTCTTTTTTCTTACTCATGCCTCCTTCTTACACATACTCGGAAATCGTTACAGTTCTTATATATATGTATATGATATTGAATAGTCATAGTTCTTAATGTATATATATTTTCCCCTATATACGTGCAATGCAGGACCTTCACAATAAACAACAATGTGTGTACGTGCAATGCAGAACCTTCACAATAAACAACAATGTGTGTACGTACAATGCAGAACCTTCACAATTAAAAACAATGTGTGTACGTGAAATGCAGAACCATCACAATAAATGACAATGTGTGCTTCCTTCCCCAGGGTACACATTCCTTTCCCCCTACAACACTTGACAGTTCTCCCCTTTTGATGTGTAAGATCATTGTTTGTGTAATTGTATTTTTTGTGTGTATGCGTAAGTGTGTTTGTGGGGCCTGATTCTTCGGCCTACTTATATAAAATAAGTTGTAGGTTATTGGAATCCATGGAAAATCAGAAGGATTTCTGCGAGAGAAGTAGCTGAATATGGAAAGAGGGAAAGATAGATAGGTACTCAAATGAGAAGTAAGAAAGGAAAAAGTAGAAATGGTTGCAAAGATTGAAGAAGAGAAAGAAGATAGCCCCAAAGACGGAAAACCCTTCCCACCCCCCTTCCCGGGATCCCTACTGCACCAGTACTTGGGTGAGAAGCCGGAAGAGGTATGGTGTTAAATGTCTCCTACAGAACGGACATTCTCACCTTCACCTCTGAAGTCCCCGGGGATGGCAAATGGTGAAGAATCAGTCACATTTGTTTGCGAGGGTCGTTTGGAAGGTATGGTGTGGTGTGCTGTGTATTCTGTGTTAGCCATGTTTGTACTTACACTACTCACCTCTCCAAAAACTAATACAAACCCTCACATCTACATCAAATTTCATAAAGGGTACAAAATATTCTATACTAAATAGAAAATTACACACTACTATACAATAGTTGTTTAGTCATTAAGCTTATACTATATTTTTATACACACATAAAAGGTTGTGTTCAGTTCATGTTGTCTAGATATCATTCTGTTTGAATAGTACCATCATATTACGTTTTCCACTAATATTATATACTATTCACTGCATTTCATGTTTAGAAATCAGTTTATCTGTGATTCTCTTAAGTCTATTATCTTTTAGTCATAGTTAGTTTCCTAGGAACTAACATTATAGGATAGTTTAAGAATTCAAGAATAGATTACAGAACAGTTTAAGATTTGAAGGGAATTTGGTGCAGGAAAAATAGTACAGAAGAAACATCGAAAACAACTAGAGACTATTTCCTGTTTAAGTTGGTAATTGTCAGTAGGTTGTTCAGGCCAAATGAAACATTTAATAAGAGGTTCTCCTACAAAGGGTTTGCCTATCACTTTTAAAGGTGTCAATCCTGTTGATAAATGTGGTAGTTCATTTAAAATAAGTTCAAAGTCTTTGATCTTTGTTGCCCGTAATGTATGTTTTTCGTGGCAAGGTGCGGCACAATTTCCCGATATCTTTCATTACCCGTTCACAAGGATTTGACGATGGATTATAGTTCGATATTAATACCTGATGAATATCCTCCCATGCTAGAAATTCGTTAATGACAAATTGTCGCCCATTATCAAAGAGAAATCATTTTGGTTTGCCTACCTCAAGAAAGTATTTTTGCAGACAGTGTATCACGGTTGGTGTAACTGGTTTCTTAATACAATACAACTTAACGTACTTTGACCAACACTCTATGAGGACAAAAATATACTACACTCCTCCCTTTCCTTTTGGAAGTGGTCCAAAGAAATCCACTGCTGTAAGATCATGTAATGTCTTAGGAATGATTGGATACATTTTGTATTTAACATGAGTGTTACTTTCTTTTACCTTCCAACAGATTTCACAAGTCCTAATTACAGATGCTACCTTCTGTCCTAGCTTCTTAAAACAATAAAACTTATTCATATGAGCCATACATTTCTTTATCCCAAAGTGTCCATATCCAGTATGAACATACCCCGCAAACTCATCCACCACCAACTTCAGGATGTTATGCTGTCTCTCCAAAATAAATTATGCCCTATAATCTTCCACCCCCCTACTTGCTTAAGAGGTAAGGAATTCTTTTTACACATAGTATATATTTCTGTAAAGTAGGTAGCATGATGGATGTTTTCGGTTATTCTTTCAGCCATTTCTTGTACCCTGGTGTGCGGACTAGAGCGCGCGCGTGTGAGTGTGTCTATATACACACACACACACACACACTCTAGTGTTTGGAATTTTTGGATACCCCATATTATTGCTAATGTGAAGATAGTAACGGTTCTCAAAAGAACAGATACCATTGATAACCGTGCAGCTTCTCTAGAATAAATGATAATTGATTAAAATTGTCAGCCACCGACAGGTGTTGTTGATAAACCTTGATGGGGACAGCTGAAAATGTGTGCCCCGACAGGGACTCGAACCCAGGATCTCCTGCTTACATGGCAGACGCTCTATCCATCTGAGCCGCTGAGGACACAGATGAATAGCAAGACTGCAAGGATTTATCCCTTGCACATTTCCCGTGAAACCCACATTCCCAACTGTCCACAATCTAAATATGTAATTCCCTCTTACGGTAATTGTCACCTTAGTGTGCATGAGTAATGAGTGGATGAGCAAATATCTATTAGGAACATTACATATGTAGATTGTGGACAGTTGGGAATGTGGGTCTCATGAGAAGCATGCAAGGAATAAATCCCTGCAGTCACACTATTCATCTGTGTCCTTGGTGGCTCAGATGAATAGAGCATCTGTCATGTAAGCAGGAAATCTCGGGTTCAAGTCCCAGTCGGGGCACACATTTTCAGCTGTCCTCATTAAGGTATATCAAAAACACCTGTCGGCAGCTGAGGGTTTCAATTAATTATCATCTATTGCTAACAGTTCTTTTTCTGTGACTGTATAGTTTAATTCATGTTTGTCAAGACTCCGGCTAGCAAAAGCTATAGATCTGTGATTTGTACTTTCCAGACCCCACTCTCCTTGAAAAGTTCTGCTGCTATACCATAGTCAGATGCATCTGTTGAAATTTTAAATGGCTCACCCATAACCGGATGCTGTAATATGGGTGATTTGACCAGTGCTCCTTTTACATTTTCAAATGCATCGTTGGCATCTTGGTTCCAAACCCACAGTATTCCCTTCCTTAATAAACGTAAAAGTCTTGGGTCATTCAGCTCTTGACTTCGTATATATCATTTATAGTATCCAGCCATTCCGGTAAATCCCTTCAATTGTCTTATGCTTCTAGGGTGTGGACACTCCTTAATGGCCTTTATACGATCCGGATCTGGTCTAATTCCTTGCACTCCTATGATATGCCCTAAAAACTTAAGTTCTTGCCTCACAAAGTGCGATTTTGACTATTTTACTGTAATACCTTTTGCTTTAAACCTGTTCAGAGTTTTACTCAAGGTCAGGCAATGCTCTACCCAGGTAGATGAGATTTCTAGTATGTCATCTATGTATATTATTAAATCTTTTAACAATTCCTTTCCTAACGCTTTGTCCAGTGCACGTATAAACACGGATACTGAGATATTTAGCCCGAATGGTAACAAATTAAAATAATACGATTTCCCATCAAACAGAAATGCTGTATATTTATTTGATTCAGGATGTAACCAAATTTGCCAATATCCGGCAGTCAGGTCCACCGTGCTAAAATACTTTTCTTTATCAAATTTGGACAATAATTCATCAATGTTAATGGGTCTGTCTCGTTCCGTCTCTATATGTGTATGCGCATCTAGTACTAACCGCACGCCTCCCATAGCCTTTTTTACTACTACCAAGGGGTTATTCATGACACTAGAGCTACGTTCTTTTATGTTATTGTCAATCATCTTGACAATTTCTTCCTTAACTGCTTCTTTTAGACTTACCAGTATTGGATATGGCTTACAGAAAAATGGAGTATTATCTTTGATTTTAAATTTACATACATAGTCACTAATACTACCCGGACTATCAGAAAATACCATTTCATACTCCAAAAGAATTTTAGATAAATCTAATTTTTGATCATTGGTTAATAATGGAGATTTGCTCACTTTGTTTTGTATGTCAGCTCTATGTGATACATGACTCATGTTATCGATTGTCTGTGCTAGTTGTGCTGTAGGTGTTAATCTCAGACATCGATTCTCTATTGTTTGTTTATCAATGTAGATGTCTGTCACAAACAGTATCCAATATCTACTATCTCCTTTTTCAAAACATAGAAAATTTTCCAGAAAGTTTAAAATTACTTTATATCCCAACAGCCAATCTAACCCAAATAAGATATCCCTGTTAATATTTTATCCTAGTAAAAGGATCTGACAAGATGGGATATCCCCAATGTTGCAGTTTACTTGGGTTTCGTATTTGACCACTTCACTTTTCGTTCCAGTTATACCAACTATGTACACTCCATTTACTGGTAACAGCGGTAGGTGTTGTTTAGTCTGTAATGTGTTAAAGACCACTCAAGAAATCAGTGACACTTCACTCCTCGAGTCTATAGATATGATAACTTTAACATTCTCCACTTTTTCTACTATTACTGGTTGTGGATTATCGGTAGTCAAGCTTGGTTCTTCTAGCAACAGCCATTCTTTTGTTGGCATTTTAAGCATGAAATTAACATACCTATTATAAATCAGGCCTCCTAATGTATTTCTACGACCTCAGCCCCGGCCCGGAATCCAGATCACACTACGTTTTCCTCATTATTGGTGGTCACTGGTTGGTTACCAAATCGGGGTATTACGTTACTATTTTGTACTCTATTAATACTTGGTACAAATTCTTGTGAAGTAACTGGACCTAAATTCGAAGGTGGAAGCTTCTTCTGATAATTTTCGTTACCATTATTCCGGTCACACTGGTGTACTCCAGTTAAATTAGTCTCATGTCTCTTAAAATTACTATTATTATTATTATTGTTATTATTACCTTTTCTATAAATCTGATTTTCACTCTGGTGTAGGTTCTTGTTGTGGTCTTTGTTT
Source organism: Schistocerca serialis cubense (assembly GCF_023864345.2). Taxonomy (NCBI): domain Eukaryota; kingdom Metazoa; phylum Arthropoda; class Insecta; order Orthoptera; family Acrididae; genus Schistocerca; species Schistocerca serialis. The sequence continues at coordinate 451,976,750 of NC_064641.1, read as the reverse complement.
ACGGCATCCAGAGCATCTACAAAGGATAATAATTCTTCTACAGTTTTCCACCCACTACATAATATATCTTTCCTAGCGTAGATGGGTAATCGTCTTATTAAAATTCGAACTAACCCCTCTTCCTCCATGGGCTTGTCTAAGTACTTCGCCCATGTCCAATGTCAGTTGAAATACTTTCGCATCACACCCCACTAACTGTTGTAATACTGTGGGTTCCACAAGTCGGATATCAGTTTTTCCTGGGTGCTTGCTGACCAATACTTCTCCTTAAACTTCTCCTGGAAGTCTGCCCAAGACGAAAAGTTTTCAATGTTTAGTGTGCCTCACTCACGAGGCCTCTCCTAATAGATACCCCACAGCAAATTCAATCTTTTTTGAATCTTCCCAAGTCTTGGGCAAGGCTTGATTGAACCTTTTCAAAAAATGAGTAGGATGTACTTCCTCATCTGGCTTAAACTTGGGGAACTGTCTACATAACCCTGAATTTGCTCCCCATTGTAAATCTGTCATTACTTCACTGGTTAACACCACATTAGGAGAAGTCACCTTCTTGTCTACCTTTTCCTGGAAGTCCCTACCGTACAGCCTAGCCACCTGTATCTGCAGTGACGAGCAGTCCCTCTCAAAATATACCGAGGGTCTCACTGAAGCCTTCACTGACTGTAATTATCCTCCCATCCTTGTACAAAAACAAATCTCCCATGCCTATCTTTCCAGTCTCCCACCACCTCCCAAAGTCCCACAGTCTGGCCACAGAGGAGCATTCCACTTGTAACTCGGTACCATCTGGGACTGGAGAAACTGAATTACATTCTCCGCCAGGGTTTCGATTACCTCTTGTCATGCCCTGAAATGAGAAATGTCCTGCCCACTATCCTTCCCATCCCTCCTACCATGGTATTCCCTGAAATACATTCTACGTTCCTGTAACCCTCCTGGCCTCAACCTTCGTTAGTCACTGTCCTCACCCATCCAGCACCCTCCTTGTTCCCATTCCAGCACTACACAGCCATCATTTCACCGCCACACCCAGTCTTTTAATTTCTCTTCTTTCCGCTACTTACTCCCTCCCTCCCTCCGCACCTTCTCTCCCGCCCTCCATCTAAACTGCAACACTTCACTGTCTGCCACTCCAACCATACTATCCCTTTCCCTCCCCGCCCCAGTCTCTCCTTACCCACACCCAGTCGCCATTCCCATCATGCATTGGTGCTGCTGCTCGCAGTGTGGTTTCAGCTTTCTGAGACTGCAGACGTGTGTGCAAGTTGCGTTTTCGTGTGTGTGTGTGTGTGTGTGTGTGTGTGTGTGTGTGTGTGTGTGTGTGTGTGTGTGTACTGGTGACAAAAGCCTTAATGGCTGAAAGCTATAATTGTGTTGTTCCTATCGCGACTCAGCATCTCTGCTATATGGTGAGTAGCAAGTTTCCTTTTCTGGTATTGTTTTCCTGGATAAGCTTGAATTCTTTGCATAAATTATCTATGCCTCTCTTAAGATCATTGTCTTAAGTTATCTGGATCTTAAGTTCTCAAGTTCTTAAGTATCATTAAGTTCTGAAGTTCTTAAGTATCATTAAGTTCTGAAGCTAAATTTGAAGAAACGTTGTCGGAGGTTACCCTCTCAGCAACTTTTCGGTCGATTATTTCCTCTACCTGTTCCACCAGATTACTTATATTTACTATGTCCAAAGCTGCTAGTTTCTACTTAACATTTTATTCCACGTCATCTACTCGAATGCTCACACCTGCAATTTGCGATTTATCCCGTTTTTCCTAACCCTCTCTTAAGTGTGCAACCTCTGCTTCACAGCATCGAATGTAACGTTGCATATGCTTTGAAATGATCATAATTTTTGCTAAGTTCAGTTTTTACATTATTACATTTATCTTCAATATCACATTCTAGCTTTTAGCTAAATTCTGAAATTGCTCTTTCTGTCTTTGGTCAAAGTCAGTAAACATTTGATTTACATGAGTATTCAAAGAACTAGTTAGTTCACTCTTTAAATCTAACTTCAGATTTTCGACCTTATTATTTAGAGTGTCAAATTCAGTTTTTAATAGATATATTTGTTGCTTAACTGTTCAAAGTTTCACTCTGGTTACTTAAAACTTCACTCTGAGCATCTAATTTAATATTTAATTGGGTATTCACTGAATCTAACTTAAGACTTTCAGCATTTAAAACTGCACTCTGTGCTTCTAAATTTGTACTTAAAGTAGTAATTTGGGCATTTGACTCTGTTCTTTGGTTATCTAAATTAAAACTCAGTGCTTCAATTAAATTTGCTATTTCAGACCAGTCTGGCATTTCCTTAGTCACTTTAATAGCTGTGGCTGGTTCTGCTAGCTGTTGTTCTTGATCCATTTTCCTTCTACTTTTAGATAGAGTTATCACAAAAAAAAACTCACTTCTAAATATACTAACTACAGAACTATAGTCTCTGAATAGTTTCTGTAACTTTCTATTCAAACAATTATTGTCTCTTGCTCACCCGGTGTAGAGGTTTAGGCTGCGTCGGTAAGCAAGTGTGGAATCAACACCGGTGAACAGCACGGGCGCCGGCGATGATGTCGAATGTTGGTTTCCGTGTCGGCAGGCAGATCTGGAGTCACACCAGTGAACACCACGGGCACCGGTGATGTCAAATGTTGGTTTCAGTGTCAGTGTCGGCTGCAATGTGTGTGAGAGCTGTGTACTCTTCACACCAAATCTTCTTAGTTGAGATATTCTAGGCATAACTCTTCTTAGTCTAAAGGTTGAGGTCTTCTCTCTGTTCTTTTGACGTTAGTACTTTCTTACATCTTTTATTGTGTTGATCTTGCAACTTTCTTCCATTTAGTTTCTTGGATTCAATACAATTAGTCGAAACAGTTCTCGTATCTTGTTATGCCTGGTTGCTATGGCAACTCAAAATATCTTCTTCGCTTTTCAGTCTTAAAATTCCCATTTTCTTCGGGTCTTGTCACTTAGGTTGCCACGTTCTAACTGTTTCAGCGACAAGAGAAGCAGTGCAAAATTGGATTGTGAACTTCACACTTCTCTTACTACAGTTGACTTACTTGAAATGTTTAGCCGATTTTCTTCTCTGAATGTGCAGCTGCGTCAATCTCCACAACTTCTTCTTCGAAGAAATAATGCTGGTGAGAGGAACTAACACATACTCTCTCTCTCACTAGAAATAACTCGGTACCCTCATACTTTCAGGTAAGTTCAGGTGTATTTTGATCTCCACAAGTTTCACATAAACATACAAGTTCTTGCAAGTCAACTATGACGATACCCGTTAGATACTATTAAATATAATAACATTGTGGTGCGTTGCATAACCACCAGAAATTCAAAAACAGGTCTTGCTTCTTGCAAGTCTAACACCAAGATTAAGAAAGCGTCTCTAGACAAAACATATTTCAATTGTTCGTAACAATTACAATCATTACACCGTCAAAGAATAATGCATGCTTGCTCTTTGTACGTCACATACAGCTACTATGGCGCGAGCGGCAAACACTTGTTGGCGTCGCTTATCTGACGCAGCTCCTGTCCTCCCAGGACCAACGTCCATCTTGCAAACCAGACATGTGTTGCACAGTAAATAGGCTCTCTCCCACACTTATGTTTAAAATATCGCATGTTCGAGGGGGCAGAAGGTCGAGTGGTTCCAGAATTTACGTGTAAACTCTCAAAGCACTACACCCTTAAAGCTCAGAATTATGTCTGTCAAATAAGCAACTTCAGTTTTGTTAGTAAAATAGCCTCAAAAACAATGTATAAAGAATGTGGGACACATCAATCTTATGAACAAAGCATAATGTTCACAGAAATAAATGAAATAATAAATAATCCAAAGAAGTGAGTAATAAATTCATACAGAAAGTTTACTTCAATTGGCACAAAATAAATACATGACTGGACACCCAACTTCAGTATTAGAAACACTATCCAATCTTTTTTATGCATGGCATTAGTGAGAGGGTCCTCCTAACAAAAATTCAAAACTGCAAGCTAAGTCTTGCAGTTGGGATGATTTTTCACCCAATTGCTAAAGAAATGCACACTTAACAAATTTCTCTCTCTGCCATGGAGATACCCAGATCTCTTGAAAAACAACTGAAATTCTACCTATGTATAAGAAGAGAATGAAAACTGACAAAAGAAACTACAGGCCAGCACTGTTAACTTCAGAACTTGGCACATTACTAGAGAAAGTAGTATTAAATCAATTCAATGTATATTTCACAAACATAATCTATTCAACAACCTACAACATGATTTTAGAAAAGGAAGATCTATTGTAACAGCAGTAGCAACTTCTATACATGAAATATTAAAAAAGATGGATAAAAAAGACAAGATAACAGGCACTTTCCTGGCTATGAGTAAAACTTTTGATACTATGAATCATACTATTCCACTGCATAAATTAGAAGAATGAGAGGAGTAGCCTCAGAACTACATACCTCCAATTTGAAAGAATTGAGCTAAGTTATAAAATGAATGAAGAGTTGCTAGAAAACAGTGTGTGAAGCTAACTTATAAAAGGAATAAACAGCTGCCAACAACCAAATCAACCTAGAGTATACTTTAATTTGGGGTGCCTCCTCAAGTAAGTACGAGGGTTATTCCAAAAGTAAGGTCCGATTGATTGCCAAATTGAAACCACAGTGAACATCAGAAATGTTTTACTTGTAACAATTAGCTACACCTTTCAGCTACTTCTCTACGTAGTCGCCCTTCTGACTTAGACTTTTGTCATAGCGTTGTACCAACTTTTCAATAGCCTCATCATAGAAGGCAGCCGCCAGTGCTTTCCGCCAATTCTCCACGCTGGCCTACACCTCGTTGTCTGTGTCAAAATGTTGTCTTCAAAGACAGCGGTTCATGTGACCAGAGATGAAACTCAGGGGGAGACAATTGCGGACTGTATTGTGGGTAATCTAACATTTCCATTTGAAAACGATGCAGGAGCATCTTCATTGCCCCTGCAGAATGCGGCTGAGAATTGTCGTGAAGACGAAACAGCACGACAGTTATGTAATGTTGGCTGCATAGCTTCAGGCGAAATTTCTCACCAGGCCCTCGTACTTGGCGGCAGACACTATTTTCTAGACATCTTTACGCACTCACTGCGAGCTCAGAAATGAGAAGAGCGACGTGATGCTAACTGGGGTTATACTAGAGACACTACCCAACACATCTGTGCAAAGCTTTATCGGATTTTCATAGTCGTTTCCATTTCGCGACCGATCGGACCTTACTTTTGGAATAACCCTCGTATATTAGGGCCATTGCTGTCATTTGGGTACATTAATGATGTCACTGAACCCCAAAATTGCAAGGTTGCAGGCTATGCTGAAGAAACATCCTTTGTTGGTTGGAGCTGTGGGACGCAAACAGCTGCCATCAGTAGTGAAATTAGTTACAATTTTCTGTCAACTTACCTTACTGCAAATAAGCTACTTGTAAATAAAGAGAAGGCAGTGATAATGCAGTTCATGCTTATTCATAATCAGAACATAAATGGTACTCAATTTACACCTCCACTGACACTTCGCTACACAAATAAAAACAAATTTTTTAGATATTACTGATGATGAAAACCTGTCATGAAAAGACCACATAATTACATTTGTAAGCAAATCAGTTCAAATGTGTATCTACCGAAAAGGGTCTCAGTCTTCCTAGTCCATGAAAGCTTAAGGCAGATATATTACAGACTGGTACATCACTATCTTCAGTATGGTACTGAGTTATGGGGTGGGGAAACAGCAGTCTATACAGACTGGCATTCTATACTATGAAAAAGGCAATATGAATGATAGCTAAGATAAACAAGAGAGCCTTGAGGAATTTTCATAAAACATAAAATATTTACCATCAACTCTATGGACATCCTGCAGGAAATCATGTTTGTAAAACTAAATCCAGAACATAATGCAGTAAACAGTAATGTACATAACTCCAATATATGGAAAGGGGAAAACTTTTTACATAATTATAAGAAGAAACAAGGCTGCAGACCATAGTCCACATACAGAAGGAACAATTTTTTACAACAGACTACCATGTGATCTCAAGACAACTAATTTAAAAACCTTAAAGAATAAACTGAAGCATTTATTAATAGAGAGAAGCTATTATTCAGCAGATGATTTAAGTTGTAATGTCTCTTTATAAAACAGTGTACCTAGGTCTAAGCTGGTTTTTGCACCAAAAATGATAAATTCTAATCTTCAATCCTTATATCAATAATATAGTTATAAAAGAGTACATGTGTGAACGAAATACATGACAATGTCTGAAAACTGATTGTTACATGGATAGTAAATAAATAAATTTTAAAAAATGGCAATCATCAAATACAAATTCAAACAACTTCAGTCTACACGCCTAACAATGTGCATTACATTACATGTATTTATAGTTAGTCAGGTGCTAATTTGTGCAGTGGGTGCATGTCATCTGCAAGCCTCTCTAAATTTCAAAACAATTTTCTAACAATATCCCCTACTTGTACACAATGGCAATGTCTGTCAACAGCCTCATAAGGCTATGAGCATTAATTGACAAGTAATTTACATATGTTGTGGACATTTAACTTTGCTTCTGATGCCACATACTGAATTCTACTTGCAACAAAGTCTTAAATCCAAAGTTGATCGGTTAATACACATTGTATGCTCATTTTTTGGGTACTAGGTGATGCGTAGAACTGTGCCGATTACTTGAGAGAAGTCAAGAAACACAATCTCAAACTGATCTCTAATATCAACATTCTCCTGTATTTGATGGATAATTAGTTTCACACAAACAGAGTTTGTGGAAACCATGCTGATTCCTCAATCAGTGTTATTCCTTCTGCAGAAATATCATTAGACAGTAGTACAGTATGTGATCCACAATTCTACAAGACATGGACATCAGTCACATAGTATGCCAAATTGCTACAGCGATCTATGAAGAACTGGTGCTACAAGAGAAGCCAGTTCAATGTAGAATCTGAGGGCCACCTCACCAAGTCATGTGGCCTTTCCTCTATTGAGTACCTGAGTTGTTGTTTAGTTTGCTATTCACTTATTTCCACATCTGTTATTTTTGCACCTTATGTCAACCAAATGGAGATACTGTACTGTGATGATCTTTGGTGAAGGAGTTTTGAAATGCATAATTTAGTATTTTGGCCTTCATTTTATCACTTCAGTGCAACCACGATTAACAGACATTTAGACAGACAGCTTTGTTCCATGACTAATTTTATGTAGGACCAGAACATTTTAGTGTTTTTTTTTTTCACAGCTCAGCAGGTAAGATCTTGTTTTCAAATTCACTTAATACTTCTCACATAATTGTTTGTTTTTACATTGTTCAGTTTTTGTTTGTTAACAAATGATTTGGCTTCATTTGAATCTGTTACGCAACTCTCTCTGCTGTCCATGTAGTTTTATAATACTGTTACTGGACCATAGTTATATTTCCCACTCCTCACTGTCTTCCATGGCACCAATACACCCCACACATGGCCTAAAATATATCTGAATTCGTGTCAGTGGTCCTCCACAATATCCTCCCTGTAATTGAATGTTTGCTGCTGACTGCTCACGTACTGTTAAATAATTTTCCTATTGCACTTGTTCTGCAGAAATATCTTTCTGCCTTCTTAGATTCTTGTTCAACACTAGTTATCAATTACAAAACACTAGTTATCAGTTATACATCAATAGCTCAGCAGTTGGTGATTCCTAGATCTATATTTACTGAATCTAAATTTTCATGCCATCTTGTACCCAATAGATTTAATATTTTTCCCTCAATGGTGGGCGGTCTCACTAACTGCTCTGCATAATTTCTGGGGAAAATGTTTGATTTGATTTGATTTTTTATTGGTCCAGTTTTATCATATAGCACAAATTGTACAATTGATATTGGACAGGTCAAAGATAAGTTACAATAATACATAGTATTAGTAATTAAAATTAGGTACCTACTACAATTAATTTTGTTACTTATTCAGAAATTCTCTGACAGAATAGAAACAGTGCTTTATTAGAAATGCCTTTAGTTTAGCTTTAAATATTGGATGAGTAGTATTTTTTATTTCCTCTGGTATCTTATTGTGTAGTATTACACCAATGTTAATTACGCTCCTCTGATAGGTGGTTGTTCTGTGATATTTTTGATGTATATTTGATTCCCTTCTGGTACTATAGTTGTGTACACTTTTGTTCTGTAGCAGTTTGCCTGTTTTCAGGAGGTAGTCCCTAATGAACAAGATAGTTTCATAAATGAATAAACTTGGAACATTTAGAACACCAAGCTCAGTAAAATGGGATTTACAGGACTCCATATTTTTAAGGCCACAAATTATTCTTAAAGCTCTTTTTTGCATTCTAAAAACCTTTACACTGTGAGTTGAGTATCCCCAGAAAATGATCCCATATCGGATTAGTGAGTGGAACTGTGCATAGTATGCCTGCAGTACTGTTGTTTTGCTTGTTGTAGCCTTTAAAATTCTTAGGCCATAGCACACAGATGATAGTTTTCTACACAAGTTATTTATATGTGTGTCTCACTTTAAGTCTTGCTGAACCCAAAGACCCAAGAATTTTGTGACACATTTTCTACGGGATCATTTTTTAATTGGGCTTGAATAGACATTTGATTAGTTGGAGGAATTAAATGAAAATCGACACACACAGTTTTTTCAGTATTTATAATGAGTTTGTTTTTTGTGAACCACTCAGAGTGTCTTTTCATAGAACTTTCTGATGTGGACCACAAAGTTTCTGGACTGGATCCAGTGAGCAATATGCTGGTGTCATCGGCAAACAGGACAGTTTTTGTGGGACTCATATATTCAACTAAGTCGTCCACATAAATCAAGAAGAGTAGTGGACCTAGGATTGAGCCCTGTGGTACACCATATTTTAATGGTAATTCCCTAGAAAGAAAGGAGTTGTTTCTTGTTTTATTCATTTTGTTGAATTCATACTGAAGTGATACTTTCTGCCTGCGGTTTTTTAGGTATGAACACAACCAGCTATGTAGCTATGTGCTACACCTCTTACTCCTAGTCTTTCTAATTTTTCGAGCAGAATGTTATGGTCCAGGACATCGAAGGCTTTTGATAGATCTAGAAAAATACCTGCAGCTAATTTATGTTGATCAAGGGATTTTAAAATGCAGTCTAAGAATTCGAAAATTGCTGTCTGTGTAGATTTAGACTTTCTAAAACCATGTTGTTGTACTGTAAGAGGTGCATATTTATTTATGAAACTTAAAAGCCTGTCATAGAAGAGTTTTTCTAGAATTTTTGAGAAGGAACTTATCTGTGACATGGGTCGGTAGTTTGATATTTTTTCAGAAGAACCTTTTTTTAGCACTGGTGAAACTTTTGCTATTTTAAAAATATCTGGGAATACACCAGTTTTTAAAGAGAGGTTGAAAATTTTTGCCAAGGGGTTTGCTATGTGGTGAGCACATGCTTTTAATATGAAATCAGGTACTTCATAAAGACCACTTAACATTTTATTGCTTAATGATTTAATTTTACTTATAATTTCATTGGGGTTTGTTTCATACACATACATAGAAACATTGAAGGTCACTGACTTGCTGGAGAAACTTGGGACTGGTCCTTGACAGTGTACTTGAATGAGGTCTTCACAGTTAGTGAGGTGAAGTATTCATTGACTTTTTCCATAACTGAATTTGGGTCTGTGACTTTTGAGCCTTCTAGCGTTAATGATACATTCTTTTTCTTTCGCACTGAACTACAAGTTTCTTTCTTTATAACTCTCCACGTGGATCTCATTTTGTTAGATGAGTTTCTTATCAAATTGTCATTCCACATAATTTTTGCCTCTTTGACTACTCTACCATAGATTCTTTTGTAGGCTTTTGAATAATCTGCGAATTTTTGGGTTACTCTATATTTCTTACAAGAGTACTGCAGAAATCTGTTTCTCTCACTGGAAATTTTTATGCCTTTTAGTTACCCATTGCTTATTATTGTTAGGTTTTACTGTTTTCACTACTTTTGGAAATGATACATTAAAATAGTGAACAAAGATGCTCTGAAAACTCATGTACATGCTATCAACATTGTTCTGAGTGGCGATGCTTTCCCACTTTTCCTTCACCAGTAAGAGATTAAAAATTCTAATGTTATCTTCAGAAAAGGTTCTTTTTTCAACTACTTTTCCGGAACTGATACTACTTGTTGGCATTTCTATACACAGCAGCTGTGCCTCATGATCACTATAACCCATGCTCAGTACTCTGCTTGTGAATCTGTAAGTTGTTTCTGAGATGAATATTTGGTCAATAATGGAATTTGTGCATTCTGTTAATCTTGTTGGGTAGTGTATTGTTGGAATCATATTGAATGTGTTGGTCATATTTATCAAAGCATCTCTGCTGCTGCTGTCTTTTGAACAATCAATATTGATATCCCCACAAAGCACTATCTTCATATTTAGTGTACTGATCTTGTTCAACAGAACCTCTAGTTTATTCATGAAGACTGACAGGTTTCCACTTGGTGCTCTGTATATGTTGATAACTATGAAATTAAGCTCTGGCAGTTTGGTAATGGAAAGCTCAAAGTCTTTTTCAATTGAGTCAATGTAACTTTTACTGACATCACAGAACTTTATTTGTTCTTTCACAAAGATAGCAGCAGAGCCACCATGTTTAGAAAACTCTCGGCTAAAATGACTTGCTAATCTATATCCTGAGATTGAGGTTAATTTTACTTCGTCATTTCGTAGCCAATGTTCGGTAATGCAAATTATATCTATGTTTAGTGCATACTGGAGTAGTGCTTCCAACATGGAAATTTTATTTGCGAGTGACTGAACGTTATGGTGTAGTATAGCAAAATCTGGGTACTTAGTAACTTTAGTTGAAACGGTTTCTGATTCTTTATCTACTGGCATTTCTAATACAGCACTTACCCTAAAAAATTTTTTGTATGTTTCTTGTGTGTGGCTTCTGTTTGCTGGTGGCAATCAGCAGGTGAGTTAACTTCTGGAGCTTGTATAAGTTTTGCTTCATCCACATCTGTCCTCTTCGGTTTAAACCATTTCGTAATTTTCGTTTGGCTGACAACTTGATTGATTGTTTTTTGCCTAATCGGTTTGAACCACTTGGTAATTCGCGTTTGGCCGATGGCACAGTTTGGAACTCATCTAAAACACTTCTTAATCTGTTTGTTTGTCACTTATACTTTTTTCTTCACTCTTCTTTGAAATGCAAGTACATATTTTTTCGGCTAGTAATTTCTTTCCTGGCGTATTTAAATGAAGTCCATGGACTGTATGGAACCTTCACTCCAATCTGTTTATGTCTAAAATATCGACATTCTTAAAGTTAGTGCATATTTCAGTGATACACTCATTTGCAACATTAATTTCGCGGTTCACACACGACCAGGGTGGTAAATCATGACGATGCGGGATATTCACAATGAGTACATTTGTGTGGGTTAAATTATTTAATCATTTCCTCATTTCTGTAATCACCTTGTGTGTCTCGTTTCTATAGACGTCATTTGATCCTCCTATTAACACGGCGAAATCGTCTTTATTCAAACTAGCTACGTCAGTTGATGTTGTTAGGTCTGTTATTTCACTCAATGGAGCCCCTGGCTTTATGAAACTAGCATTGTAAAATTCTTTGTCCCCGCGTCTCATTCTAAACCACATGTCTCCCAATCTATAGATGGTAGACCGTGTTCTTCCCCCGCTGTTATGGCATGATCAGGGAATTTGCGAGTGGTATTTTACAGGCTTTCTACAAAGAGCAAGTTCTTCACAGCAATAAACACACCGCCAATGTTGGAGTCCAAACACATTCCGTTCTGTGTTTAATAGTTCACTGCTGTTTGTGTGTGTCATCATCCAACTGTGTGTGCCAAGTATTATGTATGTTTTGTAAAATGAAGAAGCCGTACAACAGTTGCTGAGTCAACACTCTTTTATTGCATACACAACCAGAAGGGAAACACTCTGAATCCAGTGGAGAAGAAGTACAAGTTTTATAAAATTCCTTATCTTGAATATATATCACAGTGGACTGAAAAGAAACTCATCAGCCAACATAGTTCCGCCATTTTTATACCAAGAAAATTGTTGAGTAGTGGTTATAGGAGTTAAGAAGCTTTCAAAAAGGATAATTTCTCCTACCTGGTGTGTACTGCATTGAGTGTGATACAGGCCGGGTGTGCAAGAGCAGACATATTGGCCAGATAGTAGGAATTCTCATATGAGATTTAAATAACACAAAGATGTGGGAAATTCTAGGTCAGCTTTGACAATCCATTTGACTGACAACCGATATCAGCTGTAGCAGGTTAGTGGTAACTTAACTGTCTTATACACTGCAGAGAAAGGTTGGATATCCAATGTCCTTCAATAAATTGAAATCTTAAGATGTCTCCATTCCCATTCTATTGATACTATTAATGAACCCACTGACCTGTATCACAAAAACATTTTAGTTAATTATAACTTTATTCTGGCAAGTTAAGGTGTGTATGTAACATAATATTTTCCTGGTTTTTAGATGTATAGGTTCTCTTCCCTCCCAATGTTGTGATGGTTCTGTCTCCTTTCTGCTGTCACACTCCGCTTTTCCAGTTTAAACAGTTTACCTATCACATATCTGATACATACTGTGCCTGCACCTTGTATTGTGTGCACCACCAATACTTGTGGCTAGTACGTATTTACTAATATTTGGTTTTGGTGTTAGTGTTCTCAGTCAGGGCCATATGGGGGGAGCAGTTCTTATAGAATTTAAGTACGTAATTCCACACAATAGGTTTCTTTTCTCCTCCCATCTTTAGTGCATCCTACATGTTTTATGATTCTGGTGACTGTCAAAGTCCAGTCATGATTTTAGCTTTTTTGGGATTTTTCTAGGTCGCCCTTTTCCTCTTTCGACACAGAACTTTTGTGCCACGACAACACAAGTGTGAAGATGAGCTCAGATGGTTAAGTGGTTTTATTTGTAAGTAACATGCTGTTCTCCCTTTTATTTTATTAAAAAAAAATTAACAGTATAGTTTCATATCTGAAAAAGAAACACCCTTGAAGATCCCCTACCATTATCTTGTAACACAGTGTTTTGATTATTACAGTTTACACCAGATGATGAAGCTTTAAGTGCTCCAATACCAGCCATGTATGCAATAAAAGATCATCGATTCAGCTACTGTTGTGCCATTTCTTGATTTTACAAGGTGGACTCGTACAGTTGCAGTGGTCCCACAGGAAGAACTCTTTGTATTACACACGTGGTGTTACTAATAATGAGGGACAGTAACTCTGGAACCTTACTCTGTACACTACTCCAGTCAGCGGTTATTAAGTTTAAATTTTGTTCTTTTGACTTACAATGATGTTTACTCTCTCTCAATTACAGGGGACTTGCACACAGCTCCTCAGTGTACATGTAACTGATAACAAAGTGTAGAGAAGGGTTTTTGTAATGTTTAAGAAACTTTGTGTGTGTATCTCACATACTGTGCTGCACAAGTAGTTGCTTCCATTGTGTAATGTTCAGCTGGATTTTATAGGGTAAACATACAATTTACCGACTGACAGTTCGGGTCAAGAAACATACTCCCTAGAATCAACAGAGCTTCTGGTTTAATCCAAACCAGTGGGCCACAGTAGATCCTGTGGAGGCTTTTATTACCCACAAGTTGTGTTTTCAGTACCTGAGGAAGGCTAGCACCCTTCACTACTTTAGCCTGCCTCAAAAGGAAACTGAAGACTGACTCTGACAGCAGGCAACAGGCATCATTGCTATCACCAGACTGCCTGCTTCACCTATTGCATTCAATAGTCCACCGAAGTGCCTGTTACACATCTCAGATGAGATGAATGATGGGCATACAGACTTTAAGACCCAATCTAGATACTACATTGCTGAAGGTTTCCAGCATCTATGTAACATTGGAGCTCCCAGTAGTGAGGAATGCGTAGCACCAAAGCTTCTATTCTCTTCTTGTCTAAACTGTTTACTGACCAAGTTTCACTTCCATGCATAGTTACACTCCAGACAATAACTTCAGTAAAGACTTCTTAACACTTAAGTCTATATCTGAGGTAAACAATTAGAATTAATACTTACAAAAATTAAAAAAGCACAACTCAACACAAACAAATAAGCAGATCCACTTCACTTCATTTCCACATAAATGTAAGTAACAAAACGACACAGTTTAAGCCTCATCATCTGTAAATGAGAACATGAAGCATCTGAAGCTATGCACAAGGAAAACAATTGGATCAAAGAACAAGCTGGAAAGTAAGACATAATTATGACTGAATAAAAATAAAATACTGGGGGACAGGACATGTAGCCAGGTGAATGGATGGCAGATTGCTGGATTCCAAGAGTTGAAAAAAGACATTCTAATGGGAAGTGGGCAGTTAACATTGAAAAACTTAGCACTCGGTAACACGACAGTTAACTCTGATTACTTTAATGACTTTACACTAGATGGAAATTTCCTTGGATTTTTCATCAGATCACTTGACTGAATTTTACTTTCCAGCTCATTGAACATTTCTCCTTGTCTCTTTTTCAACATGGTTGTGGTTTCATGTAATCTATAACGAAGCTTGAGTTGCTTTTACCCTGACTCTGCTTACACAGGTGTTGAACCACATTGAGACTTTCACATCATTTTCAGTCCCAGAGATGAATACTTAATGTTGAGTGCTCAGGTAGACTGGTATCTGTTTCTTACTGCACCTGCCAAGAAGATATATCTTCTACCTTCCCTATTGCCCCTCATCACCCAGTCACTGATACTATAACAGCCTTCTGGCCATTGATTCCATACCCTACATTAACTGAATAAAAAAAATTCAGTTCTGTTGGTCACCAGGATATTTAAGATGTTACCCTCACAAGTCGGTAGTATTCTAACTGCTCAGGTTTCAAATATGGCATTCCGTGCAATAACACATCAGTCCTTCTTATGCGCGTGTTCTAATACAATAGTCAAAATAAATGTTGCGTGTTGATTCATGGTCAATACTGGACATAATAGGAAACAAAACTAATTTTCTCAGTCAGGAACATGCATATGAAAACAAAAATAAAGAAGATAAACACACTTCCATTTGACAGAAGCAAATAAAAAGAAAAAAAAAATCTTACAAAAAGGCTCACAGCAAACACTACAGTTTCTTCTCACTGTCATCTTGCATAATACATTGTTTATGAACCAACTGGCCCTCTTCATAATTGGAGACACGATTGAATGTCATTAATCTTTCTCTTTACCAGCTTGTCCAGATAAGCTTGTAGGGTATTATCCCATTCCTTCACAGTGGCCTCTATGATGCCCTATACACTCTCTTTTGGGAAAGGACTATTGCAAACCACTCATTTTAGCATGGAGTTGAGATCTGGAAAATACGGAGACCATTCCATCTGAGTGATTCTATGCTCTACTAGGAATGTATTCACAAGATTGTGAGGAGGGGAGCATGCACTGTTGTCCATCATCATGAACCTCAATCCAATACGTTCACCAAATGGAGCCACAATGCGTGCAAAAGTATCGTCTTGACGCTTCACACAAGTCATTCTCCCATGTCTCGGCACAAGAGGCGTCCTGCAGCCATACACGATTCCACATCTAAACATGATTCAATTGTAGAATCAATAGTGTTATATCCCAATGAGGAACTTGAAACTTTCAGAACAGGGCATGAGCATATAGAGGAACTAAGTCTGAAGTTTAAAAGAATAGTTGGCCATACACTGGATAGATATGTACCCAGTAGAAAAGTTCACAATGGGAGGGAACCTCCATAGTACACATGATGATGATATTTAGTTTGTGGGGCACTCATCAGTGTGGTTAACAGTGCCCATACAAATTCCCAATCTTTTCACTGTGCAGTCTCACCACTTTCCCGCGTGGTGATGAAATGATGACAACAACACAAATACCAAATCCCCAGGTGGAGATGTGGTACCCAATCACTGTAAAGAAACTTCTAAAGAAACAGAGATTATAGCACAATTGGTGTAAAACAAAGCATAGCACTATAGATAGAGAGATGCTGAATGAAACGCATTTGGCTGTCAGAGGAGCAATGCGTGATGCCTTCAGTGACTACCAAGGCAGAATACTGTCAAATGATCTTTCATAGAACTGAAAGAAATTCTGGTTGTATGTAAAGGATGTTAAGGGCACTACTAAGGTTAGTGTCCAGCCCCTAGCGAATGAGACAGAAACTGAAATTGAGGGTAGAGAAGCAAAAGCCGAAACAATTAACTCTGGTTCCAAATGTTCCTTTAGAAAGGAAAATCCAGAGAATTGTCCCAATTTAATGCTTTTAAGTATTAGTGTCAGTGGCATTGAGAAACAGCTGAAATTGTTAAAACTGAACAAAGCTCCAGGGCCCAATGGAATCCCTGTCCTATTCTACACTGAATTTGTAGGAGATTAGCTCCTCTTTTGACTATAACCTATCATAGATCCCTTGAACAAAAAACCATGCCCAGTTCTTGGCGTAAAACACAGGTCACATCTGCTTACAAGAAGAGCTACACTGAATTTGTAGGAGATTAGCTCCTCTTTTGACTATAACCTATCATAGATCTCTTGAATAAAAAACCTTGCCCAGTTCTTGGAGAAAAACACTGGTCACATCTGCTTATAAGAAGGGTAGTAGAATGGATCCACAAAACTAATGTCCAATATCCTTGAAATTGATTTGCTGTAGAATCTTAGAATGTATTCTAGGCCCATACACAATGAGATATCTTGAACAGAATAACCTCCTCAATGTCAACCAGCATGGATTTCGAAAACATCGATCATGTGAAACCCATCTCTCATTTTTCTCACATGACATAATGAAAGTTCTGGATTAAGGCAGGCAGGTAGATGCAGTATTTCTTGATTTCCAAAAAGCATTTGACCCAGAACCACACACGTTTACTGTCAAAAGTATGATCATATTGGGTATCAAGTGAATTTTGTGACAGGACTGAGGACTTTTTGGTATGGAGGATACAGCATTTGATTTTGAATGGAGAGTCACTGTCAGACGTAAAAGTAACTTCAAGTCTGTCCCAGGAAAATGTGTTGGAACCCTTGCTGTTCATGTTGCATATTAATGATCTTGCAGATATTAACAATAATAACCTCAGACTTTTTGAAGATGATGTAGTAAGTACTGTCTGAAAGACGCTGCATAAATATTCAGTCAGATCTTGATAAGATTTCAAAGTGGTGCAGGGATTGGCCACTTGCTTTAAATGTTCATACAAATACCTGGACGCAACACTTTGTAAGCACGGAATGAATGTGTGTGTGTGTGTGTGTGTGTGTGTGTGTGTGTGTGTGTGTTTTGAGATTTTCGGGCACTATACAGTGTGGTCATCAGCACCCAAACGCATAGAAACAGGAACACATGCGGTGAAGGGACGAAGACGGACAGCGAACAAGGACAACGGCTAAAAGACACAGACCTGACGCAGTTCCAAATCCTCACATACAGAGGCAAAACAAGAGGAGAAGAAACCGTGACTGGCGGACATCTTACCTAAAGCCTGGGTGAGCCAGTCACCCAGCAGCACATTAAAATCCTCTCCCTAAAATCCGAGGCAACAAATTGGACAGGACACAAAACCGTAAGACCTTAACCACAATCGTTGAGTCATCTTGCAAAATAGAGGGCAAATCCGGTAGCAAGGAAACCACCGCCCTCTGGTCAGAGAATAAAAGACAGCCAAGTAAAATGTGGCGGACAGTAATCTGGACGCCACAAGCACCGCAGATTGGGGGGTGCTCCCGCCGGAGTACAAAATCATGCGTTAAGGGACTGTGCCCGATGCGGAGGCGAGTGAGGAGAACCTCATCCCGCCTGCATGACTGGTAGGACGTACGCCATGGCCGCGTGGTGGCCTTGACCAACTGTCAGCCACTCCTCTTCCCATTGACGCATAACACGAAAACGCAAAAGGGAGGTAACAGCATGGAGGGGGATGGCACATTCAGCAACGTGAGGGAGGGAGCATGCATCTTTGGCAGCCACATCCGCCAGTTCGTTTCCCCTAATACCCACGTGTCCCAGCACCCAGCAGAAAGAAATCTCCTTCCCCTGCCGTTGCAGGTGGAGTAGGGCATCATGGATGTTCTGGACGACCGTATCCGCTGTGTGCAAGTGTTGCATGGTCTGAAGGGCACTCGGGGAGTCAGAACAGATGAGAAACTTAAAACTGGGAACACATCTCATCTACTCCAACGCCCGCAAGATTGCAAACAATTCGGCATCAAAGATGGTAAACGCCGCAGGAAGCCGTAACTTGACGACTCGATCAGGGAAAACAACAGCACAACCAACAGAGTCCCCCTGTTTAGAGCCATCTGTAAACACTGATACATGGTCGGGATGCTGGTTTAAAATATCGTAAAATAAGGAGGTAAAAACAAACGCAGGAGTGCAGCTCCTCCGGTACTCTGACAAGTCTTAAAGGACGCTGGGCCTCTGGAGCAACTAGGGAGGCAGGCGGGTAAAACCCTGGAGTTGGGGTGCCACACGCTCCACACCAAGGGACCCAAGCAAATGCTTGGTGCGAATCCCAAATGGTCTCGTTGCCCTGGGACGACTGGAAAATAGACGTTCCATAGGCGGTCGGGCAACGGTAAGGTACGCATGGGAAGTAGGACAGGCAAGGAATTGACACACCCGTCGCACCATGAGGAGTTTCCGCTGGATGGCGAGCGGTGGTTCCCCTGCCTCAGCACACAGGCTGGGGATGGGACTGGTACGGAATGCACCAGTGGCCAGCCTTATACCCTCATGGTGTATCGCGTCAAGAATCTTTAGATACGAAGGCCTCGCTGACCCATACACAGTGCATCCATAGTCAAGACACGACCGGACAAAAGCCCTATAAAACTGCAGCAGACGCGCCCGATCTGCTCCCCAGGACCGATGGCTCAGACACTTCAAAATATTCAGTTCCTTCAGGGCCCGCACCTTGAGGTCTTTAAGGTGCGGCAACCACGACAACTTGGAATCAAAAGTGAGGCCCAGGAACCTCACAGTGTCTCTAAAAGGAAGAATGGTGTCCCTCAGATGCAATTCAGGGGAGGTAAAAGGACGTCAAATGAACACATACACATTTGTCTGCAGAAAAAGTAACACCCGTCTTCGTAGTCCATGCCTCTAGCCGCTTTATCGTAAGCTGCAGCTGCCGACTAGCAGTGACAAGACTGGAGGAAGAACAGAAAACAGCAAAATCGTCCACAAACAAGGAGCACTGGGCAGGACTCCGGATAGTGGATGTGACACTGTTAATGGCGACGGCAAAGAGGGTGACACTTAAAACGCTTCCCTGAGGAACACCATTCTCCTGCGCGTACAAATCAGATAGCACATTACCAACCCGATATCGAAAGAGAGCTTCAGTCATAGGTAAAGCAGAGGGTAGACTTCGGTTTATTGATAGAATTCTGTGGAAGTGCTATCAGTCTAGAAAAGAGATTGCTTACAAATCACTCATGCCACTGGTTCTAGAATATTGCTCAAGTGTGTGGGACCAATACCAAATAGGACTAACAGGGGATACTGAATGTATACAGAGCAGGGTAGCATGAATTGTCACAGGTTTGTTTGATATGTGAGAAAGTGTCACAAACATACTGAAGAAACTGGTCTGGAAGGTTCTTGAAGATAGATATATACAATCCCAAAAAAGTCTACTAACAAAATTTCACAAACTAGTTTTAAATGGCGACTAAGTGTATACTACAATCCCCCAAGTATCGCTCACACAGGGATCGTGTGGATAAGATTAGAATAATTACTGCACACATGGAAGCATTTAGACAATCATTCTTTCTAAGCTCCATATGTGAACGGACAGGAAGAAACTCTAATAACTGGTAGAATGTGGCGTAGCCTCTCCCATGCACCTCATGGTGGTTTGCAGAGTATAGATGGAGATGTACATGTCGAATCGTCTGCATAAGGGTGACAGCGTACAACACATTTAGGGTGTAAAATTTGTCCTTGTTGCCTCAACACACAACTATCATTACTGTCACAATGGATACTGATACAGGTCTCATCAGAAAAGAGTGTTGTGTCCCATTACTGCCTAATCCACAATAAGTGGTTTCAAGCATTTGCGACACGAGCTGTCACCAAACTTGCTTTAGAGGAGAAGTCATGAGAGCCTTTCTAGCACATGACCCATGCTCATGGAGCACATTTTGTATTGTCTGTGCTGACATCTGCACTTCTTCAGCTGTTTACATTGCTGCCATAGATGTGTTGCATCATGTTGAGGGTTTCTGATCCCTATTACAAGCAGGTATCAGTCCTGCACAACTGTTCTTTTTCCTCTGCAGCCACTTTTGTGATGATCCGCAGCTGATACTGTCACTAGAAACTCATTCCAGGTTCTATAGACACCACTTTGACTCGCAGCAACATTCGCTGTGACATCCACCTGTCTTTTCCCTACAATCATAACATTGACTAAACAGAGCCTCTAATCATACATTAACATTGTCCGAACCATCCTGAAGCAATACAACTATCGTAATGACACACAGCACAAGTACAGTAGGTTTTGCAGGTGATAGCACATACTACCTGCTCATGGCAAAAACTTGAACTATTTCTGATAGAATTACATTACAAACAAAGCACTGCACTGATATCATAACATATTTCTGGATCACAACATTAAAGTTTCGGCAGTGAGCAACATTTATTTTGACCACTGTAACAGGTCTCCTAGACTGCAGCTGATAAATGGGAGAGCAAAGGAAGCAAGAAAGATTGGCGTGTAATGTTCTGTTTATGTTTAAGGTCATCAGAGATAGAACTACGTCAGATAAGGGAGGGACCTTTTCTTTTTTTTTTTTTTGGGGGGGGGGGGGGGGGGGAGGGAGGATAAGCCACAACCTTTTAAAGGAGTCATCCTGGCAATTTCCTCCTCAAATGATTAAGGGGCATTGCAGACAATCTAAATTTGGATGGATGGACAGATATTTGAACCCCCATCCTGGTAATGGCAGTTACCACGTGATAGTTTGCAAAACGTAACGAAAACAAGGAAATCTGACATCAAATGTTTCTGCTATAAGAGCCAAAGCTAAGGTGTGTTTACGTGTCACAAATGTGGGCATGTGATTGCCACCTGTCAAAGTTGCTCCTGGCAAGGTGCTGCACTGCACAACATTATGCCAGTGCCACCAGGCAATGTCAAAGCTCCACTCAAACTGATGATCTCACTAGTCAACAACAACCCGGACGCAGATTTCAAAATGGATGCCAGAGCTTCTGTATATGTAATTAATGTTTATTTGGAGGCAACTAAATTGTAGCTGGTAACATACAGTAATCAGCCTATAGCTTTAAAAGACTTAGTAACAGTCGGCATTACGTATGAATATGTATGTAGTCCAACAGTATTTTCTTCACCAGAAATAACCAACATTTTTAGTCTAGACAACTCTACTGGCTTCAGTCTTCAAATATAAGATTAATCTGAGTCATATCTAACAGTACTGCATTTAGTGTCTGAATGCAATAGGCAAAAACCACAATCATTTATTTAAATCTAATTTGGCTTGTGCATAAAACTTTGAACCACACATATTAAAACATAGTGCTGCCACTCATTTTTTTGGACTTTAACTATACCTTTTACTATGAAGGAAGCAGTTAAATTTGATCGTTCAAAGGAATCAGATGTTGTGACACCATTCACATCTTGCCAATTGGCACATTCATGGTTGTAATTAAAAAAACATAGGAGCACAATTAGGATTTGTGGCTATTTTAAAGCATCTGTCAATGCTCAGTCTAATGTATATCTCTATCTGATTACGCATCGAGAAAAGCTACTGGTTATCAGAGGGCCACTTCCGTTCTAAGACAGATGCTCAGAATCAGAGCATGTTATGGTAACACATACAACTTTTGGGCTATATCTATCATATATTGATGTGGTGAGTGCTCCTGCAACTCTTTAGAAATAATTAGAGCAGCTTGTACAGTTTACTACAAGCTGGAAACTATTTCGATTTTATTTTAATCTTTGGGTCTATCCACAACAATTTAATACAGCTCTTTAATAGATGTAAATAGTATTTTTTAAATTTTGCATTCAGACCTTGGCCACATACTGAGCAAAGATTGTCTCGGGTCCACATCAGCTCCCACTGAAGTAACTGATAGGATTGTGTCCAAAATTTTGAAGGAGCTACAGCTGTTTTTGGTTAAGACAAATTATTAATGTAAATTTATACTGATGCTGCACAGATAATATGCCCACTCAACCAGCTTCAAAAATTTAGTTAAATTTCAGTCTCCATTGCCTGTGAGACTACTTCCTTGAAACTAGTGTTCAAATTCTGTACTGTCACATTTATGCCAGGGAAACTTTTAGTCCTGGTGACAGATACATTGCAATCTGATGTAAACACTGTTCTGTAAATCCGCCTGACAGCATGGAACAACCAACTGGATACACTTATAAGACACCAATAACGAAACGTGTGAATGAAACGCGTCGGCTGAAGAAAGTGCTAACCCAAGAGAACATATTTCTGAGTTATTGCATGTTGTAAGTTGGGTTATATCTGTAAATTGTAAATATCAGCGAACTTATTAGTAACTTTTTCTATGAATTATTACACAATTTTCTTAATTATATATGTTAAATAGTAAAAATTTGTTAACAAATCCTAGATAATTATTTTGTTGTAACATTGTCCCTTCTCTTGTGGGTTAGCACTGACTTCATTAAAAAGTTTCAGGAAAAGTTCTAAGAGCAAAATTGTGACATTTACTACCTTACAGGACAGAATAGTATACAAGAGTTGCCTAAAGATAAGAGAGAAATACCATCGCACTAATAACCTTAAAATATTCACAATGTAAATATGTAAGTTTTTCTGTAGTGACTAAGTTAATGTGCAAAATTTTCTGAACATTCATGTTCCTTTTCTTTTGCATTAAAAACCAGAATACTACAGAATCAAAACGTGTAAAATGCTCAGGAAGAAACTGTGAGTTTTTGTAAGTGTAGTCACAACAGTAATAAAGCAATTCCTGAATCTTCATTTTCTTAATTATTTCCTAAAAGGTTTTCAAAATAGTAATGATGTATAGGTGGTAGGTTTGCAAATAACTGTTTTGTATCTTTTCTTATATATAGATTGTGATCCATCATATTTTCTTGCTATGTCTAATGTGGTACAAACTGCCATTCTGACTCTTTTTCGTAATGACCATTTAAAGAACAAATATATTTCCACTTGACATCTGATATTAATTGACATGGGGTTATCGTGTTCCAATTTGAGACAAACACCACAGCTTTGTTTTCAATTTGGAGAGCTCAGAAAACATATTCATTGGTTAGCAGTGCAACAATAAACTGCTTTTTAAACCCATATTTTGAAATGAATTCTGACTGGTTTGGTGTGCAAACAAACATACATACATACCTCCCTTCTCCTCAAGGAATGCCAATCTGATGAAAGGGGGTATTAAATTCAGTTTCTTCAAAGACAGATGTAGAGATATGACAGGGCAACAATATCATAATTCTTATTCGGCCACCATAGATGTTGAGAACTACGACTTCTTACATTTTATTTTAGTGTTGTGGACATAATGCACATGATCATTCTTATGCAAGATAGCACTCCTCTGCACATTGCACAGCCAGCGAAATGACTGCTGCAAAGACATTTCAGAACTGCTAGAATTATCAGTTGTCATTTCCCAACAGCTTGTCCAGATCACCTGATGTCAATCTGGATGACTTCTGGCTGTGGGGTTATCTGAAAGATGATGTATTCAGTACTCCAATTACGAATGCAGCTGAATTGAAGGCAAGCATTGCACAATGCATTCTGAGCGTGACCCCTGAGCCACTGCGGTCAGTTGTGGAACATGCTGTTTCTCGATTTCAATTAGTGGCAGAAAACAGTGGACACCATGTTGAATTTGTTTTGCACCAGACTCACGACAATTAGATACCAATGTCAATTTCCTTTTTATATGGTTTTTGTCCTCAGGCCAATTAAAAACTGATGTATTTTTTTTTATGTAGCCTTTGACCTCAGGACAATTAAACATCGATTTTTCCTATCCAATACGGTATGACCTTTCTGTGTTGCTTGGTCTTACCTAACTAACAATGCCACAGATGTTGATTGTCGAACTTGTACAGTCATGCACACTGAACACTACAGGTGGTGTAATGTGTAACTCTAACCATAGCCACTGCATTACGATTCATCTGTTATTCATAGCTGACCCTATTTATGTTAAGATGCTTACAGTACCATCTATTGGAAGAATTTTCATTAAATTTTTTTCTGTTCTGTGATATTTTCCATTGCATCAATAATATGCTGTTTAAATTTGACAACATTCTAGGCAGTGGTGCTCTTTCTACAATGTTTTGAATCTGGAACAGACGCCCTGTAGTTAGACTCACAGAATAGGACCCAATATTCTGCTAAGCTTTAAGCTTTCTTTTCTTTCTTTCTTTTTTGGTAAGTTGTGTGTGTTTCGGTCAGTTGGAGAACTTGCCCAAAGCTACAGAACCAGTCTTACAGACTTATTTTTCAATGAACTACAGATTCTGTGTTAACTTGGGGGTACTTCAACTAGTCACAGGAAAGTTTGGCTTCCGGGTTGTGATTCCATCTACATCCCATTCTTATATCATCACGCTAGTACATGGGGCTCACTGGTTAAGGTCAAAGATGAAGGTGTTGGTAATGAGTCATGTATATTGCCCAACACTGACATCTGTATCGAACATGCAGTGTTTCTCCCATGGCCTATTCCCCATCAGCCATGCATCCATGTGTCTGAGCACTTTGCTGGCCTGTTCACTATGGCTATGTGGTCACTTCCAGTATACTGCCCACATGTCAATGAGATCAGCAGCTACAATCTAGGCAACAATGACAATCTTTGCCACAGACAAGTGTGTCACACTCCACAGACACACTCCACAGTATCCAACAATAGTCCACAGTTTACAAAGATGAAGTTCTATTCCTTTGGCAAAAGGTCACCACACCTTTTCATTTGACACCAAATTCAGAAGCAGTATAGTTGTCAGAATGTTCAAGGCCAAAATTAGCAATGAGGCTACCACATGGGTTCTCTAGTAAGGGCTTGCAATATTCCCATGTATCATGATGGACTCAAAGGGTCATCACTGGTCATGATTGCAGTATTGTATGCAGTAGTGATGAGATGCAATGGCAATGGCAAAATCAGCTCTGGCTGTGACAATTATATGACCTTATAGCCATGATATGACCTCTCACAACCGAGCAGGCACCTGAGACAGCCATCACTCTTAGCTATGACTTTCAGACAGCCCAAATCCTAGACATCCATACACTGACCATCAACATTCCACACTTTCAGCCTCGGTGAGGCACGGATGCACCAATGCGCTCACTCCCCTTCCCCTCCCGTATGGCCACTATGCCAAGACAACCATTGGCAATACAATATGGGGAGTCTATGAGAGTAAAACTGCTGATTCCAGCTGTGGATGCCCTAACCTCTTGCTGGAAGAAAAGGTTCCTGCCCATTTCTCCCACTACAAATTGTCACTGACCTGTTAGCAAGGATACTTGCCTCATGCCCTTTCTACATCACCAGTCTTGGTTTCATTCCTCCCATTAACATACCTAAGGGGTTTTTAGAGGGGGCAGTAATGTGGAAACTAACCCAAGAGAGTGGAGGTGATACCAACTGATATGCATTCAGTGGGCACAATTCAAGAGCATGTCACATAGGGATGGCTGTTGGTCTGTTCCAGGAAATATACCTGGCCTAGTAGCTACATCTGTTGCTTGTATGTTGACACTGAAGCATCCGTTATCCTGATATCCAAATACAATTGTTACACTGCTTTTCTAGACCCGATTGTCTGCTTTGTTGTTTAATAATATTCTGGCTTTGTTACTTCATACTGATCTGAGCTCACATTACTTGCAATCATAATGTTCACTCACTACTGTTTTCGACCACTGAATTATCAGTGATCTTGGTATCCAGATGCTACATGGTATGTGGCTATGACACACAAATTACAAAACTGTGATATGAATCTATATCTGCCATGGGGTATGCCTTACAATTCACTGTCGGATTTAAGAATCTCTGTTTCACCATGATGTAATCCTGCTGCTACCTTATAAAGTATCCCGTACCTTTCTGAGTATATCATCCCCTCTTCTGATTCTTTAACTGCGTACTTGTCAAAATTTATTTCAGACCTCTAGTCTTTCTCTTACCCACAATCATGTCCATATTTTTCCATAACTCCATCTTCTTTTCCCTCCCCTTCTGTGGCATTCCAATTCATCACAATTATTAGATCTTCATCTCTGTTTATGTAATGAGTTCTATTGTTGGCATTGGTTTGATTGTGATTCTGATGAGAATAATTTCATCACAGCGACTCATCCTTTCCCCATCTTCCTACTCCCAAAGTTTCCTACTTCTGGTATACCACTTTCTACTACTATTGATATTAATCTACACCGAAGAGACAAAGAAACTGGTACAGCTGCCTAATATCATGCAGGGCCTCCATGACCACACACAAATGTCGTAACATGATGTGGTACAAACTCTACTAATGTCTGAAGTAGTACTGCAGGGAATTAAGACCATGAATCCTGCAGGGCTGTCCATAAATCCGTTAAAGTAATAAGGGGTGGACATCTCTTCTGAACAGCACGTTGCACGGCATCCCAGATATGTTCAATAACGTTCATGTCTGTGGAGTTTGGTGGCCAGTGGAAGTGTTTAAATTCAGAAGAGTGTCCCTGGAGCCACTCTGTAGCAATTCTGGACATGCGGGGTGTCGCATTGTTCTGCTGGAATTGCCCAAATCCGTCAGAATGCACAATGGACATGAATGGATGCAGGTGATCAGACAGGATGCTTACATATGTATCACCTGTCAGACTCGTATCTAGACTTATCAGGGGTTCCATTATCACTCCAACTGCACATGCCCAACACCATTACAGAGCCTCCACCAGCTTCAGGATGAGAGTGGATCTAGGAACCATCAGCATCACAGTTGTAAATTGTCGTAGTTATGTTGAGAAAGAACCAGAGCTCCTAGTGTAACTGAAACCACTAAAGCTCACATAGTTATAGGTACTAAAGCTGGAGATAAGCTGAGTTGAAATTTTTACAAAGGACCTAATAGTATTCTGCTGGAATTGCCCAAATCCGTCAGAATGCACAATGGACATGAATGGATGCAGGTGATCAGACAGGATGCTTACATATGTATCACCTGTCAGACTCGTATCTAGACTTATCAGGGGTTCCATTAACACTCCAACTGCACATGCCCAACACCATTACAGAGCCTCCACCGGCCTGAACAGTCCCCTGCTGACATGCAGGATCCATGAATTCATGAGGTTGTCTCCATACCTATACACATCTATCCATTCAATACAATTTGAAACGAGACTCGTCTGACCAGGCAGCATGTTTCCACTCATCCACACTCCAACCTCAGTGTTAACGGGCCCAGTGGAGGCGTAAAGCTTTGTGTCGTGCAGACATCAAGGGTACATGAGTGGGCCTTCCGTTCCAAAAGCCTGTATCGATGATGTTTTGTTGAATGGTTCACACGCTGACACTTGTTGATGGCCCAGCATTGAAATCTGCAGCAATCTGTGGAATGTTTGCACTTCTGTCACATTGAGCGATTCTCTTCAGTCATCGTTGGTCCCGTTCTTGCAGGATCTTTTCCCGGCCACATCGATGTCAGAGATTTGATGTTTTACTGGATTCCTGATATTCACGGTACACTCCTGAAATGGTCATACGGGAAAATCCCCACTTCATTGGTACCTCGGAGACACTGTGTGACATCGCTCATGCACCAGCTACAACACCACGTTCAAACTCATTTAAATCTTGATAACCTGCCATTGTAGCAGCAGAAACCAATCTAACAACTGCGCCAAACACTTGTTGTCTTATAAAGGCATTGGTGGACCCCATCACCATATTCTACCTGTTTACGTATCTCTGTATTTGAATGCGCATGCCAGTACCAGATTCTTTGTCGCTTCAGTGTATATTTACCTAACAATATCCTGACATTCTCATTTCACTTCACTGATTGTTACGGTATCTAAGATTAAGTCTCTGCATTTCCCCTTTTAGATTTTCTAGCTACCCTACCATATTTAGACTTCTGACTTTCCACATTCCCATCTCATAGAATATTACCCTTTCATTGGTCTTTCAATATTTTTGTCCTCGTTAGGTGGCACTTTCCTCTCCAGTAGCAACACAGGGAGTACAGCATTCACTTGTGTATTACTTTATGAGCTTCTCACTAGGAATGATTTATTTTGTTTTACCTGCATACTTTGTAGTTCAATTCTTAAGTTTCTTGCATGCTATGTATTTACTAGACACAGTCCCACAGTTTAATAATTGTATGGTGTAGAGTTCCACCACCTTCATTGCTGATACGGACTGTGACTGCTTTGTTTGTATGTGAGCTGAATTGATGACCTTTCACTCACAGCTGCAGGTGGTGCTGGCTTCAGTCACACAGCTTGAGGCTCTTGCCAACGGGCATCACTGTGGAATAGTGGGCATGGGGATACAACGGACATCCAGCAAGACCCACGTGTCCCCCAATCTGTCCACTACTGTGACCACCCCAATTTATGTTCACACTGAGGTTGATCCCTCACCTGTGATCAAGTGGGGGGGGGGGGGGGGGGGGGGGCATTTCCAGGTGAAGCAGGCATCAAAAGACTTTCTGGGGTGGTGATCGAAAGGCCTCCTCAGTTCGTGTGACAAATATGTTTCAGGTGCTATCTATGGCTGACAAAGATACTGATCCAAATGCCTGTATACCCTGTTTTAGAGGAAGCATCTTGGCGTGCATCTTGAGAATTCACAGACAGTGGGATAACTGGTAGTTGGGAGCTCCAATGTTATGCACGTGATTGGGGCCTCATGTTCAGTGTGCACCGTGTGTGCATACTGGGACAAGTTCACGGTGTGGGACAGGTCTTTCTGGATGCCATGAAGAACAGGGTTGCAGCCTCCTGCAGGTGGTTGCTCACGTCAGTACTAACGATTTGCATAACTTTGGAGCAGAAGAGATTCTCTTTTCTGGTGGCTATCTGAAATGCTAACGACTGCCAGTCTTGCCTGCAAGAGAAGAGAGAACTCCCCACCTGTAGCATCGCCTGCAGGATGAAATGCAGACCTTTGATACAGATGGTTCTGCAATCTCGTAATCTGCAGATTTCTTGATTTGCACCATATTAGGTGGTGTGGCTTCTGGTTTTGCTCAATAGGTCAGGGGTCCATTACACACAGGAGGCAGCTGCATGGTAGCAGTAGACTGTGTAGAGTGGACTAGACAATTTTTTTGATTAGAAGGTTTTGGGAAAGTACAAAAGGGCTTCAGTCTCAAACGTTGCAGGCAAACACAGGATGAGAGTGGATCTAGGAACCATCAGCATCACAGTTGTAAATTGTCGTAGTTATGTTGAGAAAGAACCAGAGCTCCTAGTGTAACTGAAACCACTGAAGCTCACGTAGTTATAGGTACTAAAGCTGGAGATAAGCTGAGTTGAAATTTTTACAAAGGACCTAATAGTATTCAGAAAACAGTAAAAAGTAGTTTATCTTGCAGTAACACTGAAGAAGATAGTTCCTGTTGGCTTAGTATGGGTAGAGCTTATACTTGATAACCGAAATAAATTAATAATTGGTTCCTTGTTCGGATCCCCACACTCAGATGATGCAGTTACTGAGAGGTTCAAAGAAAACTTGTATCCTATTTCAAGTTAGTGCTCACTCATACAATAATAGCTGGTGGTGACTTCATTCTACCCTTAATAATTGGGGAAAATACATGTTTAAAGTCAGTGGTAGGCTTAAAACGTTGTATGAATTTGTAATAAACGCTTTCTTCAAAAATTATTTTGAGCAATTAGTTCAGACACGTACTTTAAGTATAAATGGTTGCAAAAACATACTTGACCTCTTGGCAACAAATAATCCTGAACAAATAGGGAGCATCATGACAGGTACAGGAAATTAGTGACAAGAAGGTCACTGTAGTGTGACTTAATACCGTAACATCCAAAGCCACAAAAACTCAACTTAAAATCTATGTTTTTACAAAAGATGATAAAAATGCACTTGACACCTCCCTAAGAGAAAGTCTCCATTCGTTCCAAACTAACTATGTCAGTGTGGCTTGAATTCAAAGAAATAATGTCAACAGCAACTGATTTACACCAAATGAATTAACAACAGATGGGACTGATCTCCCATGGCAACCAAAACAGGTCAGGCTGCTGTTAAGAAGCAATAAAAACAAATATGCAAAATTAAAAAGAACGCAAAATTTTCAAGATTGGTAGCACAGACTTCAATTCAAGATGCTTTTATCAATTTCCACAGCAAAAATCTGTCTCAAAATCTGGCACAAAATTCAAGGAGATTCTGGTCATCTGTAAAGTACACCACTGCTAAGATACAATCTATACTGTCATTGGGCGATGGCAACAGTAATGGTAATGCTACCGATGACAGTGCCACTAAAGCAGAGTTACTACACTAAATACAGTTTTTCAAAATGTCTTCACCAAAGAAGACAAAATAAATATTCCAGGCTTTGAACCAAGCACAGATGCCAACATGAATACCTTACACAGGAAATTCCTCACACCACCTCAGATTTAGTGGTAAAATGGCCCAGTGAATAGCTCACCGAAAACAGAACACAAATCAAGCATGAAAATAGGAAGAAGATATACTGAACTTTGAAAAATAAGAAGCAAAACGTACACAATAAACGGTCCAAGGTCAACATGTGCAACATCAGTGGAATTGCAAGACTCACAGCGTCACAGTTGGATGATCGTGGTGTTGGACTTCAAGGTGGGAGATCCGTTTTGAAATCTCCCTAGTGCCCACTGCATTTTACTACTAGAACATTTACAGATCTACTAGAGAGACTGCCTACACTACACTGTCTACTTCTTGAGTACTGCTGTGCAGTATGGGATTCTTACCAGGTAGGATTGATGGAGGACATCAATAAAGTCCAAAGAAGGGCAGCTTGTTTTGTATTATTGTGAAATAGGGGAGAGAGTGTCACATATATGACAGGAAAATTGGAGTGCCAATCATTAAAACAGAGGTCTTCTTCATTGCAGTGAGATCTCTTCACAAAATTTCAATCGTCAACTTTCTCCTTCGAATTCAAAGATATTTTGTTTCATGGCCACTTAACACAGGGAGAAATGTTCATCATAAAAAAATACGAGAAATCTGAGCTTGCACAGAAAGATTTAAGTGTTTATTTTTCCAGTGCACTGTTCAGGAGGGGAATGATAAAGAAATAGTTTGAAAGGGGTTTGATGAACACTCTGCCAGGCAATAAGTGTGAATAATTACAGAGTAGTCATATAGGCATCAATATGGATTGCCTCCTCTTCTGCAGCCCCACCCCATCGATTCGAATTTTGGAGAGGGGGGAGGCTAATTTCTTTCTCTTTCTCTCTCTCTCTTTTTTGTGAATGGAGAGATCATTTGATACATTTTCAAACATAGGCCAATCAAAGTGAGTTCCGCACAACCGCTGTTGCACATTTCGGGTAGATCCACCATCAGATTGTCATGAACAACTCGGTGATCAGATATATAAAAGTTACAATTATTATTATAGTGTAAAATTATGCATTACACATTTCCACATACTGTGCAACATCTTTATATCATACATTATCTATAAAACTGAGATACAATTAGTGGTGGTGACTTTTGTTATCAAGCATAAATTGCACAAACCTTATTAATATATACTTACATACTTAAGTATTCTACGTCTTGCAAAAATAATTTCTTCTTGTTTTATTTTTGCACTGACTGCCAACTATCCCATATTTCAAACTTTTGAAAGTCTTTCTTAGTCACAGTGTTGTGTTAATGACTCAAATTTTAGTTAGTTGTCTTCAGAAAAATTTTAAAAAATACAACATAAATATCAATTTTATAATTCACTTATCAATCTTATTGCTTGAGTTAACATTATTAAACAAATTATCTCACCTTGAACAGTATCACCTTCCTCTAACACATATTCATTATTCAGAAATCTTGCAGTAACTTCAGAAATATGTACTCGACCAGGTTTCCCTGTTGATTCCATTTGATTGGCAAATGTCACATCATTTGACCAAACATCAAATTTGAATCGACGGGTTCCAACTATACCACACAACACAGTTCCTGTATGAACACCTACTCTCATGTTCACATCTGAAATTATACAAAGACATAAATCTGCTGGATGTCACATGCCATGCTAAAAGCAATTACATTCATAGAAAATATCATTTGGTTTTAACGACTCACTTCCATGGAAACAATTCTAGTTTTTATTTTAGATGGATGTTATTAAACTGTAACTCTTACAAGCACATGAGCAAAATCAATTTTATTCACAACACATTTTTTATATAGCCAAAGATGGTACTGTACCATCTTTATCAACATATAATCTTTAATAAAGTATCCAGAATGAGATTTTCACTCTGCAGCGGAGTGTGCGCTGATATGAAACTTCCTGGCAGATTAAAACTGTGTGCCCGACCGAGACTCGAACTCGGTACCTTTGCCTTTCGCGGGCAAGTGCTCTACCAACTGAGCTACTGAAGCACAACTCACACCCGGTCTCAAAGCTTTACTTTTGCCAGTATCTAGTCTCCTACCTTCCAAACTTTACAGAAGCTCTCCTGTGAGCCTTGCAGGGTTCGCAGGAGAGCTTCTGTAAAGCTTCTGTGAGACCGGGCGTGAGTCGTGCTTCGGTAGCTCAGTTGGTAGAGCACTTGCCCGCGAAAGGCAAAGGTCCCGAGTTCGAGTCTCGGTCGGGCACACAGTTTTAATCTGCCAGGAAGTTTTAATAAAGTAAGCTATGGTTTAAACAAATCTTAGTTAAATTACGAGGGTAATCTCAAAAGTAAGGTCTCCTATTTTTTTTATAAGTACATAGACCTGTTTATTTCTACAAAGGTTTACATCAGTTTACAGCTTGAACATTTAGCTATCTTTCGACATAATCACCATTTCTGTTGATGCATTTTTGTAGATGATGTCACACCAGCTCGCCGCCATGCTGTTCAGAAAGTTATGAACCTGTTCTTCCACCTCATCGTCGTAGTTGAATCGCTGGGACCACAATTAACGCTGATAGGTACTGTGAGACTCTGAAAAAACTCGAACAGGCAATTCAGAACCGGAGAAGAGGAATGTTGAGCAAGGGCATACACATTCTCCATGACAACGCTCACCCACACATCACTTGGCAAGCCGTTGTTCTCCTGCAACAGTTTCAGTGGAACGTAATCACCCACCCACCCTATAGTCCTGACTTGGCACCCAGTGACTATCACCTGTTCCCTAGATTAAAAGAACATTTGGCCGAAAAGTGATTCAGCTCCGACAATGAGGTGAAAGAGGAGGTTCATAACTTTCTGAACAGCATGGCAGCGAGCTAGTATAACATGGGCATACAAAAACTGCCACAGCGTCTACAAAAATGCATCGACAGAAATGGTGATTATGTCGAAAAATAGCTAAATGTTCAAGATGTAAACTGATGTAAACCATTGCAGAAATAAACAGGTCTATGTACTTATAAAAAAATAGGAGACCTAACTTTTGGGATTACCCTTGTACTTAAAAAATGCAGTTTTTTCACTTTAAGTAAATGCATACTAGAGAGGTTATTTATTTCAGTGAGCAGAACTTTGTAACAGAATTGTAGTTTGTTTTCATAATAAGTTCATGAGGTAGTAAGGGAATTTGCTCCCTCTTACTTAAAACAATAGAAGACATCGGTAAAAAAATGTGATTTCACAATTTTTTTTATATTAGACTAAGGTATACTGCCAAATAAATGAAAGAATTCTGGAATCAGGGGAAGACATACAGTACATCTCACTTATCAATATGGAAACAGGCAGACAATTGCTTTACAATTTCACATAACTGGATATGACCCTGCATCTGATTGGTACACTGTAGCTTAATGTATTCTTAAGGTTCCATACTAGGGGTTCAATACAATGCCCTTTCTTGTATCATGTCAGAAATCATGATTCTGACTGAGCATTTTTTTCTGAAATAATAGGAATAATATAAAATAAGACATATCAGAGACTAGCTTTTAAACTGTACCATATTTTCACAGCTGGATATGGATTCTGGCCACAAATCATTAGTTGCGAAATGCACAATAAAGCTGAAGAAATTGCAAAATGGAGGAAATTAAGGAGATGGGACCTGGATAAATTGAAACCACCAGATTGTTGGAAGGTCCAAAGGGAGCATTAGACAGTAACTCACTAGAAGAGGGAAAGGAATACAACAGAAAATGACTGCAAAGCTTTGAGAGATGGATTAGTGAAGGCAGCAGATGAAAAACAAGACATGAACAAATCTTTGGTTAATACGTTATGTATTAAATTTAACTGATGACAGGAGAAAATATACACTGATCAGTCAGAACATTATGACCACCTACCTAATACCCAGTATGTCCACCTTTGGCACAGATAACTGCGGCGACGCATCATGGCATGGAAACAGTAAGATTTTGATAGGTTGCTGGAGGGTGCTGGCACCACATCTATGCACACAAGTCACCTAATTCCCGTAAGTTCCAGGATAACGGGAAATGAGCTCTGATGCCAAATTCAATCACATCCCAGACTGGTTTCAGATCTGGCAGGTTGGGGACCAGCACATCAATTGGAACTCGCCACAGTGTTTCTCACCCACACCATCACAATCCTGACCTTGTGACATTGCGCATTATCTTGTTGAAAAATGCCATTATCGTTCGGAAACATGATCATCATGAAGGGGTGTATGTGGTCTGCAGCCAGCATACAATACTCCTTGGCCACGATAGTGCCTTGTACGAACTCCACTGTACCCATGGATGCACATGTGAATGTTCCCCAGAGCATAATGGAGCCACCGTCAACTTGTCTCTGTCCTGCAGTGCACGTGTCAAGGAGCTGTACCTGGAAGATGATGGTTTCATGCCCTTCCATCAGCATGTTGAAGGTATTCGGATTCAACGGACCATGCAACACTCTGCCACTGCACCAACATCCAGTGCCAATGGTTATGCCCCCATTTCAGTCATAGTTGCCGATGACATGCTGTTAATATTGGCAGGTGTATGGGTCACTGGTTGCAGAGATCCATCGTTAGGAAGGTTTGGTGCACTGTGTGTTCAGACACACTTGTACTCTGCCCAGCACCGATGTCTGATGTTAGTTCTGCCACAGTCCACCACCTGTCTTTTCTGCCCAGCACCAACGTCTGATGTTAGTTCTGCCACAGTCCACCACCTGTCTTGTCTGCCCAGCCTATGACGTCCGACATCTGTAGTAAGGGGTGGTCACCCAACCCCACGATGTCTGGACATGGGTACACTTTGGTTTCATCACTTGTTGAAGACACTCACCACAGCATTCCTCAAACACCCGACAAGTTGTGCAGTTTCCAAAATGCTTGTGCTGAGCCTCTGGGCCATCACAATCTGCCCTCAGTCAGACTCAGATAGAGCGAGCGCCTTCCCCATTCTACACACAAACAGCATGATCATTGGTACAACATACACCATGCTCATGACTGACTAGCAGTCATTCCTCGCCAGAGGCTGCAATTGTCTGGACCAGTTTATATTCAGTGGTCATAATGTTCTGGCCGATCAGTGCATTTCTGTAATGTATCTGACTTGTCCAATGATGTGTTACTCAGTGGTTATGGATGAATAGATAAATAAATAAATATATTGATGGTTAAGTGGCCACAGTATTGGTTGCCCTAGGGAGAACAATATTTATTCATATGGAATTACGAACAGTACATTGAAATAAGACTATTATGATTCTTCAGAGATGTACGTAAAAATGTACAGCAAAAATACTTATCATTCAACATAGTTTTATTTAAAATGATATTTATTTACTATGTATACTATTCTTTGTTCTGTGTTAAAAATATTAATAACTGTGAAGCTGTTGAATGATTTTATGTACTGACTTACTCCGGTCTTGATCTTGGATGAGGATAGATGTGAGAGACATTGTAAGTGTATTTATGTTGCATTTTGGTTAAATATTTGTGTTCCTTTACCATCCCTACACGTTAGGAAGCTTCTGACTTATTTTTTCAGAGTATCAGAATGTGCAATTCAGTGTGAGCCTGTGGTTGATTGCTGTCAGCCATTTGCATGGTCACAAAGTTTTATTTGAATATTGCCAATATTAAGTGACACACAGCTGTGGAAATAACTTGCATTTTACTTACATTATTCAACTTCAGTTTTCATAAATTCTTGTGGTTGCTGCTACGTAAACTCAAAGAAATTAACTTCCTCCGAAATGATCAGTGATAAATATGCCACACAGTAATATATCTCTACGTGAACCCATGACATTAAATCAGTATTATTCACAGTGAAATTGCAATGCAAAATGATCCTGATACATATGTTAATAGAAGAGTTAGTTTGTTGTTTCATACCACTCTTTGCATATTTCATATTGCGGCATTATACCTTCAAATAATATTTCCATAAAAAGAAAGACTGAGTAATTTGCCCTTGATAAGTTGTGTTGTCACTTTAGAGAGTGTGTGTGTGTGGGGGGGGGGGGGGGGGGGCATCACTTGATGTGTAACTATACGTGTATGTGCCTAAAAATCATATCATTTGATGAACTGCACATGTACACACAATTAAAGCACACGACTTGCCGTACAGAACAGAACACTACAGCTTCATGGTGGAGCTTGGTATCACTCTTAATTAAGAACTCTGAACATGGAAGCTGCTGCACTCAGGCTCAAATTTTTATCAAGCCAAACTACAGATTTTTTCCATCTGTAAAAAACAAATACAGTCATTCTACTTGTGGCATAGTTGCTACAAATCCTTGGTATTTGGTCACAGTTAAAGGCTACTAGTTGTCCACACAGTTCACATTCACATTATTGTTCAGCTTGTAGGTGAAAGCTATATGAGTACTGACTCAACACTAAATTGCCACATGTGGGCAATCTGTTGATAACTGGTAAATTACGAAGGAAGAGCATCACATGAAATTCACATAAAGATCGTCAAACCAATGTAGCATGACTGGAACTTGGCCCACTGTCCTCTTGTATAACACTATATTATGTGGGAAAGGAATCGACAATAAAGAGATGTAAAAGTTCAGCAGCAGTAATGGAACACACCACAGCTCCCTCTTGTAACAAATAATCCTCAGAGAAGTCAAAGCAAACACTCCACAAGATAAGTCAAAGTGAACACTCTACAGCACAATGTCATCATTACCAGTCTGCATTCCATGTGCCAAACAGTCCTTCTGCTGGAAGATGGGAGTAACTCTGCATGAACACTGATATGCTTCACCAGGTATTGTCATTCATTTGATCTCCTGCGATTTTTACTGTTCCATGGTCTACTAAGATAGCATTCTCTGCAGCTTCATAATTGATGGAAGTCACTGGGTTAATAAGATTCTTATGAACATTGGTTGCTTTGATGCATCATTTGCAATATTGAGCAAAGAGCTGAATGCCCGAAAATAATTGCCTCCCTCAGCATTGCAGTACCTTTCAACAGCACTAAAGACATTGAAATATCTTGAAAACTACAATTTGGATAACAAAGTTATAATTCCAAATTGTTTGTCTGTGAGGGGGACATCCAATGATACCACACTTGACCCCACATCTCACCTCATGTGTGAATGGTGATGGAGCAACTTTGAAACATTCAATAAGAACTCCTGTTTTTTTATTGCAGATTAACTTAGCGGCCACTTCTTCGCTCGTGTAGACTGTATGGTCTGCAGAGATTTTTTTGTTTTAATTTAATCAAATTTTTGTGTTGTTCACAAAATGCAACACCTTCTAAGCTTTTCACACTAATAAGATCATATAATCATGGTCTTTTCAAAAGTACGTCTGACCAAAAAGCAATTCTGGTAGCTGGAGTCCAAAGTTAATGTTAATCATGCATTTTGCATTCTTGTGTAGATATTTCCACAGCAACTTTCATATTTCTTTATAATTAACCGAGGAGTGAAATATCAATTTTCATAAATTAACACTGAGATATTTTTATGTCATGAAATATTTTCTTAAAAATTTTCATCCCTTGTTGCACTCCGTCGGAGGACTGAATTTCCAGAAACACTGTAACACGTATTTTTTTAAAATTTATAACTGAGAAGTCAAAGATCAACTGTCATAGATGTAGCCTTAAAAATCATTTAGTAGTTCTTTAGCAATTATTTATTTTAAAAAAAATCTCTCATCCAACATTGATCACCTTAGTGGTTCAGTTTTCAAAAACAATGAAAAACATATTTTTTTTATTTTCTGACTGAGAAACCAAATACTGTGGTTTGTAGATCTAGCTTCAAAATTCCCTTAATAGTGATACACTTTCAAAACGCCTTTCATTCCACATTTCACAACCTTAGGAGTAGAAGTTTACAATCCCTTCTTAAACAATGCCTACAGTATAAGACCCGCGCCCTCTCCAAATTTCATATTTCTATCCTTAGTGGTTTGGGCTGGGCGATGATGAGTCAATGAATCAATCTGAGCTTATTTTGCTCCCTGAGAGGTTGAATTTCCAAAAAACAGTGAAATACAATTTTTTTATTTCTAAGTGAGAAGTCAAGTTTAAAGTTTCATAGTTTTGGTTTTAAAAATGCTTTCATAAAAAATCTTATACCCTATTGCACTCCCTTAGGGGTTCAATTTCCAAACACAATGGCACACACATTTTTTTTAATTGTAACTGATAAGTCAAATACCAATGTTTATAGATGTAGCTTTAAAAATACTTTAGTAGTTCTTTAACAATGATACATTAAAAAAAAGCGCTTTCAACCACTCTTTCATCACAATAGGATTAAATTTTTGAAAATGCTGAAACATATATTTCTTTATTTCTGACCGAGAAACTAAATATCAGTTTTCCTAGGTATAGCTTCAAAATTGCCTTAATAGCGACATTTAAAAAAAAAGAGACCCCCTTAGGGATTGGAATTTTATAAAATTACTTCTTAAACAGCATGTACAGTATAAGACCCCCACCTTCTCCAAATTTCAAATTTCTACCATCAGTGGTTTGGGTCTATGAGTCAGTCAGTCAGTCGGTCAGGACATTGTCTTTTATATACAGAGTTTACAATTCTATGACAAAAGTCTACATATGTTTTGTCCGAAGCAACTTCCTTTCGTCACAGATGGCACTGAAATCAGAGGAACAGAAATGAGTACACAATCCTAATTTACAGCATGCTACTCAATTTCTCTTGAATACCCAATGGCATGTTGGACCCCACCTCCATACTGTGAGAGTAGAACAGGATAGAATTTCATAACTTCAAATTGGAAATCCCATTTGCAATATTGTATCCCTCCTACGTATCAAACAGGTGACTACTCGATGCACAACTGTAGCTGTGGCTTGAGGCAAATGGTACTCTACTTTTCTAATTAGATTAAGTGTTCAAAAGTAGTACTGCCAACTTCAATACACTTAGTGATCTGATTTTCAAATGACTGTGTACAGGACAGAAGCATATATGTGGGAATGTCAGCACAGGCATTTCCGATCTGATCGACCATGTGTTCACAGCCCGTTGGCACCTGCTGGTACACCTCACCTTTTAAATATCCCTGCAGCAAGAAATCCAGTGACCTAGCAAGCCAATTAACAGGGCCACCTCTGCTGATCCATCGACCAGAGTAAACACAGTGTAACACCTCCCTAGCTTCAATTGTGTAACATACTGGGCAATCATCATGCCAAAACGACCTATAATGTCGAAAGTCCAGGATACCATCCAGCAGTTGTACCACTAGAGCTGCTACCTATTCTGTGTCTGCACAACATGTGGGCTCCTATCATGGTGTACTGTCTGTTGAGATACATTGTAGTTTGTTACATGGCCATGGTGGCGCATTGAGTAGTCCCCTGTTCGATATGTCAGAGAAACAAAATGTTGCGAATACGGTTTCCATTTACAAATTATGAAATACCAGCCTGTCCTAACCTCACAGTTTGGAACTGGTGCCCAACGTGCCATTGAGTAGCTTGTCATAAATTAAGATTGTGTATCCATTTCTGTTCCTCCAATTATAATGCCATCTGTGTGAAACGAAGAAAGTGTTTCAGACAAAATGCGTGTAGATTTTGCCACAGAATCATAATCTGCAATAAAAAATGAGGGTTCTCATTGAAGATATCAAAGTCCCTACCCCACACCCTCTCCCTGCCGCCCACGGACAGGATGGGGTGGTGGGTCGAGTGCGTTACCACTGTGGATGTCCCCCTCCGAGACAAACAAATTGGAATTATAATATTTTTTGATCCAGTGTGTAGTTTTTTAGATATTGCAGTGTCTTCACTTAAAATGAGCATCTACTAGATGAGGATGACTTTACCGAAAGCTAGCCATCTACCAGTGGTTTTCCATCATCTACCAATTTCAAAGGCTACTGATGGTTACAGCAATTAGCTGACTGTGTTATTTTTGTGAATTTTAATAAACCTTTAACAACTACTGTAGTTCATTCACATAACAGAAGGGTCGGCATAATATTCTGGCTGATCAGTCTAGACCTAAATTAAAATAAAAGTCTCAGGGAACACGTGAATCTACTCTCAGTGACAAGAAACACATACACATTTTGAAATTGAGGCACGCTTCAGGAATCTGAGGAATAGCAAGAACAATGGCAAAACCCAAACAACATGAGACGTAACAGACAAGTTTAACTACAACTGTGATTCAGTAGTTTTGTATTAACTAACAATAAATCCAGCAACATGAAGA
The DNA here is from genome assembly GCF_023864345.2 of Schistocerca serialis cubense. Taxonomy (NCBI): domain Eukaryota; kingdom Metazoa; phylum Arthropoda; class Insecta; order Orthoptera; family Acrididae; genus Schistocerca; species Schistocerca serialis. Next base: position 451,935,745 of record NC_064641.1, on the reverse strand, counting down.
TTTCAAATGCCTGTTTATCAGTTTCCCATTCAGTTTCTCAGTGTCTTACCACATTTATATCACAGCCATCAACTACAAGATCTATCATCTTTCAAATGATTGTCTTCCTTTTCTTCTAATAATCTTCCCACGAGTTTTGCAGTATTTCTTCTTCCAAGTTAATGTGTGAAATTTTCTTGACAAAATCTAATTCAAAATATATTTTCTTAAAACAAAACTGCAAAAATCAACAAACTGTATTATCATTTATGAATTGTAAAATGACACCTGACAAATTGAAGAGTTAGAGAGATCTGGTGTGTTCAGGATTGTAGCAGTAGTTGTTGTCACCTTCAGGTTTGATGCAGATCTCCACACAAGTGTATCCTGTGCAAGTCATTTTACTTCTGCATAACAATCAAACAGATATTCCCCATGTCAGCTTCTAACAGCCCTTCCATTTTTATGTAAATAATCTGTGTTGTTATTTTGCAACCATGACTTACTGAACTGATGGTTTGGTAATACACCCACCAGCTCCTGCCTTCTTTGATGTAAGGGTTATTATATTTTTCTTGAAGTTGAGATATTGCTACTGTCTTATACGGGGTGTTCAAAAAGTCTCTCCGCAGTGCCTTATGATTGTTACCCGCGCGTGCCGCATGAATGTTCGCCTACCTGGGTTACTTCTCTTCAAGTGGACTCTCCCAACATTCCATTGTTTCGTTTATATCAGCCAGCATCAGTAGTATCGTTAGAGTGTGTCGTTACGTGTTGACATGAATGTTTAAGTTTAGTTCTTTCGTTTGTTTGTTTAGTTTTTGTCACTGTTAAAATGCTAACCACTGAAGAACGTGTGTTTTTAGTCGAACAAGTGTTCAAAGCCGGCAGTAAATACACAGTTTCAGTTCGTCAAACATTTAATTCAGATTTCCCAGAGGCAACACTCCCACATCGCGATACTGTACCAGATTTGATAAACAAATTTCGAACTACGGGTGCAATGACAGATGCACCGAGAAGTGGTCATGCTCGCGTTTTGTCTGAGGACAAACTACTCGATATTTACAATAAAATGTCCATGAGTCCAAACAGTTCAGTAAGAAAACTTGCCCAGGAAATCGATGTTAGTGTCAGAATGGTAGACACAGCTGTAAGGAAAAAATTAGCATACAAAGTGACAGTCATGCAAGAACTGAATAATACTTATCATGGCAAGAGACTGCATTATTGTCAATGGTTCAAAAATTTTGTTCAACAAAATGGAAGGGATATTCTTAATGAAACGTTTTTCACTGATGAGGCATGGTTTGTTTCATTTACCCGGGTACATGAACTCGCAAAATTTTTGTATGCGAAGTACTGCAAATCCACTGTGTATTCATGAGGAACCACTTCATTCTGCAAAAACAGGAGTTTGGAATGCAATTTCTAGACGTCGGGTTGTGGGTACCTAAATTTTTCACCGAAACAATAAACGCACAATGATACTGCACTTGTGTTAAGTGAAATACTGAATGGTTATTTTCAACAAGACGGTGCAACCGCACATACAGCTCATGTTTCAATGTCACTGGTAGCTGATGTTTTTGGTGATCGCATAATTTCACAGGGAATTTGGCCTCCACGATTGCCTGACATAACAGCACCTAACTTTTTCTTCTGGGGTGCAGTGGAAGCAACTGTCTATAAAAATTGTTCAAAATCAATCGATGAATTTAAGCTGCAATATCCACTTTCACTGCTTCTGTTACAGAAGAAATTTTACAGCTTGTGTTTGGAAACATGATTAGACGAATTGAATTGCGTATTCAACAGGGGGGTCACTTTTAACATTTAATGTGAAAATTTGTAAGTAAAAATGAATATTCAATAAATTAATAACTTGTATTTCACTGAGTTTCATTTTGGTGTATTCACTGCGGTATACAGCATGCGCAGCTAACAGTCATACGGCACTGCGAGAGACTGTTTTAACACCCAATACATACAAATACAAAATGGAACAGTTTTGTCAAAGTTCTCCTCCACAGTGTCTTGTTCCAACTTAAATCTTCCGGTGTTTTGATGAAGCTTTCTCACAATATCATCAAATCCACCTTATCTTCCTTTCCCATAACATTCAATTCACTTTTTTTTACATAGCACTTCTATATATTCTACTTTTTAGACTTCACTTTTTTACTTAGTTCCTAGCTTACCATTTGGTTCTTGAAGTTCATCCAGCTGCTTCTCTTTTGTCCAAAGGTCTGTTAAATTTTCTTATACACGGCTTTATCTTATGCCATAGTCATAGAAGTTTCTATAATTTTGCATTTCTCCTCTACCAATCCTCCTTCACAGAAGTGCAATCTGTCAATCCCATTTGATGCATGTCTGTATTCCCATTTGGCTGCTTCAACTGGCATTATTTTTCCCTTTCATGAGGTAAGCTTGTTATCTCATCTTTCACCCAATGGCTTCTATGGGCCTCATTCCTCTTCCCCTTCCTTAATACCTCTCTTAAAGTCACCCATTCATCATCTATTGAATATCTTCATGTATTTTGCTCAGCTGCTCAATGCTCCCTCTGAAACACTCAACAAACTTTGATTCTTTCAACTTATCTTAGGACCACCTCCTATTTTCCTAACTTTCTGCAGTTTCTTCAGCCTGAGTCTATGTTTCATAACTGATAAATTCTGGTCAGAGTCCATAACTACTTATGGAAATATTCTGCAGTTTAAAAATTTGCTTTCTAAATACTTGTTTTATCTATCTGAAACCTGCCAGGCATTCCATGTCTCTTCTCAATATATAGTATTCATTTAAGATTTGTGATCAAGTGTTAATAGTGATTAAATTGTGTTTCAAAATAAAATTTTTCTCTCTCTTCAACATCCTAAATAATTTCTCTTATCTCATGATACATTTTCCTATTTCTTTATCATCTGCAGAACTAGTAAGCATGTATAATTGTACTACTGTGAGGAGTCTTGACTCTAAACAGTAGAGAATACATAATGTTTTATTCTAGATATTTCTAGTGTTGTAACATTTCCTGGTTTTACTCATTCCTACAGTAATATCACAAAGGTACTAAAGTAAACAAAGAAAAAATCAATTTATATGGATAAAAACAGAAAAATATAAGATGGAGCTGAAGAAAATACAAAGAACACCTCTCCAAATCTTGTATGCACTTCCTAAGAAACCAAAATGTCTGCAGTGAAGCCATCATCAAATGACTGTAGCATCAAATGAAGAGTATAAAAGACAACATACACGACTGAATGAAGAGTATAAAAGACAACATACACGACTGATATGTTGTATACAACCAATTACATTCTAAAATAATTCTCAAACACGCAACCACTTACTTCAACGGTTAACTTCCTTGGTTGCCCTCTATGCAGCTTCTGTTCATAATCATTTCAATGGAAGGTCTAGGTCTCCTTCAGTGACAGAACTGCCAATGCAGTATTTTAATTAGAAACCAGATGACTTTTACTTTACTATTTTTAGCACGATCATTGGTCTGCAACAGTCCAAAATTTGTTTTTATTTATATAGGAGCAGATAAACTGAATCTATATGAAACAGTTCTTTTCAAAAAGAAGTCATTTATTCTACCAACCTTAACTACTAATGATGTTACCTTTGTCTTTTGCTTCATACTCATTACATTTGCTGTGCTCTCTCCCAGTCTCTCCAAACACTCACACAAAATTACAAGCAAGGATACGAGAGAATAGCAGTATACAGGATAGTGGAATGTGGAAGAGTGGGAGGATGTAAGAAACGGGGTGGTATGCCTAGTACCATGACAGAAAGTGGGGGGGGGGGATGAGAGAAAGGGGAATTGGCAGACACATTGAAGAGAAGAATAGAGGGAGAGGGAAGACAGAGGGAGAGAAGGAGAGAGGGAGGGCAGGAGGGGCGGAGGGGGAAGAGAGAGGGAGGGCAGGAGGGGCGGAGGGGGAAGAGAGAGGGAGGGCAGGAGGGGCGGAGGGGGAAGAGAGAGGGAGGGCAGGAGGGGCGGAGGGGGAAGAGAGAGGGTGGGCAGGAGGGGCGGAGGGGGAAGAGGGAGGGAGGGCAGGAGGGGCGGAGGGGGAAGAGGGAGGGAGGGCAGGAGGGGCGCAGGGGGAAGAGGGAGGGAGGGCAGGAGGGGCGCAGGGGGAAGAGGGAGGGAGGGCAGGAGGGGCGCAGGGGGAAGAGGGAGGGAGGGCAGGAGGGGCGCAGGGGGAAGAGGGAGGGAGGGCACGAGGGGCGCAGGGGGAAGAGGGAGGGAGGGCACGAGGGGCGCAGGGGGAAGAGGGAGGGAGGGCACGAGGGGCGCAGGGGGAAGAGAGAGGGAGGGCACGAGGGGCGCAGGGGGAAGAGAGAGGGAGGGCACGAGGGGCGGAGGGGGAAGAGAGAGGGAGGGCACGAGGGGCGGAGGGGGAAGAGAGAGGGAGTGCACGAGGGGCGGAGGGGGAAGAGAGAGGGAGGGCACGAGGGGCGGAGGGGGAAGAGAGAGGGAGGGCACGAGGGGCGGAGGGGGAAGAGAGAGGGAGGGCCGAGGGGCGGAGGGGGAAGAGAGAGGGAGGGCCGAGGGACGGAGGGGGAAGAGAGAGGGAGGGCCGAGGGACGGAGGGGGAAGAGAGAGAGAGGGCCGAGGGACGGAGGGGGAAGAGAGAGGGAGGGCCGAGGGACGGAGGGGGAAGGGAGAGGGAGGGCCGAGGGACGGAGGGGGAAGGGAGAGGGAGGGCCGAGGGACGGAGGGGGAAGGGAGAGGGAGGGCCGAGGGACGGAGGGGGAAGGGAGAGGGAGGGCCGAGGGACGGAGGGGGAAGGGAGAGGGAGGGCCGAGGGACGGAGGGACGGAGGGGGAAGGGAGAGGGAGGGCCGAGGGACGGAGGGGGAAGGGAGAGGGAGGGCCGAGGGACGGAGGGGGAAGGGAGAGGGAGGGCCGAGGGACGGAGGGGGAAGGGAGAGGGAGGGCCGAGGGACGGAGGGGGAAGGGAGAGGGAGGGCCGAGGGACGGAGGGGGAAGGGAGAGGGAGGGCCGAGGGACGGAGGGGGAAGGGAGAGGGAGGGCCGAGGGACGGAGGGGGAAGGGAGAGGGAGGGCCGAGGGACGGAGGGGGAAGGGAGAGGGAGGGCCGAGGGACGGAGGGGGAAGGGAGAGGGAGGGCCGAGGGACGGAGGGGGAAGGGAGAGGGAGGGCCGAGGGACGGAGGGGGAAGGGAGAGGGAGGGCCGAGGGACGGAGGGGGAAGGGAGAGGGAGGGCCGAGGGACGGAGGGGGAAGGGAGAGGGAGGGCCGAGGGACGGAGGGGGAAGGGAGAGGGAGGGCCGAGGGACGGAGGGGGAAGGGAGAGGGAGGGCCGAGGGACGGAGGGGGAAGGGAGAGGGAGGGCCGAGGGACGGAGGGGGAAGGGAGAGGGAGGGCCGAGGGACGGAGGGGGAAGGGAGAGGGAGGGCCGAGGGACGGAGGGGGAAGGGAGAGGGAGGGCCGAGGGACGGAGGGGGAAGGGAGAGGGAGGGCCGAGGGACGGAGGGGGAAGAGAGAGGGAAGGGCCGATGGGCGGAGGGGGAAGAGAGAGGGAAGGGCCGATGGGCGGAGGGGGAAGAGAGAGGGAAGGGCCGATGGGCGGAGGGGGAAGAGAGAGGGAAGGGCCGATGGGCGGAGGGGGAAGAGAGAGGGAAGGGCCGATGGGCGGAGGGGGAAGAGAGAGGGAAGGGCCGATGGGCGGAGGGGGAAGAGAGAGGGAAGGGCCGATGGGCGGAGGGGGAAGAGAGAGGGAAGGGCCGATGGGCGGAGGGGGAAGAGAGAGGGAAGGGCCGATAGGCGGAGGGGGAAGAGAGAGGGAAGGGCCGATAGGCGGAGGGGGAAGAGGGAGGTAGGGCAGAGGGGCGGAGGGGGAAGAGGGAGGTAGGGCAGAGGGGCGGAGGGGGAAGAGGGAGGTAGGGCAGAGGGGCGGAGGCGGAAGAGGGAGGTAGGGCAGAGGGGCGGAGGGGGAAGAGGGAGGTAGGGCAGAGGGGCGGAGGGGGAAGAGGGAGGTAGGGCAGAGGGGCGGAGGGGGAAGAGGGAGGTAGGGCAGAGGGGCGGAGGGGGAAGAGGGAGGTAGGGCAGAGGGGCGGAGGGGGAAGAGGGAGGGAGGGAAGGAGGAAGGGAGGGGGAAGAGAGAGGGAGGGAAGGAGGAAGGGAGGGGGAAGAGAGAGGGAGGGAAGGAGGAAGGGAGGGGGAAGAGAGAGGGAGGGAAGGAGGAAAGGAGGGGGAAGAGAGAGGGAGGGAAGGAGGAAGGGAGGGGTAAGAGAGAGGGAGGGAAGGAGGAAGGGAGGGGGAAGAAAGAGGGAGGGGGAAGAGAGAGGGAGGGAAGGAGGAAGGGAGGGGGAAGAGAGAGGGAGGGAAGGAGGAAGGGAGGGGGAAGAGAGAGGGAGGGAAGGAGGAAGGGAGGGGGAAGAGAGAGGGGGGAAGAGAGAGGGAGGGAAGGAGAGAGGGAAGGAGGAAGGGAGGGGGAAGAGAGAGGGAGGGAAGGAGGAAGGCAGGGGGAAGAGAGAGGGAGGGAAGGAGGAAGGGAGTGGGAAGAGAGAGGGAGGGCAGAGGGGCAAAGGGGGAAGAGAGAGGGAGGGCAGAGGGGCAAAGGGGGATGAGAGGGGGAGGGCAGAGGGGCAAAGGGGGATGAGAGGGGGAGGGCAGAGGGGCAAAGGGGGATGAGAGGGGGAGGGCAGAGGGGCAAAGGGGGAAGAGAGAGGGAAGGCAGAGGGGCAAAGGGGGATGAGAGGGGGAGGGCAGAGGGGCAAAGGGGGAAGAGAGAGGGAGGGCAGAGGGGCAAAGGGGGAAGAGAGGGCAGAGGGGCGGAGGGGGATGAGAGAGGGAGGGAAGGAGGAAGGGAGGGGGAAGAGAGAGGGAGGGAAGGAGGAAGGGAGGGGGAAGAGAGAGGGAGGGAAGGAGGAAGGGAGGGGGAAGAGAGAGGGAGGGAAGGAGGAAGGGAGGGGGAAGAGAGAGGGAGGGAAGGAGGAAGGGAGGGGGAAGAGAGAGGGAGGGAAGGAGGAAGGGAGGGGGAAGAGAGAGGGAGGGAAGGAGGAAGGGAGGGGGAAGAGAGAGGGAGGGCAGAAGTACGGGAGGGGGAAGAAAGAGGGAGGGCAGAGGTAAGGGAGGGGGAAGAAAGAGGGAGGGCAGAGGTAAGGGAGGGGGAAGAAAGAGGGAGGGCAGAGGTAAGGGAGGGGGAAGAGAGAGGGAAGGCATGAGGAAGGGAGGGGAATGAGAGAGGGAGGAAAAGAGGGAGGGCAGGAGGGAGGGGAAAGAGAGAGAGGGAAGGACAGACGGAGGGGAAAGAGGGAAGGACAGAGGGAGGGTAAAGAGAGAGTGGGAAGGACAGAGGGAGGGGAAAGAGGGAAGGACAGAGGGAGGGGAAAGAGGGAAGGACAGAGGGAGGGGAAAGAGGGAAGGACAGAGGGAGGGGAAAGAGGGAAGGACAGAGGGAGGGGAAAGAGGGAAGGACAGAGGGAGGGGAAAGAGGAAAGGACAGAGGGAGGGGAAAGAGGAAAGGACAGAGGGAGGGGGAAGAGTGAGGGAGAGAAGGAGGGATGGAGGGGAAAAAGAGAGGGAGGGAAGGAGAGACGGAGGGAAGGAGAGAGAGAGGGGGGAAGAGAGTGGGGAAGGAGAGAGAGAGAGGGGGAAGAGAGAGGGGGGGAAGAGAGAGGGGGAAGAGAGAGGGAGAGAAGGAGAGAGGGAGGGAAAGAGGGAGGGAAGGAGGAGGGGGAAGAGAGAGGGAGAGAAGGAGAGAGGGAGGGGGAAGAGAGAGGGAGAGAAGGAGGGAGGGAGGGGGGGGGAAGAGAGAGGGAGAGAAGGAGTGAGGGAGGGGGAAGAGAGAGGGAGACAAGGAGCGAGGGAAGGGGAAGAGAGAGGGAGAGAAGGAGTGAGGGAGGTGGAAGAGGGAGGGAGGGGGAGGAGGGAGGGAGGGGGAGGAGATAGGGAGGGAAGGAAAGAGGGAGGAGGAAGAGGGAGGGAGGGAAGGAGAGATGGAGGAAGAAGAGGGAGGGGGAAGGAGGGAGGGAGGGAAGGAGAGAGGGAGGAGGAAGAGGCAGGGAGGGAAGGAGAGAAGGACGGGGAAAAGAGAGGGAGGGAAGGAGAGAGGGGGGAGGGGAAAGATAGAGGGAGGGAAGGAGGGGTGAGGGGAAAGATAGAGGGAGGGAAGGAGAGAGGGAGGGTGAAGAGAGAGAGAGGGGGGAAGAGAGAGGGAGAGAAGGAGAGAGGGAGGGGGAAGAGGGGGGGTGAGAAGGAGGGAGGGAGGGGGAAGAGGGAGGGAGAGAGGAGAGGGGAGGGGGAAGAGGGAGGGAGAGAAGGAGAGAGGGAGGGGGAAGAGGGAGGGAGAGAAGGAGAGAGGGAGGGGGAAGAGGGAGGGAGAGAAGGAGAGAGGGAAGGAGAGAGGGAGGGGGAAGAGAGAGGGAGGGGGAAGAAAGAGGGACTGAAGGAGAGAGGGAGGGGGAAGAGAGAGGGACAGAAGGAGAGAGGGAGGGGGAAGAGAGAGGGAGAGACAGAGAGAGGGAGGGGGGAAAAGAGAGAGGGAGAGGGAGGGGGAGGGGGAAGATAGAGGGGGAGGAGAGAGGGGGTAGGAAAGGGGGGAAGAGAGAGGGGTAGGAGGGAGGAGTAAGTAAAGGAGGCAGGGAGGGAGGAAGAGAGAGGATGAGAGGGGGGAGGGGAGAGGATGTGAGAGTGAGGGGAGGAGGGGGGAGGATGATGGAAAGGGAGGAGGGGAGGATGTAGAGAGAAGAAAGGGAGGAGGGGGGATGAGAGAGAAGAGTGGGAGGAGGTGTGTGATGATGAGGAGGAGGGGAGGTTGGAGAGATGACGAGAGGAGGAGGATGAGGAGAGAGAAACGGAGAGGGAGAGGATGACAGAGAGAGACAAACGGAGAGGAGAGGAGGAGACGAGAGAGAGAGAAGGTAGGAGGGAGGATGAGAGAGAGAGAGAGAGAGAGTGAGAGAGAGAGAGAGAGAGAGAGAGAGAGAGAGAGAGAGAGAGAGAGAGAGAGAGTAGGAGGGAGGAGGGGAGATGAGAGAGAGAGAGAGAGGAGAGTGATGAGAGAGAGAGAGAAGAGAGAGAAGAGAGAGAGAGAGAGTGAGAGGAGAGAGAGGAGAGAGAGAGAGAGAGAGAGGAGAGGTGGAGGAGGAGAGAGAGAGAGAGAGAGAGAGAGAGGAGGTGTGGGAGGTGGATGGAGGGGTTGATGTGAGGTGGAGGGAAGGGTGGAGGGGAAGGATGAGAGAGGAGGATGAGAAGGGAGGAGGGAAGGAGGAAGAGGAGGAGAGGGGGCAGAGAGGGAGTACGATAGAGGTGAGAGGGGGGCAGAGAGGAGTACGAGGAGGTGGAGGGGGGCAGAGAGGGAGTACGAGAAGGTGAGAGGGGGGCAGAGCGGGAGTAAGAGAAGGTGAGAGGGGGCAGAGAGGGACTACGAGAAGGTGAGAGGGGGCAGAGAGGGACTACGAGAAGGTGAGAGGGGGCAGAGAGGGACTACGAGAAGGTGAGAGGGGGGCTGAGAGGGAGTACGAGAACGGTGAGAGGGGGGCAGAGAGGGAGTACGAGAACGTGAGAGGGGGCAGAGAGGGAGTACGAGAACGTGAGAGGGGGCAGAGAGAGAGTACGAGAACGTAGAGAGGGGGGCAGAGAGGGAGTACGAGAACGTGAGAGGGGGCAGAGAGGGAGTACGAGAAGGTGAGAGGGGGGCAGAGAGGGAGTACGAGAAGGTGAGAGGGGGCAGAGAGGGAGTACGAGAAGGTGAGAGGGGGGCAGAGAGGGAGTACGAGAAGGTGAGAGGGGGGCAGAGAGGGAGTACGAGAACGTGAGAGGGGGCAGAGAGGGAGTAAGTGAAGGTGAGAGGGGGGCACAGAGGGAGAAAGAGAATGTGAGAGGGGGGGCACAGAGGGAGAAAGAGAAGATGAGATGGGGGCACAGAGGGAGAAAGAGAAGGTGAGAGGGGGCAGAGAGGGAGTAAGAGAAGGTGAGAGGGGGGCACAGAGGGAGAAGGAAAAGGTGAGAGGGGGGGAGAGAGGAGAAGGAAAAGGCGAGAGGGGGGAGAGAGGGAGAAGGAGAAGGCGAGAGGGGGGAGAGAGGGTGAAGGAAAAGGCGAGAGGGGGGAGAGAGGGAGAAGGAGAAGGAGAGGCGAGAGGGGGGAGAGAGGGAGAAGGAAAAGGCGAGAGGGGGGAGAGAGGGAGAAGGAAAAGGCGAGAGGGGGGAGAGAGGGGAGAAGGAAAAGGCGAGAGGGGGGTGAGAGGGAGAAGGAAAAGGCGAGAGGGGGGAGAGAGGGAGAAGGAAAAGGCGAGAGGGGGAGAGAGGAGAAGGAAAGGCGAGAGGGGGGAGAGAGGGAGAAGGAAAAGGCGAGAGGGGGAGAGAGGGAGAAGGAAAAGGCGAGAGGGGGGAGAGAGGGAGAAGGAAAAGGCGAGAGGGGGGAGAGAGGGAGAAGGAAAAGGCGAGAGGGGGGAGAGAGGGAGAAGGAAAAGGCGAGAGGGGGGGAGAGAGGGAGAAGGAAAAGGCGAGAGGGGGGAGAGAGGGAGAAGGAAAAGGCGAGAGGGGGGAGAGAGGGAGAAGGAAAAGGCGAGAGGGGGGAGAGAGGGAGAAGGAAAAGGCGAGAGGGGGGAGAGAGGAGAAGGAAAAGGCGAGAGGGGGGAGAGACGGATAAGGAAAAGGCGGGAGGGGGAGAGACGGATAAGGAAAAGGCGGGAGGGGGCGAGAGACGGATAAGGAAAAGGCGGGAGGGGGGAGAGAGGGAGAAGGAAAAGGCGAGAGGGGGGAGAGAGGGAGAAGGAAAAGGCGAGAGGGGGGAGAGAGGAGAAGGAAAAGGCGAGAGGGGGGAGAGAGGGAGAAGGAAAAGGCGAGAGGGGGGAGAGAGGGAGAAGGAAAAGGCGAGAGGGGGGAGAGAGGGAGAAGGAAAAGGCGAGAGGGGGGAGAGAGGGAGAAGGAAAAGGCGAGAGGGGGGAGAGAGGGAGAAGGAAAAGGCGAGAGGGGGGAGAGGGGGAGAAGGAAAAGGCGAGAGGGGGGAGAGGGGGAGAAGGAAAAGGGGGAGAGGGGGAGAAGGAAAAGGCGAGAGGGGGGAGAGGGGGAGAAGGAAAAGGCGAGAGGGGGGAGAGAGGGAGAAGGAAATGGCAAGAGGGGGGGAGAGAGGGAGAAGGAAAAGGATAGAGGGGGGAGTGATGGCGAAGGAGAAGGCGAGAGGGGGGGCAGAGAGGGAGAAGGAGAAGGCGAGAGGGGGCAGAGAGGGAGAAGGAAAAGGCGAGAGGGGGGCACAGAGGGAGAAGGAAAAGGTGAGAGGGGGGCAGAGAGGGAGAAGGAAAAGGCGAGAGGGGGGCAGAGAGGGAGAAGGAAAAGGCGAGAGGGGGGCAGAGAGGGGAGAAGGAAAGGCGAGATGGGGGCAGAGAGGGAGAAGGAAAAGTTGAGAGGGGGAGAGAGGAGAGAGAAAAGTTGAGAGGGGGGAGAGAGGGAGAAGGAAAAGGTGAGAGGGGGGGCAGAGAGGGGAGAAGGAATAGGTGTGAGGGGGGCAGAGAGGGAGAAGGAATAGGTGTGAGGAGGCAGAGAGGGAGAAGGAAAAGGTGAGAGGGGGGCAGAGATGGAGAAGGAAAAGGTGAGAGGGGGGGGAGAGTGAGAAGGAAAAGGTGAGAGGGGGGAGAGTGAGAAGGAAAAGGGGGCAGAGAGGGAGAGGGAAAAGGTGAGAGGGGGTCAGAGAAGGAGAGGGAAAAGGTGAGAGGGGGGCAGAGAGGGAGAAGGAGAAGGTGAGAAGGGGGCAGAGAGAGAGAGAGAGAGAGAGAGAGAGAGAGAGAGAGAGAGAGAGAGAGGAGGAGAGAGAGGATGCAGAGAGAGATGGCACAGCAAGAGGAGGAGAGCGAGAGGATGCAGAGAGAGGGCACAGCGAGAGGAGAAGAGAGAGGATGCAGAGAGGGCACAGCGAGAGGAGGAGAGAGAGGATGGAGAGAGGAAGCAGAGGGGTGAAAGAGTGGGAAGGAGAGAGGGTTGAGAGAGAGTGTGAAGGAGAGAGGGAGAGGGAGAAAGCTGGAGAGAGGGAGAAGGAAGGAAGGTGGATTGAGGGAGAGGGAGTAGAAGATGAGGTGGAGAGGGAAAAGGAGGAGGAGATGGGGTGAAGAGGTGGCATGGGAGAGGGTGGTGGGGGAGATGGGGTTGAGAGGTGGCATGGGAGAGGATGGTGGGGGAGATGGGGTTGAGAGGGGGCAGGGAGGGGTAGGAGGTGGAGATGGGGTGGAGAGGGAGATGCAAGGGGAGGAGTAGCATAGGGGAAGGAGGGGCAAGCAGGGAGGGGAGTGAGAGTAGGTGGAGGGGGTGGACAAGGAGTGAGGGCGGTGAAAGGGACAAGGGGGACAAGGAGTGAGGGCGGTGAAAGGGAGAGGGAGGACAAGGAGTGAGGGCGGTGAAAGGGGAGACAGAGGACAAGGAGTGAGGGCAGTGAAAGGGAGACAGAGGACAAGGAGTGAGGGTGGTGAAAGGGAGACAGAGGACACGGAGAGAGGGTGATGACAGGGAGGGTGATGACAGGGAGAACGGAGGAGCATGGAGAACGGAGGAGCATGGAGAGGGGAGGAGCATGGAGAGGGGAGGAGCATGGAGAGGGGAGGAGCATGGAGAGGGGAGGAGCATGGAGAGGGGAGGAGCATGGAGAGGGGAGGAGCATGGAGAGGGGAGGAGCATGGAGAGGGGAGGAGCATGGAGAGGGGAGGAGCATGGAGAGGGGAGGAGCATGGAGAGGGGAGGAGCATGGAGAGGGGAGGAGCATTAGAAGGGAGGAGCATGAGAAGGGAGGAGCATGAGAAGGGAGGAGCATGAGAAGGGAGGAGCATGAGAGGGGAGGAGCATGAGAGGCGAGGAGCATGGAGAGAGGACGAGATTGAGAGTGGTGGTGACGGAGAGAAGAGGAAGATGGAGAGTGGTGGTGAGGGAGAAAAGAGGAGATGGAGAGTGGTGGTGAGGGAGAAAAGAGGAGATGGAGAGTGTTGGTGAGGAGAGAAGAGGAGATGGAGAGTTGTGGGGGCAGAGAGAAGAGGGAGAGAGGAGGAGATGGAGAGAAGAGGGAGAGAAGGAGGAGAGGGACAAAGGAGTGGGAGAGGGAGAGGAGGAGGGGATATGTGATATAGGAGGGATAGGTGATGTAGGAGGGACAGGTGATGTAGGAGAGACAGGTGGGACAGGTGAGGTAGGAGGCACAGGTGAGGTAGGAGGCACAGGTGAGGTAGGAGGGACAGGTGAGGTAGGAGGGACAGGTGAGGTAGGAGGGACAGGTGAGGTAGAAGAAGATGAGATAAGAGAGGAGAGGTGGACAGGAGAGGCCAATGGGTGTTAGATGAGACAGGATACAGGAGAGAAAAGGCACTGACAAGGGAAGAGAGGGGAGAGTAGGATATGGGGATAAATTGTGGAGAGGGAAATGACACAGGCGGCAGAGTGGGAGAGAAGAGTGGGTGGGCAGATCAATTAGTGGCAGCCCGGGTCAATGAGCGGTCGGCAGGGGGAAGAGTGGGAGGGAGGTGAAAGGGCGGGAGGGAGTGCAAAGGGCGGGCGGGAGGTAGGGGAAAGGGTGGGTGGGAGGGAGGTGCAAAGGCCGGGAGAGAGGAGAAAGGGCATGCGGGAGGGCAAAGAGTGGGAGGGAGGGCAAAGTGCGGGAGGGAGGGCAAAGTGCGGGAGGGAGGGCAAAGTGCAGGAGGGAGGGCAAAGAGCGGGAAGGACGGCAAAGAGCGGAGGGGAAAGAGCGGAAGGGTAAAGAGTAGAATGGGAAAGAGGTGGAAAGATGGCCTTGGGGGAAAAGGGAAGATGTTGGGTTAAGAGGGATGGAGGAAAAGGCAAGATGTTGGGTTAAGAGGGATGGGGGAAAAGGGAAGATATGGGGTTAACAGGGATGGGGGGAATGGGAAGAGATGGCAGGAAAGAATCGCTGGGGAGGAAGGGAGAGAAAGGGTGGGATGGAGATGAAAGAGAGGGGACTGAGGGGGCCCACAGGAGGACAGAATAGGGAAGATGAGGGAAAAGGATAAAGAGAAACAGAGGGGGAGAGAGAAAGAGAAATGGTACAAAAGGGGAAAGGGAAATGGTGGAAAAGGGGAAAGAGAAATGGTGGAAAAGGGGAACGAGAAAGAAAATTGGAAGTGAGAAAGAAAATTGGAAGTGGGAAAGAAAATTGGAAGCGAGAAAGAAAATTGGAAGTGAGAAAGAAAATTGGAAGTGGGAAAGAAAATTGAAGGTAGAAATATGGAATGGAGAAAAGGGAACAACAGGGGGAACGAAAAATGGAAAGGGGAACGAAAGGAGGAGGGGGGCAAGAGTGAGGAGGAGGATGGGCAAGAGTGAGGAGGAGGAGGGGGCAAGAGTGAGGAGGAGGAGGGGGCAAGAGTGAGGAGGAGGAGGAAGGAGGAAGGGGGCAAGAGTGAGGAGGAGGAGGGCAAGAGTGAGGATGAGGAGGGCAAGAGTGAGGATGAGGAGGACAAGAGTGAGGGGAGGAAGACAAGAGTGAGGGGACAAGAGGGGGAAGGACTACGAGAAAGGGGACAAGAGGGGGGAGGACTAGGAGAAAGGGGACAAGAGGGGGGAGGAGGAGGACAAAAGCGAGGAGGAGGAAGGGAGAGAGGAGGAGGAGGAGGAGGAGGAGGAAGGGAGTGAGGAGAAGAGGGAGGAGGAAGATGGAGGAGGGGGAGGAAGACGAGAAGAGGGAGGAGCAAGCGGAAAAGGGGTAGGAGGAAGTTGTGAAGAGGGAGGAGGAAGCGGAGAAGAGGGATGAGGAAGTGGAGAAGAGGGAGGAGTAGGAGGAGAGGAGGAAGGTGGAAGAGAAGAGGGAGGTGGAAGAGAGGAGGGAGGAGGAAGAGGGGAGGGAGGAGGAAGAGAGGAAGGAGGAGGAAGAGAGGAAGGAGGAGTAGGAGGAGAGGAGGGAGGAGTAGGAGGGATGAGAGGAGTGACGAGTAGGAGGAGAGGAGGGAGGAGAAGAGGGAGGGTTAAAAGGAGTGAGGGTGAAAGGGAGTGAGGGTGAAAGGGAGGGAGGGTGTAAGGGAGTGAGGGTGAAAGGGAGGGAGGGTGTAAGGGAGGGAGGGTGTAAGGGAGGGAGGGTGTAAGGGAGGGAGGGTGTAAGGGAGGGAGGGTGTAAGGGAGGGAGGGTGAAAGGGAGGGAGGGTTGTAAGGGAGGGAGGGTGTAAGGGAGGGAGGGTGAGGGGGAGAGAGGAGGCAAGGTCTTGGGAGAGTGGTGAAAAGGCTGAAGAGGAGAGAAGGCAGAAGTTAGGAGGGAAGTGGGGAAGAGGAAAAGACAAGAGGGATTGGAGGGAGAGGGCGTTAAAACGGGAGAGAGGTCAATGGAGAGAGAAGGGAAATAGGGGAGAGAGAGATAGAAGGAAATAGGGGAGAGAGAGATAGAAGGAAAATTGGGGGGAGAGAGAGAGAGAGAAGGGAAATGGGAGAGAGAGAGAGAGAGAGAAGGGAAATGGGGGAGAGAGAGAGAGAGAGAGAGAGAGAGAGAGAGAGAGAGAAGAGAGAGAAGGGAAATTGGGGGAGCAGGGGGGAAACAGGAGAGAAGGGATGGAAAAAGGGGCGGCCAAGAGGGGAGAGGGGCGACAAAAGGGGGGAGAGGGGCGACAAAAGGGGGGGAGAGGGGCGACAAAGTGGGGAGAGGGGCGACAAAGGAGGGAGAGGGGCGACAAAGGGGGGAGAGGGGCGACAAAGGGGGGAGGCAAAGAGGGGAGAAGGGAGGCAAAGAGGGCAGAAGGGAGGCAAATAGGTCTGAAGGGAGGCAAAAAGTGCAGAAGGGAGGCAAAAAGTGCAGAAGGGAGGCAAAAAGTGCAGAGGGGAAGCAAAAAGTGCAGAAGGGAGGCAAAAAGTGCAGAGGGGAAGCAAAAAGAAGTGCAGAAGGGAGGCAAAAAGTGCAGAGGGGAAGCAAAAAGTGCAGAAGGGAGGCAAAAAGAGGAGAAGGGAGGCAAAAATAGGAGAAGGGAGGCAAAAAGAGGAGAAGGGAGGCAAAAAGAGGAGAAGGGAGGCAAAAAGAGGAGAAGGGAGGCAAAAAGGAGACAGATGGGAGGAGGGAAATGTGAGAGGAGGGAAATGTGGGAGGAGGGAGAGGTGGGAGGAGGGAGAGGTGGGAGGAGGGAGAGGTGGGAGGAGGGAGAGGTGGGAGGAGGGAGAGGTGGGAGGAGGGAGAGGTGGGAGGAGGGAGAGGTGGGAGGAGGGAAAGGTGGCAGGAGGGAGAGGTGGGAGGATGGAAAGGTGGGAGGATGGAAAGGTGGGAGGATGGAAAGGTGGGAAGAGGGAAAGGTGGGAGGAGGGAGAGGTGGGAGGAGGGAAAGGTGGGAGGAGGGAAAGGTGGGAGGAGGGAAAGGTGGGAGGAGGGAAAGGTGGGAGGAGGGAAAGGTGGGAGGTGGGAAAGGTGGGAAAGGAGGAGAACCTCATCCCACCTGCATTACTGGTAGGACGTATGCCATGGCCGCATGGTGGCCTTGACCAGACGCAGCTTAGTTTCACCGACTGCCAGCCACTCCTCTTCCCATTGACACATAACACGAAGATGCAAAAGGGAGGTAACAGCAAGGAGGGGGACGGCAGATTCAACAACGTGAGGGAGGGAACATGCATATTTGGCAGCCACCCATGTGTCCCGGCACCCAGCAGAAAGAAACCTCATTCCCCTGCCACTGCAGGTGGAGTAGGTCATCATGGATGTTCTGGACGACCGTATCCACTGGGTACAAGTGTTGCATGGTCTGAAGGGCACTCAGGGAGTCAGATCAGAAGAGAAACTTAAGACTCGGAACACATCTCATCTACTCCAATGCCCGCAAGATTGCAAACAATTCGGCATCAAAGATGGTAAACGCCGCAGGAAGCCGTAACTTGACGACTCGATCAGGTAAAACAACAGCACAACCAACAGAGTCCCCCTGTTTAGGGCCATCCGTAAATACTGGGACATGGTCGGGATGCTGGATTAAAATATCGTAAAATGAGGTAAAAACAAATGCAGGAGTGCAGCTCCTCCGGTACTCTGACAAGTCTAAAAGAACGCTGGGCCTCTGGAGCAACCAGGGAGGCAGGCAGGTAAAACCCTGGAGTTTGGGTGCCACATGCTCCACACCAAGGGACTGTAGCAATTGTTTGGCATGAATCCCAAATGGTCTCTTTGCCCTGGGACGACTGGAAAAAAGAGACGTTCCACTGGCAGTCAGGCAACGGTAGGGTACGCAGGGGAGGTAGGAGAGGCAAGGAATTGACACACCCGTCGCACCATGAGGAGTTTCCGCCGGATGGCGAGCGGCGGTTCCCCTGCCTCAGCACACAGGCTGGGGATGGGACTGGTACGGAATGCACCAGTGGCCAGCCTGATACTCTCATGGTGTACTGCATCAAGAATCTTCAGATACGAAGGCCTCGCTGACCCATACACGGTGCATCCATAGTCAAGACGCGACCGGACAAAAGCCCTATAAAACTGCAGCAGACGCGCATGATCTGCTCCCCAGGACCGATGGCTTAGACACTTCAAAATATTCAGTGCCTTCAGGGCCCGCACATTGAGGTCTTTCAGGTGCGGCAACCACGACAACTTTGAATCAAAAGTGAGGCCCAGGAACCTCACAGTGTCTCTGAAAGGAAGAATGGTGTCCCTCAGACACAATTCAGGAGAGGTAAAAGGACGTCAAGAACGATTAAAATGAACACACACACACATTTGTCTGCAGAAAAAGTAAAACCCGTCTTCGCAGTCCATGCCTCTTACCGCTTTATCGTAAGCTGCAGCTGCCAACTAGCAGTGACAAGACTGGAGGAAGAACAGAAAACAGCAAAATCGTCCACAAACAAGGAGCACTTGGCAGGACTCCGGATAGTGGACGTGATACTGTTAATGGCGACAGCAAAGAGGGTGCCACTTAAAACGCTTCCCTGAGGAACACCATTCGCCTGCACGTACAAATCAGATAGCACATTACCAACCCGATATCGAAAGAGGCGGTAGAAAAGAAAGGACCGAAACAAGTGAGAGCACAGGCAGGGGAAAGAGAAGAAACCACAGGTGAAATAAGAAAGGTAGTAGGCGATGGATAAGTGCTGAGGGGCAAAATGTGCAGAGGAGCAGGGAGTGCAGACAGACAAAGTGTGCAGGAGTGCAGGGGGGAAGAAGGGCCTAGGGGAGAAGAAGGGCGCAGGGGGGAAGGAAGTGGGCAGAGGGGGGAGAGAAATGGGCATCGAGGGGGACAGAAGTGGGCAGAGGGGGTGGACAGAAGTGGGCAGCGGGGGGTGGACAGAAGTGGGCAGGGGGGGTGACAGAAGTGGGCAGGGGGGGTGACAGAAGTGGGCAGGGGGGGTGACAGAAGTGGGCAGGGGGGGGTGACAGAAGTGGGCAGGGGGGGTGACAGAAGTGGGCAGGGGGGGGTGACAGAAGTGGGCAGGGGGGGTGACAGAAGTGGGCAGAGGGGGGACAGAAGTGGGCAGAGGGGGGTGACAGAAGTGGGCAGAGGGGGTGACAGAAGTGGGCAGAGGGGGTGACAGAAGTGGGCAGAGGGGGTGACAGAAGTGGGCAGAGGGGGGTGACAGAAGTGGGCAGAGGGGGTGACAGAAGTGGGCAGAGGGGGGTGACAGAAGTGGGCAGAGGGGGTGACAGAAGTGGGCAGAGGGGGTGACAGAAGTGGGCAGAGGGGGTGACACAAGTGGGCAGAGGGGGTGACACAAGTGGGCAGAGGGGGTGACACAAGTGGGCAGAGGGGGTGACACAAGTGGGCAGAGGGGGTGACACAAGTGGGCAGAGGGGGTGACACAAGTGGGCAGAGGGGGTGACACAAGTGGGCAGAGGGGGTGACACAAGTGGGCAGAGGGGGTGACACAAGTGGGCAGAGGGGGTGACACAAGTGGGCAGAGGGGGTGACACAAGTGGGCAGAGGGGGTGACACAAGTGGGCAGAGGGGGTGACACAAGTGGGCAGAGGGGGTGACACAAGTGGGCAGAGGGGGTGACACAAGTGGGCAGAGGGGGTGACACAAGTGGGCAGAGGGGGTGACACAAGTGGGCAGAGGGGGTGACACAAGTGGGCAGAGGGGGTGACACAAGTGGGCAGAGGGGGTGACAGAAGTGGGCAGAGGGGGGGACAGAAGTGGGCAGAGGGGGGGACAGAAGTGGGCAGAGGGGGGGGACAGAAGTGGGCAGAGGGGGGGGACAGAAGTGGGCAGAGGGGGGGGACAGAAGTGGGCAGAGGGGGGGGACAGAAGTGGGCAGAGGGGGGGGACAGAAGTGGGCAGAGGGGGGGACACAGAAGTGGGCAGAGGGGGGGACACAGAAGTGGGCAGAGGGGGGGGACAGAAGTGGGCAGAGGGGGGGGACAGAAGTGGGCAGAGGGGGGGACAGAAGTGGGCAGAGGGGGGGACAGAAGTGGGCAGAGGGGGGGACAGAAGTGGGCAGAGGGGGGGACAGAAGTGGGCAGAGGGGGGGACAGAAGTGGGCAGAGGGGGGGACAGAAGTGGGCAGAGGGGGGGACAGAAGTGGGCAGAGGGGGGGACAGAAGTGGGCAGAGGGGGGGACAGAAGTGGGCGGGGGGGGCAGGAGTGGGGGGCAAGAGGGAAGGAGTGTTGGGCAAGAGGGAAGGAGTGTTGGGCAAGAGGGAAGGAGTGTTGGGCAAGAGGGACGGAGTGGGGGTCAAGAGGGAAGGAGTGGGGGTCAAGAGGGAAGGAGTGGGGGTCAAGAGGGAAGGAGTGGGGGCAAGAGGGAAGGAGTGGGGGCAAGAGGGAAGGAGTGGGGGCAAGAGGGAAGGAGTGGGGGCAAGAGGGAAGGAGTGGGGCCAAGAGGGAAGGAGTGGGGCCAAGAGGGAAGGAGTGAGGGCAGGGAGTGAGGGAGGAGTGAGAACAAGAGTGGGGGGAGGCAGGCAAGTGAATGAGAGAGGGCAGGTGGAAGGGAGGGAGGAATGAGGAAGGGGTTGAGAGAGGGAGGAAATTGGAAGGGGTGAGGGAGGGAGGGCAAGGACAAGGGAGGTTGGGTGGGTGGGATGTAGTGTAGGAGGGTAGGGTTTAGGGTAGGAGGGAGGGATGACAGGAAGGAGAGGTGTAAGGTGGGAGGGAGGGAGGACAGGAAGGATGGAGGGTGGGAGAGTGGGAGGCAGTGAGAGGAGGAGGAAGTGAAACCATGAGGGTGAGAAGGCACAAAGGAAAGAGAAGGGTGAAGTTGATGAGGATGTTGGGGGAGGGGAATGGTTAGGTAAAGAGGACAGGGAGACATTGGAAGTGTGCAATTTTACTTATAATGTCACCGATTGACAAAGAGTGTAAGTACATTTGGCTAAGTGTGTTGGAGATACTTATGGTATGTTTAAAAAGATAATGATCTGCCACTAGTGAATACTTCATACTAACCCACTTTCCTGTGTTGTATGCAAAAGCCCACAGAAATTTATAAGTTTATTAAAGGTGGGAAGGTTGAAAAGAAACTACTCATCTCATAGAGAAGAAAATAGTCCACTGTCAATCTATAACAAGGTTCTATAATTGAAATTACACCCCAAGGCGGAATATAAAAGATTATGGAGACTTCACCTGAATCAACTGGAGATAATACAGTTCTGAATTTATGACAAGTGTAAGATCGATTTTTAATGTAAGGGGTAAATGCTTATTCATTACCACTTCTGACTTGTCAACCACAGCCATTCAACTACCTCCCTGAAGATCGACTGAATTGTAAAATATTCGCAATATAAAAAAATAAAACTATAGTTTCACCCTATATGCTGAAATGTTTCTGTTGGTCCTCCATGAAATGCCCTTCCCAAGCCACTGCAAGAAATCTGGCACTTCTATACAAAAAGTGTGATTTCTTGTGCTTTCTAATAGCCTTTTCTACTTTTTCTTTTTACATAACACTTTGTCTACTTTATACTGTACAGTATGAGACTTGAGAAACTGCACTACACAATGCAAAGAAACTTCACATTTTTAGGGATGGTCATAAACTTCTTTTCTAGAATTGCTTATATAAAAACTTATGGAATTAAGGCTGAATGGGATGGCAATGACAACAAAACTATATCAATCATTTTCATGCCTGTCACACAGAACTGTTTTTACTCTACTTAAAATACTTAGATACTATTAACACTATAAATCAAAATTTGGACTGTTAAAAACTCTGATGATGTAAAAAAATAAAGCAAATACATCTGGTTCCTAAATATGTTAAATGGTCAGCAGCTGTCACAATAAACAGATCTTCCGAGATGATCAAACAAATGAGACTACTGATAGATTTTTTTTCTTTTTGTTATTGCATATAGAGAAGAAACACTGCAAGCCTATTGACAGAAAATGTTCTATCACAGTCAATTATATTCTTTCAGTACACAATTCATTTTTTTTATTTTCTTTAAATTTTGGTTTTAAATACTCAGCTGTAATAATTGAATACCATAGCTTCATCTTCAACAATTTTATAAATTGTATGCACAACTGAGGCATATCAACAAAATACGTGCTTCATAACCTATTTTGTTACTATACATTGCCACAGGAGAAATTCTTTAAACTAGAAGCTGAGAACAAAATTACATTGTTAACTTCAATGAAACAAGCAAAAAGTCAAGAGAAAATGCAGTTCATTGTAATAGAACAATGGAGCAATAACTTTTTATGGCTGATATAGTGAAAAGACTGACAAACACTCACAAACAAGCATAAAATTATGAAGATCTTGTGATTAATTGCTATAAAATTATCATTCGTGTTACTTAGACACACAGTGTAGGAAAGAAAAAACAAGCTCTACTTCTATCATGCATCAAAGATTTTAATTAACAACTATAAAATTCAGCATCAAGCAATGCATGCCTTTTAGTATAATCTAGTAACTATGAAGAATGTAAATAAGATAATGAAGAGTTACAAGAAACAATATAGTTGAATATCTGGAAGCACACATACCTTCATTTGTTTCTGCATCAAACTGTTTGATTGTAACAATCATATCAAGCCCCATTTCTATACAGGCCTTTGCATGATCAAGTTTAGGCTCAGGACAACCAGCAACACAGTAGTAGCAGTCACCCAATGTTGAAATCTTCTCACAGCCATGCTTAGCACTGAGATCATCAAATCGTTCAAATAAGTCATTCAATATGCCAACAAGTTCTTCGGCACTCTTATTGGAGCTCATTCGTGTAAAACCTACAATGTCAGCAAATAGTATACTGACATTTTCCATTCGGTTCATATTGAAAGGACGGAACAGAGAACGAATATCATTTCCACCACTAGCATGATTCTTGCCATGTGTTGGTTTCTGTAATGATTCACTATCTTCATATTCATCTTCCTGGGCACCACCAGTTTCCGACATTAGCCAGTCCGCAACCTTGGGTGGCATCACTGAGTGTATCATCTTCTCCTTCAACTGTTTCTCCATTTCGAGCTGTCTTCTAACTAATAATGACTGGCCCACTTTCATGAAAGTTCCACGCATTCTAGCATTAGTCATTATGAGAACATGAATGCCGATTAAATGCACAACAATATGCAGTAACGTCCGAACTACAACACCAGTGTTTGTATTCACACCATAATCTTCTTTAAAGTACAATGTAGCAATCAAGCATTCAAATAATATTGAAAAAATGCTACCAATGGCTACACACACATAGAGAGGTAGCTGTATCACAGTGTATATAATAAGCAATATTTCAATACAAAGAGAAAATTGTCCTACAGGGGTGATACTACTTGCCTTGCTATTTGAGGAATTCAGAATAATAAACACGAGTAGTAAGATGCAAATAATGACAGCCACAAATATGGAAATGGGAAATGCATAAGTTCTGTAAAAACTTCTGTATGTTACAGCTAAAATCAGGCCTATTATAATTAATAGTACAGCAAAGACAGCAGACACAGGAATCCAGTGTTGTATTCTGCCAGTTGCACCAGTCACAATGAAGTATACAAACCATGAAAACGATACAGCAAGGATATACACAAGAGCATATCTGAAACAAAATATACAGTTCATTTAGTACAGGAGTCAATTAATTATTTACTGAGGGGCATGCATTTTGAAAGAGAGGCTAATATTTTGCAAAATCCGATAAATTTGGATACATTTTAGTAACTGCAGGTAATAATTCACTATGTAATTTATACTTCATAAGAACCAATTGATTACAACAAAAATCAAACTCTATGGATAAAAATACGTACTGGAATCTTAGGCGCACTTGTGGAAAGGAACTTGATCGGTACTGCCCCTCAAGTATTTCAGAGTCAAAGCGAGGATCCCACCATGACTGTTTTGCTGCTCTTTCAAATGGCACTGGCAAACATGCCCCACAACAGTCAAGTTTTTGACTGCTCTGTGCCAGGTAGTTCTGTACATAAGGTGCCAATGATATTTGAATATCATCATCATCTGCCTGCTCACTTTGCCCTCTTGATCTTGAAAAGCTGACAGATGAAGCTACGGCCCTTTCATGTCTTAAAATGACAGGTGATGCCATGTTTCTCACTCATCGTCACTGTCTAAAGTACTTTTTCCTTTCATTCTAATTTTATTTATATAATTTATTAATTTCAATAAATCTCTTGTAATTTTCCTCTTGCACGAGTTCGTGATGTTGTTGCTGCACAAACGTACATTTTATACTGATGAGTAATACTTGGTGTTTCTTTGACATCAACTTGATACAGTAATGTCACAGAAAAGTACACTGGTGTAAATATCCGAATTGTGATAATTTGCTGTACATTATGATCAAGATTTTAAAGATCGTTTCCATAAAATGAAGCCTCTTGCCACTAGGATCTCTTTGGACAGCTGCAACAGAAAGTAATTACTTTAATTACGGAATACGTTCGACATGGTGACACAACTTATAAATGTTTTCACGGGCGAAATGTGTTCTGATATTCCTTAATCTCCGGAAACATGGGTAAATGCTTCACTAAGTGGGCGAGAACCGTAATGTCAATAATCTGATGAGTGAGTTTATTCATATTTGTGACTAACTAGGTTGTTTTAGTTTTCGTATAAACTTTAAACACCACATACACTTTTTCATCGTATGAAATTCTCATAAATAGCAGTGGTCTACAGTTGTACTTCAAAGTTTTCGATAGTATTCACAATACATAGATCTACAAACACACATTATTTACATTAATCAAGGGGAGTGGGGGAAAACACTTCGGCTGCTATCGGCCAATGATTGACAGGAACTGTTTACAGCAATAATCAGCAGTTCTATAGCATCACTCAACATAATGCGAAACAGTATAGTTAAAATATCATAAAACTAAAAATTTACCAAACCTTCTCTGTATACAGTGTTGATTTTCAGAAGAAAAAAACAATTAAAAAACTGTTGAACGTTTATGTCCATGTCCGCTCGGGCATTTAGCCAAGAGACTACTAATCAGAGATCACTGCAGTTAGCTTGTTGGAAATAAAAAAAAGGCTTAAAGTACGAAGCTGTCGCATGACGACAACGATTGTTTAACTTCATTTACATTGAACGACAACCGTTTCGGCTTTCTGAAGCATTTAAACAATTTGCATATAATACACCACCATTAATTTTGACGGCCATTTTCTATCGGCGTTCAGCTGTTTCGTGAACAGTTTGACCAACGGTATAAATCGGCGCCAAAATTGATTGTAGTTTGTACAAGTACATGTTTTAGCATTTAAGAAGATCACTTTATAATCCTTGAGGTAAATATTATGAGATCAGTCTATAGTTAAAATATGAAGACTTCAGAATACTTATCTGAGTGAATTCACGGCGTTTGGAAGATAGTCTAATACGAGTTACATAGTAACGTGAGTATGCATGATTGACTAAAATTGCTTACAATAGCGCTGTTGTATATTTTCAAGCGAATCTAATATCATCTTGAACTCTTATAGACTTATCTGATTACTATATATGTCATATTTTTATATTCCCGCGATATCTTTCACTCGTGTATTTTTTTTGAGAGTTGAATTGTAACGTAGCAATTGTTACCCATTTATACTACATGTAAAGAATACCAGATACTTTTTTTTCTTTTTTTTTTAAAAAAAGCTCTAAATTTCACATTCCTGAATATTTGAACCAAGCTAATAATCTTTAAAGCACTCTGAAATGGCAATAAGATAAAATACATTTTGCATGTTTTTTCATGTTGCTGTAGATAACTGCGAAAAGTTTGAGATTGTTGTTAACATAGTCTACCATGTCATTAATAAACAACACGAGCAGTAGGATCTCAATACACTTCGTTGGGGAACACCTAAAGATATTCTACATCTGTCGATGGCTCTCCGTCCAATATAACATTACACATCCCTACCGAGAAATCCTCAATCCAGTCACAAATTTCGTTTGGTGCCCCAACGAGCCCTTACTTTTCTCAGTAGGCGTTGGTATAATACTCAATAATATGCTTTTGGGAAGTCTAGAAGTACTGTACCTATGTGACTGGTTTGATCAATGACTTTCAGGATTTTATGCGAGTTCGGTTTTGTATGAGCTAAGTCTTTGTAATCTATTCTGGTAGACTTTGAGGGGCTCGTTGTATTCAGCTCAGAATATGTTCTAAGATTCTACAACAGATCTATGTCAAAGAACTTGGCGGTGGTTTTGTAGATCGTCTCTGCTACCATTCATGTGGACAGGTGTATTTTGTGCTTTCTTACAAATTCTAGGCATAAATTAATGTTTCGAGAGATCTATGGTATAAAAGGTAGAGGTGCAAGCCCGTGGCCGGGCTAATGGTCTGACTACAGAAAAGCGCAGCCTTTCTTCGCTGCGGCGCTAGGAGCGGGAGGATGGCGAGTGCATAACTCTGGCCACTTTATACCCCTCGGAAAGATCCCCGGTACTCATTTGATAGCAGGTTGAGTATACCTGGGACCATCCTGGGGGGACTGGAACGAGGAAAAAATCCCGTTCATACCCAGTATCAACAGGGCTGGAGTCAAGCACTCTACCCGCTAGATCAGCACGGTTCAAATGGCTCTGAGCACTATGGGACTTAACATCTATGGTCATCAGTCCCATAGAACTTAGAACTACTTAAACCTAACTAACCTAAGGACATCACACAACACCAAGCCATCACGAGGCAGAGAAAATCCCTGACCCCGCCGGGAATCGAACCCGGGAACCCGGGCGTGGGAAGCGAGAACGCTACCGCACGATCACGAGATGCGGGCGATCAGCACGGTCTACGGAATATTATGGTCAAATGGGCGAAATTCGGTTTGGAATCTGATAGGGATTCCGTCGGTACCCGGAGCTTAGTTCAGTTTTAGCGATTATAGCTGTTTTCATCGCAACCTGTACTAATATCTTTATTACTCATCTTTGTAATGGTGTGAGAATTAAACTGGGGCAGTCCCAATGTCTCCATTTGTACCTTCGTTGAGCCATGACACTACTGCTTCTTTGTCAAGTTCACTAAACATTTAAATCTCTTCACTTGTTGCCTTCACTTTGCAGCAGTGAGTGTGATGTTGTGAACCTCCGTGATAGATTAAAGCTCTGTCTCTGGCCTTTACCGACTGAGTTATCCAGGCACGGTTGACGATCTGCTGCCACAGCTTCATTTCTGTCAACACCTTTCTCCTCCTTTGCTCCTTTGAACTTTTTTTGTTTTGTTTATTTGGCCTTTGAGTGTGTACTCAATTTAGCCATCGGCAACACATAGTGACAATGTACACATAATTGAATAAACAAATACAGAAATGCTTATTTACAAGAATAAAAAGCTTAACTGTTACGGTTTTGTACATAATGTTTTAAAAATTGAATTGAATTGGAAAATAATTAAAAATGTCTTGGCTTACAATTCACACCAATTCTGAAATATCTTCACCAGCAAGACCTATTTATAATTTACGTACACCATTAAAACCTACAGATTGTAACCAGTAGCCTACTCTTGATGAAATTAACTATCACTTTATATAGACGAACGTCTTTAGTACACGAAAGAGAAGAAGCTGATTGAGGAAGATGGTAGGCCTTACTCAGCAATGTCTTCAGAAAGACCAACCGTTCACGGTCAAATTTGGGGCACATAAATAAGATGTGGTTGACATCAGCATCCGACTCAAGATCACACTCACATGCTGGTGAACTGTAAACGTTGATCCGGTGTGGGAAAGAGGCATGATTGAAGTGGAGTCTTATGATGGTAGAAATCGTGGATCGGTCCAGATGTGTCCTCATGAACCACGGCTGTGAAGGAATCCGAGGTTCGTTCACAATTCTTTCACGATTCATTCTAGTCTGCGATGGCACGATTCTTACGGAATGCAAAAAGTTCTTCATCTTACTCACAGCTGGCAGGACATGTCTGAAATTGTCAATGGGGTTAGAATCGAACTGTGTCATGATAAGATATGCCAGAAATAGTTTATTTATGAGTAAACATGCATAAGACGTTACAAGTGTGAGTCTCGATTTATACGTGTAATGCCTTAATTGATGAAAGGTCACGTTTGATTTGATTGCATCTATTGTTTTATTTCAGTGTGCCAGGAAAGAGGAGTCGATTTGTGCAAAAGGTGGTTCAAAATTACGTGGTATGCCAGTTTGGTTATGTGGCTTGAACGTATGTAACTGCAGACGTCTGTTTTATAGTAACAAAATCTAGCAGTGAGGCGGACGTGGTTTGGCTCATATCATCCTATGTTTTTCTGTGCTAAGATGTCTTTCCAAGTCCACATCACCCTTGTAATTCATAACACTGCTGACAGCCCTCCCACACAGAAAATTTAGCTTGACTTTCATTTCTTCTAAATACAAAGCATAGGTATTTTGCTTTTAATTTGTCTGAGAACTTGCCGCTGTCACTACTATTTACGCGAGAAGACGACATACTTCTAAACAGTAGGATTCAATCGTATACATCGACATTACTTCACTAAAATTTGATACGAATCTGAACACGATAACATTCGAAAACTGGAACTTGAAATTATTAATTAAAAAGCTTTTGTTTAAAGATAAACTTAAAAATCAAAATACGTATCTAAATATAAAATTTTATCCAAACTGTTAAAGCCGTTCCCAAGAAACGCGAAATTCGCGTTTTTATTTAAAAAATTCTTTTGTGTAAAATCGCGTGCTGTAAGGAAGGACACCTATATACAGATAAACATAAAAACCAAAACCTTAACTACATTCAATGCGTACTAATAAAGTTTTACGAGATGGCGTTATAAAAACATGTGAAATAGAGTTTTTACGAATGGAACTATGTAGGATATATATATTGCAAAATTGACTTTACGAAAGAATGGAACTATGTAGGTGAACTCAAAATGCAAAAACCAGTCTGAATACAAAATTTCATCCAAATCGTTAGGGCCGTTTTCGAGATACGCGAAATATGATACATAATCCAAGTGCTATTGCTCGTGTGTATAGAAGGTGTGTGTGTGTTTTGCATTGCATCTGCAACAAATAAGAGGTACGTATTTATTCATCATACTTGGATTTCTTGATTTTAATCGTGTGTATCGGGAGCTGTGTACTCGCTGTATATCGTTTCTGTCATCACTAGTTCGTGTATTACTCGCGCAAACTAAGCGGACGTCGGCGCGGTGGCTGATGGTAACGATAGTAAATGGGAAATGCTTTTACGCTCATTCCCGTCAGCCACCGCCAAGTGTCAGCTAAGGTTTCACGAGTAATAACTTCGTTTGTTTGTTCCGAGCTTCCTTTGTTGACACGCATCCTCCACTTGACTGCCATCTGGCGGTCATAATCATTCGGCACGACTCGGCATGATTCGGAAGTTGCCTTCGAAGCATAGCGTACTAAGAATCGATGAATCGTTGGAACTTGGAATCGTCACGACTCGGAAACACACAATCGTTCTTACGATTCTTTTGGACAATGATTCGTCCGTATCACGATTCGATTCTTACGATTCTTAATTTAGAGTCGTTCAAATGAACGATTCATTCACGAATCGCCACAACTCTAGTCTGTATAAGGAAGGTGCAGATCCAGGACGGTGCCTAAGGTTGCCGCTTGTTTGGCTAATGCATCAACTTCATCATTATAGAGGATACCAGAGTGGGAAGGTACCCACAACAAATGGATCGTCCGGCCCGTGCGTGTGCTGCGAATATATTCAGATATCACATCCAAGATATAACTGTTGGTTGTTTTGTTCCATCGACTGTACTGAATGTTTTTAAGAACTCTTTCCGAGTCAGATACTATCAATATCTTGGGGAAGGAAGTGATAGAGACAAACTTAAGTGCTTCCAAAACTGCCACTGTCTCCGCCGTAAAAATAGAAGTGCTCGTAGGCAGTTTGAAGGGTTTGCGGATCTGGATCTGAGGGCAGAAAAAAGCGCATCCTGTACACTCTTCTTGCGGAATTTTGGAGCCATCGGTATATACACAGAGAAAACCCGGCCATTGTGCTTGAACGAGACGATTGAAGCCAACGTTGACATTAGTACTGTCCAGCCAGGTCGTACTTAAATAATGGACTGGGATCTGGGAGCGGATCGTTTGAAGATCATATTCAAAAACAGGTAGATGCGCTGAACGCTGTATAGAATGTATGACAGGTGACCAAGTGTCAAAGCTGGCACAAACGGCTGGCACTTTATTACTTCTGTGGGATGCAATCCACAGTCGATAAATGCAGTCTCTACTTTGATAGACGGAACTGTCCATAATGGCAATGCCTTGTATGTAGAATTTGTCCGATAACATTTGGCGCCTAATGCTCAAGGGCATCTCCCCTGCTTCTATTAAAAGGTGGGCGTCGATCGCATGACTCCAAGACAGCCTGCAATATTAGCAACAACAATATCCGTAAATGTATTCGACTGTCAGACGTATCAGAAGAAAAGGTCGCGGGATCGAATCCGGTAGGTTTGGATTTTTCAGCCTCCACTTTTATATAGCCTTCACCTCTCAACGATGTGAGGAGTAGCTAGAAACGACTAATGGTTCGGATTTCACGTTAAACTACAGTTCCCCTTTCCCCAGTCTGATAACTGGGGCCGCGCGGGATTAGCCCAGCCGACACGGTAGCTCAGCGTGTTCGGTCAGAGGGTTAGCTGCCCTCTGTAATAAACAAACAGCCGGCACGGTAGCTCAGCGTGTTCGGTAAGAGGGTTAGCTGCCCTCTGTAATAAAAAAACTGAATAAACCGATCAACAACGAATTTAAACGGCTGTCTTACGACGTCCGCCCCGACCCGATGTAACGAACCAAAGCGAACAAAATGAGATTAAAATATATATATAAGAAAACGATCTAACGCGCTGCTGTCATGGACTGTGCGGCTGGTCCCGGCGGAGGTTCGAGTCCTCCCTCGGGCACGATTGTGTGTGTTTGTCCTTAGGATAATTTAGGTTAAGTAGTGTGTAAGCTTAGGGACTGATGACCTTAGCAGTTAAGTCCCATAAGATTTCACACACATTTAAACAGTTTTTTGGTAACTGGGCTAGGTCAGGAACACTCAAGTCGCCGAAGTGGCTTCCAGCTGAAAGATTTGCATCAGTTCAGTGAACTACACGATATTATTGTTGTGGGGATAGGCTAAAACATTATAACACTCACTTTGAATTACAGCTTTCCCTTGATGAACTTCAGTTCTTATGAGGCAGCCTGATTTCTGAATATATTTATCCAGGACTAAAATTGTCACTTTTGATGTAAATGATTCGGTAAGTCTGAGGATGTATAATGTCCTAAGAACCAAAATTTGCAGGAAATGCAAAACTTATTTGATCTCAAACGAATGATAGGTATGCACACATTGTTCTTAAGGTAGATTATTTCGATACCTAAATGGTAAGCATATTTAATTAGTACACCATTTTATGTTATTAATACGAATATGAAACCCGCCTGCTTGAATCGACGTTTAGAAATCACATCCTCCTCATTATTAAGTTCAGGATGCTCAACAAGTTACTCATAACAAAATATTTTTATTCGTATATCAGTAATGTTAGGTTCACAGCAACAATGAATATTTTGAAATAGGAAAAAGAACTACACTCCTGGAAATGGAAAAAAGAACACATTGACACCGGTGTGTCAGACCCACCATACTTGCTCCGGACACTGCGAGAGGGCTGTACAAGCAATGATCACACGCACGGCACAGCGGACACACCAGGAACCGCGGTGTTGGCCGTCGAATGGCGCTAGCTGCGCAGCATTTGTGCACCGCCGCCGTCAGTGTCAGCCAATTTGCCGTGGCATACGGAGCTCCATCGCAGTCTTTAACACTGTTAGCATGCCGCGACAGCGTGGACGTGACCCGTATGTGCAGTTGACGGACTTTGAGCGAGGGCGTATAGTGGGCATGCGGGAGGTCGGGTGGACGTACCGCCGAATTGCTCAACACGTGGGGCGTGAGGTCTCCACAGTACATCGATGTTGTCGCCAGTGGTCGGCGGAAGGTGCACGTGCCCGTCGACCTGGGACCGGACCCCAGCGACGCACGGATGCACGACAAGACCGTAGGATCCTACGCAGTGCCGTAGGGGACCGCACCGCCACTTCCCAGCAAATTAGGGACACTGTTGCTCCTGGGGTATCGGCGAGGACCATTCGCAACCGTCTCCATGAAGCTGGGCTACGGTCCCTCACACCGTTAGGCCGTCTTCCGCTCACGCCCCAACATCGTGCAGCCCGCCTCCAGTGGTGTCGCGACAGGCGTGAATGGAGGACGAATGGAGACGTGTCGTCTTCAGCGATGAGAGTCGCTTCTGCCTTGGTGCCAATGATGGTCGTATGCGTGTTTGGCGCCGTGCAGGTGAGCGCCACAATCAGGACTGCATACGACCGAGGCACACAGGGTCAACACCCGGCATCATGGTGTGGGGACCGATCTCCTACACTGGCCGTACACCACTGGTGATCGTCGAGGGGACACTAAATAGTGCACGGTACATCCAAACCGTCATCGAACCCATCGTTCTACCATTCCTAGACCGGCAAGGGAACTTGCTGTTCCAACAGGACAATGCACGTCCGCATGTATCCCGTGCCATCCAACGTGCTCTAGAAGGTGTAAGTCAACTACCCTGGCCAGCAAGATCTCCGGATCTGTCCCTCATTGAGCATGTTTAGGACTGGATTAAGCGTCGTCTCACGCGGTCTGCACGTCCAGCACGAACGCTGGTCCAACTGAGGCGCCAGGTGGAAATGGCATGGCAAGCCGTTCCACAGG
Organism: Schistocerca serialis cubense; assembly: GCF_023864345.2. Classification (NCBI taxonomy): domain Eukaryota; kingdom Metazoa; phylum Arthropoda; class Insecta; order Orthoptera; family Acrididae; genus Schistocerca; species Schistocerca serialis. Next base: position 451,903,606 of record NC_064641.1, on the reverse strand, counting down.
ACTACATCCAGCATCTCTACGATCGTCTCCATGGGAGAATAGCAGCCTGCATTGCTGCGAAAGGTGGATATACACTGTACTAGTGCCGACATTGTGCATGCTCTGTTGCCTGTGTCTATGTGCCTGTGGTTCTGTCAGTGTGATCATGTGGTGTATCTGACCCCAGGAATGTGTCAATAAAGTTTCCCCTTCCTGGGACAATGAATTCACGGTGTTCTTATTTCAATTTCCAGGAGTGTAGATTGAGAAGGTTCTGATACATAGTGTTGCCGGCCCCTGTGGCCGAGCGTTTCTAGGCGCTTCAGTCCAGAACCGCGCTGCTGCTACGGTCGCAGGTTCGAATCCTTCCTCGGACATGGATGTGTGTGATGTCCTTAGGTTAGTTAGGTTTACGTAGTTCTACGTCTAGGGGACTGATGGCCTCAGATGTTAAGTCCCATAGTGCTTCGAGCCATTTGGACCATTTGATCATAGTGTCATTCGACGTTACATCATCTGTTACACTGTATTTGCTTACAAAACTTGATTGTCTGAACTTGTTAGTGGATTTATTGCACTATTTCATGCCTTCCATTATTTAAGGTTTACTGCCATAATTAAAGTTGATCAAAATATGTTTAGGAAGCCGCATTTTTTTGGGTTGTTACGATAAAGTGTAGCCTAGGGCAGCATTACAATAAATTAATGTAGGAATCCTTCCGAAACCGCCCACAAATTAACTTTTAACAGCGTAGGGCTGAATCAAGGCGACACACGCCAGTCCAGTTTGACACACGGGCGCCCACGCCAACTGGACTGCAGGATTCGTGACTCCATGAATGCATGTTGCGCTATACCAGTTCCTTTTCCATCTTTTCACACTTCTTTTTCCCTCGTCTCGACCGAGGCATGTGAAGTACAGACATATACATGTATGGTACATGATCTTCAGATACTATCACAATAAATTTGCCGTGTAAAGCTGAAAGTAGACTCAGGAAGCCATTAAAGGTGTTCTTTGTCCGTGGGCAAATGGTTAACCACTGCTGTGATAAAGTCGCACAATCGACAGAACATTCTTGTCCACAACAGCAACGTTTATATTGCGTTGGGTATAGTCGACGGAATCAAGCCGGAGCTTCGGAGCAGTCGTGATTCGTTAAAGACACAGTATTTTCCGTTGCGATATAAAATTTTAAATCTTATGTTTATTAGAATCGTAGACAGTCATTGTGTGAGGATTTTGTAAAGAATAAAAGCTCTGTTTACCCAGATTCCAAGAGGGGCAAGTGCCTTAGTGTTCCACTAAGCATTGTCAAAAGCTTTCTCTAAACCTACAAATGACATAAACTTTGGTTTGACCTACTTCAACCTGTTGTTGTTGTTGTGGTCTTCAGTCCTGAGACTGGTTTGATGCAGCTCTCCATGCTACTCTATCCTGTACAAGCTTCTTCATCTCCCAGTACTTACTGCAACCTACATCCTTCTGAATCTGCTTAGTGTATTCATCTCTTGGTCTCCCTCTACGATTTTTACCCTCCACGCTGCTCTCCAACGCTAAATTTGTGATCCCTTGATGCCTCAGAACATGTCCTATCAACCGGTCCCTTCTTCTCGTCAAGCTGTGCCACAAACTCCTCTTCTCCCCAATTCTATTCAATACTTCCTCATTAGTTATGTGATCTACCCATCTAATCTTCGGCATTCTTCTGTAGCACCACATTTCGAAAGCTTCTATTCTCTTTTTCTCCAAACTTTTTATCGTCCATGTTTCACTTCCATACATGGCTACACTCCATATAAATACTTTCACAAACGACTTCCTGGCAGTTAAATCTATACTCGATGTTAACAAATTTCTCTTCTTCAGAAACGCTTTCCTTGCCATTGCCAGTCTACATTTTATATCCTCTCTACTTCGACCATCATCAGTTATTTTGCTCCCAAAATAGCAAAACTCCTTTACTACTTTAAGTGTCTCATTTCCTAATCTAATTCCCTCAGCATCACCCGACTTAATTCGACTACATTCCATTATCCTCGTTTTGCTTTTGTTGATGTTCATCTTATATCCTCCTTTCAAGACACTGTCCATTCCGTTCAACTGCTCTTCCAAGTCCTTTGCTGTCTCTGACAGAATTACAATGTCATCGGCAAACCTCAAAGTTTTTATTTCTTCTCCATGGATTTTAATACCTGCTCCGAATTTTTCTTTTGTTTCCTTTACTGCTTGCTCAATATACAGATTGAGTAACATCGGGGAGAGGTTACAACCCTGTCTCACTCCCTTCCCAACCACTGCTTCCCTTACGTGTCCCTCGACTCTTATAACTGCCAACTGGTTTCTGTACAAATTGTAAATAGCCTTTAGCTCCATGTATTTTACCCCTGCCACTTTTAGTATTTGAAAGATAGTATTCCAGTCAACATTGTCAAAAGCTTTCTCTAAGTCCACAAATGCTAGAAACGTAGGTTTGCCTTTCCTTCTGCAACCTATCTTCTGATATAACTCGTAGAGTCGGTATGGCTTCGTGTGTTCCTTCATTTCTCTGGAAACCAGCCTTCGCTTCCCCAAGGTCGGCTTCCACCAGTTTTCCCATTTTTCCGTAAATAATTTGTGTCAGTATTTGCAACCATGTCGTATTAAACTAATGGTGAGCATCTGCCTTTATTTGAATTGAAGCATCTGCTTTATTTGAATTGGCATTATTACTATCTTCTCGATGTCTGCAAGTACGTGCCTCCAATATTCAATTGTTCAATTGTGTGTGAAATCTTATGGGACTTAACTGCTAAGATCATTAGTCCCTAAGCTTACACACTATTTAACCTAAATTATCCTAAGGACAAACACACACACCCATGCCCGCCTCCAATAGACGAGCTATTTTGTAAGTGAGCGCTATGTTGGCCACCGGTCCATCTGTACTTATCGCTAAAAGTCGGCACCATTCGGAACACTTCGTATCGACTATTTTCTTTCTCATTTTGCTGCCAGGCTCAGTAACCGCAAAGTTGTGATGCTGTAATTGCCTGACGAAATGTTGTCGTTTTGTCTGTGTGAACAGATGATTAACTGGTTAATAATTATGCTTATATTTGAATGCATTATGCAATATGAGGCACGATCACATATGTTTACTAGATGTTTTGAATGTCATTTTATTTCAACTCACTGCGTTGTATTACAGCAACCTTAATTAATTTAATGTTCGTTGTTACAAATAAGTAGCGCTTTTGATGGTTGGTTGGTTTGTGGGATTTGAAGGGACCAGATTACAAAGGCCATCGGCCCCTGGTGCTTTTGAAAATGACCGTCTATACTATGTGCATTCACGAATCCACGTTACTTTCGTGTCAAAGTTTACACCACAGCAGGTGATCGGTACGAATCGTGCACGTCTGTGCGTTGTCAGCACTGGAATATAAACAATAAAACATTGCCCTTGTCACTTCCAACCGACGCTATATACCCCTCTATCCATAAGATAGGCGACCAACGTTTACTTATCTCAGGCCGATTTCTCCATCGGCAAGATGTCTGCACTTGTTGTTTGGCTACTTTCTACCATGCGTTATGAACCACATGTAAGCATCTACAAGCTCTTATTGTATTAGTGGATTCAGTATTCTGTTACTTACTGCTCTTGTATTTTTTAGGCTCACGGCATTTTGCTATATGCATCTTATTGTTGACACTTGCAAATAATGCGATAGGTATAATCTTCTGAAGAAACCGGTTAAGAAATTAAATTTCTTTTATGCGACTGGTCGCTGATTATTTCTATATATGCCTCGTAGCATAATGTTGTTAAAAATGAAGCACAATCTGGCCACTTCGCTTAGTGGTGTTTGTTTATGCTGTAGCCTATGTACTGTTTTACTTGCTGAATCATTTAAGATGATCTACAGGCTACCAAGACCTTGTTCATGGACATTCTATGGAATATTGTAAGTTCTGATACCAACAAACTGAATCTTGAGGTGGTTTATAGCCGTGATTCCAATTAAATGTGTTCTAGCAGATGCACTGGGCATTCAGCAGTACCATTATTTAGTTTGTGCTGCAAATAATATTTCTTCAGTGTTTCGCAGCTATAAAAATCTTTCACGAAATTATCGTTCCGGTAAAAACACAAAATGTGAGCTCACTGACACTCACTGTTCCCGCGCGCCGTAGGGAATAGAGCAGGAAAGGAGGGGGGGATAGAGGTGCTTAAAAGTGCACATTGCTATAAACCTTACAGTGACTTGTGGTATATAAATTAGGCTGTAGATGTTTCTCATTATTTTAAGTTTCATTCATTTTGTGTGCAAGAAATTGTTGTAGGATAAGGCCATAACTCAGTTGTTTCCAGCAACTCAGATAGCGAACTATTTCTTGCCCCCGCAGTTTGTACACAACACATACCCTCGCCATATTGCGACTGTGGGGAGCTTCAGGACATTAATCATATCCTCTTCCGCTGCCTTCGACGCAGAACGAAATCCGACCTGCTAATTACGCAGCAGGTCCCCATTCATCAAGCACTTCTTTCTTCTTTACGAAGAATTTAGTCATTGTAATTTACTTGTGGAATTTGTTTTAAAAGTAACTGCTAAGCGCGCGCGCGCGCGCGCGCGCGCGTGTGTGTTTGTGTGTGTGTGAGAGAGAGAGAGAGAGAGAGAGAGAGAGAGAGAGAGAGAGAGAGAGGGGGGGGGGGGGAGATGGAGGGAGACAGAGAGAGAGAGAGAGCTTGTTTCAAATCTGTTTCTTAACATAAGGGGCCGATGTATTTCTGTCTGTATTATTTAGTTGTAACTGTTCATGACATTGTATGTTTGCTTTTATGTATTATTCACTAAGGAACTGCACTTTGCTTTAAGTTTTCAAGACGTATGTTTGGATTGGATGTATGAGTGCGAGACGAAGGCTAATAAGAAACCGCGTCGCCACATACACACAGCAGGAAACGAGCACATCGTAGCGTAGCGGGACGGAGGCGCGTCGTCATCCGCAACGTCACGTGACGTGACGTAATCCCGTGGTCTTCGGAATCAGATGAAGCAGCCTCACAACTACAACAAAAATGGCTCTAAGCACTATGGGACTCAACTTCTAAGGTCATTAGTCCCCTAGAACTTAGAACTAGTTAAACCTAACTAACCTAAGGACATCACACACATCCATGTCCGAGGCAGGATTCGAACCTGCGACCGTAGCGTCTCGCGGTTCCAGACTGCAGCGCCTAGAACAGCACGGCCACTATGGCCGGCACAACTACAACAAGTCGGCGTTATACTCATGCTACACGGTTACAGCATACGCATTGACTGCCCCCCCTGTTACGACCTATGCTGAGAGCTTAAACTATGTTTGGTATTTGTCCCTGGCTGGGTATCTCACTGAGCCAAGTGGTACGAAAAAAATACCAAGGGATTCCAGAAAATTACAAGTTATGTTTAACACAGAATAGTTTTCATTCTTTGCCCATATGGATGTGCTTACGGCCTGAGGAGAATATTCTGACCGGATAAAGGTGCTCATTCACAAGATGACCCTGCATGCTATCGACAAAACATGCAACATGGCTCGAGAGACAATCCATAGGTAGGAGTGGCAAACCATAGGAAAGTGAGTAAGCTGAAATGGAGCCTAGGCTGTCAATAATATTATGCAATATTTCATATTGCACAATATTATTTACATCTACAGATAAGACTGAAGATTGTGCAATACCTGTATATTGATGGCTCTACTGAATTTAGATTTTTATTGAACAAATTGACTAAACTGTATAATATCTGGCTAATATTGCATATCTTCGCCAGTTCAGTCTCGTATGCTAGACTGTTTATCTTGCGCAGTTTGTTATGGAAATGGCTTCAGAATACGAGGAACGGACATTCATTTGAGAATGATTGCCAGTGTAGAAGGAATTGTCAGTCTTATTATGTCATTAAACGAGTATAGTGATCACCAAAAGAAAACAGAGCAACGCGATCCGTTGTTGACGAAATACAGGGAAATGTACCAAGAAGCAGAGAAGCTTAAGTTAGTAAAGAAATTAATTTCCATTCGGTAAAATTAAAGGAAAGAAATGAAAACAACTGCAAATGCATCGAAAAGTGGAGCTGGTGCTAACGAGCTACTGGAGCTAACGTCTTGATGCTATGATGCCACGAACTTTTCGCAAGGCCAAGAGATTTTTTGCGTAGTTTCCATAAAATGTGCGGATTTCATTTTTTTAAAAATTGGATCTAAATAAATAATTATTACTCAATATAACCGTAATTATAAGTGTAATCAATTGCAAAAATACATCAAATGAGCGAGCGTCTGTGCTAAGAAAGTTCCTATAATAATTTGGCTCGCTTTTCCTCAAGTCACTTATTAAATTTTAATTTGTAACTCTTCCTCTCTTCTTTACCGCTCCTTCATCCATCTACATTCCTCTTTTTCTTACATAAGATCAAAACCAGCCTAAGAACAAAGTTTGTACATTCGAGATTTGACACTAATATTGTTGAATAATCGATTCAATGTCTGGAACCAACGACCGATATGATGACCAATATTTTTTTGATAGGCTAGGGCCCACTTAAGAAAAAGTCCCCGCCCCTAAACTGTAATGGTGGGCGCGGAAGCAGGCAGTGGCAAGGCGTACAGTATCACGTGGTGCTCCAGCCAACAGCGTCATACTGCTGCACCTGTCTGTAACGCGTATTTCTGGGTTCACGTAGAGCATTCTGGGTTCACGTAGAGCATTCGGTGTTGATTGCTTTGCTAGTATAGGAGGAGTGAAAGTTGCCTCGAGTGTTTCTTATGTAGTCATATTCTCTCACTGCCGTTACCGGCGTTTATCGCTACTGGCCAGTCCAAACATCCTTTCCAAATCTTCGAATATGCTATGGCAGTGTTCCGTACCTTTTCCCAGTCTTCGAAACCAGAGACGGAGACGTACTGTATCGATAACATTGACGTCTTCGCAGAAAGGAACGTCTAGAGATTAGTCGTTTACATGCCACCTGGACAGTGGGCCAATGTCCTCTTACAGATGTGTCCCAATTTGCTCTGGAGAGTGGTTCTCAAGGGATTCGCATCTGGAGGGAACTTGGAGCACGATTTCGGGACGCAAACATTGTGTAAAGAGAGCGATATCGAGGGAGATCGCTAATGGCGTTAGCAGGGATTATTTTGACCACTCGAACACATCATCATAAAATTGTATGGGCGAATCGGCAGGGTTTGATTGCTGTCAGGCATTGTGAATAGATCTTGGGACCTCATGTGCGGTTACTGCGAGGTGGGTAGGACTTCTTATTAAAGGATGATAATGCTCGACCTCATAGAGCACGCGTGATTGACGTTCTTTTGGAAACGAAAAATGTTGTACACAGGGCGTGACCTGCTCGCTTTGCTCATTTGAATCACATAGGGCATATCTGGAGTGCACTTGGGAGGGTGTTGCACCACGTCGCCATTCATCAATCGCTCTTCAAGACTTGCGCGCAGCTCTGCAGGAAGAGTGGGCGTTATTGCCTCAACATGAGATTGATGACGTCATTCACAGCATGTTCTATCGTTGCCGGGCCTATATTGCTGCCAAAGGTGATCAGACCCCACACTGAGCACATTAACCAGCTGTGTGCAAATCCGTGAAATTGGAAAAAACGAAGAAAATTTTTGTCTTCTGTTATGCATGTTGTCGTTGTTTATGTTCTGTATTCTTTACATTGTTTTTGGTTTCTATCACCTGTTTGTATTGTTTTGTGGAAAAATAAACTCAACCTTGCAAAATTTCCGTTTCTTGCTTTAATTTTGAACACTAGTGTACATCTGTACTTGCAGACCCTGTGATGCGCACGGTGGAAGGTACTTGTGTTAGGGTTTCTTTTCGTACCATTCACTTACGAAACGCGGTAAGAATGAATGCTTAAATTCGTAAGTGTGCGCTGCAATTAGCCTATATCTGTGTTGGCGTTTTTAAGTTGATCCCTGACAGTTGCAGTGGGCTGGGCACGGCAACTTCACGAGCCTTCCTCAAGCAACGCCATTTTGTGTGTCGCTGTAGCAACGCCTCAGTGTTGTCACAGTTCTGTAGGCTGTTATTGTTTTCGCTTCACAGCTGAAAGTTGCCAACAGTGTTGCAAGTTGTCAGGGATCTTCTTACATAATTTCGATTACATTCATGTCTTGACAGTCCCTATACGTACGTGGGGAGCTGTAGTATATTTCTACACAGCACACTTCAAACGGTAAGGTACTCTCGCTGTGTAGCTGGCCTCTTCAAGCGCCTGTAAATTCAGGTCTCTCCGCATCTCCATTGAGTCAAACAAATCTGAGACTATTCGTGCTGGCCTTCCTTGTATACATTCAATATCACTCGTTCGTCCTGTATGATAAATATTCTAGGATGGGTTATACATAAGCCCATGGAATTCCTCTGACTGAATTTTCTAATTTGATGGGGAACCTGCAGTCATGCTGATTTTCTCTGTAGATTCGTTCTGATAGAACCCATTTCTGTAACGCTGATGTATAAGAGCTTCTGTACATCATCAGGTGTATTTGCCTGGCGTCACACAGGGAGTGCTCGGTAGGGTGTTGGGAATTTCAGACACGTAGAGTATGCGGGTTGTTTCCGGGTAATCGAGAAGGGAATGTGTATCAGTTGCGGATAGAGGAACCTGGCTCGAAAACGAATGAGATGAAACTCATAAGTGAAAATAAAAAAATAAAAAATAAAAAATTTAGCGTTGGTCTCTCCACAATGACAAACGTCCACGGACGTTCATTTTTGTGACAAATTTTTCAAAGGGAACATTAGGAAACGATGGACTGAAACAGGGCGAAGAAATAAAAAAGAGGAATGGATAGCTTTGTATTGAAGGCAGCAGGGTATCAAATAGACAAAACGCCAAGGACCAGAAGAAATCCTTGTATAACAAACGAGATGCTGAATTTGACTGACGAGAGAAGATGTAACAAATGAAACAAGTACAAGGAAATACAGATGTTTAAAAAATGAGACTGGTCGAAAGGGGAAAATGACAAAGCAGGAATGGCTAGTGAAGAAATGTAAAGCTTCAGAAGCAGGCATGAGTATGGGAAAGACTGATGCTGCCTGTATGAATGTTAAAAAGATCTTTGGTGAAAAGAGAAGCACCTGTGTGGATATTAAGGATTCAGATAGCAATCCAGTACAATGCAAATGCGGCTGAAATGTGGTAGGAATACGGCGATACAGAGGAAAAGAACTTGGAGACAATATTGTAGAGAGAGGAAAGGAAGTATATGAAGATGAGAAGAGAGATATAATATTGTCAAAAGGAATTGACACAGCACTGAAAGAGTAAGTCATAAAAAGGCACCTGGAGAAGATGACATTCCCTCAGAATTATTGAGATCTTGGGAGAAGCAACAATGATAAAAATATTGAAACTGATATACAGTACATGCACTATCTGATCAAAAGTATCCGGACACTCTGTGTAACGCGGAATTGTCCACTAGATATCACGATTGGCCGACCTGCCAGTATAAAAGGAGGAGGTGAGTACACTAGACTCTCGCTAATCCGGTCATTCCTGGCACATATGGGTGCCGGATTAGCGGAAGTGCCGGATTATTGAGTGTCTGAAATTTATTTTATTCATTTATTTTGTTTTTATTCATTTTTAAAACATAGGGTATATAGTGTGCTGTACTTTGTTAAACCGAAGGATCAATTTTAAAACAAAGAGGACATACTTTATTAAATCCAAAAATACATTAATTTTCAAAGAAAACTTAGTCCATGAGTGTATACTGTACATAATTATACAGTCGTATCACGCACTATGAAACATGTTCTTAAGTTTTAACTGTCGCAATGATGTTACGCGACGGTGGCATGCTTTATCACGCAACCGCTTTACAAGCATTACATCGGTTCTGCATGTATCTGGTTGATGCATAATGTACTCCAGGAAGACCTTGGCAGCTTCAGCACCAGCGGTGTGAGAAATCTTCATGCCCTCTCCTCCTGTGGCCCCTTCTTCATTACTTTCTTGTACGCTTTTGATTATTCCTTCATCTGTTCCGTATCACAGTTTTCCTCACTCAGACACTTAGTAACATCGTCATCATCAATTTCTTCTCCTCCTGGAACGTTGTGGATCATGTCAGTGTACAAAGCAATTGATAATGGAAAACCTTAGGGATGAGTTAGAAAGTCAACTTCGCTAAAGACCCCAGCGTCCAACATCAGTACCTTTTTGGTTTCGGTTCTTAAGGAAGAATGGCCTACCATTCCTCCACAGACATTCACATATCTTCGTGGAAGTGACCCTATCAGAGTTCAAGCCATCATAACAGGGAAGAGTGAACACATCTCATTTTAATGTTCACTAATGGGTGCCACTGATAGGTGTCCAGATACTTTTGATCAGATAATGTATGAGACAGACGAAATACCTTCAGACGTCAAGAGGAGTGTAACAGTTCCAATTCCAAAGAAGGCAGATGCTGACAGATGTGAATATTAGCAATCTATCAATTTAATAAGTGACAAAGGTTGTTGCAATAAATTTCAGCTGCATAACTACATCGCGTTTTCTTTGAATGGGTGACAGTGAAGATATAGAGGAAACTGCCTTACTTTGCTTACTTTTACTCTATTATGTCATTTGATATAGTTTTTTGGGTAACTATGCAGACAGAGAGAACGTTTTATTGAGTGGAAAAGCGTGTAATAAGACTTTATAAAATACATCATATTTACGCCACTTTCTTTATTTCATGATTGCAATTTCGGCCTTAGGCCATTATCAAGTGAAGATGTGAAGATGTTGTGGCTGTTAGACTATGTCAACCAAAAATGAACTGACACATTTATAAGTCGTTTTCATTACTATTAAATACATTGGTGACGCTGTTACATAGTGCGAGTACACATATCCATATGTCATAAAACAACACAGTCTGTAGACACTCACGTTCGTTAGCCCATCACTAGTCACATATGCACTAAACTGCAGCGACAGATTACTCATTTTTGGTGTAAATTCAATATTAGAGTGCTGAAACCTAATAAATGAAATGAATATACTAACTACTGTTTCTCAGTATATTTATCTCTTAATGAAGTTCGTTGTAAGTATTATGATTAGGGAAGAAGATTACACAAATTGAAACATTTCGTGTTGACTGTTCTTTGTTTTCGATTGGTGCCAATTTAAGAGATCAGTACTGACTCTTACGAAGCGTTGCGAGATGTTATGTTACATGAATCGGTTGAGAAATAAATAATGTAACGAGTGTTTTTTGCATGAACGTCTCTTTAATCCACTTGCGCGAGTCCTTGTTATTTCCATGTATGTTATTTACATCATAGCTGCTGATCGGTGCGAGGCAAGAGCATTTGTGAGTTGCCAGTACTGACCGAGAAACAGGTAAACATTCCCCTCTAACGAACCCTCTAGACACGTAGGCTATGTTATTCTTCCTCCGCTCGTTGCATTCTCTTGATTTAAACCGTCTTCCTTCCGCAGAAGCACGAACAGAAAGAAGACTATAGGTCGACAATGGTGTCGGTTATTATAAGGAAAGTTCTCGAGATCTGCGTCATGGAATTTGTACTATCGATAGTACTTCGCGGGATTACCGACAAAATACACGTGACAAACAGGCGGTCAGTAATAAGGGAGCAGCAAGGATTAAAAAAATTGCTATAATTCGAGAGATCCGGGAAATACGGGAGAGTTTATCGCCCTAGCTGAGAATGTAGCACCTTCTGCAAATTGAACTCATAAATAAATTTATTGTTGCTATTTTGGTCTTCAGTCCGAAGAATAAATCAATGCGGCGCTCCACGCTGGTCTGTCCGGTATAATCCTCTTTATCTCTGCATAAATGCTGCAGCCTACATCCTTTTGAACCTATACTCAAGCCATGGTCGCCCTCTACAATTTTTAACCCTCCCCCTCCCGCCCCCACATCCCTCCATTATCAATAAGATGACTCCTAGGTACCTCAGGATGTGTCCTACCAACCAGCCCCCTATTTTAGTCATGTTGCGTCAGTTTTTTTTTCTCTTTTTTTCCAGCCCCAATTCGATCCATTCTTCTGTAGCACAATGTTTCAAAAGCATCTGTCCCTTCCTATCTGAAATGTTGATCATCCACGTTTCATTTGCGTACAAAGATCCACTCCATATAAAAATCTTTTGTAAACACTTATTAACGTTTAAGTTTATATTCGATGTTAAAAAAATCTTTCTGTGTCAGAAATGCTTTCCTTGCTATTACCAGTTCACATTTGATATCCACTATACTTACGACGTCGTCGCTTATTTTGTTACTCAAATAACAAACCTCGTCCACTATTTTTAATGTCTCATTTTCTAATCTAATTCCCTCTCCCACTATTTAATTAGGCTACACTCTGTACCCTTGTTTTACTTATACTGATGCTTATCTTATACTATCCCTTCAAGACTACCCATTCCTTTAAACTGATCTTCCAAGTCCTTTGACATTTCCAACAGAAATTCAGTGTCATCAGCAAAGCTAAAAGTTTTTAATTCTTCTCTCCAGACTTTAATTCCCTTTCAAAACTTGCCTGTGATTTCTTTTATTAGTTGCTCAACATAGAGACTGAATAACATAGAGGATAGTCACTACCCGTCTCCTTCCCTTTCTCAGTTACTGCCTTCCCGTTATGTTCATCGCCTCATAACTGCACCTTTCCCTCCCTTTATTTCATTCATGCTACCTTCAGAATTTTAAAACCTTTTTTTCATCAACATATTAAAAGCTTTCTCTAATGTACAAAAACGATAAAAGTAGGTTTGCCTTTCTTCAGTCTATTTTCTAAGATACGTCGTAGGGTCAGTATTGCCTCCCGTGTTCAAATAGTTTTCTGGAACCCAAAGTGAGCTTTCGCGAAGTCATCTTCTATCAGATTTTTCAGTCTTCTTTAAATAATTCGTGTCTGTATCATGCATTCATGACTTCCTTAAACCTCCCATAAAATCATGGTCAGATATTGGTCATCGAACTTAAGAACATGATAAAATGTTGGTCGCCGTATTCTCAGCGGTTGTTAAAAGTAACATTCACAGCTTACAGCAGACCTTACCGTACTCGTACTAGCAATTGCGGTGTTCTTCGAACAATGTCAAAGACAATGAGCGCTCGAGAGGGATTTCGTACAAAGAAATAGCGTGTGTGTCCATGATAAGAAGTCTCATTACGTGGAGGCTGCTACTGCGAAATCAGAGAGGACAGTCCTCATTCTCCGTTTTGTTGTCAATATCGAAGTAGACAAATCCTTGGGCTCGACCAAGGATGACCTCGGTTCTGAGTTTAAAATTTGACAAATATTAAACGAAGAAAACACGACTCCAGGCAATACATAATAAACACACAATGGCTGATGCAGTAATACTGTACACAGTATGTTCGCTAGCTAATATTATCAGTAACGAGAAACATGTGTATACTGCTCGTGTTCATCCTATTGGCGCCGATTCTCTCCGCTACTGGTAGCAAGGGCGCCGCAGGGAAATCGTACGCAATACTTTTTACATGATCCCACAAAAAGAAAACAGATGCGGTCAGATCGCGTGAAACAGCTGTCTACTAAATAGGACCTTCTCTTCCTATCAACATTTCTGGGAACTCCCGGCACAGGCGATTACGAGCAACATGTTTAAAGTGCGCTTAGGCTCCGTCATGTACGATGATCCAACAGCGTAACGAATATGTGTCTCAAAAACGCAGTGCAGACTGGCACATTTGAAAGGGGAGGAGGATGATACGAGACCTGTTAACCATTCATTTATTATTGCCTCCAACAGCGTAACGAATATGTGTCTCAAAAACGCAGTGCAGACTGGCACATTTGAAAGGGGAGAAGGATGATACGAGACCTGTTAACCATTCATTTATTATGCCCGCTACATGTTCACGGCAAATTTGCATTGATGACACTTCCGAATTGTGTCGTGAGTGATCCTGCATCACGTTTGGCATCGTATCCTTCAATTTAGTCGCTTTCGGACCAGATTATCTTATAAAAACCCCTATATTAAAAGTGCGATCATAAGAGATATCAGATGAAATATTGAACTGGATTGAGGATTTCTTGGTAGGGAGAATGCAGCTTGTTATCTTGAATGGAGGAGAGTCATCGACATACAGATACCTGGGCCAAACAGTTAGTAGGGGCATGAAATGGAACGATCACATAGGCTTACAAATCACTCGTGCGACCCATCCTATAATATTGTTTAAGCGTGTGGGAGGCGTACGAAACAGGACTAGCAGGGATATTGAACGTATACAAGGAAATCGAGCACGAATTGTCACAGGATTGTTCAGCCCATGGGCGAGGGTCACCGAGATGCTGAAAGAACTGAACTGGCAGAGTCTTGAAGATAGACGGAAACTACCCCTAGAAGTTACTAACAAACTTTCAAGAACAGGCTTTAAAGGATGACTCTAGGTTGAGGAGGAGGAGATTAGTGATTAATGTCCCGCCGAGGACATGTCCCGACGAGGTCATTAGAGGCGCGGCACAAGCTCGGGCCGGCCGGAGTGGCCGTGCGGTTCTAGGCGCTACAGTCTGGAACCGAGCGACCGCTACGGTCGCAGGTTCGAATCCTGCCTCGGGCATGGACGTGTGTGATGTCCTTAGGTTAGTTAGGTTCAATTAGTTCTAAGTTCTAGGCGACTGATGACCTCAAAAGTTAAGTCGCATAGTGCTCAGAGCCATTTGAACTACAAGCTCGGATTGGGAATGATGGAGAAGGAAAGTGGCGTTGCACTTTCGAAGGAACCTTTCCAGCATTTGCCTTAACGTATTTAGGGAAATCCCGGAAAACCTAAATCAGGATGGACGGACGCGGGTTTGAACCGTCGTGTTTCAGAATGCGAGTCCAGTGTGCTAACCACAATGCTACCCCGCTCGGTGATGTCTCTGGAAATATGCAACAACACCCTAAATGTCACTCCTACGGTAATCGTGAGAACAAGATTAGATTATTTACAACACATACCGAGGAATTTAAGAAATAATAATTTTTTCCGCACTTCATACGTGAAAGGAACGGAAAAAAAGAATAAATTAAGAAAAAACCATAATGGCTAGTACAGCGGGATGTATCCTCTGCCAAGAACTTTACAGTGATTCGTAGAGAATAGATATAGATGTAGATGTAGATTTGCCCTTCACCATCATCCTTTAGCGTGTGTATTATTATAGTCATCAGCACAGAAAAATCCTGTATGAAAGCAATTTGAAATGTGCAGACCCATGCCACGACCAGTTTGCTCCGCAAAGAACATCGCAACATTTATAATGAAATGTACCATGTTGAATTTTGACTGAGTAGTGCATTGACATCGTAGTACGAGATCATCTCGTTCGCACACGAGACGTTTCTGATTTTTCCCTGACGTTCTTTTTTTCAGAATCCACGTTACGCCGCCACACCACTGCTATTGGTTTCTCACGCTCAAAACTTTTGTGCAGAGCCAGGAACTGAAATTCCAGTGACACTGGGTCGTATTAAAGTCCATGAATTAACACGAGCGTATTATCATGTGACACGAAATGAGCAACGGGTAACTACTGCACGTGGTGAGTTGCAATACATAAAAATACTGCAGTTAAATGTCTTCCACGAATCCAGAGTACTAAAACAATTTTTTGTCTGTTATTATATTGCTGTTTTATTTGTTCAGCTGTAAGCACTGGTAACCTTCCGCAAACGACGAAGCCAACGATGCCCTGGTTAAACGTCTACACAGCAGTATCTAAAGTTTACAAACAAATAAGAAAATAAAAGAATTCAATACAGCATGAAACACTATCTTGAAGAAACAAAACAGACAGATGAACAGAATAATGGAAAAATTGATGTAAACAGACTTCGAACGGTTATATATTTCAGCTTTGGAGCTCTTTTAGGAGATGAATCATGATTCTGAAAAGGCCGTGCACTGAACATAGGTGAGATAGTCTTTATTTTCTATCGTTGTTGTTGTGGTCTTCAGTCCTGAGACTGGTTTGATGAAGCTCTCCATCCTACTCTATCCTGTGCAAGCTTCTTCATCTCCCAGTACCTACTGCAACCTACATCCTTCTGAATCTGCTTGGTGTATTCATCTCTTGGTCTCCCTCTACGATTTTTACCCCCCACGCTGCCCCCCAATACTAAATTGGTGATCCCTTGATGCCTCAAAACATGTCCTGCCAACCGATCCCTTCTTCCAGTCAAGTTGTGCCACAAACTTCTCTTCTCCCCAATCCTATTCATCACCTCCTCATTAGTTATGTGATCTACCCATCTAATCTTCGGCATTCTTCTGTAGCACCACATTTCGAAAGCTTCTATTCTCTTCTTGTCTAAACTATTTATCGTCCATGTTTCACTTCCATACATGGCTACACTCCACACAAATACTTTCATAAACTACTTCCTGAAATTTAAATCTATACTCGATGTTAACAAATTTCTCTTCTTCAGAAACGCTTTCATTGCCATTGACAGTCTGCATTTTATATCCTCTCTACTTCGACCATCATCAGTTACTTTTCTCCCCAAATAGCAAAACTCCTTTACTACCTCAAGTGTCTCATTTCCTAATCTAATTCCCTCAACATCACCCGACTTAATTCGACTACATTCTATTATCCTCGTTTTGCTTTTGTTGATGTTCATCTTGTATCCTCCTTTCAAGACACTATCCATTCCGTTCAACTGCTGTTCCAAGTCCTTTGCTGTCTCTGACAGAATTACAATGTCATCGGCAAACCTCAAAGTTTTTATTTCTTCTCCATGGATTTTAATACCTGCTCCGAATTTTTCCTTTGTTTCCTTCACTGCTTGCTCAATATATGTATTTTCTATATGAAGCAAAAAATAAATAAAATTTAAAATAGTTTCATTAAATGATATTAAATTTTCAGTAGTTGTTCATTTTTGATGCGTACGCAGATGTCAGCATTTGAGAGAGAATGTGTAGTTGGGCTCAAAGAAGCAGGCTGGAGTAATCGGCGAATCGCTGAAATTTGACTAGGAGCGATGCCACTATTCGACGATGTTGGCAGGAATGGTTGAACCAAGGACGAACACAGCATTAAGAAGGAAGCTGTCGACTTAGAGAGACGACAGAACGGGGGGACCGAGCAGTCGTCAGAGAGGCACTCAGAGCTCCGGGTTAATCATTATCATCGATCCAACGAGCAGCTGTTTCTTCAGTGACCACATGGACCATTAACAGGCTGCTCACAGAAAGGGAGCTTAGCCGACTACCACTGGCCTCTGTACTCCAACAAGCCCGTTTGCAGAGGTGCGGGACACATTCGACCTGGAATTTCATTAACTAGAGTAGAATTGTCTTCAGTGATGAGTATCGCTTCGAACTGAGCCCCGATAACCAGCGAAGATGTGTCTGGAGACGCCCTGGACAGTGGTGGGAAACCAAACACACTGTCGTCCGCCGTACGTCCAGACAACCGGGAGTGACGGTCAGGGGTGCTATTTCATTTTCCTTTTGGTCGTCATCCGCGGCAGCCTTACAAATCGACGATATCGTACGATCAGTTTTGTTGCCCTTCGTGGCAAGCCACCCTGGGTTTACGCTTCAGCAAGGTAATGTCAGCTGGCGCACGGTGAGGGTTTTTGCTGCTTGTCTTCGTGGTTGCCAAACTGTACCTTGACCACCAAGATCGCCGTATGTCTCCCCAATTGAGAACGTTTGGGGCATTATGGGCAGGGCCCTCCAACCAGATGGGGATTTTGACGGTCTAACGCGTCCGTTGGACAGAATTTGGCACGCTATCCCTCAGAAGGATATCCAATAACTCAATCAATCAGTGCTTAACCGAATAACTGCTTTTGCATAAGGGCCTGAGGGGGACCAATGTGTTACTGAATTGCTCAATTTGGGAAGCTGTTTCTCTTGAATAAATCATCCAATTTTCCTGAAATTGTAATCATTTGTTTGCTGGTATGCGTATATTACTTCTACCGATTTCCGTCCCATTCCGCTAATTCCTTCGTGGTGCGCTGTTTCTTTTTTTTTGTCTTAGAGTGCATATACATAAACCTACCTCGTGAATTAATCTATTAGTGAAACCCATATAAAAATCGCTACAGTTGTTCCTGAAATTAGCCTTCCCATATGGGAAGAAAAATACAAGTAAGGGCTTTATAATATGTATAGACATAGAAAACTAAAACCAGAATATACATTGTGAAAAACTAACAATAACTTCTGTCATAAAAATGTTGTGTTTCACGTACATAAGAAATCGGCTTTGCAAGCGTTCGTCTATTGAGTTTACCAGTGTAGAAGTCTCTGCTGCTGATGTTGTTGTTCTGGTCTTCAGTCTAGAGACTGGTTTGATGCAGCACTGTCCTGTGCAAGGTTCTTCATATCCCAGTACCTACTGCAACCTACATCCTTCTGAATTTGCTTAGTGTATTCATCTCTTGGTCTTCCTCTACGATGTTTACCCTCCACGCTGCCCTCCAATACTAAATTGATGATCCCTTGGTGCCTCAGAACATGTCCTGCCAACAGATACCTTCTGCTAGTCAAGTTGTGTCACACATTTCTCTTCTTCCCAATCCTATTCAATACATTCTCATTAGATATGTGGTCTACCCATGTAATCTTCAGCATTTTTCTACAGCACCACATTTCGAAAGCTTCTATTCTCTTCTTGTCTAAACCATTTATCGTCCATGTTTCACTTCCATACATGGCTACACTCCACACAAATACTTTCAGAAACTACTTCCTGACATTTAAATCTATACTCGATGTTAACAAATTTCTCTTCTTCAGAAACGCTTTCCTTGCCGTTGCCAGTCTACATTTTATATCCTCTCTACTCTTACCATCATCAGTTATTTTTCTCCCCAAAAAGCAAAACACATTTACTACTTTAAGTGTCTCATTTCCTAATCTAATTCCCTCAGCATCACCCGATTTAATCCTACTACATTCCATTATCCTCGTTTTGCTTTTGTTGATGTTCATCTTATATCCTCCTTTCAAGACACTTCCAGTCCATTCAACTGCTCTTCCAGGTCCTTTGCTGTGTCTGACAGAATTACAATGTCATCGGCGAACCTCAAGGTTTTTATTTCTTCTCCATGGATTTTAATTCCTACTCCGAATTTTTCTTTTGTTTCCTTTACTGCTTGCTCAATATACAGATTGAATAACATCGAAGATAGGCTAAAACCTTGTCTCACTCCCTTCCCAACCACTCCTTCCCTTTCATGCCCCTCGACTCTTATAACTGCCATCTAGTTTCTATACAAATTGTAAATTGCCTTTCGCTCCCTGTATTTTACCCCTGCTACCTTCAGAATTTGAAAGAGTGTATTCCAGTCAACATTGTCAAAAGATTTCTCTAAGTCTAAAAATGCTAGAAACGTAGATTTGCCTTTTCTTAATCTATTTTCTAAAATAAGTCGTAGGGTCAGTATGGCCTCACGTGTTCCAAAATTTCTACGGAATCTAAACTGATGATCCCCGAGGTTGGCTTCTACCAGTTTTTCCATTCGTCTGTAATGAATTCCTGTTAGTATTTTGCAGTTGTGACATATAAAACTGATATTCCGTTAATTTTCACAATTGTCAATACTTGATTTCTTTGGAATCGAAATTATTATATTACTCTTGAAATCTGATGATATTTCGCCTGTCTCATATACCTTACACACCAGATGGAAGATGTTTGTCATGGCTGGCTCTCCCAAGGCAATAAATAATTCTGACGGAATGTCGTCCACTCCTGGGGCCTTGTTTCGACTTACGTCTTTCAGCGCTCTGTCAAACTCTTCACGCAGTATCATATCTCCCATTTCATCTTCATCTACGTCCTCTTTCATTTCCATAATATTGTCCTCAGGTACATCGCCCGTGTATAGACCCTCTATATACTCCGCCCACCTCTCTGCTTTCCCTTCTTTGCTTAAACTTGGCTTTCATCTGAGCTCTTGATATTCGTACAAGTGGTTCTCTTTTCTCCAAAGGTCTCTTTAATTTCTCTGGAGGCAGTATCTTTCTTACCCCTAGTGATATACGCCTCTACATCCTTACATTTGTCCTCTAGCCGTCCCTGCTTAGCCATTTTGCACTTTCTATCGATCTCATTTTTGAGACGTTTGTATTCCTTTTTGCCTGGTTCATTTACTGCATTTTTATATTTTCTCCTTTCATCAATTAAATTCAATACCTCTCCTGTTACTCAAGGATTTCTACTAGCCTACTAGCCTACTAACCTACTTGGTCCTCTGCTTCCTTTACTATTTCATTTCTCAAAGTTACCCACTCTTCTTCTACTGTATTTCTGTCCCCAGTTCTTGTCAATCATTTCCTAATGCTCTCCTTGAAACTCTCTACAACCTCTGGTTCTGTCAGTTTAGCCAAGTTCTACCTCCTTAAATTCCTACCTTTTTGCAGTCTCTTCAGTTTTAATCTGCAGTTCGTAACCGATAGATTGTGGTCATAGTCCACATCTGCTCCTGGGAATGTCTTACAATTTAAAACCCGGTTCCTAAATCTCTGTCTCACTATTATATAATCTATGTGAAACATTCCAGTATCTCCAGGCGTCTTCCATGTATACAACGTTCTTTCATGATTCTTGACCCAAGTGTTAGCTATGATTAACTTATACTCTGTGCAAAATTCTAGCAGGCGGATTTTTCTTTCATTTCTTACCCCCATTCCATATTCACCCACTACGTTTCCTTCTCTTCCGTTTCCTACTATCGAATTCCAGTCACCCATGACTATTAAATTTTCGTCTCCCTTCACTATCTGAATAATTTCTTTTATCTCATCATACATTTCATCTGCGGAGCTAGTTGGAATATAAACTTGTACTACAGTGGTAGGCGTGGGCTTCGTATCTATCTTGGCCACAATAATGCGTTCACTATGCTGTTTGTAGTAGCTTACCCGCATTCCTATTCTCCCATTCATTACTGAACCTACTCCTGCATTACCCCTATTTGATTTTGTAATTATAACCCTGTATTCACCATACCAAAAGTCTTGTTCCTCCTGCCACCGAACTTCACTAATTCCCACTATATCTAACTTTAACCTATCCATTTCCCTTTTTAAATTTTCTAACCTACCCGCCCCATTAAGGGATCTGACATTCAACGCTCCGATCCGTAGAATGCCAGTTTTCTTTCTCCTGATAACGACGTCCTCTTGAGTAGTCCCCGCCCGGAGATCCGAATGGGGGACTATTTTACCTCCGGAATATTTTACCCAAGAGGACGCCATCATCATTAACGATACAGTAAAGCTGCATGCCCTCGGGAAAAATTAAGGCTGTAGTTTCCCCTTGCTTTCAACCGTTCGCAGTACCAGCACAGCAAGGCCGTTTTGGTTATTGTTACAAGGCCAGATCAGTCAATCATCCAGACTGTTGCCTCTGCAACTACTGAAAAGGCTGCTGCCCCTCTTCAGGAACCACACGTTTGTCTGGCCTCTCAACAGAGACCCCTCCGTTGTGGTTGCACCTACGGTACGGCTATCTGTATCGCTGAGGCACGCAAGCCTCCCCTCGAACGGCAAGGTCCATGGTGCGTTGGGGGCTGCTGCTGATATTTTGCTTTATTGTTGTTGAAGAACCTACTGCGGATAGGTTTTAATTTCAATGTGGAAAGTGGAAGAGATGTATGGACAGCATTAGAGTTCTGAAGCTGGGTCACGAGACGTGTCTGGATAGCTCAGGGGATAGGAGCTGAATTCCCAAAGCACAAGAATCCGGTGCAGCACATACAAAATTGGTTCAAGTTTTCTGTCTGTTCCCTACACGAATGCATAATCCGTACCCGTAATAATGCCAAGTTTGTCAGGAGCAGAACACTGAACAAATGCTAAATACGAAAGCGAAAAGTGCATGTATATGCATATGAGGAATTCCTTTACAGCATGGTACCATCTAGTCATTAGTGTGATCAAATGTTGATAGCACAAAGTAGGGAGGATGTCAAGTGTATGGTAAAGAAGTTGATGTTAGCATTTGAACGAAGTGAGCTTAGAAGAAATATGAACTAAACAGTGACAGTTTCAGACATGGATTTCCATCAGAAGTTTATTTTTCTCCAGTGTACCTAAGAACAATGGAGATTTTAGAGGGTACCAGGAGAAATATAAACTGCGGATCGAAACCTCTGTCCGAAATCCTTATCCACCGAGACAACAGAGCGTCGCATTCGTAGGAGACAAGGCCTTTCTGCGCAGCAGCTAGTTCCATTTTCTCCACTGGCGATCGTGGCATCAGTCTCGGTAACTCAATGACAAACAACAATGCGACGCGTTCTGCCTACGGTCCGTCAATGCACAAAAGTCACGTTTATGGCGTAAGGGGTGGCCTAGGGATAGGCACCATGGCCTATAACTTCGACACTCTGTAGCGTCGTTGGATGATGCCGTTACCGGACATGGGTCCCTGTTCTTGACCTTTTTCCTCAAGACAACCTGTACAATCCTTCGAAGTTTGTCGCAACATTTATGGATACCCTGTTTATGGTCGCCGATTGAAGTGCTACAGTCTGCTGTGCTCCAGTAGACAACCTGAAAGATGGCAGTTCTTTGGGATCCGACAATAATTCACGGTCAAATAATAAAGCAAATCTGAATACATCGATGATCTCAGATAGATGAGGTACATACAATGAAACAACAAGATTTTGAATATCTTTAAAACAGTTAAAGTTAATAATTTATAGTGACTAAATATTTTCACAATGAGGCCCTGAATTAACAACTTTTAAATGAAACTTCCTGGCAGATTCTGGAAACTTTTAAATGCTTCACGCGATTTCAACAAACGACATTTCAGCTGATAACGTTGCACTACAGCTATCACCCTTGAAAGGCACTCATCTGTATTATTTTGCTTATGGGATTATGATGTATTTTCATGATTTTATGTCTGTCAGAACATCGTATTCTCAACAATAACACAGGAAATGAATGCAGCATGAATACCTCATATCTGGCCTTACTTGTGTATTTACGTAATGTATAATTTACTATTTTGCAAGAAACTTTATTTAAATATTAATTACAATTGTCAACACAAAATCATGGTAATTTAAAGTGTGGTCAGTCGCTTGTGTTAGCTGACACCACTAAGACTGCCAAAAGAGGCTTATGTCAAGCAGGCATGAATGATTGTTTAAACAATGTTTAGTAACACTTCGTTGATACAAAAATAATAGCTTATTCATTTATAAACAGACCTTTATTTGTAATTCATTGCAAATGATCTGGCTCCGAATGAATATTTACACCATTTCTTTATTTAAATACTGTTGTAATATATTAGTTTCGTGTGGGATGTGGTCAAGTTGAGTCAAATCCTGTGTGTAGAACTTAAGAAGATATTTTTTTGGTGGGGACGACCTTCAGCCAATGGAAATGAAGGCCGTTGCGGAACATCACCGGAGTCAAATGCAGAGACACTTTTTTGAGTGAAGGGATTAAGGGAGCGATTGTGAACACTTTTCGTTTAGATGCTGAAGAGGACACTTGAGTTTGAGACCCGTTGGAAGCGGTACCTACCTGGCGTAACGTGTGATATTCGGTCTTTTGGTGGTTGATCCTGGGCGGTGAACGTAACGTTTTCTGCTGGCATTATGGAACTGAAAATAGACAGAGTATTAGATATTATTCTTTTTACTGCGTGTGTCAGTTCGCAAATCATTTATTTTATTATTTTGAGCTGGTGTATTGTGATCATAAAATGGACTTAGTTTTCGCGTAAACTTGGATACCTTTTTAGCTGGGGTATTCTACTACCATTCTCGTAACGCTCTCAAAGCAACTTTATTGCATTTAAGAAGAGTATTTCTGTCTGTGTTGTACTTAATTACTAGAGGACCACTTTCCGTTTATTTGAGCTTCACTTTCTTCAATAAATATTATTCAACATAATTCTTTGTCGTTTACATCAATTAAAGACTTTAGAATTGAACTTTTTTTTATTAAAGTGTTCATTTATCTTTTATTTTATTTTTCCGTTTTTTTTGTTTTAGTTTTTTATCAATTCGCAATTCTAGCCAATGTATAGACTATCTGACTGCAAGATTACAGCTACTGATAATTGTTTGCAGCGTGTTAGCTGCTTAATGCGAAAGCAGACTTGCACGGCTTGACCCTATGACTACATCGAGCTATTCTATTTTAAAAATAGCCGTGCATAGACAAACTACCTAAGGTACGATCAACATCGGGTAAAGTTAAAGTTGCAGTTGGTTTGCTCGTACGGACTGCTGTTAAGACAGCAACTACACAACAGAAAACCTTAATGTAAAGTCGCAAGGTTGTGGCATCGTCACGAGTCCTCAGTTATGCTCGAGTACTCATGTACTCGCTCTCCGCCACTCTGGTATGGTACACTTGTACCCGACAACAGACTCAAGTGACGTGTTATCGATCAAATCGACTGGCGAGTCGAGCAGACTGTCAGTTGCGAGATCACGTCACGAAACTCGCTGGCGAGTTTGAAGCGATTTAGGGATATCTCATTTCTTATCTCTAGCAGTTATGGTGCCCATAGGCGGCCCTCTCTGTTCGGCGCAGATTGTGTCGCTTGGACCTTAAACCGAATCTGCGTCTGATCTCCCTTGTCAGATTTTGGCGGGAGCAAGGAGGCTAGAATCTCTTCTGTCATGGAGGTCAGAATCTATTCTAATGTGGCGAGTACTGCACACTCTTTCTTTCGTTAATGATACAACTAGACAAGTTTTACAAATACACACACCAAAAAAGTTTTGCATCACCTCGGTTCCGAGAGTTCCGGAACCTGTACAGAAAATTAGAATAGAGATCAACATAAACATGATTTCAAATGGTTCAAATGGCTCTGAGCACTATGGGACTTAACTTCTGAGGTCATCAGCCCCTAGAACTTAGAACTACTTAAACCTAACCAACCTAAGGACATCACAAACATCCATGCCCGAGGCAGGATTCGAACCTGCGACCGTAGCAGTCGCGCGGTTCCGGACTGCGCGCCTAGAACCGCTAGACCACCGCGGCCGGCAAACATGATTTCCGCCCTTTTTATTGCTCATGAGACCACACACTGCATGTTGTACCACCATACAGCGAGACCTTCAGAGGTGGAGGTCCAGATTGCTGTACACACCGGTACTTCTAACACACAACAGCCGGCCGCGGTGGTCTAGCGGTTGTAGGCGCTCAGTCCGGAACCACGCGCCTGCTACGGTCGCAGGTTCGAATCCTGCCTCGGGCATGGATGTATGTGATGTCCTTAGGTTAGTTAGGTTTAAGTAGTTATAAGGTCTAGGGGACTGGTGACCACAGATGTTGAGTCCCATAGTGCTCAGAGCCATTTGAACCATTTTCTAACACACAATAGCACGTCCTGTTGCATTGATTCATGCCTGTATTGGTCGTGCCATACTATCCACAAGTTCATCAAGGCACTATTGGTCCAGATTGTCCCACTCCTCAATGGCGATTCGGCGTAGATCCCTCAGAGTGGTTGGTGTGTCAAGTTGTCCATAAACAGCCCTTATCAATCTATCCCAGACTTGTTCGATTGGGTTCATGTCTGGAGAACATGCTCGCCACTCTAGTCGAGCGATGTAGTTACCCTGAAGGAAGTCATTCACAAGATGTGCACGATGGGGGCGCGAACTGTCGTCCATGAAGACGAATGCCTCGCCAATATGCTGTCGATAGTGTTGCACTATTGGTCGGAGGATAGCATTCACGTATCGTACAGCCGTTATGGCGCCTTCCATGACCACCACCGGCATACGTTGGCCCCACATAATGCCACCTCAAAACAGCAGGAAACCTCCACCTTGCTGCACTCGCTGGACAGTGTGCCTAAGGCGTTCAGCCTGACCGGGTTGCCTCCAAACACGTCTCCGAGGATTGTCTGGTTGAAGGCTTATGCGACACTCATCGGTGAAGAGAACGTGATGCCAATCTCGAGCGATCCATTCGGCACGTTGTTGGGCCCATCTGTACCGCGCTGCATGGTGTTGTGTTTGCAAAGATGGAACTCGCCATTGACGTCGGGAGTGAAGTAACGCATCATGCAGCCTATTGCGCATAGTTTGAGTCGTAACACGACGTCTGTGGCTGCACGAAAAGCATTATTCAACATGGTGGCGTTGCTGTCAGGGTTCCTCCGAGCCATATCTCTGAACAGTCAAAGGGACTGTGGCTGTGATGCAATATCCACAGACAACGTCTCTCTTCGGGAGTTCTGAGAGCCTGGGTGATGCAAAACTTTTTTTGATGTGTGTATATAAGATGATGAAAGAAACTTGCTATTACATATTCGAAATGATTCGTGGTGACATTGAAAAGTAAGATTACAAAACCTCTGAAGGGCTTCAGACAATACTGGTAGGACGGACACATGTCACTTAATCTTAAATGACTGTCATTAAGCATACGTCTGAAAGACAAACATAAATTTTAGAATAAGATACCTAAATCACGTACATCTCGACCTCATATAACTGAATCAGCGACCTTTTTTTAAGTCATCAGTCTTTTTATTGGTCTGACTTAGCCCGCCACGAATTCCCCTCCTGTGCCAACCTCTTCATCTCAGAGTAGCACTTGCAACCTACATCCTCTATTATTTGATGGATGAATTCCAACCTCTGTCTTCCTCTACAGTTTTTGCCCCCTACGACTCCATGTACAATGGAAGTCATCCCTGATGTCTTAACAGATGTCCTATCATCCTGTCCCTTCCCCTTGTCAGTGTTTTGCACATATTCCTTTCCTTTCCGATTCTGCGTAGAACCTCCTCATTTCCTTACATCAGTCCACCTAATTTTCAACATTCGTCTGTAGCACCACATCTCAGATGCATCGAGTCTCTTCTGTTCCAGTTTTCCCAACCATACAATGCTGTGCTCCAAACGCACATTTTCAGATATTTCTTCCTCAAATTAAGCCCTATATTTCATACTAGTAGATTTCTCTTTGCCATGAATACCCTTTTTGCCAGTGCTAGTCTGCTTTTGATGTCGTCCTTGCTCTGTCCGTCGTTGGTTATTTTGCTGCCTAGGTAGCAAAATTCCTTAACTTCATCTATAAGTACTTCGTGATCATCAATTCTCCGTCCCACTGGCATAAAAATAAAAGTAAGCAGTAGGAATAATTCGTGGACAGTTAATGTCCTCCTACCACAACGCAAAAAAGATCCTCTACAGCAGTTTTAAGCATCAAAAGTGATATACGCCACCTCTCTCACTTGAACATACTATTTTTTGGAGCTTTAATCTGGACCTAAAATTTACGGTACGGATTTGCCTGCATGACATGCTGCATGTTAAGTATAGACGTGAGGCTGAAATAGATAGACAGCTACAGAACATGCGTAACGAAATATAAAGAACCGTTGAATTAATTATTGTTAAATTATTGTTTTTCGAAGCTTGTGGTTTCCAGTAAACTAGCGCATTCAGACTATAGATTCCGGGACATATTTCATGTTATTATATTCTTCATTCTCAGGAGGTCACAAACTCCTTCTTTCTTCTCCGAGGGTTGAATGAAAAGTATTGCCTCCACCTTCGTTAATTGGGTTTGGATGGGAATATTTTAATGAATCAAACCCAGAAATAATCCTTAGAATGTGATCTTTAATTACCAGTAATCACTTTTCCACATAATCACCACCAATTGGATACATTTCTGCCAACGATGAACAAGTTTTCTGAAGCCGTCACGGAAGAAATCGACACTCTGTTTCGGCAAGCACAGTCTCACAGTTCTCTCAACGTCTTCATAAGAAGCATAATGATGTCCCCGCAGATCGTCTTTCATTATCGGGAATAAATGGAAGTCAGACGGTGCTATATCTGGACTGTATGGAAGATGCCGTACGATGGTGAGATTCAGTCTCTGAAGGTCTGATGTGGTGGCAGGTGAAGTATGTGGTTTGGCATTGTCATGCTGCAGGAAAACATTTCCCTTTTCCTTTCTTGAGAAATGCCGATTGTGCTTGCAGTTTGTTCCTGAGTGATACGACGATCATCCTGAATCAATCTGTCAACATTTTGCTTGCTAAACTCAGTGGTTGTTGTCACAGAACGTCCAACTCTTTGTCACGCAGGTCGGATGTTCCCGTCTGGACATCTTTAAACTTACTCGCCCTATGACGCACAGTACTGAAATCAACACAATCACCATAAATTTCTTTGATCGTTTGATGAATCTGCTTTGGGGTGACACCTTCTGCTGTCAAGAAATCATTGACTGCACGTTGCTTAAATCGCACGGTCCGACCGTCTGTGCAGGGTTCCATACTTTACACTTAACACAACTGTTCGATGCTAAGGCTTCCAGCCAACTGGAGCTGTAGACAAGAGGCTACAGAACAAGGCAGTGCCTGCCGCATACCACTGCTGCCAACTGTTGAATAGTTGCGAAGGTGGAGTCATTACTTTTCAGTCAACCCTCGTACTAAACTTAAAAATTTCTCACTATCTATTTTTGCGTATGGGAAGTCGTCCGAATCTACCAAAGAAAACAAACTGATTTGAATGTGACCAACCTGTTGACCAAAATTTGTATATTCAGGAGATGAGGCCATTGCACTGGGACAGAGCGCGTACTAGCGTACTGGTCTGAAACGATGGGCAGTCTTCGGCCGATGGCGGTCGTCGGCAGAATTCCACGATGTCGGTGACACTTGTGACCGCAGCTTAACACGATGCAAGTGATTCGCATGACACTGGCGTGCGTCCATTTACTAGTATTAGTCGACCACAATATTATTGCACCTGGAAATAAGGGCGCTTCGGGCGGCTTACGGTGAGTTTTTATCATGATATTTCACGAGGACACGCTGAAACACTTAACAGTATACCCACAGCCGTCTTGAAATCATTCACAGCGTGATGCGATTTCCTTAGTCACCACTACACTTCTTTGCTCTAATGTCACCGCATATTTCCGACAACGGCCACGGGAGGCCAAGTGCAGTTGTATTTTGGTCGGGTCGTACGCAGGCAAGCAGTGTGCGAGTGCTGTTCTTGTATCCACTGATGCCTGACAAGTGAAACAGCACAGGCATGCCCAAAGCAGCTATATAGCCCTCCGTTCTAGAGATCTATAAGTCGACGCTGACTTTATCTCCCTTCGTTGTTTTCGATAGATGTTTGTTACGACAGCGAATATCTCGTCACAACGGGTGAGAAACGTTGGTTGTTTGTGGGAAGAGACCAAACTGCGAGGTCATCGGTCTCGTCGGATCAGGGAAGAACGGGGAAGGAAGTCGGCCGTGCCCTTTCAGAGGAACCATTTGCCTGGATCGATTTAGGGAAATCACGGAAAACCTAAATCAGAATGGCCGGACGCGGGATTGAACCGTCGTCCTCCCGAATGCGAGTCCAGTGTGCTAACCACTGCGCCACCTTGCTCTGAGAAACGTTGTTGTAACAAGTGACAGGAGTGGTTTACAAATGTATTGTAGTTGTTTTTATGACAAAATGTCCCGATACACTGCTTTCATGTGCAGCAGTTATCGTTTTCTTTCGTGAGAGTGTTGAATCAGCAGTCATTGTCAGTAAATATTAGAAGTAGTCACAATCAAAGCTACAGTAGCCCATTACAAACAGTATTGTAAGGTGAAACTTCCTGGCGGATTAAAACTGTGTGCCGGACCGAGACTCGAACTCGGGACCTTTGCCTTTCGCGCCGGCCGGGGTGGCCGAGCGGTTCTAGGCGCTTCAGTCCGGAACCGCGCTGCTGTTGCGGTCGCAGGTTCGAATCCTGCCTCGGGCATGGATGTGTGTGATGTCCTTAGGTTAGTTATGTTTAAGTAGTTCTAAGTTCTAGGGGACTGATGACCTCAGAAGTTGAGTCCCATAGTGCTCAGAGCCATTTGAACTTTGCCTTTCGCAGGCAAGTGCTCTACCAACTGAGCTACCCAAGCAAGACTCACACCCCGTCCTCACAGCTTTACTTCTGCCAGTATCTCGTCTCCTACCTTCCAAACTTTACAGAAGCTTTCCTACAAACTTTGCAGAACTAGACTCGGTCTGGCACACAGTTTTAATCTGCAGGAAGTTTCATCCATTTTCAATATGCTACCGCTCGACTTAAAAAATCTTAGCAGTAATCCACGCACTTTCAAACCTAAACTGAAGGGTTTCCTCATGGGTCACTCCTTCTATTCTGTCGAGGAGTTCCTTGAAAAATTAAGCTGATTCTTGTTGTATTGTTGATTGCGTTTGCTTAAATTTATGGACTGACTTTTTTCGGGTTCATAAACATTTATTTTTATCTGTTATTACTTTTATGTTGTAACTTCATGTGCTGACATGTTCCATGACCTTGAGGATTTTCTCCTCAATTTGGTCCTACGGGCCGGCCACTGTGGCCGAACGGTACCAGGCGCTTCAGTCCGGAACCGCGCTGCTGCTGCGGTCGCAGGTTCGAATCCTGCCTCGGGCATGGATGTGTGTGATGTCCTTAGGTTAGTTAGGTTTAAGTAGTTCTAAATCTAGGGGACTTATGATCTCGTATGTTAAGTCCCATAGTGCTTAGAGCCATTTGAACCACTTGGTCGTACAGAACTTGACGTGTAAATCAAAATAAATAAAGATGGAAACATTCGCATGTGTGATACAGAGCTCTATGGCACTTTAGAATAAGGTTTTGCTAAAGCGCACCAGATGGAAAGTCCATTCGGTTGTAGTATATACAATGATGGAAAAAATGGCAACACTAAGAAAGAGTTGTGCGATATAAACGAAGATTGGTAGGCATGTTTCTGCCTGATGTCTATTCACATATCGCGCCAGTCACATAAGAGTGGCGCGAGCAGCGCCACTATGAAGATGCAAATCAGATTTCCTTTAAATACACGCTGTAACGGTCGTGCGCGTTAGTTACATTTGAGACTGGACGTGGTGAGCATATGTTAGTCAAGTATGCCTTTATGGCGACAAAGGCGCCAGTATCAACACCTCACTGAGTCTGAACGAGGTGGTGTAATAGAACTACGAGGAGTTGGATGTTCCTTCTGTGCTATCGCAGAAAAACTTGGCAGGAATGTATCCACTGAACGTGACTGCTGGCAGCTGTGGTCACGAGAATGTTCTGTCGCAAGAAGACCAGACTCTGGACGGCGACGTGGCACTACCGATAGTGAAGACCATCGTGTTCGGCGTATGGCACTGGCGCATCGTACTGCATTTTCAGCAGCCATATGAGCAGCAGTTAGAACCACAGTGACACAACGAACAGTTACAAATCGGTTGCTTAGACAGCTAGGAACTTGACGCCCTGTAGCATGCATTCCACTGACCAAAAACCACCGCCGTTTGCGATTTCATGGTGTCAAGCGAGAGCTCATTGGAGGGCAGAGTAGAGGTCTGTTGTTTTCTGACGAAAGCTGGTTCTGCCTCTGTGCCAGTGACGACCGTGTGTTGGTTAGAAGGAGGGCAGTTGAGGGCCTGCAACCAATATGTCTACGTGATATAGACACTGGACCATCACCTGGAGTTATGGTCTGGGATGCAATTCAGTGTCACAACAGAAGTGCTCTCGCGCAACCTGACTGCAAATTTGTACGTCAGTCTGGTGATTCGACCTGCTCCTGTTCATGAACAGTATTCCAGGGGGTGTTTTCCAACAGGATAACGCTCGCCCTCATGCCGCTGTCGTAACCCAAAATTCTCGACAGTGTTGACATGTTGTCTTGGCCTGCTCAATCATCAGACCTGTCTCTAATAGAGCATATATGGGACATCATCCGACGATAACTCCAGCGTCATCCACAAATAGCATTAATTGTCCCTGAATTGACCGAAGTGCAAGAGGCATGGAACTCCATCGCAAACTGACATCCGGCACCTGTGCAAGGCTCGTAGTCGTGCGGTAGCGCTCTCGCTTCCCGCGCCCAGGTTCCCGGGTTCGATTCCCGGCGGGGTCAGGGATTTTCTCTGCCTCGTGATGACTGGGTGTTGTGTGATGTCAGGTTAGTTAGGTTTAAGTAGTTCTAAGTTCTAGGGGACTGATGACCATAGATGTTAAGTCCCATAGTACTCAGAGCCATTTGAACCTGTGCAAGGCAATGCATGCGCTTTTGCATGCTTGCATTCAACATTCTGGCGGTTACACGGGTTTTTAATGTTCCAGCATTTCACTTTTGCAATAGCTTACCTCACGCTTACATTTACATGAGATTTTGCAATGTTAATCACTTTGATATGTTACCTAGACAGATGTATTCCCTAACTTTCATTACTGTACATTAATTATTTTTTGGTGTTGCGATTTTTTCCTTCAGTGTACAATTTACAACCAGTAGATGCCTCTGAAAGAGGAAATAAATGATTCAGTTCATAGTCAGCTGACAGTGACTGATGAAATGGCTCGCGTGTGTGTGAGTTGATGAGCAGAGCAGGAGTAAGCTGAACATTCCATAATCTACCATTTGTGGAAGATCTTAGAGAAGTGACTGAAGCAGAAACTGTACTTGAAATTGCTACAGGTTTGACGATCAATGACAGAGAGAATCATTTTGAGTTGCTGCATGAACGTAAGGAAAAGTTTTCGTATCTTTAGCGATGAACAACATTTCTTCAGTAATGGCACAACGAAAATATAAAATTTTGGTGTCTTGGACACAAAAAAGTTCCTGCCCTGTCACGAAGCACGTTTGTGGCTTAACAAAATGTGTTTTGTTCAAATAATTTACAGGAATGCAGCCAGGCGGCGTATTCAACAACCGCCGATATACCTTGAAAATGGCAGGCTGTGCTTGTGTCGAAGTATCGGCGGTTGTCGACGACGTCGCCCGGCTGCATTCCCGTAACTTATCTGAACAATGTATACACCGGGAGAAACTCAGGTCTCACAAATGTGTGTGTTCCAGATTTAGAGTTTATGACCACTCTTACGTAAACGATATCTTCTTGAATACCATCAGCTGCACTTCAGAAGGATTTATTTACCATACTAGTATTTGGGCATATAGCCCATCATGAGTGGTATCTGATAGAGAGAACAAATAACCAGATATAGACATATCGATGTAAATAACATAAGAACATTTTATACCCTAAATTAGTAACATAAAATTACTTACGGACTGCGCTAGTCTACGTCGAACAATGTGCCCCTCAAGTATAAAATCTCTATAATAGTTAAAAATGATATGGAGCTGAAAAATAGCACGTCATGAGAAATATTGTGTGGTTATACTTCAAGCAACTTCGAGTGATCGAATTTAGGCTACAGATGCTAATTTTTCAGGTTTATTAAGAATTATTAAAATTTAAAAAAATTTAAAAAATATTTTTACAAAAATCTTTAAATGCCTAATCGCATTTAAATGACATAGGTAAGACAAGGTGAGTAGCTAGTTTCGATTATAATTAACGACCATTTTCTGCTCTGTAAACAAGCAAAAAAAGTAAAAATAACAGAAAATCATCATAGAACAACCACTTAACAAAGTAAATATACAAGATAAAAATGTTTGAAGAAGGTACAAACTACAGAGGTGTACTCTACCTCTCTGGTAAAACATGACAGTATATAACATCGTAGGTAAAAACCGTCATTTATAAAACCTACATCACAATCGACTTTACAGCGTTTCATCGACAAAAATTTTACTCTTTTAAATGTACCAGTATCGGTCAGTTTGCCTGTTACTGTGAGCTGAATAGCATTTTCCGATACTGTCAACAGACAAGATGTCTCGTTCAAATGTTCAGATGTTTGAATTCCTAAGGAACCAAACTACTGAGGTCATCGGTCCCTAGATACGCACCACTTAAACTAACTTACGCTAAGGATAACACAAAATACACATGCCCGAGGGAGGACTCGAACCTCCGGCGGGAGGGGCCGCGCAATCCCTGACATAGCGCCTCAAACTGCGCGGTCACTCCGCGCGACATTGCCTCATTATACGAGGGCCGTTCAGAAAGTAACCTCCGGTTGATTTAAAAAAATACACCAAGTTAAATAAAAATATTTTAATATATACATCTTACAACTACATCTTTGCACTATTTTTCTACATAGTCTCCATAGCGATTGAGGCACTTATCGTATCTCTTCACAAGCTTTGAAATTCCTTCTGCATAAAAATCACCCGCTTGTGCCTGGAGCCAGCCTGTGACCGCATCTTTGAGTTCTTCGTCGTCATCAAACCGCTGTGACCCGAGCCATTTCTTCAAATGCATGAAGAGGTGATAATCACTTGGCGCCAGGTCTGGGCTGTAAGGTGGATGGTTGATAACGTCCCACTTGAAGGACTCAAGAAGGGCCGTTGTTCTGCGAGCAGAGTGAGGACGGGCGTTATCGTGCAAAAAAACGATACCGGAAGTCAGCATACCACGGCGTTTGTTCTGTATAGCCCGTCGTAACTTTTTTATTGTTTCACAGTACACGTCTTGATTAATGGTCGTACCACGTTCCATGAATTCAACCAACAACACCCCTTTGGCATCCCAAAACACCGTTGCCATCAGTTTTCTGGCAGAAAAATCTTGCGAGGCTTTTCTTGGTTTGGTAGGCGAATTTGAATGTGCCCACATCTTTGATTGTTCTTTTGTCTCAGGGTTCACGTACTTAATCCAGGTTTCGTCACCGGTCACGATTCTGTTTAACAATGGTTCTCCTTCGTCCTCATAACGTGACAGAAAGTCTAATGCAGAGGCCATTCTTTGAGTTTTGTGGTGGTCGGTAAGAATTTTGGGCACCCATCGTGCACAGAACTTACGGTAACCCAATCTTGCTGTCACTATCTCGTACGAGAGAGTCTTAGAAATCTGTGGAAAACCAGTAGACAAGTCCGACATTGAGAAACGTCGATTTTCACGAACTTTTGCATCAACTGTCTGAACGAGTTCGTCAGTCACCAATGATGGTCTACCACTCCTCTCTTCATCATGAACGTTTTCTCGTCCACTTTTAAATAAACGTACCCATTCACGGACAACTCCTTCACTCATAACTCTTGGTCCGTACACGGCACAAAGCTCACGATGAATAGCTGCTGCAGAATATCCTTTGGCTGTAAAAAACCTTATGACAGCACGCACTTCACATTTGGCGGGGTTTTCTATTGCAACACACATTTCAAACTGCCACAAAAACTAAACTAGCGCGGGTACGACGTTCACTCGACCACGGCTTGATGCCGACTGACCTGTTGAGTGCGTGAACGCACAGATGGCGTCGCTACTCCCCCCACAACCCGCACTGTGACCAATCGGAGGTTACTTTCTGAACCGCCCTCGTATAACTATAATGTATGTGTTATACCGCACAGTCAAACGATGCATAATACATATTTTCTGAATTTGGAATTCTCAGCGTGATTGTCACAAAGCGTCTCGTTTTAAAAACCAATACAGACTCTGCTTTCTATTATTTGATTTGGAGGTGGCCATTTAACTAGTAATCGTTGTATCCGTCCTTGCGATCTTGTCAAGTATAAAGTTTTACGGAAGAAGACGATAACACTATACTTTAAGATCGCCTCCCAAAACATTGAAAATCTCAGGTAATCGAAATACTGTAGGCTCTCTGCTGTTCTTAATCTATATAAACGATTTAGAGGACCGTCTAAGCAGCCGTCTTACATTTCTAGTAGATGATGATGTCGTTTACCATCTAATAAAATCAGCAGAAGATCAAAATGAATGAAAAATGATTTAGAAATGTTATCTGCATTGTGAGAAAAGTGGCAACGATAAAAAAATGTGAGATCCTCCATGAGAGTCCTGAAAATACTTCGTGAAAAATTTTGTTCTACGATAAATCACACGAACTGCTGTCGATTCTATTAAATTACTAGGGATTACAATTACGAACAACTTAAATTGGAACCATCACATATAAACTGTTGTAACGAAGGGGACTGCGTTTTATTTTCACAGCACTTAGAAGATGCAACTAATCCACTAAAGAAACTGCGTGTATTACGCTTGTCTGCCCTCCTCTGGAATATTGCTTACCCGACAGGGTTGACGAAGGACATGAGAAAGTTTAAACAAGTGCAGCTCCTGTTGTATTATCGTGAAATAGGGGAGAGTGTGTGAAGGGTATGATAAGTGAGCTGGAATAATCAGAAAGCAAAGGCCTTTTTCGTCGCGGGGAGACCTTTTCTCTATATTGCAATTACCGATACTCGGAATTGTTTTTTGACTCTGACTGCGGGAGATGTGACCGTTGTGACAAAATAAGAGTCGTCGGAGCTCGTATAGAAAGATTTAGGTTTTCATTTTTCCCACTTGCCATTCGAGAGTGGAATTGACGAAAATGGTTTGAACGTGGTTCTGTGAACTTTCTGGCAAACATTTACGTGTGAATTAAAAAGTAATCATGTAGATGTAGCTACCATAATATGGTTAAACACGTAGCTGTACTATTGACTTACCTTGTAATGTGTTACGAAGACAGCTGCACCAAACACTCCTAGGTACAGCGTTAGCAACATTATCAGTAGACTTCAATATTTCCCATTTTATGACTGCTGTTTCAGGTGATCCATACTTACTTGTTGTAACTTACTCTGAGACCTTGCGTGCGCAAAACCTACTGAAACGGAACGATGTAATCTGAACATTAGTTATTTTGTGCACGTGGAAGCCTACACGCGTGGAAACGTAGCGTAACTTATGCGACGCCGTTTGTCTAGTGCGGCACTGGCCTTCATACACTCTATGCAGCATTCGTCCGTGTATCAGATAAGCAATGTTTGTGTGTTTTACTGTTTGCGCATTATGTAATTAAGACGGAAATGAGCAGTTACCCAACAATCGCGTACACAGGTAGCGCAAAATGATGTTTTAGGGTTACAACATATTCGAAGAAATTATCGGTTCTCTCAATTTCTGCTCAGTGGCACAATGCTTAGCATGTCAGAAGTGTAAATTTCGGCCTTGTTGCAAGTACCATGTTCGATTCAGACATTTGTGTAAACCACGGGACCTCAAGTGATGAATGAAAATTCCTGTTAGGTATTTCATTCGTCATGATTTTAAGCATTAGTTGCTATGGAAATTTTGTCTATCTGTAGTCAGTGGTGGCAAATTCCACCTGGATAACTTGGTTTGTACGAATGAAAGAGCGACTGACAATGGAGTTGCGATCCGAAACTAATCGTGTAAAAAGGGATATAAGCTAAAATAAAAAGAAATAAATTCGATTAAATTAAAATAAATAAAAACATGTAGCAGTGGATCACCTGTTCACAATATGAATTTTTTAGTCGTGTCAATTTTTTCACCTGAGTTGGTACATTCCAACAATTTCCACCTAAAAAGACTTACTTATTTTTCTCGTATTACTGCCAAGAAAAGAAAATAAAGAAAATTACTTGCGTCTAATACACACATCAAAAAAAGTTTTGTATCACCCCGTTCCCAGAACTCCTGAAGATAGACATTGACTATAGATATTGTATCACAGACACAGTCCCTTTGACTGTCCAGAGATGTCACTAAACCCGCCCAAAGATGAAAACAACCATGCATGAGCAGCGCCTTTTAGACGAAGGGGGTCCGACAGCCGATCAGTTCCAGTCATTGCTCCAGGAAGGATGTGCACGGCTCCTGTTGTCTGTTGTTCAACTATGCCTAGACCGTCAATACCGCTGTTCGATCGCGTCCGCATTGTTACTTTGTGTCAGGAAGGGCTCTCAACAAGCGAAGTGTCCCGGCGTCTCGGAGTGAACCAAAGCGATGTTGTTCGGTCATGGAGGAGATACAGAGAGACAGGAACTGTCGATGTCATGCCTCGCTCAGGCCGCCCAAGGGCTACTACAGGTGTGGATGACCGCTACCTACGGATTATGGCTCGGAGGAACCCTGACAGCAACGCCACCACGTTGAGTAATGCTTTTCGTGCAGCCACAGACGTCGTGTTACGACTCAAACTGTGCGTAATAGCATGATGTGCGACTTCACCTCCGACGTCCATGGCGAGGTCCATCTTTGCGAACACGACACCATGCAGCGTGGTACAGATGAGCCCCACCAACATGCCGAATGGACCGCTCAGGATTGGCATCACGTTCTCTTCACCGATGAGTGTCGCATATGTCTTCAACCAAACGATCGTCGGAGACCTGTTTGGAGGCAACCCAGTCATGCTGAAGACCTTAGACACACTATCCAGCGAGTGCAGCAAGGTGGAGGTTCCCTGCTGTTTTGGGATGGCATTATGTGGTGCCGACGTACGGCGGTGGTGGTCATGGAAGACGCCATAACGGCTGTACGATACGTGAATGCCATCCTCCGACCAATAGTGCAACCATATTGGCAGCATATTGGCGAGGCATTCATCTTAATAGACGACAATTCGCGCCGCCATCGTGCACATCTTGTGAATAACTTTCTTCAGGATAACTACATCGCTCGGCTAGAGTGGCCAGCATGTCCTCCAGACATGAGCCCTATCGAACATGTCTGGGATAGATTGAAAAGGGCTATTAATGGACGACGTGCCCCACTAACCACTCTGACGGATCTATGCAGAATCGCCATTGACGAGTGGGACAATGTGGACCAACAGTGCCTTGATGGACTTTTGGATAGTACGCTACGACGAATACAGGCATGCATCAATGCAAGAGGACGTGCTACTGGGTATTAGAGGTACAGCAATCTGGACCACCACCTCTGAGTGTCTCGCGGTATGGTAGTACAAGATGCAATGTGTGGTTTTCATGAGCAATAAAAAGGGCGGATATGATGTTTATGCTGATCTCTATTCCAATTTTCTGTACAAGTTCCGGAACTCTCGGAATCGAGGTGATGCAAATCTTTTTTAATGTGTGTGTAAGCAGCGATCAAAATGTTTCTGTTTGAAGGCCGGACAGTCCAGAATCTATATACCAATCAAGTTAAATCGCCCTGATCGCTGAGGAAATCATCCCACCAACGCTTGGAGATAACTGTTTGGTAAAACACCGTGTCCTGGTGCGTGAAGAAATCCGTAGTTGCCTGTAGCACATCCTAGTCCGCTGGGAAACTCGACCCTAAGGCGTCTTCTAAGAGATGTAAACCATAATAATCACATGGAGAGAGAGCAGGGCTGCAGGCTGCGTGCTCGAGTGTCTTCTGCTTGTCCGTAATGGTGAGGCTGGCCTCCCAGATCGACCAGTGTCTTGTGACGAATGGCTACCAGCTCGGAACTTGGTGCGCCATTCCACAATGGTGGTTTTCAACAGAAATAGCCCGATATACATTCTTCATTCTCCGACAGAAGTCTATAGCTGTTTGTCCTGTGGAAGCCAAGAAAAGAATAACAGCACATTGTTCCTGTTTGGATGGATTTCGTAATAACGTTGCTGCAGTTGACATTTATGCGTATACCGCATGCATGTGTGAAAGACGTGAATGCCAAACTAATCCCTTGCCTATGTGTCAGAAAAGAAGCAAACTGTTTGGCTAAATCATATGTAGGAGCTCCAGTGTTCTTCTTTATGAATTTTCGGTAGGCCATACAGTCTTGTTGGTACGTAACCATGTGGTCTTAACTTCTTAATGTACAGAGGAGGAATTCAGAACTGCAGAAGTTTTCCGTTGCACACGATCCTCTTGGGTCGTAATCAATCCTGCAGTAGGTAGAATCACTTGTCATCATACACACTACGAGATAATAAAATTGTTGCATTACTTTTATCAGTCCCACTACCGCTACACCACAGTCCTCTCGTAGATTTCGTAGTACAGCCCTTTTTGTGGAAGTTAAGTTACTTCGTTAAGGAGGAGCCGTCCAAAGAGAACGTTAAGTTTCCTTTCTTATTTCTTCTGCAGCATCCAAAGTCTGCTTCCTCAACACCACCCTTACTTAACACAGACAGTGCTGCATCATCCAAATTTTTTCCGTAGAATTGACAACGGATTGTCATGCAGTTATCCCTTGTGGTGGCGATGGCAGTGGCAACAGATGCTCAAATTTTGACATCTACCGAAAGCTTGCAGTCTTATAGATACAACCGAACTTGCCCAAAGTCACTACATCAACTGAGTTCTATGGTACAGGAGAAAGATGTGTTGCAACCTTTGAATGTAATTCTTCTGAAATGGCGTCCAGCCTTCGTCTTGTATAGCAAATTCTCTCTTTAACAATTGAATTAATTGTATTCTCAGTAATCTTCCGTGCAGCGGTAGTCTTAATAAAACGTGTCATTTGGCCAGTTTTGCTATTCAGCCATGGTCCCATATTGAAGCTTTCGGAACTTGGAGAAAAATGCTAAGTACCATGGGCTGGATATACAGAAAGCTGTGAGCGATCGAGTGGGGCGACCTTCGGTTATAGCTGGTACAGCGCACCAGTTTCACGAAAATTAAATCAAACCACCATCTTCTCCGTTCCAAGATTGTCTGAAAGAAGTGAGTAATTGTGTTTATTTACACATTCTAGATATTGTTCTGAAACATTACTACACTGAGAATTAACTATGCTGGTCTGCACGTTATTTTTATGTAGTGCGATGTACAGGCCCTAGAAAACTTCATAGAATGTAAAAATGAAACCATTATATACGATAAGTGAAACTTTATCTTGAAAATTTATATACGATATTTCATGTTTTTTATGATCGAGGAATAAATGTATTTTAATACAAATTTTTACACTTTTGCCCCTCATAAAATCATTTTGAAAACAAAAAAACTTACTTTGAAAAATCCTACGTTCAAATGAAAATGCGGTCAACTCAAAAAAGAAAAAAATGCTAGCGAAAATAAAATATTAATCGTGACAGAAGACAGATTTTAACCTATAATTATTGATATGTGGGTAAAATGACTTTTAAACATGAAAAGATTTTTAAAATGAAAATTATCGCTAAGGAGCAAATTTGTCAGTTTTGGCCACAGTATGAACGCCTCATTGTTCATCAGTGGCCATATGTACATCAAATAATGTGTTTCCTGGTCGATGTATTAATTGACATTTTTGTTACAAGATATGTCAGTGACACGGAGCATAAACGGTGTCTTGGAAATGTAACGTTAGAGTTAATGTACCGGAAGTGGGTTAATGTGCTCAGGACAAGACGAATCGTATTCTGAATAGTTGTTACTGCAGATATGTAGATGTAGAAACTGAAATCAGATAAATGCGCTAATTTGTAATTATATATAATTATAAATAGGACATTTCCAAGGTAAAAGTCATATCATGTTACTACCACAACAGAAAAGTGCCTCTGTTTATATCAGTAGGAGTAAGAAAAAGACTTTTCCGTTCTATAAAACTGAAAACGATTTTTTTAGCTCAGTCAGTACTTTGCCATGCTTCTTTCCATAAGCGTCGTTCTGGATACCACCATCGAATCGGCAAATCATACCAAAAAACTGTCCAGACCAAAAACGGTAACGTTTGAAAGGTCTCTTCAAAGATGTGTTCTCTTTCGTTGTACGCAATCGCAGACGCATCGGAATAAAAGTGTTGTTGTTGTGGGCTTCAGTCGAAAGACTGGTTTGATGCAACTCTACGAGCTACTCTATCCTGTGCAAGCCTCTTCGTCTCCGAATAACTACTGCAACCTACATCCTTCTGAATATACTTAATGTATTCATTTCTTGGTCTCCCTCTACAACTTTTACCCACAACACTTTCCTCCACTACTAAATTGGTGATCCTATGATGTCTCACAATGTGTCCCACCAACCAGTCCCTTCTTCGAGACAGGTTGTACCTCAAATTTCTTGTCTCACCAGTTCTTCTCAGTACCTCCTCATTAGTTACGTGACCTTCCCATCTAATCTTCAACATTATTCTGTAGCACCACATTTCAGAAGCTTCTATTCTCTTCTTATGTAAACTGTTTGTCCATGTTTCACTTCCATACATGGATTCAAATATCTTCAGAAAAGACTTCCTAACACTTAGACCTGTATTCGACGTTAATAAATTTCTCTTTTTCAGAAACTGTTTTCTTGCTATTGCCAGTCTACATTTCATATCCTCTCTGTTTAGGCCGTCATCAGTTATTTTTCTGCTCATGTATCAAAACCTATAGTCTACTTTAAGTGTCTCGTTTCATAATGCAATTCCTTCAGCATCACCTTATTTAATTCGACTACATGTTGATGTTCATCTCATATCCGCCTTTCAAGGCACTGTCTATTCCGTTCAACTGCTCTTCCAAATCTTTTGCTGTCTTAGAGAATTACTTCAGCGTCAAATCTCAAGGTTTTTATTTCTTCTCCCTGAACTTTAATTCCTACTCCAAAATTTCGTTTGGTTTCCTTTATTACTTGCTCAATGTACAGATTGAATAACACCGAGGATAGGCTACAATCTGGTCTCAGTCCATTCTCAACCACTGATTTCTATGCAAATTTTAAATAGCCTTTCGCTCCCTGTATTTTACCCCTGCTACCTTCAGAATTTCAAAGAGAGTGTTCGAGTCAACATTGTCAAAAGCTTTCTCTAAGTCTACAAATGCTAGAAACATAGGTCTGCCTTTCCGTAGCCTATCTTCTAAGACAACTCGTAGGGTCAGTATTACTTCACGTGGCCCTACAATACTCCGAAATCCAAACTGATCTTTCCCGTGGTTGGCTTCTACCGGTTTTCCCATTCTTGTGTAAAAAATTCATGTTAGTATTTTACAGTTGTGACTTATGAAACTGAAATTCCGGTAATTTTCACAATTGTCAACACTTGCTTTCTTTGGAATTGGAATTATTATATTATTCTTGAAGTCTGATGATATTTCGCCTGCCTCATATACCTTACACACCAGATGGAAGAGGTTTGTCATGGCTGGCTCTCCCAAGGCAATCAATAGTTCTGACGGAATGTCGTCCACTCCTGGGGCCTTGTTTCGACTTAGTCTTTCAGTGCTCTGTCAAATTCTTCTCACAGTGTCATACCTCCCATATCATCTTCATCTACGTCCTCTACCTTTTCTACAATAATGTCTTCAAATTCATCTCCCTTGTGTAGACCTTCTATATACTCCTTTTACTTTTCAGCTTTCCGTTTTTTGCTTATTTCGGGATTTTCATCCGAGTTCTTGATATTCATACAGCTGCTTCTCTTTTCTCCGAAAATCTCTTTAATTTACCTTTAGGCGGAATCTGTTCTTCTCCTAGTGAATGTGCTTCTAAATCCTTACATTTATCCTGTAGCCATTCCTACTTAGCCATCTCCCTGTCAATCTCATTTCTTAGACGTTTGTATTCTCTTTCGCCTGCTTCATTTAATGCATTTTTAAATTTTCTCTTTTGATCAATTAAATTTAATATCTCCTGTGATATCCAAGGATTTGTACTTGGCATTGTCTTTTTACCTATTTAATCCTTTGCTGTCTTCACTATTTCACCTCTCAAAGTAATCCATTTGTCTTCTACTGTATCCCTTTCCCTGTTCTAGTCAATCGTTGCCTACTGCTCCTCTGAAACTTTCAACAACATCTGGTTCTTTCAACTTACCCAGGTCCGATCGCCTTAATTTCCTACCTTTTTGTAACTTCTTCAGTTTTAATCTATAGTTCATAATCAATAAATTGTGATCAGATTCTACATCTGGCGCTGGAAATGTCTTACAATTTAACATCTGGTTCTGAAATCTCTATATTACCATTATAACATCTGATTCTGAAATCTGTGTCTTACCACTACATACTCAATTAGAAACCTTCCGGTGCCTCCAGGTCTCTTCCACGCATTCATCCGTCTTTCATTATTGTTAAACCAAGTGTTAGCGATGATTAAACTAAACTTTGTGCAAAATTCTAACAGACGAATTCCTCTTTCACTCTTTTCCCCCAGTCCATATTCACCTAACATTTTTCCGTCTCTTCCTTTACCGAATATCGAATTCCACTTCTCCATCACAATTAAATTTTTGTCTTCCTTAACTACCTAAATAATGTATTTTTTCTCATCACACACTTCTTCAGTCTCTTCATCATCAGCGGAGCTAGTTGACATATAAACGTGTACTACTGTGGTAGGTGTAGGCTTCGAATCTATCTTGGCTACGATAATGGGTTCACTATGTTGCTCATAGTAGCTTACCCGCATTCCTATTTTCTTATCCATTATGAAACCCACTACTGCATTATCCCTATGTGACTGTATTTATAATCCTGTATTCACCTGAGCGGAAGTCCTGTTACTCCTGCCACCGAATTTCACTAATTCCCACTACATCTAACTTCAACCTATTCATTTTCCCTTTGAAAAATTTCCAAGCGACTGCGAATTTAAGGGATCTAACATTCCACGCTCCGATCTGGAGAACGCCAGTTTTCATTCCTCTGATGACGACATCCTCCTGAATAGTCGCTGCCTGGAGATCCGAATGAGGGACTGTTTTACTTCCGAAATATTTTACCCAAGAGGTCACCATCATCACTTAACCACACAGTAGACCTACAGGTTCTCGGGAAAAACTACGGCTATAGTTTCCCCCTGCTTTCAGCCGTTTGCAGTAATTGATTGATAGACTGATTTTTATTTTGTCCCATTTGATTACATTTTGTACAAAGTGTGTACTTGTAGTATAGAACAAGTCAACTTAAACCTATTTTCTTGCAAATTTAACCTATTTATTACAATTTAATACATCAAAATGGCAGT
The DNA here is from genome assembly GCF_023864345.2 of Schistocerca serialis cubense. Classification (NCBI taxonomy): domain Eukaryota; kingdom Metazoa; phylum Arthropoda; class Insecta; order Orthoptera; family Acrididae; genus Schistocerca; species Schistocerca serialis. The sequence goes on along the minus strand of NC_064641.1, from coordinate 451,859,024 downwards.
ACTTATCATGAAGTTGTATACATTTTCACCAATTTTTTAGCTCCTGGAAATTATTTCTATACTACATTATACTCATATTTACATTTTTCTCTCTGTATCCATGTTCTCAAGTTATTTACATATCATAATATGTTCAATTAGTTACAGTAACCTTATAACAGTAGTAGTAGTATTATTTCATTCATTAATACATATACTCTTCTCCACTGCAAAATTCTTTTTTTCCATTAAATAAACCTTTAAAAGTTTTTGGGATGTCTTTTTGCTCACATTGTTCTGTAAACTCTTTGGAAGGCACTTTATGCATTTGACACCCGAGTATCGAGGACCTTTTTCATCAACTCTCAGTTGGTGTTGTATACTTCTCAGCTGACCTTTATTTCTTATTTTATATGTATGAACATCTGCATTTCTTTCTAGAACTGCATTTCCTTTTATTAATGATATTATTGTTTCGTAACTCTATAGAGGTGGAAATGTCAGTATTTTTAGACAATAGAAAACAGTTGTGCATGAGTCTCTTTATTTCTTGATCAAGATGGTCCTAAACATCTTTTTTGCATTATAAATATTCCTTTTCTATTTTTGCTGCTGGAATTTCCCCAAACAGTAATTCCATATTTTAGGTATGGCTCAAATAGAGCATGGTACACTGTACATAGAAGCTCCTTGTTGACATAGTGTGCAAGCTGTTTCATAACAAATATTGCAGTACTTAATTTACAGCAAACATTATTTATTTGTTGACTTCACTGGAGATTATTGTCAACTGTAACCCAAAAAATTTAATAGTGGTAACTTCCAGTCTTGTTTCATCTATGAATATATCTATGTGTTCTTCCTTTTCTCTATTTGTGCGCACCATGAACATTGTCTTTTTTAGATTTAAAATTAAGTCATTTTGTATAAGCCACTGTTTTGTGTTATTTATTGACATAAACGCATTTCTTTCCAGTGTTTCCTGATTTTTTTCTGCATTCATTAGTTTCATGTCATCTGCATATAGTATTTTCTTATCTTTCTAACTGACATCTATGATAGAAGCTGAAACGTTTGTCAGGCAAAAGTTGCATGGGACAACGGGGGCCACAATATGAAATTGGTTTTTTGTTGCTAGGTGGGGTCGAAACAGAGATAAGAGGGTCAACTGTGTTTTTGTAAATGGGATGCTATAATTTAGTTCTTATTTTCTGATAGTGGCTGTCGAGACGAATCCAATGATGTGTAATGGTAAGGTCTTTGAAGGTCAACAGGGGTCAAAAAGGTGGCATGAACGTCCATTTAGAGAAGGTGGTCGAAGTGATGACCATTGGTATCAATGCAGTGCTGCAATCTTCTTATCATGGATTGAGTGGTATTCCTCATCACATGGGCACTTATCAAAGCACATGCTCGGACAATTTTCTCTCGCATATCTTCTGGTGTAATGGGAACGTCTTTATAAACAATATCTTTTACGAATCCCCATAAGAAAAAATCCAGAGGTGTCAAGTTTGGCGAACGAGCCGTCCACGATGCATCCCCTCCGCGTCCAATCCAACGATTTGGGAATTGTCTTTGTAACTCATTTCTAGCCATCAGCGAAAAATATGCTGGACACCCATCGTGTTCTCTTCCTTGCTCCTAAAGGTATTTTATCCTATAACAGACCTTATGTTTGTTGCAGGAATGTGGTGTACTTCCTACCATTGAGATTTCCTTCGATGAAATAGGGGTCTATAATTCTGCCCTCCAGAATCCCACACCATACATGCGACGACCACGGTTTTTGGTGTGCAACTTGCCGCAGCCAACATGGATTTTCAGTTGCCCAATAATGAATGTTATGCAAATTAACATTTCCATCGTTCGTGAATGTAGCCTCGTCAGTAAATAAAATCAAATTAATAAATGCGTCATCCCTCTGAATCTGAAGTTGAGCCCATCGGCAGAATTCGATGCGATGCATACAATCCGTACCAGTTAATTCTTGGTGGAGACTGATATGGTAAGGATGACACTTATGGCGATGCAGAACACGAACAACACTACTCTGGCTCATGCCAGATTCCCTAGCGATTTGACATGTACTAACTCAAGGATCTCGAACCACAGTGGCAAAAGTACCAATTTCCGTTTCCTCGTTGGTAACTTTCCTTTGCCGGATATGTATCCGATGCGTTTAAGATCCAGTTGTTCTCAGTTCATCATAAACATATTTAAATGTCCGACGTGTAGGGTGAGTACGTTGAGGATATCTTTCAGCGTATCAGTCTCTAGCTCTCACTGAATTTCGTTGGCATTCTCCGTAAATGAGAAGCATTTCGACTTGTTCTTCGAAGGAATACATCATTCACATTCGCTTGATTCGACGATATTAGTCTTACCGTTCCTATTAGTGTTGTATAACGATTTATCAAATGGTGTTTACATGTCAATGGCACGTTAGATGGATACGCCGTATTCTGCGAATATTTACTGTTTGCACGATATACGAGAGACAATGGTCGGAGCATGTGTTCGATTAGTGCTGATGTGATAAGGAATACCATTCAATCCACGACAAGAAGATTGCAACACTGTATTGATATCAATGATCATCACGTCTAACACCTTCTGTAGATGGACGTTCATGCCACCTTTTTGACATTCGTTGACCTTCAAAGATCTTACTGTTTCACGTCATTGGGTTCGCTATCAGAAAATAAGTAACAAACTATAACATCCCATTTAAAAAAACAATGTTGAGCTTCGTATCTCTGACGCGTTCCCACCTAGCAACAAAAAACCAATGTCATATTATGGCCCCCATTGTCCCATGCACCATTTGTCTCACAAACTTTTCAGCTACTATCATATTTTCGGAGTTATTCTAGGTGTCAATAGTTAGTGACTCACCCTGTATTTTATTTAGAAATAGGTTGAACACAAGTGGGTCAAGTACAGATCCTTGAGGCACTCTGTACTTAATATCTCTGATTTCAGATCTGCATCCAGTTTCTGTTTCCACATACTGCTTTCTGTTGCTGGTGTGCTGCATGTCTACAAATACCATAGCTTTCAAGTTTTTCAATAAGTGTAGCATGGGTGATTGTGTCAAACGCTTTAGACAAACCCAGAAACATAGCAGACACAGAGTTTCTTTTGTCTAATGCATCTATAACGGATTCTGTGAGGCTTTAGATGGCGGTTTCTGTAGATTTCCCGTTTTAGAAACCATGTTGTGCTGGAATCAGAATACTGTGTTTCTCTAGGAATGTAGTCAACCTACTATGCATAAGCATCTCTAGTATTTTTGAGAAACCAGAGATTAAAGACACTAGTCTGTAATCATTTGGCTCATTTTTGTTCCCTTTCTTAAATATTGGTCCTACTTCGCTTTCTTTTAATTTTTCTGGGAATACTCCCTCTCTAAATGATTAGTTTGCAATATCGAAAAGAGGTTTTATTATTTCTTCATTCACATGTATTATTAAATAATTTAATACTTCATCATCTCCTGCAGGCTTTTTGGATTTTAATTTCTGGATTATTTTTATGAGTTCTGTTTTTGTCACTGGTTCCAGGAACACTGAGTGGGATGGCTGGCCATGTGTTTCGGCATGATACGACCACTGATGATTTGTTTCCCCTTTTCACTTTTTTACGGCATTTATAAAGTTGTTGTTTAGTATATTAGCAATTTTTGTTCCATATGTAACTATATTCTCATTGAGTTAATAAAATTGCTGTTTTTACACTTTTTTGGCCATATCTTTCACTGTTGATTATATCCCATGTTGTTTTACTTTCTTGATTTGAATTTGCTGTGGCTCTGTTTAATGAAATGGCTTTTTCTTCTCTTATTAATTGCCTGTACTTCTTCTGATATTGTTTACATGCCTCCATATTCCCTGCTTGCCAGAATTCCTTCACTCTAGTCCTGAGTACAAATATTTCTTTTGCATTCAATTTCTTACTGTGACCCAGGTTTTTCTGGTAGGCTATTTTAGGGAAGACTACATGAAAGTGCTGCATTAGTGTGTTAAGAAATGCATCATACTTCTCATTTGTACCTTGTGCCTGTATTGTGTTTGTCCATTCTTTTTTCCTCAGTGTTGTTTTGAAAATGTTCATGTTTTGTACATTGATAATTCTTATCTTCCATTTCTTCTGTTTTTGAACTCCTATTTATGTGAATGTGAATTATTTACCCATGATGATTAGAGATTTCTGTCTGTACAACTTTTGCTTCATATTTACTATTTTCAATATTGATGATGATCTGACTATGTTCAGTCATCCTTGTATGACCTCTATTATTGTCTTCGTGTTACACTGTAATAATGTCTCTGAATTTTTGTTTTGGTTTTGATTCTTTACCCCTAGCTATGTTATAGTCTCAACATATTTCAACATCTTTCATTTTAATCTTCAGTAATAATTTTTCTAGATTTTTTCAGAAATGTTGTAATGTTACCACTTGGTGACCTGTGTACACAGATAACTCTGAGCTCTTCACTCATTACACCAGTAATTTCAACATCTTTCTCAATGCAAGCTGGAAGGTTTGCGTCTTTACGGTAGTCAGTATCTTGTAGACTTGCAATTCCCTTCTTGTATATAGCAGCACCTCCACCTCTACGTTTTGCTCTGCAGAAATAATTAATCAAATCATAATCTCCTATTATTAGGCTGCTAGGTTCCGCTTCATTTAGCCCATGCTCACTGATGCGTAATATATCCGTCACAGCAAGGCTGTTTTGGTCGGTGTCACAAGGCCAGATCAGTGAATCACCCAGACTGTTGCCCCTGCAACTACTGAAAAAGCTGCTGCTCCCCTTCGCTAACCACATGTTTGTCCGGCCTCTTAACAGACACACCTAAGGCTACCTGTATTGCTGAGGCACGGAAACCACCCCACCGATGGCAAGATCCATATTTCATTGGAGGGGGAGGGGGGGGGGGGGGAGGAATATGCACGTACTTATAGAAACATTGTAAAGTCTAGTTTTTCACTCTATCTTTTTAAATCACTAAAATTTTGTTCTGGGATCTGAACATTACCTACTGTATTGCTCTTACTAGTTGCTGCACTGCAGTTAAATTATTCACTTTAAAATTTATGAGTAACCACACGCAAATGTAAGAAGAGAGTTGCAATAGTATGTTCATACATCATTACATAGTTACATGGAAGTCTACTGAGAACATCTCAGAATTTTTAAGGAAAAGCCCACTTGGCATTTGCATTTGGTCATTAAGGACGACTTATTGTTCTTCACTGTTTGAAATTTCATTCACATTATCTCGAATGGTTTCAGTCCCCTCAACACCGAAAGCAGAACGTAAAATATACAGGCTGCTCTCGCTGGTGTTCCCTGTGTACAGGTCGTTTCACAATTCTTACTGCAGGTTTCTAGAGGTTGCAGAGGGGACTTGGTTCATTTCCAGACATGGGTTCATTACCAAAGCTTAGTAGATGAAGTTTGTTCTAGAATCCGTCTGTGATAGAAATTGTGAGACACCCTGCCTTTTTTTAGTGACTATATGGATGCTTTATAAGTGGACAAGTGAACCTCACTGATTCAGTGTCCTTTATATGTTACTTACACATCATTCCACTTGCTACAAAGTGACAGATCTTACCGATATTATTACATTATTGTGTGTTAATTTTGTGTGTGGGTTTGTTTCTTGTTATGTTGTCTGTTTGATTCCTTAGAAGCTTGTTGTTTGCTGTTATGCTTATTTTGTTGCTAATGTATTGCACTAAGTTTGCGGCTTTGTGAATGATTGAAACTTCGTTTGCAGGGAATTTGTTACCCGGCGGTGAGAAAAAGTCGTTGCACTTGCAAGGGTATGCAGAAAAATTTGTGGAAAGAATGCATGTACGCTTGGGCGTGATGGTCTTCAGGAGTTCACGTTTTGTCTCATTGCGCAAGCAGTCTGCTACGGTTCTCCTTCTTTCTTGGGATCTTTTCCGCTTTTATTGTGATGAAATGGCGACAGAAAAAGAAAACTTAAATGTGACTGTAGGAAAAGAAGTATCCAAATAATGGAGGTACGAGAAATGCAAAGTGACGACAAGGATTTGTTTGCAAATTTCAGAAGCAGGTCACAACGAGATTTTAGATTTTCTCCTTGGGAAGCAGCACCTATAAGTCGGGCAATAACATTTAGTTAGCTAACCGGCGACTTATAAACCAGTTTGAACTGTTTGTTTTGCATTTAAAAACAAAGCATTTCAGTGATTATTTCTGAAACTTAGAAATACGTGAGGGAGTTTCTTAGTCGTTATGTGAAAGTTAACTAACTTTCAAAGCCTCATTTGAATTTTATTCCACAAAAAAGGTGTTTACACAACTTTAATAATGAAAGACTGTATGAAGATTAACTTTGACTCCATGCGGAACCGTTTGCCCAAAGACTGTATATTATTATAAGGAAGGATATAAATACAGAAATCAGTCGCAATCTCTTTGATTTTTTATTGTTCTTCCATATCCGATTTGAGCTATAAACAGCCGTCTTCAATGCATTTGAGTAAGTTATAATCCAACAAACCCCCAGCAGTACGCGTCACCATGCGACTATTGGTGTACAGGCAGGAGGACATCCACTGTTGAGGGTTTGTTGAATATAACTCACTCAAATGCACTGAGGCTGACTATTTGTAGCTGTAATCCGGATGTGCAAGAACAATAAAAGAAGAGTAATGAAAAACTAATAGGACTGCGACTGACTGCTGTGTTCCTACCCATCCTTATCCACGCACTTGGCAAATATGGGAATATCACAGAAGCTAGAATCCACTAGAACGGAGGTTGTGTTTTCTAATTTAGTATTTTTTGCACCGTCAATGTCCTTCATTTCTGTTTCTAGTAGTTTGTTGAGAAGCTACACATACCCCATCATTTCATAATTGAGGAGCCTGACATCTAAACAAAAGAAATGATGGGGTATGTGTAGCTTCTCAACAAATTACTAGAAACAGGTTGTGGCATTAAATCGCCATACCATGAATATTCTCCCACATCTTTGATATACAGTTTCGGTAAATTTCTGGCTTATCCTTCTCTGTTTCCTACTTCGAAACTTACGGTATCTTATCCTTTACAGTAAAATGATCGTAGATCGTTATCTAATACTTGACACACAGGGCATCGCATCTCAAATTTATATTCAAATAATATTTAGAAGCGGCATTCCATACGACTTTCCTTTATCTATAATCATCTATAAATTTAAGCGTGCTTCTTTTGGAGTCTACAGGCATTAAGACACATAATTCGCTTCACAGCATAACCTCAACACGCTACACAAACAAACACACGTGGGCCCCAGTTCAAATGGTTCAAATGGCTCTGAGCACTATGGGACTCAACTGATGTGGTCATAAGTCCCCTAGAACTTAGAACTACTTAAACCTAACTAACCTAAGGACATTACTCACATCCATGCCCGAGGCAGGATTCGAACCTGCGACCGTAGCGGTTGTGCGGTTCCAGACTGTAGCGCCTTTAACCGCTCGGCCATGGGCCCCAGTTGCCTGTCGCCTGCTAAAAAGCACAGGAATTCCCACCGAAGGCAGTAAGTACTGCGCTTTACGCACGGCCTCAATTTCCAGGAAATTACGTAGGCAGAAATGTGCATGAGTAATTGAGTTGCTGGAAAATTATGCGCATGCGCAAAGCTGAACTTAAGAAAGCCATTGTGTGGACGCACCTTAATTGTCATAATTTTGTGCTATCTTCCGATTTAAATTCTGCAGTTGTTTAACTTTTCTTTAGTTTTCAGTACATTCAACGCAATGTGCGCTCCACTTTTGAATTCTGTAAATAGGGCTGGTACGGTGGGTCTGGGAAGACAGCGTGGTCGTGGGCTTGTCAGCAGGTAGGCAGGCAGTCGTGTGAACAAGTTACGTGTCGCCTGGCGCCACAATATGAGCGGCATGTCGTAAACAGCACACGTTAATCTCCACTCCAGACGTCTGGCGGCGGTTAGCACTCGCGCCTGCCTACCGCTAAGTGTAGAATAATCTAATTGGCCGCCTAAAAATGGCCGTTTTATCGAAGCAGCGCGAAACAAACTCGAGACTGTACGCAGAAGTACGACTATGTTCGGAAAGATGAAGCGGATTTTAATTTCCATTTCAGAAGAAATTTTAAAAGAGGGTTTTTCATGTTTATTGCGTAGAGATGAATGTGCCGTGTTTTTGCTTCTTTTATACAATCGTGAGAAAGCACTCAGTGAGATAACCCATATAATATGCAGTATGTTGTTACTCTTTTCCTAGCAACAGCATTGCCTACTGCCTGTCAGTGTCTCTATATTATACAAGTTCTATATATTCGTATCTGTTATTGTTATTCACGCTTGGACCCTGGGACTTGGCGATGCGCAACTTGCCACTCCAATTGTCCAGTCGCGAACGTTTTGCCTAAAAAATTTCCTACCTGGCAAATCTATTCCAGTTATACTTCCTTCCCTCAGATCTTTTACTACACAGTTTATTAGTATTATTTTACTTTTGCTGCGAGCCTCGTAGAATTTCACAAACTGTCTAGTTGATCTGCTTGTTTCCATTCATTTAATGTGCCCAGAGAATTTTATCCCGCGTTTATTTCATATTCGAATATATGTTGCTATACTTTTCAATTTATTATTTTCTCTTTGTCTTTATGTTCCTCCCGAAGTGTAATTTGGACGTGAAATTTTTCCCTATTGATTTTCGGTCCGTCATTTGGATTTCTTCAATGTTCCTCCTTCTGTTTAAAATGACGGTTTCAGCCCCCTAAAGGCAGTCTGATATGGCGACTGCGGTATACTGTCCCAGTTTGGAGTATATGGAGAGGCATTTTTGTTAAATAAGACTGTTTCCATTTTGTGACAACGAATTTGATGAATAAATGTTTTCCAGACCAGTTTTCTAAATGGTTTCATCTAAATATTTGAACTGAGAGACTCTCTCGATATTGTTGTATTTATTTTTTAAAATTTTGGGGGCCAGGTTCTTGCTAGAATGTGTTTTGTTTTTTCAAGCCCTACTCTCTCTTTAGGAATTTCTATTTGTTTTTGTGGTATTTGAATATCCTGAAATAGAGTCACCAAGTCGTCTGTAAAAGCTAAGCAGTTCTTCCTAATCTTGGCTCATGAAATGTATTCGCAGTTGCTAATGTGGACAACCATCAACTATATAATAGAATGACGACAGTGTAAAGCCGGCCGAAGTGGCCGTGCGGTTAAAGGCGCTGCAGTCTGGAACCGCAAGACCGCTACGGTCGCAGGTTCGAATCCTGCCTCGGGCATGGATGTTTGTGATGTCCTTAGGTTAGTTAGGTTTAACTAGTTCTAAGTTCTAGGGGACTAATGACCTCAGCAGTTGAGTCCCATAGTGCTCAGAGCCATTTGAACCATTTGACAGTGTAAATTTGTGCCGGACCGGGACTTTGGACTGTTGATGACTGGAAACATGTTGTCTGGTCGAACGAGTCTCGTTTCAAACTGTATCGAGCGGATGGACGTTTTAGGGTATGGAGACAACCTCGTGAATCCACTGAGCCTACATCTCAGCAGGGGACTGTTCAAGTTGGCTTAGGCTCTGTAATGGTCTCCCGCTGATCGCGAGCGGTCGCCTTACGATTCTTTAAAAAAAAAAATCTCATTTTGCTCGTTATAGGTCGTTGTATTTGTTCAGGGCAGACGTCTCCCGAGGCTTGTTCAAGTTCATCATTGACCCAGTCACTCATTTTTTTTTTTTTTTGTTACATAGGGCAGCTATCCCTCTGAACGAACACTCTTAACTACCGTGCCGGCTTAATTTTGTTCGTCATTGTTCGTTGCATTTTGTCAAATGATTTGCTACAATGAAGAAGGCATTACTCTTCCACATACTGTTGAGTGATCTCAGCTGCGTTAAGAAAGGAAAAAAGAAAGGTTAGAGTCCTTACAGACGGAGCACACTCTCGTTTTGAGCGGAAGATTGAGGCTGTTGGTCGTGTCCTTTTCGAAGAAACCATTCCGGCATTCGTCCAAAGCGCTTGAGAGAAACCACGGAGAAATTAATTCTCGTTGGAAATTGAAAAGTCGCACTCCTGATTATAAATCCAGAATGCTTACCATTGTGCTACTACGCTATGTTACTGCAATGAGAATGAGAAGAACATTTCTCGCCCTTACGTCAACTACCTACTCGCTATTCGATTTGAAGAAGTAAGTTTAGGGTTTGGACAGCGAAATCATTAAAAAATGGAGTACTGAACGGCTTTTCTCGGAACACGAGTTCAGTGCCCTACCATAGCGTCACCGCGCTCTGGTTCTTCGATCTAGTCCCCATTTCATACGATGAATTTGGGCTCACATCTTTCCAAATTATTGTTCTGCTAGTTCAACAAAATTTCAGTCAGCGGCTACTATGTCCTCTTCCTCTGACTCGAATATTTTTTCAACCATGCATGACTTTACTCAGAATAAAGGGAAGTCATATCTTGCCAAATTTTCTGAGTAGGATGGATTTCGCCAGCAATTGGTACTTCAAATTCCTCAGTTTTTTGCCGGTACCAAAATATCTTTATGGGCGAGTGCATTGTCCTAATGAAAATGTATTTGTTGTCGTTTTCTCATCATGGTTTCACCTCATGTATTTTTTTTAATCAGATTGGTCCATGAGACTTTTATGGGATTCGTTAGATATTGTTTTACTCTTTTGTAAGTAAATGATGAGAAGAATACGGTTCTCATCCCGTTAAGCATTGCCTGTATCTTGCCGGATATGAAATCGACATGTCCTTCTTTTGTTGCGAAACCATTAGCTTCCACTCTCTTATTTTATGACTTCGTTTCCGACGGTGAAATAATGGGCTCTCATTTTATATGGCGGAAACAGTTTGGTTCTTCGTAAAATGGTCAAAACATTCCTGATACATTTTTTTTGCTTTGAATTTTTGTCAATGCTTAACAAATAAGGCATCTATGTTCCACAAAATTTTATCATTCTCGATTATTGGAATGAAATTAACCTTATTCTTCCTTCTGGTATGTATATGACGCCAGTTATTCCACACAGTACTTTTAATCATAGATTGTTCAATATCATACTCTCTGTGTTCTCATCTGTGGTTACAGTTTCGAGACATCATTCTCGTTGACCATCTTCAAAAGTAGCATGGTCACATTTGAAACCAGCCTCCCATTTCTTGTATCTAGAAATGGAGGAGACAGTTCCTTGTATACCTTCACTAACTTCGGATTAATTTACAATGGTGGTAAACTGCCCAAAACAATAAACTTTATGTCTGTACGGTATTCCAGTTTATCCATGTGAAGTAAACACCATGAATCCTGCAGTGCTGTCCATAAATCCGTAACAGTACGAGGGTGTGAAGATCTTTTCTGAACAGCACGTTGCAAGGCATCTCGGATTTGCTCAATAATGTTCATGTGTGGGGAGTTTGGTGGCCAGCGGAAGTGTTTAAACTCAGAAGTGTGTTCCTGGAACCACTATGTAGCAATTCTGTAGGTGTGAGGTGTCCCATCGTCCTGCTGGAATTGCCCAAGTGCGTCGGAACGCACAATGGACATGAATGGATGCAGGTGATCAGACAGGATGCTTACGTACCTTTCACCTGTCCGAATTGTATCTAGACGTATCAGGGGTTCCATGTCACTCCAACTGCACACGCCCCAACCATTACAGAGCCTAAGCCAACTTGAACAGTCCTCTGCTGAGATGTAGGGTCAGTGGATTCACGAGGTTGTCTCCATACCCTAAAACGTCCATCCGCTCGATACAGTTTGAAACGAGACTCGTTCGACCAGACAACATGTTTCCAGTCATCAACAGTCCAAAGTCGGTGTTGACGGGCCCAGTGGAGGCGTAAAGATTTGTGCCGCGCAGTCATCAAGGGTACACGAGTGGACCTTCGGCTCCGCTAGCTCATATCGATGATGTTTCGTTGAATGGTTCACAAGCTGACACTTGTTGATGGCCCAGAATTGAAATCTGCAGCAGTTTGCGGAATGGTTGCCCTTCTGTCACGTAGAACTATTGAACGATTCTCTTCAGTCGTCGTTGGTTCCGTTCTTGCAGGATCTTTTTCCGGTCGCAGCGATGGCGGACATTTGATGTTTTACCGGATTCTTGTCCTGATATTCACGGTACACTCTTGAAATGGTTGTACGGGAAAATACCGCTTGATCGCTACCTCGGAGATGCTGTGACCCACCACTCGTACGCCGACTATAACACGACGTTCAAACTCACTAAAATTTTGAAAACCTGCCATTGTAGCAGCAGTAAACGATCTAACTACTGCGCCAGACACTTGTTGTCTTATATAGGCGCTGCAGACCGCAGGGACGTATTCTGCCTTTTTACATATCTCTGTATTTGAATACACATGCCTATAGCAGTTTCTTTGGCGCTTCAGTGTATCTTTGTTACTACTTGCCGGTGAGCGCTTCCTATTTTCAACGTGTAGTATACATTGTAAATTGTGTGAATGATATTTAATATGTTTGGGTTTTTGCATAAGTAGGCTACGGCAGAACCCTAAGTAAACATTTCTCCAGGTTCCCCATGAACTCAATATAAAGAGCAAAATTTCCCGCCTTCATATATCAGAATAAAGGTAACAGAATAATGCAGCACCTCACAACCTGAAAACAAGAAGCAAAAAATACACATAATCTTGCACTTGAAAGTGGGAATCATTTCCCGAAATGCCTCGAGCAAGAAATAAATAAAAGAAAATCGTGACTGGCTGCACCAAAAATTATTTTATAATCAAATAAATTGTTTTTACAGTCGCAGGCTTTCACCATTGTTTCTAATGGATAAAAAAAGGAAAGAAAAACTTAGCGATTCAATTTTCCTTTCCGATTTGGTCGTCTTCTACTTGTACATCCATCTCTTTCTCCATAAGAGTATTTCCTGTTATTTGTACACCGTCCGTCCAAAAAGTCCCGATGCTGATTTTATCCCTGGCGTGTAAGTGACGTCAGTGCAGGAACAACTGTAAACAACAGATGTGAATTTCACCATCAGTTGCGAGTCTGCAGTGTTAATCAGAGGACGTGTGGCAGCAGTCTGTTGCGTCACAAATCGCAATGGAGCAACATCTCTAAATCAAGTGCTCAAGACATTCTCCAGAGTAATATTTGTGGTAAGGTCTTACGGGACCAAACTGCTGAGGTCATCGGTCCCTAAGTTTACACACTACTTAATGTAAAACTTAACTACCATACGCTACGGACCACACCACACACACCCATGCCCGGGGCTCGAGGACTCGAGCCTACGACGGGGGTGGGATTGGGGGGGGGGGGGGGCGGGAGCATTCTCCAGAGTGTTTTGAAGAAAAGTGTGTACAAAGTCTGTCCCACACACCTTGCCTTCCGAACAAAAATAATGACGTGTGGACTCCTACTGCGATTTGTAATGCAAAAACGCTGACGGTTCTTTTATAGAAAAGACCGCCTGCTTAGCTGGGTGGTAACGTGCTTGCCTCCCGTGCAGTTTCCTAGCTTGATACGTAATATTTTCTCCCACGTTTGTCTAGTAATTCCGTATTTTAGGATACCTCAGATAATTGTATTAATTTGTAAAACTATTTTCTACAGACGTTTGCACCAAGAGATGTGGTGGTGGTTAAGTTCCTATGGGACCAAACTGCTGAGATCATCGGTCTCTAGGCTTACGCACTACTTAATCTAATTTAAACTAACTTACGCTGAGGACGACACACACACCCATGCCCGAGGGACTTGAACCTCCGACGGGGTGAGCCGCACGAACCGTTTCAAGGCTCCCCAGACCGCGCGGCGCTAGGATAGGTAACTCAAATAGTTCGAAACCGGTTGTGTGAGTTTATAATGACCTGCAAAAATACAGCTCGACAATGCAGTTAAGTCGAAGATGCGACACTGGCTGCATATTTAACGAGATTTGATACGTTCGTGGTCAATCCCAGTCATTACTGAAAAAGAACACACTGCACATACGGAGTAACAAAAAGATGGCAAATTTCTCTCGACTTAGCCTAACATAACTAGCACCCAGATGTACCCATCTACGTTTCCAGTTTAAAACGTAAAATACCTGGGGATGAATTTTGATTGTAAACTGATTTGGGCGCCACATATAAGAGTCAGAATGGATAGATGAGGATGATTTATAAATATGACAAGACCCGTCACAGGTGTAAGACGAGAAGTCCATCCATTTCCGAATCTGATTTTTTAAATATAAGTCATCAGTCCTCTAACTGGTTTGATGCGACCCGCCACGAATTCCTCTCCTGTGCCAACCTCTTCAGCTCAGAGCAGCACTTGCAACATACGCCCTCAATTATTTGCTGGATGTATTCCAATCTCTGTCTTCCTCCATAGGTTTTGCCCTCTACACCTCCCTCTAATATCATGGACGTAATTCCCTGATGTCCTATCAAATTATCAAATGTCCTATCATCCTGTTCCTTCTCCTTCTCAGTGTTTCCCACATATTCCTTTCCTCTCCGATTCTGCGCAGAACCACCTCATTCCTTACCTTATCGGTCCACCTACTTTTAAACATTTGTTTGTAACACCACATCTCAAATGCTTCGATTCTCTTCTGTTCCGATTTTCCCAGAGTCCATGTTTCACTACCGTACAATGCTGTGCTCCAAACGTACATTCTCAGAAATGTCTTCCTCAAATCAAGGTCTATGTTAGATACTAGTAGACTTCTCTTGGCCAGGAATGCCCTTTTTGCCAGTGCTAGTCTGCTTTTGATGTCCTCCTTGCTCTGTCCGTCATTGGTTATTTTGCTCCCTACGTTGTAGAATTACTTAATTTCATCTACTTCGAGACCATAAATCCTGATATTAAGTTTCTCGCCGTTCTCATTACTTTCGTCTTTCCTCGATTTACTCTCAATCCATATTCTGCGCTCATTAGACGGTTCATTTCATTCAGCAGATCATGTAATTCTTCTTCACTTTCACTCAGGATTGCAATGTCATCAGCGAATCTTATCACTGATATCTTTCACCTTGAATTTTAATTCCACTCCTGAACCTTTCATTTATTTCTATCATTGCTTCTTCGATGTGCAGATTGAACAGTAGGGGTGAGAGACTACATCCCTGTCTTACATCTTTCTTAATCCGAGCACTTCGTTCTTGATCGTCTACTCTTATTGTTCCCTTTTGACTCTTTTACATATTGTATATTATCCATCCCTCGCTATAGCTTACCCCTATTTTTCTCAAGATGTCGAAAATTTTGCACCATTTTACGTTGTCGAACGCTTTTTACAGGTCAACAAAGACATGAACGTGTCTTGATTTTTCTGTAGTCTTGCTTCCATTATCAACCGCGTCAGAATTGCCTCTCTGGTGCCTTTACCTTTCCTGAAGCCAAACTGATCGTCATTTAACACATGCTCGCTACGGTCGCAGGTTCGAATCCTGCCTCGGGCATGGATGTGTGTGATGTCCTTAGGTTAGTTAGGTTTAAGTAGTTCTAAGTTCTAGGGGACTGATGACCTTAGAAGTTAAGTCCCATAGTGCTCAGAGCCATTTTTTTGAACACATGTTCAATTTTCTTTTCCATTCTTCGGTGTATTATTCTCGTCAGCAACTTGGGTGCATGAGCTGTTAAGCTGATTGTGCGATAACTCTCGAACGTATCAGCTCTTGCAGTCTTCAGAATTCTGTGTATGACTCATACATTCTACACACCAACGTGAATAGTCGTTTTGTTGCCACTTCCCCCAACGATTTTAGAAATTCTGATGGAATGTTATCTATCCCTTCTGCCTTATTTGATCTTCAGTCCTCCAAAGTAAAACTAAACTCCGTCCGAACAGGCCTTGGAAGGCCCAACGGTACCGACCGGCCGCCGTGCCATCCTCAGCCCACAGGCGTCACTGGATGCGCATCGTCCCCCTCATAGAGACATTCAATGTACTCTTTCCACCTATCCGTTCTCTCCTCCCGTTGCACTCTTAATGTTACCACCCTTGCTTTTAACTTCGCCGAATGTCGTTTTGACTTTCCTACACGCTGAGTCCGTCCTTCCACAATCATTTCTTTTTCGATTTCTTCACATTTTTCATGCAGCTATTTCGTCTTAGCTTCCTTGCACCTCCTGTTTATTTCATTCTGCAGCGACTTATATTTTTGTACTCCGGAATTTCCCTGAACATATTTGTACTTCCTTCTTTCATCGATCAACAGAAGTATATCTTCTGTTATCCATGATTTCTTCGCAATTACCTTCTGTGAACCTATCGTTTTCTTTCCAAGTTCTGTGATTGCCCTTTTTAGAGGTGTCCATTCCTTTTCGACTGTACTGCTTACTGAGCTATTCGTCATTGCTGTACGTACTGCTTTAGAGAACTCCAAGCGTATCTCGTCATTCCTTAGTACTTCCTTACCCACTTCTTTGCATATTGATTCTTCCTGACTAATCTCTTTAGGTTCAACCTACTCTTCATCGCTACTACATTATGATCTGAGTCTATATCTGCTCCTTCCATCTCATTCTCGGCCGTCCCAGTGGTCTCTTTCCTTCAGCTTCTCCATCCATTACAGCCTTTATTACCGTGCTCTCCCCTCTCCTCCCCACATGCCCGTAGCATCCTAGTCTCTTAATTTTCACACTCGCTACGACGTCAGGCAGTGTGTATAATTGTCAGAGTTCTTTGTTTTTCCTTATTCTCCACTGTTCATTTTCTTTCACTGGTCAATATATTTTCCCCAATACTTTATTTTTAAAAGTGATGAGTTTTTTCTCTGTTTTCTTTGTCAGGATCTATGTTTCAGTTGCATAGCACACTATTGGCGTGATGATGGCCTGATATATTCTTATTTTTGCCTGACTAGATAGTAAATTCGATCTTATGATGTTGTTCATAGCTCCTAGACATCTTCCCCCAGCTTGAATTCTTGTTACTATCTCTTGTTCGATAAGGTTTTGCTGGTTGATGTTGACACCAAGGTACGTGAATGTGTTTGTCTTCTGTATTATCAGAATTCCGATTTTTAGATGGTTTGGTTCTAAATGAGCTCTTCTTCCTACTACCATGAAATTTGTTTTACTTTCATTTATACTTAGACCTACTTTCTTAGCTACTTCCATTAGCACAGTCCCCATTTTCTCCACGTCTTCCATTTTCTTTCCTGTCAGCACAATATTATCCGCAAAAGCCAGGACATTTATCTTTTTTCATATGGTGACTCCTGCACTTTCACATGTTACTCTCCTCAGGGTGTTATTGAGGGCCAAATTGAAGAGGGTTGGTGATATAATATCACCCTGTCTCACTCCTGTTTTTACTTCAAATGCTTCTGAGAACTCCCCCTGCACTTTCACTCTACACTTCGATTCCATTACACACATTTTAGTTAGCTTTATCAGCTTTTCAGGTATCTCACACTCTGCCATTATCCTCCACATTTCCTCTCTTACCATGCTGAGATATGCTTTGTTGAAATCTATAAACAGGCAAAAGGTACGAGGGTAAGCCCAAAAGTAAGGTCTCCTATTTTTTATAAGTACATAGACCTGTTTATTTCTACAATGGTTTACATAAGTTTACAGCTAGAACATTTAGCTATTTTTCGACATAATCACCATTTTTGTCGATGCATTTTTGTAGACGCTGTGGCAGTTTTTGCATGTCCATGAGATACCAGCTCGCCGCCATGCTGTTCAGAAAGTTATGAACTTCTTCTTTCACCTCGTCGTCGGAGCAGAATCGCTTTCCGGCCAAATGTTCTTTTAACGTAGGGAACAGGCGATAGTCACTGGGCGCCAAGTGAGGACTATAGGGTCGGTGGGTGATTATGTTCCACTGAAACTGGTGCAGGAGAGCAACGGTTTGCCGACTGATGTGTGGCGAGTGTTGTCATGGAGAATGTGTACGCACTTGCTCAACATTCCTCTCCTCCAGTTCTGAATCTCCCGTTTGAGTTTTTTCAGAGTCTCACAGTACCCGTCAAAGTTAATTGTGGCCCCAGCGATTCAGCTCCGACGATGTCTAAATGCTCTAGCTGTAAACTGATGTAAACCATTGTAGAAATAAACAGGTCTATGTACTTATAAAAAGTAGGAGACGTTACTTTTTGGATTACACTCATATCATATTGTGCTCCCAGTTCTTATCTAATATTTGACTTAGTGTGAATATTTGGTCGATTGTTGATTTACCGTTTATGAACTCTGCTTGTGCTGTATCTACTGTTTCCTCAATGTATGGGTTGAGCCTGTTTAGTATAATTCTTGGTATAACTAAATAGCATGTGCTTAGGCGAGATATGCCTCTGTCGTTCTGTGTCAGCACTTTGTCTCCTTTCTTGTATACGGGACATACAGCAGCAGTTTTCCATTCCTCCGGCATTACTTCTTTTCTCCATACCTCTTTTATCAGTTCGGGTAACCATTCATGTATCTTCTTTCCCCCTTCTTTGATGAGCTCTGATGATATCATGACTATGCCAGGGGTCTTCCCATTTTCTAGTCTTTTTATTTCCTCCTTTACCTCCATCAGAGGTGGTTCTTCGATTAATGGTTGTACGTTCTGATTGTCTACTGCCTTGTTTTCATTGTTGTAGGTATCTGCCGGGTTGTTCAGCAGTTCTTTGAAGTATTTCCTCCAGTTCTCTAAATTTCCTTCATTCGTAGTGATTAGTTTTTCCCGTCCTTCATTATCACAAACTTAGCTCTGTACTCTTTTCTATAGCTATTCATTGTCCTGAAAAACTGTTTACTATTGTTCTGGTTATAGTCCTCCTCAGCCTTCTCTGTCGGTTTATTTATGAATGCTCTTTTCTCTCGCCTTTTTACCATTACACTCTTCATTTCTTTCGTGCTGATTATTAATCGAAATTTAAGCGATGGCGGGAATCGAACCCGGGACCGATGTCGGTTTGATTAGGAATCAAAGACGCTACCTCTTTTTTCGTACTAATTTATTTATTTATTTATTCTTATATATGTTGAGGTCACATAGGACGCCCTCCAGGCGAAAAATAATGATGTGTAATTACCATCAATAACAAACAAAATAAAAAAGGGATTATAGAGATTAAAGAAAACGCCTTCCTGGCAGAACAGACAAAATGGCATCCGCACACTGAATTCCAAGGCAGTCAGGCACGTTCCAGGCACGTCTTCATGAAGAATATTGCATTTGCCGGTACATTGCCCAGCTGCAGGGGTGATCGAAGAAGGCACTACCCAAAAAGTTGGCATAGTACTGACGGTATCGCGGATGGTGCACGAGAAAAGTAAAGCGATCTTGCAGGAACGTCCAAAAATCAAGAACACTCTTATCGCCTTCATGGAACAAATAAGAGATCTGGAGGCCTTTTATCCAGATCACAGCGTTGGTCTTCGTACGTGGCAAATATGTCTCATCTGGGAACAGAAGAGATTTCGGTGTAATGACATGGGGAACGGTACGTAGAAGAAAGGCAAGCGTCTTCTGAATCAACTGCCACACCTCTGCAGAAGATCCACACATCAGTCGATGTTCGTCCGTACCAAGCGTGTGACAACAAGGGCACAGCGGCGAATCTGTCATTTTTATGGCATGTAGACGGAGTTATGTCACGTATTTTCCATTAACGACCAGATACCAGGTCGCACGAGCGCTCGTGTCGAGGAGGATATGGTGCACAGAACGCCAAATCACAGGTCCATGCGATCGTAGGATGTCGGCTTTCCACAACATTCCGAGTATGATTTCTCATCATTGGGCGGTAACAATCACGTGCCGTTGGGTTCCTGGTACTGGGCAAGTCGGCATGGACATAACTGTATTCGATGAAAAAGGTCCTGACATGTGAGAGAGAGGAAGAAATATGGGCTACTGCAACGGGTGCCACTCGAGAGGGAGGGACCAGTTCGTCAATCAGGATTCCCGATAATCCGATTCGGCGGCGGGTCCACGATTTAACCATCGTACTTACATAAAGGGCAGCTGCTCTCGCTTGGACGTTGACAAGGCCGAAGCCGCCATCTCGAGGAGGAAGTGTCAGTGGGTCGTAGCGCACTTTGAAGATAAGACCCGCGATTACAAAGTAGCCGAACGCCGCCTGAAGTCTGTGTGCCTTTGCCTTTGGCTTCGGTAAAATCTGTGTGTCGCGAGACTAGGTGAGTCTTAACAAAATTCACCCTTTGTAACATGCCAGATGCTCTCAGGAGGTTGCCATGAACGTTCGTGCGGATAGCTTGAAGCAGGCCTTTATAGTTAAATGAGATCGTGCGCTGTATATCACGCGTGAAGGTGATCCCCAAACATTTGGGCTTGTCCACTAATGGCAATGGAGCCACACTCTCTGCTGAAAGACCTCTATCGACGGACATAGTACTAGATTTCATCAGGTTCACACGGCAGCCCGCAGTAGTCTCGTACTGATTGATCCATTCCAGTGCCTCTCGCACTTCATCCTCCGATGGAACCAAGAACAATACGTCATCTGCATAGGCGCTGCAGAAGAAATCACCCCCCTCATTGTTATCACTGTCAGCCGGCTCCTCAAACAGTGTAACAGTGGCTCAAGGGCGATGGCGATCCTTGACGGACCGAACGCATGATATTAATAGCGCCCGCCACAATGCCATTGACCAGCACTCACGACGTGGCACCTCGGAGGAGCCGCAAAACGATGTGTATAAACCCGTGGGGAAAGGCCATCCGTCGGAGTACGTTTGCTAGAAAGTCATGACTCACTCTATCAAAGGCGTGGTCGAAATCCACTGTCACCAAGGCACCGCTACTGTGGCAGGTCGTGGCCAGGGCTATGACGTCACGGTAATCGCTGAGTGCCGTCTGAATGTTACTGTCACCACCACAGCACGTTTGATCCAGAGATATGACTTGAGGGATGACGCACCGAAGGCGAGTGGCAAGAATCCGGGTAAAAATCTTGAAGTCACAATTTAACATGGTCAACAGCCGATAATGTCCAACTCCCCGACCTCATGATGGCTATGGGCCCGGGATAAGCAAGCCTTCTACGAATGCGGGTGGGAGGGGAAGATCAGGGTTCATCAGTTCTTCATACATCGCAGTCCAGCGTGAGCCCATAATGTTGTGGAATGTGCGGTAAAACTCCAGCGGGAACCCGTCTGGACCTGGGGCTTTGTTCGCCGCACCCTTATGAAGAGCATCGGCGACGTCATCAGCCGTAATTGTCGCTGTGAGAATCTCCGCAGCAACCCCGTCCAGGGTACCTGTCAAGGAACGAAGGACATCAGTCGTTACCGCCACGTCTGGTCTTCTGCTGCATAGAACTGGTTGCAGTGATCCACAAAGGCTTTTATGATCTCATTCTGGGACGTCAATCGACGACCATCTGGCATGTGGAGGGGGTTTACCAGCTTTCTCCGACACTGCTGCTTCTCTCGAATAATATGATGCATGAACGGGGGCTCTCCTCGTACACAGTCGTGACATCTTGCGTGTACTATTGTGCCGTCAAGGCGGTGACGGATAAGAGAAATTATCTACGCCTTAATCTGTTGAATTTCAACCTGTCGTTGAACAGAGGGGGCACAGTTTGAGAATTCCCGGAGAATTGTGAAACAGTATTCCATGGTATGTCGTTGCCACAGCATTTTGTCGCGACTGTAATTCATCATCGAACTACGTAAAGCAGGCTTGGTGCAGTCGAGCCACCACCGGAGTGTTGAAGGATACGCTGTAAGGCGTCTCACAAAGTTGTTCCACGTCGTTTCTACGACCTGCCTGCAGTCTGGAGCCTTGAGATGGGCGACATTCAGCTTCCACAAGCCTCGATCGCGCCACAGCTTCTGCCTCTGGAGCGGAAAAGTGCAAATGTAGGCGATATGGTCGGGAAAGGCGGTAGGCCATAACTCAGCGTCAAGTGTGGCAGTTAAGATTCCTTGAGAAACGTACACACGGTCAAGACGGCTTTCTGGATGGCTGGTGACGTACGTTTATCCATGTTGATCACCATGCACGCGTTACCAAGTATCGGTCAGGTTCAGTTCATGCACGAGCAGCTTGAGTTCCTGGCATGTGGTGGAATGGGGATGTTGGTCCTTCTGGGATAACACACAAATGAAGTCATCGTCAAGTAAAATATGGTTGTAACAGCCTAGAAACAAAGGAACGACCTGTTCGGAGTAGAATCGCGACCATTCCCGTCGCTTGGCGTCCGCGAGAGCGTAAGTATTGATGACTCTGACACCGTGGAAAGTCCTAGCAAGACCCCTAGCCGATGGTAGGTTAATCACGTCGTCTACCTCAATGCCTTCCTTTAAAAGAATAGCTGTCCCACTCCCACCGTCAGCACACGGCGTGAAGTAGGAAACATAGCCATAGATATTAGGAAACGTCGCCAGCCGAACTTCCTCCAAAAGGGTAACATCGAGGTCCGACGCCCTCAACATTTCATGGAGCAACTGTAGTTTGACAGAGGTGCCAATAGTGTTGACATTGATTGAGCCAGTCCTGTAAGCTTGTCGTGGAATTGGGACTACTGGGACGCTCATGGAGGCACAAAGAGCAGCAACGAACAGTGAAACGTCCCCTTTGAAAAATTATACATGACTGTGCTTAAACTGACACACAATATTTTTGGCGCAACTCAATCTGACTTTCAGTAATCCCTACAAAAGAGTGGCACTGACTAACATTAACCTATACGTTTCACAAATCACTTACCTCACAAAAATCTTCGTTACTCGAACTACTGCAAAAACAGCGGGCGCCACTACTGCCAGCTAAATAAAAGATTCAAACTATGGAAGGCACTAACTACTGATAGGCATAGTTAGCAAATGAAAAATTTTAATAGAGAACAAAAAATGTATTTACCTTAATAGTCTAATATATATAGCAGTTCATGACATCCATTCTTACAAATTTTCTGTTTCTGATGGACACACCTCCAGATTATCCATTCTCAAAAATCCGCCATCTCACTTCCCCACATCCACCACTGCTGGCGGCTCACCTCCAACTGCGCAACGCTACGCGCTGTTAACAGCCAACTGCCCAACACTACAATGGCCAACAACAATGCAAACCAGCCAGAGACTGCACACAGCACAGCCAGTGATTTTCATACAGAGCGCTACGTGGCGTTACCAATATAAAAACCTAAACAGCCTACTTACAACAGGAATGTTGTCCCAGTAGGCTACACATCCCCATCCAGTAACCCTGTCGATTAGCATTCGCGGGTTGGAGCAGCGGCATTCGCTGCTGTCTCAATGGTGGGTGTTTCGTCGACTGCATCGTCAGACCAAGCAAAGGTGCGTGGATGGTGTGCGTCCAGTGGAATACCTGTGCAGTCCGAAGGCGGCGTCACGTCGGCGATGGAAGAGTGGTGCTCGCTCAGATGCTGTTCAACGTCCATAGGTACAGCCCTGGTGCATGCAAAGATGGTTGTACCTCCGACGGGGTGCATACTGGTGCTTCGACCACGGAATCGTCCATCGGGGGGAACACCTTGATAGGTGTGGATACTCATCGTCGTGACTGCGTGCTGCAGGTGTCAGACGGGGCAATCCGGCGTTTCCGACGTCTCTTCGGCGACCGTTGCTTGCGCACTTGAACTTCAGTGTCCGAAGACGCCTGGGGATCCGGATGTTCAGGCACAAAAGCATCGGTAGGCACAACAATGGAGTCAAGGGCCATTCCCTGTCCTACAGATTGATCACCACTACACTTGTCGGGTGGAGGAAGCAAGGGCGTCGGTCCGTCCGCAACAGCCTGAGGCATTACGGGAGACGACGATGTGGCAGTAGTAGGAGCCAGTGGTGATCGCGGTCGGGAGTCATTATGGAGAACTTCGACAAGCGTCAGCGGTAGCGTCGTCGGAGCGGTCGTGGCCGGCAGGTCCCCAGGCGGTAACTGAGTGATTCTTCGTTGCATACAGCTGGAACGGAGGTGTCCTTTTTTGCCACATCCCGAGCATGTCTTCGGCTGGCCATCATAAATAATAATAATTGCACGACAGCCACCAATATATAAATAGGACGGCACGTGTTTGCTTAGCTCTATGCGGATGTGTCGTACTCCATTGAGAACCGGATATGTAGTGAACTGAAGCCAATTGTCAGCTGTGTGACTAATCACCTTTCCATATGGGCGGAATGCTCATACCACTACCTCTGAAGGCACGTCGAAAGGGAGTTCAAATGGTTCAAATGGCTCTGAGCACTTTGGGACTTAACATCTGAGGTCATCAGTGCCCTAGTACTTAGAACTACTTAAACCTAAGGAAATCACACACATCCATGCCCGAGGCAGGATTCGAACCTGCTACCATAGCAGTCCCGCGGTTCCGGACTGAAGCGCCTAGAACCGCTCGGTCACTGTGGCCGGCAAAGGGAGTTCAAATACACGTATCGTCCGTAGTCCAAGTCCCGCGTGTTCCACAGTTACGTCACCGATGTGTCCATCAGAATGACGGAACTTAAGAACACTTCGAGTTGTACTTAGAATTATGTCACATATGTCTTCGTTAACCAATTTCACGTATACCTCACTGCTCACTATAGGCAGGTGGATGCCAACAAGTTCGTTGCAATCAATTTTGACTTCATCTCTGATAAGCTGTTCGATTTCCAGTGCTTTTGGTTGGCATATTCAGGTACAAAGCTTATCTTCAGTGTCGATTTTCTGTGGGCATAAGTTATTCTCCATCGAAGGAAATATAGCGCGCTAAGACGGCAGAATCACGTAAACAACTCCGCGAGCGAGGACGTAAACAACACGTCCGTGCCGCTAGCTTGCCGTAAGGCGACTGCCTCTGGACATTTATAAAACAATAATTCGACCCCACACAGACTACGATAGTATCTCCTACGACTAAGCAAACTAGCCAAGTTGCGTTGAAATCCGTCTTCCGAATATTGGGCCGATAGACTGTAGACATTAAACCTCTCTCTTCTTTAAAAGACTGAAATCGTGAGAGAAACGACAGATACCTGTAGGGTGACGGCATGTTTACCCTGTTCCTTTCTGGCTATTATTGTAACAGTAGTTATTGCCATCTGCTAGCGACTTTCACAATCCCACCGGTTTGCAAAGGCTGTAAAATCGATATCTTCTGCTTTGTGGATATACATTGAGATCGCTGGCCAGAGATCATGCAGCTTTAGTGGCTTTGGTGAGACGCGTGTGAGGGAGCGAGGCACCAGCATAAAAAGAAAGAAAAAAACGGGTATTCTGTTCTGGGACCTGGTCAGTCAACCCTGGCGGATAAGATTTTCTGCTGCGGTGAGAGTGACCACTGGGGTCCACGGCAGTTAGAATGTTGAGACTACTTAGGAAGCAATTAACGGTTTTTACTTTCTTTTCTGGGTGTAATTCGGTTAAATAATACTTTATGTTGTCACTGAGTTTTCGCGATTTTTAATCCCTAGTTTAGTCGATGACATTCGTGACTCCAAACACGTGTGGTTAGATGAGTATTTGTTATAACTTGTGGTTTCAGTCCGATTCTTATAGTGCTTATTCTTCGATTTGTTTACCTAAATAATGTGTTTTCCAGCATTTACCATAATTTGTCAGTCTAATTTTTATAATTCAGCCAACGTTTCTTTGTGATTGTTGACACGTGGTACCAGACAGTGTTTCATGTAGCTCATTGTGTTAAATGCATCCTCAAAGTATCCCTTCTTTGCTTAAATAGCTTAAACAGTGTTTCTCTAGCATTTACGGTAATTCGCGAGTGTAATTTCCATAGTTAAGTCAATGAAATAATAAAATGATCGTATGGCATTGACGGCCACCTGGGGAAGTTTGGCCGCCGAATTGCAAGTACTTTTATTTGACACCTCATTGGGCCAGTTGCGTATCGATGTTGATGAAATGATGAGAGGACAACACAACACCCAGTCCCCGAGGGGAGAAAATCTCCGACGCAGCTGGGCATCGAACCCGCGCCTGCTGCATGTCAGCGCTGGTCACTCAGCCAAGAGGGCGGACTAGTTAATTCACTCTTTCCTTGTTATTGTTTACACGTGGAAGCAAACTGTGTTTCTTGTAGTTTGTGGTGTTAAACAGATCCCCACAGTGTTTATTCTTAACTTACATTGATTACATACTATTCCCAACAATATGAATGAGTAATTTCTTTGTCTTTGTCAAGGTTTCTTTTTCAGTCGATTCATGTGGCATAATTTGACCTTTGAACGTTGCATGGTTTTTGAATGGGAGACTACTGCACTCCTATTTCCTCAACTTTGTTTCAGTAGTGTTATAATAGCATTCCCGACGTTTCGCGAGTGAAATCGACGCGGTTTACCTGGCGTTCCTTTGTGAGTTCAGCCTCGTGGAGACTTGCATGCGGGTTGCTAGCCAATCCTATACTCGTAGCCCACCTTCTTTCCTCTTGCATGCTTCGCTTACCCACGTAATGCGATAAAATCAGTCATTTCTCCGCAGATACGTTACACGATTGGGCATGCAATGATCCTTTCGTCCCTCCTGTCTCACATACGTGTGATTTGCTCGAGTGATTGTAAAAAGTATAGGTTTTACTGCGTTCAATGAGTATATGGCTTGAGAATATAATTCAATGAATAAGACTTAAGTGTGCGTTGTTAATATGAATAACCACTAGGATGATTTCACCTTCATCCTCTTATTGAAAGATTAATGATAAAGCTCTTCTTTCTTAGGTGATCGTAATGAACAAATTAAATATGGATTACGGATGACACACTATTCTTATGCGTCAGGGCCTTCAATTACGATAAACATACTTTGTAGTTACATGCGAACATATTTTTCTCGGGATTGGAGACCCTCTTGCACCTTTTCACGCGCCACCTGCACTATATATTATTCATCAGTCTGGGATCCTTACTGATGGAAGAAATAGAGGAGACCCAACGAAGTGCGACGCGTGTCGTCACGGTATTGTTTTGTAGGGGCGAGAGCGTTACAGAGACGCTTAACAAATAACAGAAGCGTTGTGCATCAGGGAAATTTCGAGAGAGTACTTTGCAGGAAGACTCGGACAACATATTACTTTCTCCCAAATACATATCGCGGAATGACCACGACGAGGAAATTCGAGAAATTAGAGCTAATACAGAGACTTACCGACAATCATTCTTCCCAGATGCCATTCGCGGGTGGAACGGGAAGTGAGGATCAGTTAGTGGCAACACCGTTTGGTGGCCTGCAGACTACGATGTAGATGTAGATAGGGCACCATTCTTCGCTCGATCTTTTCATTTCAGATTTGTGATAGTACTCCCAGGTTTCGTCTCCTGTAAAAGTTCTGCTCAAAAATCTATTACGTTCCCCTGAGAACAATGTAAAAGTTGCTCACAGGCATTGACGCGATGAAGACTCAGTTCAGCAGTTAACTGACGTAACACCTCTCACGTAGATACTTTATTATATCGGAGAACAGCATAGACAATGTTGTGTGCTGAACCAAAACTAATATCCAGAATAGTGGCTATTTCCTTTGCAGTAATAGACCTGTTTTCCTTCAAAAGCTCTACCACTGCGGTAATGGTTTTGTTTGTCAGTAGAGGTTTGCCTGACTCGAACACAGATCCTCTTTCACAGAAGTTACGCCTCAGCTTTCTGCACCACCCTTACACTTGCTGCAGCGACCCACACGACTCATTGCACTGTGCTTTTATCCTGCAATTTCATTTAATTAATTTATTATTTCATTAACAGTACAGAGTAACCCACCGCTGGTAGTTGCGGTGTATTCTATGTGATACCTTAGATACATACACCTGGTATTATACAGATTAAATACTGACTGAGCATTTGATATATGGAATACATAAATTTTAGCTTTACATGAGAAATGCATTTATGTTTGTAAATTTGTTAGCAGAAATAGAATGCAGTTCATTGCTACTTGAATAACTTAATAAATTAAATAACTTAATACATTACATTTTTAGTTTTATACATACTTTATGCATAGTGACAAAACTCTATCATCTGGTGAGCAAGATGTATGAAACAGGCGAAATACCCTCAGATTTCAAGAAGAATATAATAATTCCAATCCCAAAGAAAGCAGGTGTTGACAGATGTGAAAATTACCGAACTATCAGCTTAATAAGTCACAGCTGCAAAATACTAACACGAATTCTTTACAGACGAATGGAAAAACTAGTAGAAGCCAATCTCGGGGAAGATCAGTTTGGATTCCGTAGAAACACTGGAACACGTGAGGCAATACTGACCTTACGACTTATCTTAGAAGAAAGATTAAGGAAAGGCAAACCAACGTTTCTAGCATTTGTAGACTTAGAGAAAGCTTTTGACAATGTTGACTGGAATACTCTCTTTCAAATTCTAAAGGTGGCAGGGGTAAAATACAGGGAGCGAAAGGCTATTTACAATTTGTACAGAAACCAGATGGCAGTTATAAGAGTCGAGGGACATGAAAGGGAAGCAGTGGTTGGGAAGGGAGTAAGACAGGGTTGTAGCCTGTCCCCGATGTTGTTCAATCTGTATATTGAGCAAGCAGTAAAGGAAACAAAAGAAAAATGCGGAGTAGGTATTAAAATTCATGGAGAAGAAATAAAAACTTTGAGGTTCGCCGATGACATTGTAATTCTGTCGGAGACAGCAAAGGACTTGGAAGAGCAGTTGAATGGAATGGACAGTGTCTTGAAAGGAGGATATAAGATGAACATCAACAAAAGCAAAACAAGGATAATGGAATGTAGTCTAATTAAGTCGGGTGATGCTGAGGGAATTAGATTAGGAAATGAGGCACTTAAAGTAGTAAAGGAGTTTTGCTATTTGGGGAGCAAAATAACTGATGATGGTCGAAGTAGAGAGGATATAAAATGTAGGCTGGCAATGGCAAGGAAAGCGTTTCTGAAGAAGAGAAATTTGTTAACATCCAGTATAGATTTAAGTGTCAGGAAGTCATTTCTGAAAGTATTCGTATGGAGTGTAGCCATGTATGGAAGTGAAACATGGACGATAAATAGTTTGGACAAGAAGAGAATAGAAGCTTTCGAAATGTGGTGCTACAGAAGAATGCTGAAGATTAGATGGGTAGATCACATAACTAATGAGGAAGTATTGAATAGGATTGGGGAGAAGAGAAGTTTGTGGCACAACTTGACCAGAAGAAGGGATCGGTTGGTAGGACATGTTCTGAGGCATCAAGGGATCACCAATTTAGTAGTGGAGGGCAGCGTGGAGGGTAAAAATCGTAGAGGGAGACCAAGAGATGAATACACTAAGCAGATTCAGAAGGATGTAGGTTGCAGTAGGTACTGGGAGATGAAAAAGCTTGCACAGGATAGAGTAGCATGGAGAGCTGCATCAAACCAGTCTCAGGACTGAAGACCACAACAACAACAACATACTTTATACAGAAAATACATTTAATGTATAAAAGTAATTCATTGTAGCTTTAAATAGAGAAGATACTATACTTCCATCTACACACAATAAGACGAACAATGCATTACTACTTGTGTGCTATATAAACTCTATGCAGTATGTCGTTGGGGAGGCTGAGCCTCCCCCTCGCAAGTGACATTATATTATTACTAGAGACTAGTTTGTGGTGTCGGTGTTTGTTTTATGATTGTTATTGCCTGTTGTGTTATTTGTGACTGTGCTGTGGCTTGCTGTGTCATGCATTGTTGGTTCGGGTCCCTACGTGTCGATCCCTGAGTCATGTCCACTTGATGTGTTGGTTCCTTCCTCGGTTTCGGAATCTGTGGTCGTGCTTGTGTCCTCACATGTGGTTTGTTGTGTTGTTTGTGCCTCCTTCTATATGGGTTTTGGTGCTTGTATTCTTCATGCAGGCTGGCCGGAGTGGCCGAGCGGTTCTAGGCGCTTCAGTCTCGAACCGCGCGACCGCTACGGTCGCAGGTTCGAATCCTGCCTCGAGCTTGGATGTCTGTGATGTCCTTAGGTTAGTTAGGAGTAAGTAGTTCTAAGTTATAGGGGTCTGATGACCTCAGCTGTTAAGTACCATAGTGGTCAGAGCCATTCGAACCATTTCTTCATGCAGTGTGTTCGATACGATATCGGTTACGCTATTTATTGTGTTCCAGTCATCGGGATTGCGTATTATTCTGGCGATGTCATTGTCGTTCTGTATAGGTCTCACTTGTGCTAGCGTGTTGCACAGCAGTGTGACATGTTCTTGTGTCCCAGTTTCTCCGCATACGCATACTTCATCGTTAGTTAGTCCCATACGGTTTAAATGTACCGGATACGGGCCGTGGCTAGTCAGGAAATGGACTATCCCCCGGTTTAGGTCGACATGTTTCAGTTGTAATCTTTCGCGTACCTCAGGAAAGACGGAGTGTACTCGGCGACCCTTGTAGGATGCGTCCCACTCTCTCTGCCGTGTTTGAATCCGCCATTGTTTCGTTTGTGTTTTGTTCATTATGTTGGTGCATAATTTTGGAGGCTTTGACAATTGTCAGTTTGATATGATAGCTACAAGTCTGTCTTTCGTCAAGACGCAGCCCTAGATAGCGTGTGGCTTGCTTCCTCTGTATGCTTATATTGTATAATTTTAGAATTGGATTCCTCTGTAGTGTCCCGCTGAGCAGTAAATTTACAGTTTTGTTGGGAGCGATTTTTAATTTATTTTCTTTGCACCAACTGTTAATTTTCTGAACCAGTTGCGTGCCTTTTGTCTCTAGTGCTGCTCTCGAGTTGGCTGACACCGCTACGAGCAGATCATCTGCGTACACCACCACACCTCTTACCCTATGTAGTGTAACGACGTAAGTTTTGTATAAATGATTTTCTTTTGACATATGACCATGTGCAGACTTCGTCACCTACGTCAGTTACAACACACTTCAAAAATTATTTAAATTCTTTTTAAATTGTCTCTAAATGGTTCTTGAACGAAACTCTAATTAAAACGTCATCATTTGAGTCGTATGCGCAGAATTACGTCACTCAGGCCAATTGGTTTGCGCAAACTTTTTCAATTTAGATGTCGTTTGTTTCTTCTCAGAAATTATATTAATACATGTGATCTGATTGAACAAATATTAGAACCACATTGAATAAACTTTCGAGATTCAAACACGCGATGAACGTTGTCAAAAATTACTAATCTTGTCAACTAAATTACGTAACATAATTCTTCATACATAAATTGTCGGAACACGTATTTAAACTTTAGTAGCATCCACTACTTTATTATCTTCATACATATAGACGTGAACCTGAGCCTTGACAAGATAGGACTGAACATTTACAACATGATTAACTTTCTATGATGTCATTGTTGTACAAACATTACAAATTCTTATTCGTTTTTCAATTTTAGAAGCACGACGCAACAACTCGGTTTCGGAACTTCTGTTGCTCTTTGGCTGTCGACCCGCGACGTATAGTGGCCAGCAATTTTATCTCTGGTCCCGGCAGTGAAGATGCTGTCTCCGTTCGTTGCGCCGCCCTCTCCGTACATGAAACATAGAAAATAAATACAAAACTTTAGATAATTAACAGCCATCTCAAATATTACAAAAATACATAAACAAAACTAAATTAAACCTATATTCACCTGCAAACTGGGATGACACTGGTGGATGGGTGACGCTTCAATTTCGCGTCCCACTACATACCCCACCCACAAGCTCAGTTTGTCAGGTTTTAACCGAAAATAAAACTTCTTCTATATACAATATTTAACTGTTAATGTTATACAATTTTTCTCATATTTTCAGTAGTTTAAAGTCCTTGCTCTTAGATAGATTCAATCCTTTTATGACGATATCGTTGTGACTATGTGTCATTTACTTTTAATTGTGCCATTATGGTAATTCACAACCGAATATATGGAGATTACTCCTTTTCATTTAATAGTTGCTAGTAAATAATAATTTAGTACGTTCTTTAACGTTGTTACATTACGACAGAGCCTTCAAATTGTGATAGATTAGTTTCAGTTTTATTCATTTACTAGAGTTACTCTTTCCAAAATATATATTATTAATAAGTTTCTTGCAATAACTAATAGTACTATTTACTTTACGTCGTTCTTTTCCCTAATGCTTTGTTTATGCCTGAGGTCAAGAAGAAATTAAGTAAAACTTTCTTTAGAATCTCGGCACGGCTTTCTTTACCTTCGGACACTTTGTTGGGTAATGGCAATTTATTTAGGAGCAACAAGCGAGAGAGCCCAGTTTGGTGTGTTCTATATTAACACTATTACAAATCTCTATTAAAGGCACTCTGCTACGTTCTCGTGAGCCATATAGCTCTGGACGCCCATGGTCCCTAAAATTATTAACCATCCCCTTTGGTTCCTACTATCTGAGTAAATATAAAATATACAAAATTCCTTCTGACATAATAACAAAATTTTCTTCAATATAAATCCCCTTTTAGTTATCTTTCTCCTTTTGAAGTACCGGTAGATTATTGTAGAACACTTGTTTAAACTTTCTGTTATTTCTTTAAAATAACACGTAACTTTCACGAAAAACTTCACATGAATAAACTATGAACGCTCTTCCGTATGTAACATATACTAAATATTAACTTATGTAACATATACTAAATATTAACTTATTTAGGAATGAAGGGTTTCATTTGATCAACACTATATAATCCTTTAATTATACCTGATGAAGGTTCCATAAGAAGTAACGCTTTGGGATGTACAATCTTATGTACAACGTATGGACCTTCAAAGATAAAGAAGAATTTTCTGCATTCCTTATTGATCTTCGACCTGTTAGGATGAGATCGTACTAATACAAGGTCTCCTACCTTCCTTTTGGCAGCTTAATGATAAATTGCAATTGGGTCTTGTATAATCTTGACTAACAGTTCCCTTTCGTTGACCCGTACTGAAGGACTTTACTAGTTTTCCGAACTTTATATGATAACGTCCCCTACAACTTGACCTTCATTAATTACTTGAGGATGATTTATCTCATTATCGTTATTGTGTAATTTTCGCATTTTAGAGTTATTACCACGATTTTGTTGGCTCTCTTTATCTTTAGATTGCCGTTTCATATAACAAAACCGGCTATGGTTGTTGTTAACTTTTCGTGGTTCTGAATTATTATTATTTCGAGGATTGTCGTTTCTACCAAATCTAAATTTCCGGTCTTCCCTTTCTCTAGTAAGTATATCTAACTGTTCTAAATTGCCTAATAATTCGCAAGGTTGTGACCATTCCCTTTCTATCATTCTTTCCTTTACATAATACGGCAACCTACTAATTAGGACTCGTATTAGATGACTTTCAATAATTGGTTCTTCAATTAATTTAGCACGGTTTAAATGCCATTCGAAATAATTCCTATAACCTCCCCACCGTTTAGAATATGGAGGAGGGTCTAACAACTCTAAAGTTAAGTGTTGTCGTTTTCCTCTTGACCAATAAGTTTGTTTAAACTGCTTAACGAAATCATCCCAGTCCCTAAATTCAGTTCTATGCAGTACTGCCCATTCCGCAGCTTCTGCTTCTAAATGTCCTGTTACAAATTGAATCTGTTTTTCATTACTCCATTTAGGAGATAATGAAGTTTCAAAAGCTTTTATAAAGATTATAGGGTGAAGTTCGCCTCCTGGTTTGAATACAGGAAATCGACTTGCTACATTCGAATTTGTCGTTATATCATCCAAACATTCTGCGAGAGACATAGTTGGATTTTGTTTAGATTGCAGAGACGGAGTTGCATCGAATTGGCTTGCCGTGATTTCTGTATTCGTATTGTTGTCGTCCGAGCTAGCAAACACGATGCGACTGTTGTCTCTGATTACGTTATTACTTCTACTACTTGAAATGTTTTCATTATTATCTAATTCCGATAACCGTTTAGTAATTTCCTGTATTCGCATTTCTGTATTGGATACGCGATTAGCTAATATCGATTCTTCACTGTGTTCACGATGTGAACGCTCTGTACCTTCGTCAATGTTATTATCTTTGGAAGTCTCAAGGTTACTGCGTATTTCGATAGTTAAAAATTTCATGTTTTCTATTTCAGTATGATCTTTTTCTACTCGATGAGTTAATATCTCTAATTCTACATTATCTATTGAAGAAATCTTTACAGATTTGGTAGAAATCTCTTTAATAGATTCTAATGATTCTCTACGAACGGTTTCTGTTTGCATAGAAAATTCATCTCGTAACTTATCGTTATTTTTCTCTATTTCATTTACAACTAAGACATTGACATTATCTAGTCTCTTGGTCAAGTCAGTATTATCATTTCGCATGCGAGCTTTTTCCTCACGTGATTCCTGGATATGTTCTTCTAACCTTTTACAATTATCAGCAATCTTATTACTAAGTCCTACTAGTTTTTCCTACATTTCAACTTTAGAAGCCTCTATTTTATCACTTAATTCTCGACTGGTTTCATTAAGATGTTCCTGTAACCTGTCTGTCGATTTTGTTAGGTCCCCTTTAAGTTCCTCTTTTAACCTAGCCGTAGATTCTTCGTTAGACTGTTTTAATCTAGCAGTAGATTCTTCGTTAGACTGTTTTAATTCCTGTTTTAGTTCCTCTCTTAATCTAGCAGTAGATTCTTCGTTAGATTGTTTTAATTCATCTAAAAAATCCCCGTTAGATTGTTTTAGTTTAGCGAACGCCCTAAAAAGGGATCTCATGCTCCTATCGGACACAGATTGCTCTTCGTCTGACATTTCACTTCCCGACATTATTGTAAGATATTAACTAGCTACACACGCAGACTTGTAATCAACAATCCTATTAAAGCACACTCCCTATGTACAACACTCCACTTCCAACTTAAAACAGACCCACCGGACACTAATATTGTAGTTTGTAGTTCTCGGTGATCAGTGAGCTGCTATGGGCTGTAGAAGTAACAGCCGTCGACGCAGCCGCTGAGATGCTGCGACTCCGTTTCCGCAACCGGCAGGACGCTGAGTCGAACACCGGAGACGTCACTGGCTGCAACCACGCCCGGCCCACCGTTGACAGGCGAAGCCCTCAGCAACACCTCTAATACCAGCCGGAGGAACGCCCCCCAGCTGACGTACTGGGCCTGTTAGTTTAGGGAGAAAAAGGATGTCCGGGTTTGCAGCGTTCAGCTGCTGCCCAACAGATGCGCCTTCTCGTGGAATAACTGCGTGACCGTACTGCTTGGCTGCGCTCCGTCAGATGCCCACACCCGCGAAGTCGCCGCTGGCTGGTAAAGGCTCCACGAAGACTCTCGTTAACTTCCGAAGGACTCTTGATGTTTTAATTGTTTCGTACCTGTGTGCCTTAGTTGCACACAAGTCCTGTTTATAAGGTCGCCACGGTGTAGTGTAACGACGTAAGTTTTGTATAAATGATTTTCTTTTGACATATGACCATGTGCAGACTTCGTCACCTACGTCAGTCACAACACACTTCAAAAATTATTTAAATTCTTTTTAAATTGTCTCTAAATGGTTCTTGAACGAAACTGTAATTAAAACATCATCATTTGAGTCGTATGTTTTTCAATTTAGTTGTCGTTTGTTTCTTCTCAGAAATTATATTAATGCATGTGATCTGATTTAACAAATATTAGAACCACATTGAATAAACTTTCGAGATTCAAACTCGCGATGAACGTTGTCAAAAATTACTAATCTTGTCAACTAAATTACGTAACATAATTCTTCATAAATAAATTGTCGGAACACGTATTTAAACTTTAGTAGCATCCACTACTTTATTATCTTCATACATATAGACGTGAACCTGAGCCTTGACAAGATAGGACTGAACATTTACAACATGATTAACTTTCTATGACGTCATTGTTGTACAAACATTACAAATTTTTATTCTTTTTTCAATTTTAGAAGCACGACGCAACTCGGTTTCAGGATCTTCTGTTGCTCTTTGGCTGTCGACCCGCGACGTACCGTGGCCAGCAATTTTCTCTCTGGTCCCGGCAGTGAAGATGCTGTCTCCGTTCGTTGCGCCGCCCTCTCCGTACATGAAACATAAAAAATAAATACAAAACTTTAGATAATTCACAGCCATCTCAAATATTACAAAAATACATAAACAAAACTAAATTAAACCTATATTCACCTGCAAACTGGGATGACACTGATGGATGGGTGACGCTTCAATTTCGCGTCCCACTACACCTATCGTCACCGTCCAGCGTGTTCAGCAAAGGCTCCATTACAATATCCCAGAATATTGGTCCGCAGATCGAGCCCTATGGACATCTCTTCGTTATTCTCTTGACAACCTTGCGTGTACCAGCCCTTCACTTCGCCACTCTGCCTCTGCAGTAGTCGAGGAGGCTACTGTAGAGGGAAGATGATAGCCTCATTTCCCTTAACCTGGCAAAGAGGGACGGCCACCACAATTTGTCAAAAGCCCCGGCTATCTCGATTAGTACGGTAGCCACGTATTTGTCATTGATGCTATTTGTAGCTATCAGTGCTTGGTTGACGGTGTCTTCTATTATCTACCTTCCCTGAAGCCGAATTGATGGAGGCGTCTGTTGGATTGTAAGTGGTCACACAGGAGCCTTTCCTGTACGTTGGCGAGAGTATTTAAGAGGCAGATCGGTCGGTAGGTGTTGGGGTCTGTTGGCTCTTTGTCTTGTGATTTTCTGATTATTACTACAGCAGTTTTCCAGAGGGTTGGAATTCTGCCTGTTAGTAGTGTCTCCTTAAACATGTTAGTAAGAAAAAATGTGATTTGTGTTACTGTTTGTTTTAATGTTTCTGAAAGTATTTTGTCTGGGCCGGGTGCTTTTCGGTTTTTAAGCCTGCTGATTGCCGTCACGACTTCTTGTTGTGAGAATGGTTAAAATGGCTCTAAGCACCATGGGACTTAACATCTGAGGTCATCAGTCCCCTAGACTTAGAACCACTTAAACCTAACTAACCTAAGGACATCACACACAACCATGCCCGAGGCAGGATTCGAACCTGCGACCGTACCAGCAGCGCGATTCCGGACTGAAGCGCATAGAACGGCTCGGCTACATCGGCCGGCTTTTGAGAATGGTATTGTTACAGTGTCACTGATGTATGGTTGCCTCATGCTCTCTCTTAGGTCAGCGTGGTGTCGCTCGTCTTGTGTGGGGTCGTCATCTGGGAGCAGCCTGTTCAGAAGATATTATGATGCGCTTATCCATCCTCTGGTCATTGTGCCGTCAGCTTGTTTTAGTGTTGACAGAACCGTCGGTGTCTTAACTCGTTCTTTTTCTATCTTGAAAGGTTATCCCCAGATTACGTTTTGCAACTGGGTTTTGACGAAATTGGTCCAGTAGTCTTACTTTGTTGTTTTTAGTTGTTTTTGGTATCTGTGTTTAGCGTCACGATACAGGTCAAGTCTTATCTGTCTTTCAGTAGCTGTCTTTGCTTGTTGGTAGTACTTTCCTTAATGCCGTGAATCCTTCTTTAATCTTGCCAGTTCTGTCGCCCACGGTGGTTTCTGTCCCCAACCAGTTTTTGCGCATGGTATAGCTGCTGCCTGTGCTCTTTGTAGGACCTCTGTGTGGCTCTATCCAATACCCTCCATGTGTTGACTAGTGGAAGAGATTTTGTGTTCCATAGAGAAAGGTCTATGGTACTTACACCACCGGTGTCTCCGCGGTAGGTAGGTGGCTGACCCTCCTTATTCATTATGACGAGGTTGCATTCATTTACCACGCTCAACCACTAGTTGTCCTCAGTTGTCAGTTCTATCTGAGTTCCACAATGGGGATTTTGCGTTGCTATCGGTTAGAATGAGTAGCCTTTTTCTTTCTGTATGTCGTGCAATGTCTTCTATTTTGTCTAAGGAATGTTCTATACCAAACGAGTACTGAGCGTAAATAGACATCATGAGCCATACATCATGTCCGTCTATTATTTCTGCTGCGGTGATGTGTCCAGAGCGAAACTGGGTGATCTGTGTTACTATGAGGTTTTTAGTAATTACTATTATCGCGGCTTTCGCGTTTGGTGTTCCTGCTATTGTGACGTAATGTAAGAGGAGCCCTGAAATCTTCCCGCCTCACAGAAAAGGTTCCTGAACGCAGGCGATAGCCTACGTAGTTCTATGTTTACTAGGGTATTGCCCTGGCAATTTAGTTGTGTTACCTACAGAAGGGATATCTACTGAAAGGGTTCAGGCCCTCTCCCCTTCGCGCACATGCCTCCCCTAAAAGCTTATATAGTTCTTTGGGGTCCGTTGGCAGATTTTCAACTTCTTAGGATCATCCTGTCAGTTTGTTCTGTTGTTGGGTAGCAGATTTTATCCCCGTTTTCATGCTTGATTCTCATTACGCAGCGAATAGCTGTTTGAAATATATCCTGGTTTTCTAGTCTGCTAAGCCGTAGGTTAGCTTCAAAGTTTTCGTATTTTATGTGATTAACGGTATTCAGTTGGGGGTCCTTGGCTGTGTCTGGTTGTTCTTGACTGTTTGTTTGTTTCTCCGATTTCGGGTAATTTTGTTGTTTAGCGTGTTTTTCCCGCTTTCGGGTAGTCTGGAGTCTGATCTGTTATCGCTGGGCATTTCCCCTGATGGTGACTTGTAGTTTTTGATCTCTTCCGGGGACTTGTTCGTGAAAGGTGACTTGTATGTCCGTTTCTGGGGTGTCTGTGTCTGGTGTTGTGGCGGTGCAGGATGTGTCTTTCTGTTCAGCTACCTTACTGTTTTGTTTTTCGTAGTGACTGTGTGTGCTACTCCCTAGACGAAACGAACTGTTGTAATATAGGCCCTACATGTCTACATTTGGTTGTATCCTATTCTAGTTGTGCGGGTAGGGTGCAGTTATCTTTGTGTTTGCCTGTGGTGTTGGATTTATTGTGAACGCCGTGACATCTTCATTCACAGGATGTTCAAGAACGTCGTTACATTTCTCTGTATATCTCGTTGTATTTCGTCTTCCAGTTCGTCAACTCGCAAACGGAGACCAGACTGGAAGATGGTCCAATCAAACATGTGATGTATCAGGTGCCTGGCCACTTCATATTCAATTGCTCCCTGCATGCACGTATCGTCTATGTAGTCGGTAATGCTGAAGTACCTAAACTGTATTGGCCCCCAGAACTGAGACACTACATAAGTATTAGTATCTGCATTTGGGGGTTGTAATAACCCCATGTGTTGCCGCCAGGCAACGGCTCGCCGCCATGCTCTCATCCTAGTCGACAGCGATTTGTACCTTTGCCTGTATGTGTTATTAGTTACGTCTGTTCCTGCGTGTGTTAGAGGGATAGGTTTCTGACAGTTACGGTAGCACTCCTTATTAATGGACGTTGTCCAGAACATCGTACTCTATTTGTCTTTCGTAGAGCTGTTTATATGTAGGACAGTCTGCCCCCTTCCCTTATCGCATGTTCTGTTTCTGTGTTTGCGTGGTATACAGCCTACATGATTATCCTTCCTGCATTCTGACTTTTTGTCTCCCAGTTTTGCACATCTCCCGCATACTGGGTCCTTGTCGCAATGCTTCGATGGGTGACGGAAGCCCCATAAGTTGAAACATTTTTGTACAGCAACAAATTCGTTGATATACAAAGATTCAAATTGAATAGAAACCCTTTCTTTTTGAAGCAGAAGTAACTGTACTCTTGGCGACACTTCTAATATATTAGTTACTGTCCTTTTGCCCTTTGGTCACGTTTTAAATTTTATTTTAACCTCGCTATCGAACTCGTCTTTAGTAAAGTGTTCACTCAGATTCATTTCGTTGAGCTCTTCCAAGAATTCCTGGTTACTTAAATATGTTCAGACATGGTGCAATGCTAGCAGGGGTCTGAACTTCTTGGGTTCTTCACACCTAATGTCCTTAAGCTGTGCTGTTTTTTCTATTATCTTTTTCTTGTATACTTGTGATTCTGTTTCAATTATTGCAGTGTTTCCTGTTGACCTGATTTATTTTATTTTTGATTTGTCTTGCTTGGGATTAACTGTTTTAGTGATGGTTTAATTGCTCTCGCGTCCTGGTTGATTTCTGATGTAAAGAAAAGTGTGCTGGACTGTTTAGCTTTTGTTTGTGGAATGCATTTTTGTACTTTGCTTTTAGGTTTTGCAATCTGATCAGCAGCCGCAACCGCTGCAAATGAAAGTGAAAGGCCTTTATTTTCTGACTTTAGACTCGGATTTTCGGATTTGAGTTCCGCTATTTCTTATTCCAGACGCTGCGATGTATTTCCACCAGTTTAAGAGCTTCACTACTCAAAAATATATAAAAAATCGCTGCTCCAACGCAGTGCAAGTCGACAGTTGGGCGCCCATCTCTGTACTGACACAGCTTTCTTTATTGTGATGCAACAATGGGCTGCCAGCTGTTGATCGTTGGTCGAGACACACGGATAACTCTGACAACTGCTAAAATGATAGTACAACTTTTAGGAATTTTATTGCACTTTTAAGGTTTTAATTTGCATCACCTTCATATTATCAAATTCTCATTCAGCTTTGATGAGCCTAAGGAAACTGTACGATGCAATGCCATAAAAAAAAAACTTGATGTACGAACGTACAAAACAATTTTTACGGTTACACAGGTGATAGGGCTCTGCAGACTTTCCGGCAATGAACTGGTAATTAAATTTTGCAAAAGGCCTTATAACGAGGCTGCGTTTTTCGACGAAATCTCTGCACTCAGTAGGCAACCCACGACAAGATGGAATCGAGGACGAGATATGTCTTCTCCAAACAGGTGCAGAGATTATAAGCAAATATATCCGGAAACATCTCGATAACTCTGGTTCAAGAAGAGGACTGTTTCAAGAACGTTTTACGTAATAATTACCCAGATGAAGTTTAACCATGGCTGTTTCTGATAACCCTTAACAGGAATCGTAGAACAGACATCCTAACTGTGAATGCGGAGACGAGGAGAACATTAATCACAGAGTTCTTGGTTGTTCACTGAAGAAAACGAAGACACAAAACCCCTTATCGGTCACTGCTGTTATAAACAATCAAGTATTTAAGAATCTCTGCGATAATCGCTCTTGACGTATGGTGCTACAGAAGAATTCTATGGTTTAGATGGATAGATCAGTTAATTAATTCAAAAGTTCGGAAACAAATGTGGGGCGGGGGGGGGGGGGGAGAAAATAAATTTATGGCACTACTTGACTAAGGGAAAGGAGGTGCTGATACGGCACATTCCAACAAGGCCTCAAGGAATAATCGGTTGTTCAGTCCGGAACCGCGCGACTGCTCCGGTTGCAGGTTCGAATCCTGCCTCGGGCATGCATGTGTGTGATGTCCTTAGGTTAGTTAGGTGTAAGTAGTTCTAAGTTCTAGGGGACTGATGACCTCAGATGTTAAATCCTATAGAGCTCAGAACCATTTGAAGCCATTTGAATAGTCGGTTGGATACCGGTGTGAAGTCTGTTTGTGTGTGTGTGTGGGGGGGGGGGGGGGGGGGGGAGGAATGTAGAGGTAGACGCAGTAAGACCACGGTACGAAGTTTAAAACTGATGTAGCTTAACGGTAGTAGCTTACAAGGACGAAGAAGCTTGAAGAGGATAGATTTGCGTGGAGGGTTGCATCAAACTAGAATCCATACTGAAAACCACAACTAAATCACATTAATCTCATAATTTCTGAGTGATGCGGGTTTCTAGACATAGCGCCGCATAGACCAGCTTCATGAAAGACCATATGTGGACTACGATTCTACAGATGATACCACAGGATCCAGTGGATGCAATAGTAACAGCTATTGTTAAGAGCCCACAACTCTCGTGTATGGAACAAGTACAACCAAACTACTTGTACTGTTTTGGTATCCTTATCTGAAGTGTTTGACTTTACGGACATATTTAATGTAGTAAATATTTATGTATCTTTAAATATTTTGATAGGTAAATATGAATATTGACTATGAATGTTGACCCATATGGGATGATTAATATTTGCCAATGTTTGCATAGTTAAAATTTCGAAGGCTAAATAAAAAAAAATACTAGTTGTTATCAAAAATCCGTGTCTCGAAACATTCTTTGCAGAGCTTCATTATCAGTAAATGAAGTCTTCGGTTAAGACAGAAAAAGTTTCGCAAATAACTTTTTCATACGAAGAAGTTTAACAAACACATCTTCAGTGTATCTCATCCTTTCAGCGTTAAGGGTTTTTACTATGAGTTTGACTGCAGTTTTGAAATTCCATGTTTAATCAGGAAGCCGACGAGGGTTGGTTCGCATATATATACATTTTCAGTCGCATGTCTGTGAAGGGAATTAGGATACTGTGGATGTTGATGTTCCGCGCCGGGTGCGAGAATTGGAGCGCCAACGGTACGATAAAAACAACAAAGGAGGCAGACACGGAGTATTGTCTTGCGTGCAGCAGATATACAGCATAGCTGATTACGTGCAGATCCCCGGAATGTTATTCCCATACTTTTTCTCCTGCCTTTCCATTCTCGTGTAAAATCTGCACAGATTCCTCGGCTGCTTTGTTTCTCTATCACCACGTTACTAATAGTATGTACTGGTAGTTAAGTCCCTCACCTGAATGTGGTAGAACCTATTTCAGAAAAACGAAAATCCGTTCCATATTTGTCTTCCATACTGAAGTCTCAGATTCTTCGAAGTTCCGTGTCTAAGCTTTCATTAGCTTTCTAACGTACGGGTTTATTTAGTATGTGTAATGGCTCCTGACTTCAGTAGG
Source organism: Schistocerca serialis cubense (assembly GCF_023864345.2). Classification (NCBI taxonomy): domain Eukaryota; kingdom Metazoa; phylum Arthropoda; class Insecta; order Orthoptera; family Acrididae; genus Schistocerca; species Schistocerca serialis. Next base: position 451,816,496 of record NC_064641.1, on the reverse strand, counting down.
CGCCGACAAAATGTATGCAAATGTACCCTCCAAAATTCTGATGGGGAAGAAGACACAAGACTGGGTTGATGCAGCTCTCCATGCTACTCTATCCTGTGCAAGCCTCTTCATCTCACAGTAACTATTGCAACCTACAACCTTCTGAATCTGGTTGCTGTATTAATCTCTTGGTCTCCCTATACGATTCCCCCCCCCCCCCCCCCCCCCCCCCCGACGCTTCACTCCAGTACTAAATTGGTGATCCCTTGATGTCTCAGAATACGTCCTACCAACTGATCCTCTCTTCTAGTCAGGTTGTGCCACAAATTTCTCCTCTCCCCAATTCTATTCAGTACCTCCAATTAGTTACGTGATCTACCCATCTAATCTTCAGAATACTTCTGTAGCACCACATTTCAAAAGCTTCTATTCTTTTCTTGTCCAAACCGTTTATCGTTCATGTTTCACTTCCATACATGGCTGCACTCCATACAAATACTTCCAGAAAAGACTTCCTGACACTTCAATCAATACTCGATGCTAAGAAACTTCTCTGCTTCAGAAACGATTTTCTCGCCATTGCCAGTCTACATTTTATGTCCTCTCTCATATTGCTGACCTTAAGTGTCTCATTTTCTAATCTAATTCACTCAGCATCATCTGATTAAATTTGACTGTATTCCATTATCCTTGTTTTACTGTTTTTGGTGTTCATCTTAGATCCTCCTTTCAAGACACTGCCCATTCCGTTCAACTCCTCTTCCAGGTCCTTTGCTGTCTCTGACAGAATTACATTGTCGTCGGCAAACCTCAAAGTTTTTATTTCTTCTTCATGGATTTTAATTTCTACTCCAAATTTTTCTTTTGTTTCCTTTACTGCTTGTACAATATACAGATTCAGTAATATCGGAGACAGGCTACAACTCTGTCTCACTCCCTTCTCAACCACTGCTTCCCTTTCGTGCCCCTCGACTATTACAACTACCATCTGATTTCTGTACAAATTGGAAATAACGTTTCACTCCCTGTATTTTTCCCTGCCACCTTTAGAATTTGAAAGAGAGTGTTTTAGTCAACATTGTCAAAGCTTTCTCTAAGTCTACTAATGTTATGAACGTAGGTCTGCATTTTCTTAACGTATCTTCGATGAGAATTCGTAGCGTCAGTATTGCCTCGCATGTTCCTGCGTTTCTCCGGAATCCTAACTGATCATCCTCGAGGTCGGCTTCTACCAGTTTTTCCATTCTTCTGTAAAGAACTCTTATCAGTATTTTGCAAACGTGACTTTTGAAACTGGTACTTTGGTAACTTTCATACCTGTCAGCACCTGATTTCTTTGAAATCGGAATTATTACATTTTTCTTGAAGTCTGATGGTATTTCGCCAGTGTCATACATCTTGCTCACCAGATGGAAGTGTTTTGTCATGGGTGGCTCTCCCAAGGCTATTAGTAGTTCTGATGGGATGTTTCCTACTCCCGGCGCCTTGTTTCGACTAAGGTCTTTGAGTGCTCTGTCAAATTCTTCAAGCAGTATCGTATCTCACATCTCATGTTCCTCTACGTCCTCTTCCATTTCCACAATATTGTTCTCAAGTACATTTCCCTTGCATAGACCTCCTATATACTCCTTCCACCTTTCTGCTTTCCTTTCTTTGCCGAGGACTGGTTTTCCATATTGATACAGGTAGTTCTGGAGGAGGAGGAGGAGGAGATGGCTGTTTAACGTCCCGTCGACAACGAGGTCATTAGAGACGGAGCACAAGCTCGGATTAGGGAAGGATGGGGAAGGAAATCGGCCGTGCCCTTTCTAAGGAACCATCCCGGCATTTGCCTGAAGCGATTTAGGGAAATCACGGAAAACCTAAATCAGGATGGCCGGACGCGGGATTGAACCGTCGTCCTCCCGAATGCGAGTTCAGTGTGCTAACCACTGCGCCACATCGCTCGGTACAGGTAGTTCTCTTTTCTCCAAAGATGTCCTTAATTTTTTGTAGGCGTTATCTATCTTACCCCTATTGCTATTTGCTTCTACGTCCTTATATTTGTCCTCTAGCCATTCCTGCTTAGCCATTTTGCACCTCTTGTCGATCTCATTTTTGAGGCGTTTGTATCCCTTTTTGCCTGCTTCATTTAGTGCATTTTTATATTTGCTCCTTTCATCGATTAAATTCAATACCTCTTGTGTTACCCAAGTATTTCTACTAGCCCTCGTCTTTTTACCTTCTTGATTCTCTGCTGCCTTCACTATTTCATCTCTCAAAGTCCCATGCTTCTCCTACTATATTCCTTTCCCCTGTTCTTATCAATCATTTGTCCTTTCATTTTATCCAGGTTTCAGCTTCGTAACTTCCTATCCTTTTACAGTTTCTTTCGTTTTAATCTTCAGTTCATACCCGATAGTTTGTGGCCAGAGTCCACATCTGCCGCTGGAAATGTCTTACAATTTAAAATCTGGGTCCGAAATCGTTGTCTTATCATTATGTAATTTGCCTGAAACCTTCTGGTATCTCCATGTCCACTCCATGTATACAACCTTCTTTCATGATTATTATACCAAATGTTAGCTGTGATTAAAATACGCTCTGCGCAAAATTCTACCAGGCGGCTTTCTCTTTTATTCCTTTCCCTCAGTCCATATCCAACAACTACTTTTCCTTCTCTTCCTGCTGTCGAATTCTAGTTCCTCTTGACTATTAAATTTTCATCTCTCTTAACTATCTGAATAATTTCTTTTATCTCATCATACATTTCTCCAGTCTTTTGAATATTGCTTCACATGAATATTAAATGAAACAAGAGTTATAACGAATTTGCTTTATTACAATAAAATGAATATCAAACAGTGGCAACCTGTGACAACATCAACATGATAAATCATAGATAAACACACACACACACACACATGAATGGCAACCTGAGGCAACTTTAATATCCTTGGCATATGTGATATAGAAGTCAGTGGAAAAGCTAACACCTTGCAAGAAATTTACTTATAATTGCGGGATGCTTAGAGATTGTCGCAAGGTTAGTGGAAGTAACTCATACTACAGAAAGGAAAAGCATCACACTTATGGGCGAAGTTGAAAGGAAACTGTTCATTACTGACCAAACGCGTGTTTTCAGAGTGAAGCCTGAAACAATCGGATTATGATAAAATCACGCTAATTTCCCAAGGCCTCTTGTGGCACAATCTCACCATAGTATTGCAGGTGGCGGTTCAGATGGCTATGTAATTGATCATCGGTCGAACCAACGACCCTTGCCAACGAGTAAGTCTAAATTATCTCGAAATGTCTCCAGCGCATCGGGTCAAGGGCGCTCTGCGACAGCTCTCAGTGTCAAAGTCTGACAGCGGAGGCTCTGGATCTTGTTCTTGATCTGAGCTGAAGAAGTCTTGTTTCCTGTCTGATTTCTAATCAATGTGAAGTAAAAGGAGACCTTCCATTGTAGCCTTTTCCCTCTCTCATAGTATTTGGTTGGCTTGCTCCGAATCTTCTGAGCACCGACCGAGCAAACTCCTCATTACAAAAATCTCGTCTCCTTACCCTGACTGGTTAACCATTGATTTGTGTCCTACTCTACAGAAAAAACTCATATCACACTCTCTCTCTCTCTGTATCTTTTTTCAGCCAGTGAGATACTCTGCCTCGTCTCTCTTTCTCACTTAGGAGTTCCTTTACGTTAGCCAACAGTGGCGGGTTTCACAGCAAATAGACATTGTTTGTCCTCAAAGTCTCTCACTATTTCAAAGTCCCAGGACTGAGCATTCCCCATCCATCACTGACGTGTTTATCTTTAGTTTTCGGTGCTTTTCTGGGAAAATGGCCAGCTCTCGCCATCTCACGTACGAAAGTGCGTTTCATTCCTGGTCGTAAAACTTTTGCCAGTCATTTCTCTTTGGTAGATGCTATCTGCATTTGTATACAGTGGCCCGAATTTCCGCGGCGCCTCTGCCTGTCAACAGCTTCTGTCCAGGGGCCAGTGACCTGTCAAACCACCTTCGCTGGGCGTTTCCTAGAACTTTTCCCTTGGGGGGGGGGGGGGGGGAGGTGACTCTCTTACGGCATCAACCAGTGTGCGTCACTGCTCATCACATCTCGGTGCTTTTAAGGTTTCCCACTGCTACATCATATGGAAACATGAATTAAAAGTAAGAAGCATCAAACGAAAAAACCACAAAGAACGAAAATCGTCTAGCTTGAAGGGGGAAACCAGATGGCGCTATGGTTGGCCCGCTAGATGGCGCTGCCATAGGTCAAACGGATATCAACTGCGTTCTTTAAAATAGGAACCCACATTTTTTATTACACATTCGTTTAGTACATGAAGAAATAAGAATGTTTTAGTTGAACCACTTTTTTCGCTTTGTGATACATGGCGCTGTAAGTCACAAACATATGGCTCACAATTTTAGACGAACAGTTGGTAACAGGTAGGTTTATTAAATTAAAATACAGAACGTAGGTACGTTTGAAATTTTATTTCGGCTGCTCCAATGTGATACATGTACCTCTGTGAACTTATCATTTCTGAGAACGCATGCTGTTACAGCGTGATTACCTGTAAATACCACATTCATGCAATAAATGCTCGAAATGATGTCCGTCAACCTCAATGCATTTGGCAATACGTGTAACGACATTCCTCTCAACAGCGAGTAGTTCGCCTTCCGTAAAGTTCGCAAATGCATCGAAAATGCGCTGACGCATGTTGTCAGGCGTTGTCGGTAGATCACGATAGCAAATATTCTTCAACTTTCCCCACAGAAAGAAATCCGGGGACGTCAGATCCGGTTAATGTGCGGGCCTTGGTATGGTGCTTCGACGACCAATCCACCTGTCATGAAATATGCTATTCAATACCGCTTCAACCGCACGCGAGCTATGTGCCGGATATCCATCATGTTGGAAGTACATCGCCATTCTGTCATGCAGTGAAACATCTTGTAGTAACATCGGTAGAACATTACGTAGGAAATCAGCATACATTGCACCATTTAGATTGACATCGATAAAATAGGGGCCAATTATCATTCTTCGCATAATGCCGCACCATACATTAACCCGCCAATGTCGCTGATGTTCCATTTGTCGCAGCCATCGTGGATTTTCCGCTGCCCCATAGTGCATATTATGCCGGTTTACGTTACCGTTGTTGGTGAATGGCGCTTCGTCGCAAAATAGAACGCGTGCAAAAAATCTGTCATCATCCCGTAATTTCTCTTGTGCCCAGTGGCAGAACGGTACACGACGTCCAAAGTCGTCGCCATGCAATTCCTGGTGCATAGAAATATGGTACGGGTGCAGTCGATGTTGATGTAGCATTCTCAACACCGACGTTTCTGAGATTCCCGATTCTCGCACAATTTGTGTGCTACTGATGTGTGGATTAGCCGGGACAGCAGCTAAAACACCTACTTGGGCATCATTTGTTGCAGGTTGTGGTTGACGTTTCACACGTGGCTGAACACTTCTTGTTTCCTTAAATAACGTAACTATCCGGCGAACGGTCCGGACACTTGGATGATGTCGTCCTGGATACCGAGCAGCATACATAGCACACGCCCGTTGGGCATTTTGTTCACAATAGCCATACATCAACACGATATCGACCTTTTCCGCAATTGATAAACGGACCATTTTAACACGGGTAATGTATCACGAAGCAAATACCGTCCGCACTGGCGGAATGTTACGTGATACCACGCACTTTTACATTTGTGACTATTACAGCGCCACCTATCACAAAGCGAAAAAGGTGGTCAAACTAAACATGCATATTTCTTCACGCACTACACGAATATGTAATAAAAAATGGGGTTCCTATTTTTAAAAACGCAGTTGATATCCGTTTGACCTATGGCAGCGCCATCTAGCGGGCCAACCATAGCGCCATCTGGTTTCCCCCTTCAAGCTAGACGAGTTTCGTTCTTTCTAGTTTTTTCGTTTGATGCTTATTTCGTGAGACATTTGGCCCGGTCACTATCAATGGACCACCCTGTATAATATTTAAAATAACATTTACCTCCGTTGATCCTAGACCTTTTCTCTAGTTACAAACGTGAGTAAAAACCATGGTTGTTATTTCAATTTTCAATAGAATGCATGAAATGTTGATTAATATTTGAACTATTATAATTATACTGACACACAGTTAATGAAAGTTAAATAACGGGCTCTGTCTTAATGCTAGATGACTTGGACACAAATATGGTCACCAGAATGCAATGTATGTTTCAGCTGAAAAGCTTGAAGTATCCCAGAATATTCCTATATAAGCATGGCACACAAACGAAATGGGAAACTCATCGATGTTGGATTGTTTTTGCAGTCTACATGTATTGCAGAACTATGTAAATTTTCGAGCCCTTTTGAGATTTATAAACTGAAAACAGAGATAGCATGAATTTTTTACTCTTGTTGAACTAATCATTACTCTTATCCGGTTTGGATTACACAATTTCATCAAAAGTACCAGGACACCTATTGGTGGGCACTACTATGAATGTGTCCACCTTTCGGTTTTATGGAGTTTTCTATTCTGCTGGAGATGTCTATGGAAGGGTGGCAGTTCGTTCTTTTTCAACAACCACTGGAGTCTGGAGATAAGTCGATGTTCTACTCATCCCAAACATTTTCCAGCAGATTAAATCCGAAACTCTGGGTAAGCCAGGAATGTTACTGTCCACAAACCATTGCCTCACAGATCCTGTTTCATGACAGGGTGCGTTCTCATGCTGATACAGGAAAATGTGTTCATATCCTTCTACATTTAGCGTCTCCCTAAGTGCAATAAGTGGACCGCCCCGTAACCACGAAAACTTCCCTGTACCGTAACACGATCTCCTCTGTACTAAACTGTTGGCACACATAAGATGGAAGTTAATGATCTCCAGGCGTTCTCCACAACTACACACTTCCATTCCATTTTCACAGGGTACAGCGTGATTCATCACTCCAAATAACTTGTTTCCAGTGATTCACTGTCCAATGGCTTCGATCTTTGTATCACCTTCCGACGGTACCTAACAGTTGTAGTGTAGTTGCTCTTCTAAACAACACCCCATACCGGCAAACTAGTTTCATCTTTACCTGCAGTTACTCGTAATTTAGGTACGTGAGCTATGCATGGCTCTGTTTAAAAAGCATAACTCGATGTCGTCATATGGTAAAGCCGCGTATATCTGCTTTCATGCCCCGCAGCTAATTCGCTTCAAATAATAGCCTGTCGCCGTGATCCTGCATTCAAATACTTCGCGCATTGACTAGAATTGTGAGTTAATAAAATACAGGTAAATGCAAAGTAAAATTCAAATGAATAATTTAACAACAATGCTCTATTCAACCATCTGTAACTCATGTAGACGGCAGAGAATTATGTTGAATAATGTTTATCCAAGAAAGGACATCACAAATAAACAAGAAGTGTTCTTACGAGGTTCATCTAAAATATAGAAAATAGCCTTATCAAATTCAGTAAGTTGCGTTGAGAGCGTTATGAGAATGGTAGTAAAATTCACCAAAGATATGCAAAAGTTAAGTCCATTTCATAATCACAATACATGAGATATTCACCAACTCAAAACAGTTCAGAGTTCAACATGATGATTTACAAATTAACAGACATGATACAAGGAACAGTAACTAATACTCTATCAATCCTCAGTTCTATATTACAAGCGGAAAAAGTTAGCTGCCTACTCTGGACCACATTCAAACCTCTCGATATATAAAGTCCCTCGAGAAATTAAGGTATGATAGTGATTGTTCACCGCCCAGAAGCTATCACCCACTCCATCAAAAACTACACTACACCACAGGTTGGTCTGCCTTCTTCCATAATGAACACCCAAGTGTCCAGAATCACCTTCTTGAGCTCTTTGCTCGGAAAAGTCCCAGCCTCTACTTGACTCACGTAGTGTGCTGATACAGTCGGCTTTTTCATTGGCTGAAGGCCGTACTCACGAAAAACACATCGTCTTTAAATTCTACAGTCACGATTTGACTCATCCTGACTACTTCCCGGGCGAAACTAATACATTACCTAAATAAATAAATGTTATAAATATTCGGTCACACTCAGATAATTCAACATGAATACGAGTAAAGGATTTTTTATAAATAAATAAGCTAGTATTCTTGCTCAAGTGTACTCACATTAAATGACAGCGAATTATCGTTAAATTTTATCTAAACAATTGAGGGGTTTGGCGCAAGAAGGAGGCAGCTCCACTTTTTGGCTCTGTTGAGTTGAACATTCTATCACACACAAAAAAAAAGCCCCTTCGTTTGGTGCAAGAAAGAGGCAACTCCACCCTCTAGTTTCAGAAAAATCCAGCAGTTGGAGCTGCCTGTACTCCGAGTTTGCATGAAAACAGAGGCAGCTCCGGGAGCTGCCTCGTTCTTCCCCCAAACAATAGCAGGAAGGAGGTTGTATTACGTATTGTTTAGCAGACCGGTGTAAACATAACGCGTTTCATATCACCGAAGTGGACCAGAGATTTATTTTCCACTCTTTTCACACGTTGAAGAAATTTTTTGTAAAGAAGCCTTACGTATCATTATCTAACAAGAAAAAAGGAAAATATTTAATCACTTAGCACAAAATATTCCTCTATGAACAGCCATACATCGGTAAAGGGATCATACAATGCAGTGCGACCGTAGGGATGACTGTCTTCGATAATGCGCAAATCTGCTACCAAGGACCTGCGAGTCTTATAACAATGGACCACCTTCGTTAAGCTTATGATTGTCTCCTCCCGCTTAAAGTCCAAAAGTTTAAAGATGTCAAAGAGCTGGCCAGAAAGTATGTTGCGCAAAACGAAATGTGGTTTTACGACCAGTTGACGTCAGATGCTTCAAAAGATTCTGAGGTGACTGAAGGGGAACTAGAAGACTGAAGAAGAACTGTAGAATTAATGTATTATGCCAATAATGTTGTACTTTCTTTATTAATAAATGCTTTTTAAACTGAAATATGATTAATTATGACGAAAATGGTCCTCCAAAGAGTTTTTCATTTACTTCAGAGCAAAACGGAGGCATCTCCAAAATTCAAAACTCTATTGCACGTACCTGAGTGCATGCATTTGTGTGTATTCTCGTCAGTAGTATTAGATACCACAAAGCCTAAAACAAGGCTGACAACTTTATCGTTTTGTTGAAAACTGAATTTTTAAAACGTTTTTTTTTAATTTGTCACAAACTGGAAGAAGTGGAGCTGCCTCCTTCTTTCACCAAACGCTTCAATTATTTTTCTCCTCTTGAGAGAAGCGTCTTTTGATTGTCTTTTCAATTGTGGTGTCTGCTAACACTTTCGATTGACCACTTTTAAATCAGCACAGTTTTTTAATAGTACTTGCAATCAACATTTAAATAAAGTTACTGGCAAAACAATAAACCGTTCGATTAAATATCTACTCAAATATAAAAATATTTGAGGTATTCATACCGTATTCATTTGCTGTGTAATTGTGGTAAATAGGATGTTCTGACAAACATTTGTGTAATAAAAAAGGTATAAAAAACTATACAAGTGAATAAATAAAATAGATACATATGAGTAGCTTTCTGGGATGATAGCTATCTTGCAATATTATCGCCTGAGATATCGTTTGATGAAATCGCATAGTGTGTTTAAAAGTTGTTATTCAGGGGGCTCACTGTGAAGAATGTTTATTTGCTGTGGGATATTAACATCCATAGTTTTAAAGATACTGAAATATTTTTGTCATTGGATACACCTCATTTTTGTGAGATCGCCAATGTTTTCAGGTTTATTGTAATACTTGACTGTGAAGTATTACAGATCCCGTAAGAGCTGTAAGAAGCCATCTTTCAGCTTGTCTGACACTCTGCCAATTCGTAAAGCATTTTCTGTTCTTTTAGGCGTCAAAATTCCCCGTACCGGGATTTTTGCTATCCCTGGCCACGTGATCATCCTTGTATCCGGTCTCTCCCGTACTACAATTTCACCATTCCTCGTACCAACTCCAGCCGGTCGATTCGCTCGCCTAGATACATCTAACGTTACAACCTGAAGTGTCGCTTAGCACTGAGTGCAGAATGTGTAGCTTGTGAAAAGCCGCTCGACCATTGCACAGCATTCTTTTCAAATCCTCGCACACAGTCATTGTGTCAGCTGGACTGCTGGCAGCACCTTGAAATTCACGAGTGATTCCTTTCGCTGATACGCGACTTTTTACAACCACCATCCGCAGTACTCAACTGTCCCTGTCCTTCAGTATTTGAGGTCTGCCTGGTCTTGGTTGAGTTGTTGCTGTTCCTCCGCGTTTCCATTTCACAATCACATCACCAGTAGTCGACTCGGGCAGCTTTACAAGGGTTGAACTGTCCCTTATACATTTGTTATGCAGGTGACGACCAATAATTAGTCTACGTTTTAAATGACAGAGCTCTTCTGATCGACCCAATCTGCTGTTACTGGTTCTCTACTGACAACACAATACCTCCTGTCTCCTTTTACACTGGCGGGTCTATCTCTTGCAACATCTAGCCGTCAATTCTGCATTACACAGGGGTGTCCGGACACCTCTGACCATATAGGGTATGCCTATACTCTCATTCAATTTTTTTGTAGTTTTTTTCCACGTGATTTAGAGCTGCATAAATACGATTAGTCCGCATAGAAGTCAAAGGCTAATGCTAACTTGATCACCTAAGCAAAAACTCCTTTTTGATCTCTCTGATAATGTGATTAAATAAATCTTGAATATTAATCAACAGTATGGTGTTCTCATCTGAAATGAAGTGCAGTAGGAAAACATATTAATACTTATGTCGACAGATGAAATGATAGATTTTATTTTGATAACTATAAAATAATGGCATCAAAAATGAACGATACAAATAATGAAATGTTATACAACTTGAAAAAAAAGAAAAAAATATGTTCATTATCTTCTCGCTCAACGCTAACTTAAAGAGATAAATTATTTAGTTTTAACGACATAAGAAAAACTTCCATACAACCTCTTTTTCGTTTATTGAGAAGCTGGTAGCAATTTTGCACAATGATAGCTAGACGAGAGAGCTTACTTTGTTTAAAGATCCTTAGGAAACATTTAAATAATCCCTTTTTCCATTTGGAATTTCGCTCATACGCCAAGCGTCGCTTGAGTGCAAATCTGCCGTTTTCACCTTCTATCATATCGTTACTAAACTATCTTACTAATGAGTTCTGGAAATCAAATGCGTAATCAGCTGTCGAGAAAGTACATTATTTGCAACAGAGCCCTTCCTCTCTGGCGCTCCAGACCGCGTGCATACGAAAGTCAACCAATTAGTGTGTGATCACAACTATGAAGAAACATAAGTGGCATATTTCTTTCAACAAAATCTACCACACTTTCGTTTTTCTTTGGCTATATTACTTGGCCCGCTGTTATCTGAAGGGATGACTCTTGCTGATCATGACCAGTTTTTCTTTCGATGGATGAAAAGATAGATGGATGATATAGGCGCCAAAAGCCAACCCTCACTATTGGAAACAACAGGTACCAAGGTTACATTACAACAAAACAGCTACTCGATGACTCTGTATCGTAACAGAATACGATTTCTCACTTGGATGACCGCTAGTCAGGCGTTTTTTCAACTAGGTGCAGTTATTACTCATTCAGTCAACGATTAATGCGAAAGAACTCTAAAAATGCATTGTTATTCCTTCGACAACCCCATGCCGATATCTGCCATCACTGCTGTCCATTCCAAGCCAAGAATTCCAAACATTGCGAGTAATATGTCCGCTATGCATAAATTAATTAGAGAGTTGGAGGTTTATTTGAGCGTGATGTTGCTGGGAAGTTGCCGCGAGGTAGCTGCGTCAGGTAGGTAATCAAGCGCTGAAGAGAGTTCCAAATCATTGCAGAAAGCTTGAGAGGAGATAGGGTGAAGAGCAGCAGACCGTTGGGCAAAAGCCGCATGGAGATCCAGGAGCAGGGGTAAACTCTGCTATCACGTGGTTGTGGACCCTAATCAATGTGGCGAGATGCTGTGTTAAAACTAAAGCTGTAAGTATTCACCAAAAACATTAAAATCATTTTCAGACAAGCTACAGCGTTGAAATCCCAGTAAAGAGATTAGTTCAATAAAAATATTACCATATTTATGCAACAAATATTAAGAAAGATATTAACATTTGTGTCTAAAATTGTCTGTAACAACAGCAACAAAAGCTACAGACACACTATAAATACGTACGACACAATGCCTGCTAGGGCTTCAAGTCAGACTAATTATTATGAATAAAATACTTAATAAATAATAACTGAGTACCAAAACAAAGAGTCCTTTATAGGTACACGAAAGATTAGCTTCAGCATGAAAGATTTGTACTATTTTTTCACTTTGTTTATCTCTGTTGAATAAGAAAATTTTAAGACAATGTGTATAAGGTGTAAGTTTGAGTAACGTAGTGAAGAAGCAGCGAGCTGAATAAAGTAATAAATTTAACTAGCGCTTACGATTCCGTTTTTTGTGAAATGTAAAATACATCTTAATGTGTAATATATAATGAAGTAATATCGATATGCAAATTGTTTAAACATGTATATTGTCTAAGAAGAAGCTGAGTAATACAATGGTGTAGTGGTTATGATACTGTTGCATGGAGGATCGTGAGTTCTAAACTCACTTGGACTCTACAGTTTTAATTTCTGTATTCGGTTCGATTACTTTCTAGAAGTATCCACAAATGTCAAGAATCATTTTAGTGGAATGTTCTGTAGCTGTATGTATACTGTGTGTGTTCTGGCCGGAGGCAGTTCGCTCCGCGCTCTTATACGTGCTAGTGCTGAATAAACTTTTGTAAGTGAAGTTGGTTTTCGTCATTCATCTAATTACACCTTCTTCTACGTGACATTATTCTAGTGGAGACGTCGGGTATTGGAACTTGTGATAGCGCACGTTATCTACGACACAGTCGCTCCCATCAGGCCATGACAGAGCCGCCGTTTACGTGGCGAGAAACCCCAGTTCGAGTCATATTCAACAGATCGCAGTCTACCGGGGAAAGAAGACGAAGAGGACGTTACGATGACAGCAACTGTGTGCCAGCACATGAAACATCCTTCCGGGTTCTCTGGCAACGATGGCCAAGATCCAAACAATTGGCTGAAGGTGTATCAGCGTATAGCCAAATTTAACAAATGAGGTGACACAGTGTGTTTGGCTAATGTATTTTTCTACTTGGAGGGCACTGCCAAGCAATGGTATGAGAACAACGAGAAGAAGTTCACAAGCTAGGAAGTATTCCAGGCTGAACTGCGCAAGTATTTCGGCGACACACGACAGAAGTGCAAGGCTGAAGATAAATTAAAGTACAGGCCTCAGAGTCCAAGAGAAACTACAGCATCCTACATTCAAGACGTATTGGAGCTGTGTAAAATAGTGGATCCTAGAATGAAGGAGGAAGATAAGGTTGCACATCTCATGAAGGGTGTTGATGAGGACACGTATCAAGCCCTACTCCTGAAGGAGGTTTCAAATGGTTCAAATGGCTCTGAGCACTATGGGACTTAACTGCTGAGGTCATCAGTCCCCTAGAACTTAGAACTACTTAAACCTATCTAACCTAAGGACATCACACACATCCATGCCCGAGGCAGGATTCGAACCTGCGACCGTAGCGCTCGCCCAGTTCCAGACTGTAGCGCCTAGAACCGCTCGGCCACCCAAGCCGGCAAGGAGGTTTCGACAGCAGGCGACTTCATAAAGTGGTGCCAGTGTATTGAGACAATGTATCGAAAAAGAATTACACCCCAGAAATTTGAAAGGTTTCCAAACGTCGTATCGATGTCTGTGATGGAGGAAGCAACTAATTTCACAAGTGTTCTTCATCAGATAGTGAGAGAGGAAGTTCAGAAGGCACTTAGATTGCAAGGCGAGCAAAAAACCGAGACGCTTCAAGAGGTCATAAGGGAGGAAGTGGAACAGACATTGAACTCAATCTCTCGTCCTTCATTTCCCTTTAAAACAGTAAAAAAGTCGAAACCCAGGCGAAGTTACGTTCCCACAATGCCGCATGAGGAACCTGTTTGGGCACCAAGGAAGACTGATGTCTGGAGGACCCAGGATAACCAACCAGTATGTTTCGACTGTGGACGACCGGGGCATGTGGTGCGCTATTGTCGAGAAAGGCGGCGGATATTTCATGACGCCCGCGCCAGAAGACAGCAGACCGATCTTAGCCGACGCCAACTTCGGGACGACGAAGATGAACAAGAAGATGTGGGTGCAGGACGACGTAAGTCACCATCGCCGCAAGCTAGCCGCTGGGGAGGACGCTCTCCACCATGACGATCAAGGTCTCCATCGCCGTTTAGAAGCTCCAACCGATCACCTAGTCGCCGCAACCAGGAAAACTAAAGGGTGCGACCTTCCTTGGAGGTGAGGCCGCTGAAGAGAAAAATCCTCCACCGTCGATCACTACAAAAATGATAGGAAACTACGTCGATATCCTCATGGATGGCCGACCAGCCCACGCTCTTGTGGTTTATGGAGCATCATATTCAGCCATTTCGGAGAATTACCGTCGCCAGTTGCAGAAAACCGTATTCTTCGACAGCAAAATATCTCTTTTGAAGGTGGCTAATGGGAAATATGTAAAACATACAGGAAGATGTACCATTCGTGTGGGTATAAGTGGCCATACACAGCCCTTAGAATTTATCGTCTTACAAGAGTGTAGTCATGACTTCATTCTCGGATAGGACTTTTTGAAACCTTCTCAGGCAATTATAGAGGTAGTCGCTCGAAGATTATGCTAGACGAGATGAGATACTATGGACAGGAAGATGCGCATCCGAGTGTGTGGAGACTATGTGTGCTGGATGAAGTGATCATTCCTGCAGTCAGCGCTAGATAGGTAGCTGTCACGTGTCATGTCATGGATCAACCTATGGATCTTGTAGTGGAATGTGAGAGAAGCATACCACTGAAGAATAACTTGGTCATCCCAGCCTCCGTCGTCTCGTTTAAGAACGGATTCAGTGAATTGTGAATAGTTAACTGTCGCCGAGAACCGCAGATCCTTCCAAGACGCATGTGTGTAGCAAACGCTGAGCCGTTAATTGAAGAACAGCTGAGTGTCATAGAAATTAGCGCTATGAGACAAGATGTTCTAGCTCGACTATCACCAGGTCTCACTAAGGAACAACAGAAGAAGCTGCTTGCCATCCTTCAAGAGTCCTCTGAGTTCTTCAATCCACAGGTGAAGAGCAAATTATACAAATCGACCGTGAAGCACAGGATTAGCACTGGAGAAAAATGGTTCAAATGGCTCTGAGCACTATGGGACTTAACTTCTAAGCTCATCAGTCCCCTAGAACTTAGAACTACTTAAACCTAACTAACCTAAGGACATCACACACATCCATGCCCGAGGCAGGATTCGAACCTGCGACCGTAGTGGTCGCGCGGTTCCAGACTGTAGCGCCTAGAACCGCTCGGCCACTACGGCCGGCAGCACTGGAGACCATCAACCAATAAACCAGAGGGCATACCGTGTGTCAGCAATGGAACGTCCAATAATTCGCGACGAGATAGAAAAAATGATGAAGAATGACATTATTCAGCCTTTGCAGAGCCCATGGTCGTCACCGGTGGTCCTCGTCAGGAAGAAGGATGGCGGTTGGCGCCTTTGTGTTGACTACAGGAAGCTTAATAAGATAACTAAAAAGGACGTTTACCCTCTTCCACGAATTGATGATTCACTAGATTGTCTGAAGGGGCCAAAGTTTTTCTCAGCCATGGACATGTACTCGGGATACTGGCAAATCGAAGTAGATGAGGCTGATCGTGAGAAAGTTGCATTCTTCACCCCTGAGGGCCTGTATAAGTTTAAGCTAATGCCGTTTGGTTTGTGTAATGCACCAGCAACTTTTCAACGGATGATGGGTAATCTTCTACGTCACCTGAAGTGGACGATGTGTCTTTGTTATTTAGATGACATTATATTTGACAAACATATAAAAAGGCTGAGAGCCGTTCTTAAGTGTCTCCAACAAAGTGGACTGAAACTTGATCCAAGAAAGTGTCTCTTTGGAGCAAAAGAAATCAAAATAATTGGACACCTTGTGTCAAACGAAGGTGTGCGGCCAGACCCAGAAAAGGTGGGATCTGTAACGGAATTTCCTATTCATAAAAGTATTAGAGATGTGAGAAGCTTCCTCGGATTATGATCTTATTACCGTCGTTTTTTCAAAGACTTTTGTATCAAAGCCAGGCCACTCCAAGAGTTGTTAAAAGCTGATGCTAAATTTATCTGGGGTGATGCTCATTTAGATTCTTTCGATGTGAAACGTCCCCTTTTGAACAATTATACAAGACTGTGCTTAAACTGACACACAATATTTTTAGGGCAACGCAATCTGAATTTCAAAAATCCCTACAAAAGAATGGCCCTGACTAACATTAACCTATACGTTTCACAAATCACTTACCTCACAAAAATCTTGGTTACTCGAGCTACTGCAATAAAGCAGGCGCCACTACTGCCAGCTAAATAAAAGATTCAAACTACTGAAGGCACTAACTACTGATAGGCATAGTTAGCAAATGAAAGAATTTAATACAGAACAAACACTGTATTTACCTTAATAGTCATAACTTATATGTAAACATGACATAGCTCAAGCAGAAAAAAATATTACACTAAAGACAATAATGCAGACAAGGGAAATGTATATTCACATCTTAATGTCTATGTAATTAAAGTGGTGCACCACAACTTATTCTACGAAAAATATTACAAAGTAGTTGAAAAGAAAATTATGTATGCAGTTACTGTTACTAGTCCCTTCTTGTTGTTCTTTCCTTTCCAAGCGCTCCTTTTTCGAAGAATGTGGCTCATAAAATTATTATTTAATAGATCTGTTGGCAGAAAGTGTTCACATTAGCAAATGCACTTAATTTTATTTTATAAAGCCAATGCTACAACACAGCTGGAAACCAGATATTAAACAAAATGAGCAATCTCTCAACTAGAAAGACAATAGATGTAAAATGTTTCCCATCATTTCATTAGGCATTTTAGTAAATATCATAAATTAAGAGCTCCACAGTGTAATCATATGTTTTCAAGTTTGAGCGTGTCGTATTTGCGATGCTTTCTACAAAGGAATGTCAATAGCGAGGATAATGGCCTCTCCTTTTTTTTTTTTCTCCACCTAATGGCTTTCTTTTGTCAGGCGGCTATCTCTCAGCTGTGCGCCCAAAACGCTTTATGTCAAGGTCACTTAGCTTTCTTACTGAAATATTTACGACAGCAGTTTCCGCTACAGTCGCAGTCTCATATAAAAATATTTCACAGGTCAAGAATTTTTGCGTTACAAATCTGTAGAAACAAAATCCTATTGATATAACAGAGTCCAAAAAATTTTCGTCGGCATTGTGGTACATTCACGCATTTACACACATTTCATAACTCTTAAAGTACGATTCTTGGTTTCCAACATCCATTTTCACAAGTCAGAGTCCCTAACCACTACTCATTATTCCTTACCTTATTACACATATACATATTCGTCAACACTTCTTCAGTATTTCATCATAATAAATATCTAGCATAATCAAATTCCTCATATAGCATCAGCTTATTGATCATAAACATACCTCAACAGCATAATACACATTGTCATCGTAATAATAACATCATAAAAACTCAGCCAAATCTCAAAAACGTCGTAACTTCCTGCAATAATTTCAAAACCTAAAAAAAATTCTACCTCAAACGTACTTTAAAAATCATGATCCCATACCAAATATTCATTCAAAGCTCTCATAATATCACAATGGTTCCGAAAAAATATGAGCATTTCACAAAGTACAGACAAAATACAATTTCATAAGTGTGAAGTTATCCAACTGTGTAATTACATAAACATCTGTCACTGATGTAGTAAAAAAGTTTCTTTCTCTGTTAAATGATCAGATAGCTGTGTAATTCTGTGTTAGAGAAATATGGTACCGATGTGTAAAGTTGTATAAGCAAATACCATATTAGCTAGGGCTCCTTGTGCTTGCCAAACACATGGTACACAAAGTAAGCGTGTACCCCCCTGAGGATTAATGTAATTATACCCTCAGGTGTTACAGATTACAACAATGGAATGAAATGTATTATGGAAAACCTTTGTATCATTGTACTTCAAATATCTTTAAAAATAAATGATTTAAGTACAAAATTAATCACTCAAATACGTGTCCTGTAGCGCTGAATGTATGTCTTGCTATAAGATAATCTCTGTGGAAATGTCGTAGTTATTGTCCTCTGTAAGCAAAGTTCTGCTGAAGCCAATGTACTTACCTCATGATACACCAAATTTCAAGTAAACCAAAATGTTGCATTAAAATCTCATTAGCAGTACTGGTAAATGTTCTAAGTATGTGAGCCTTATAGTCGTTACGTAATCGTGCAACTAACAAGCAAGAATGTATAAATAACAACACTGTGTCGTCTGTTCGCAATAACATTGCATTCGCAATTACTTGTCTAAGTTACCTATGTTCTTGACTGGATAGTTAGTTAGCTTTAAAACATAGTTGCATGTTAACAGTTTGTAAGTGTGACAAAGAGTACTAGTAACGTGAAGTGAAAAATTTTATAGCAAAGACTAAATTAAAAAACAGTTAATCTCTCAATAAATGGTATTACATGTGAGATGTGGTGTAACCCTTTGCTCTTCTCAGTTCGCAGAGTTTCAACTTGAATGCAATTATCATGCGGTATTCGTCCGTAAAGAATACTGGAATTTTGCTCAAGGTTAGCGTCAATGTTATTTTTCCCTGAGCCAGCGGGCGCAAGTGGCTGCCTGCGGTGCGAGTCATTGTCTGTTTCTTTGTTGGTGCGCGTCGTTATTGGGATTAGGAGACCTAACTTCTACAAATTCGCCTTGCCGAGAGGGCCCAGCCCTGTTTAAATCCCGCCAGTTCTGATGAAATTCACATCTGTCGTTACGATCACATTGTCTGTCGTCATGTCGGTAGTTCCTGTAGTTTCTTTCTTGTCGGTTAAGTGGTGGAGAATTTCTCCCTGAATTATCACTGCACGGTGGACCGTTGCGTCTGAAGTTATTCTGTCTCCCGTGATAATAATTATTTTGGTTCCCATATTGTCTGTTTCTCTAATTGTCTCTGTGATAGTCATTACCGCGGAGAGGTGATCTTTCCCTGTAATTATTGCTATTCTGCCAGCGGTTGTCATATGGATGGTGTCTGTTTTGGTCACGATTTGTGTTGTGAGAATAGCCTTGTCGTGTCCAGTTATTATTTCTTTCGTTGCGGAATTGTGACGGGTGTGACCTGTAATTGTTGTATTCCTGTTTTCGCGTTCCGTGATTTCCGCGATTGTCAGCGTCAATGTCCAGTTCTTGTAACAGTCCCTGAAAAGCTTCAATGTCGTCTTTGCAACGTCCTGCTAAAATAATATGTCGCAAATGTTCAGGCAGTTTGATTAAGCAAATGCGGATGAGTTCTGAGGGGCTGTATGGGTTTGACAGGTACTGATTCTTGTGCAACATGTCTTCAAAATATTTCACAAGACTGGAAAATTCAGATTGTTCGAAATGTTTCATCATCATGATGCTATGTTTTACTCGGTCTTGTGTAGCTTGAGACCAATATGCTGAGAGGAACGCATGGTAAAATTCTCCTTCACTGTGACAATCGTGAATGACCGATCGCATTCTTTCAGCTGGTTCATTCTCTAAGTAGCCACACATAAATTCTAATCTGTGCTCTAACGACCAGTTGGGAGGAAAACAATGAGAGAATTGATGGAGCCATGCTTGTGGATGAATGTCGTTGCCAGAATTCTTAAATGTTTTGAATTTACATGTAGTAATAAACAGCTTATAGTCAAAATCGTCGTGTCGGCGAGTAGCATATCGGTCATTGTTAGGTCGTGTCGGCGGTTCCATCTCAAAATTCGGTGCACCTTGCCAATTTCTTTCATAATTTCCAAAGTGTCCTGTGTTATTATCTTGTGGGTGATCCGTATTTCTAAGTCCCTTTCCCGTGTTGGAGCGCGAGTGTCCTCTGAAATATGAAATTTTTGTATTACTTGTGCCAACTGATCTTGTACTTCCCAGATTTCTCTTTTGTATTGCGTATTAATTTGATTCTGATTTTGTTTGAATTTCTTAATTTGTTCATACTCTTCAGTGTCAGTGAAGGCTACAGGTCTTGTGTCATTCAGATCATCATCTACCTTTGTAGAAAAGTTAGTGAACTGATCTGAAAGTTCGGCTACTTTATCTGATAATGAAATTATTTCCTCTGTGTGTTTCTCTGAACCAAGTTTCAGAGTGTCCATTTGTGTTGAAATCGTATCTACTGTGTCCTTTAAGTTTTCCTGAGTTTTTGCAAGTTGCGTAACCGAATCGGTAGATGCAACTGAGTCAATTTTAGCTTGCAAGGTCTCATGATTTTCATGAACAATAGTTTGCAGTTCTTTTATGGCTGCTTCGTGATTCTGTAATGCATTTTCATGGTGCGAAAAAATAGGTAGGAAATGATCACAAATTTGTGTTTTTACGTCATTACAGACTTTTTGACATTTCGATTCGATGTTATATAACTCAGTAGTTAAATCTTCACGTGTTTGTTCAAGCGTCGTGTCTAACTTTTGAAGATTTTGTTCCATTGTGTCTAACTTTTTAAGATTTTGTTCCACTGTGTCTAACTTTTTAAGATTTTGTGTCTAACTTTTGAAGCTTTTGCTGTGTTTGTCTCTGATTTTGTTCCATTGTGTCTAACTGTTGCTGTGTTTGTCTCTGATTTTGTTCCATTGTATCTAACTTTTCAAGCTTTTGTCCCATTTGTTGCATTAATTCTAATAACAATGCACTGGTGTCTGAAATATGTTCCTCAGTGCTTTTCGGCAGTGAATTTGCACCGGCAACATTCACATTTTGACAAGCGGAAAATGTGTCTTGACTCATTTGAGAAAACAGTGAGGACGCAAAACCTGAATCTACAGTATTTGCAAAATTGTGTACTGTCATTTCGGATTCCTGAGGCGAGCTGTTGCCGAGCGATCGATCGATAATGCTTCCCTGTTCACTACCTGTTTCACTGTCTACGCCATTGTTTGCAGCCCGCTCCATTTCCCTATGCACAGTTACCAAATTACTACTTTGAACGTCTGTTAATTCATTACACAGTGGTGCTGATAAGCTACGCTCGTCGTCACTATTATTTCTCAGTTTACTTTGGAGCCTAGTGTTACGTTTTTCACACGCCATTATTGTCACAATATTTCACACGATAACACAGAAAAGCACAATTTGAAGAGCAAAAATAAGAGAACACATTAACATAGCACTGAAAATAATATGTAGTTAAGTGCAAGCGCAGCTGCGAAATACTTGGTGCAAATCTACATGCATGCCACAACTGTTTTACTGTACAACAATGAAAGACTGCAACTACAAAGGAGATTCTCTCTACAATTACGCGCTAGCAATAAACAATAGATACACTAATTACACAAACTACAAGAAAAAAATCAGAAGATTCCAGTGAGGTATCCCCGGCTAAGGGTCGACATATGAAACGTCCCCTTTTGAACAATTGTACAAGACTGTGCTTCAACTGACACACAATATTTTTAGCGCAACGCAGTCTGACTTTCAAAAATCCCTACAAAAGAATGGCCCTGACTAACGTTAACCTATACGTTTCACAAATCACTTACCTCACAAAAATCTTGGTTACTCGAGCTACTGCAATAAAGCGAGCGACACTACTGCCAGCTAAATAAAAGATTCAAACTACTGAAGGCACTAACTACTGATAGGCATAGTTAGCAAATGAAAGAATTTAATACAGAACAAACACTGTATTTACCTTAATAGTCATAATATATATAGCAGTTCATGACAGTCTTACAAATTTCAAAACTCCGCCATCTCTCTCCCCACATCCATCACTGCTGGAGGCTCACCTCCAACTGCGCAACGCTATGCGCTGTTCACATCCAGCTGCCGCTGCCCAACACTACAATGGCAGACAACAATGCAAACTAGCCACAGACTGCACACAGCACAGCCAGTGATTTTCATACAGAGCGCTACGTGGCGTTACCAATAAGAAAACCTAAACAGCCTACTTACAGATGTGCTGCGAAAAACTTTGACGACGTCCCTGTATTTGGTCTGTATGGTGGGAGAGCACCTACAGAACTACACACAGATGCCAGTGGGTACGAGATCGGTCCTTTTCTGGTACAAAATTCGGATGGAAAAGAGAAAGTTATAGCCTATACTCCTAGGATAATTACAAAAGCCGAGAGAAACTACTCAACTACAGAAGGGAATGTCTTGCTGTGATCTGAGTCATGTACAGATTTCGACAGTATCTCTATGGAAGGCCATTCATAGTTGTTACAGACCATCATTCACTTTGTTGGCTGACAGGTCATAAGGATCCACAAGGACAACTCGCCAGGTGGGCACTACGTCTACTAGAGTACGACATTACCATTGCGTGCAAAACTGTAAGAAAACACCAAGATGCCGACTGTCTCTCAAGAAACGCTGTGCAAGACCATCAAGACTTTGATGAAATTAGTGACTGTCTCGCTGCACACCAGGATCTCTCTGCTGAGCAGAAGACGGACGCCAAGATATCTCAAATTATACTTGCCTTAAATCAGTCAGAGGATGTGAAAGGCAATTTAAGGTAGTTAATGGATTACTTTGCAAGAAAAACTTTGATCTGAAACTTCCTGGCATATTAAAACTGTATGCCGGACCGAGACTTAACTCGGGACCTTTGCCTTTCGCGGGCAAGTGCTCTACCATCTGAGCTACCCAAGCACAACTCACGCCCCGTCCACACAGCTTTACCTCCGCCAGTACCTCGTCTCCTACTTCCAAACCTGACAGAAGCTCTCCTGCGAACCTTGCAGAACTAGCACTCCTGGAAGAAAGGATATTGCGGAAACATGGCTTAGCCACAGCCTGGGGGATGTTTCCAGAATGCGATTTTCACTCTGCAGCGGAATGTGCGCTGATATGAAACTTCCTGGCAGATTAAAACTGTGTGCTGAACCGAGACTCGAACTCGGGACCTTTGCCAGGGACCTTACAGGAATTGAATCTGTGAGGATGAGGCGTGGGTCGTGCTTGGATAGCTCAGATGGTAGAGCACTTGCCCGCGAAAGGCAAAGGTCCCGAGTTCGTATCTCGGTCCAGCACACAGTTTTAATATGCCAGGAAGTTTCATATCAGCGCACACTCCGCTACAGAGTGAAAATCTCATTATGAAATCTTTGATCCGTTTGGAAAGAGGTGGCTACCAGTGATTCCTAAACACATGCGCTTAGATGTTCTACAGAAATTCCATGACACACTTGAGCCTGGACATTTAGGATTTTTGAGACCTACGATAGAACCCGCAAGAGATTTTTCTGGCCAGGTTTATTTAGTAGTGTCTGTCACTATGTGTCGCACTGTAGAGAGTACCAGAGGAGAAAGGCAGTTCCTCAGAAACCACCTCGCCGACTCATACCAATTCCGCCAGCCGAAACGCCTTTCCAGCGTTTTGGGATTGACCCCCTCGGACGAATTCAAACGTCTGCTAGTGGCAATAGATGGATTATTGTTTGCACTGGTTATCTGACACGCCACGCCATTACAAAAGCCGTGAAAACAGCCAAAGCATCCGAGGTAGCCAAATTCATCGTGGAAGACATAGTATTAAAACACGGTGCCCCAAGGTCGTTAATTACGTACCGAGGGAAAGTTTTTAAGTCGAATCTTGTGACAGAGGTAAACCGTCGGTGCAACATTACTCATCGCACGACGACTGCCTACCATTCGCAAACTAACGGGCTTACTGAACGCCTTAATAAGACATTGGCCGACATGTTCGTCAATGTTGAGCAGAGCAACTGCGATGAGGTGCTACCTCTCGTGACGTTTGCCTACAAAACCGCCAAACAAGACACCACAGGATTTACGCCATTTTTCCTGGTGCATGGGTGTGGGGCGACTACGACGATGGACACTGTGGTTCAGTTACATCCCGATGACGTGGACGACGACTACATCGGCCAGAGCTGAGAAAGCTTGGCAGTTAGCTCGACTCCACACGCTGCAGGCTCAAGAAAACGATCGCCGAAGGTATGACGCAAGCCACCGCCCTGTTGTCTACTAGCTGATGACCTCGTCTGGATCTTCACTCCTGTTCGGAAGGATGGTCTCTCTGAGAAGCTCCTCAGGCGCTACTTTGGACCTTATAAGGTTGTAAGGCAGTTGTCTGATGGTACTTATGAAGTTGAAGATTTCGACTCCGGCGAAAGACGACGAAAGATCAGAGATACGGTACACGTCCTTCGAATGAAGCCCTAAAAGGATCCTGCCACCCAGGGTAAATTCAAAGCTCCAGTGACAGGCAAAAAGCGGAAAGGTGAAGAAGAGGGTAGTGGCAAAAGAAGTTCTAAGAAGATCACCGCCAGGGTGAGCGTCAGTCATCGGTAGTCGGAGTATGCAGGACCAATGGCTCATTACCGGACTAGGACGACGTAACACCGAGACGCTCTTCTCTTAAGGATGGAGCATTGTCGCAGGAGAGTCTGAGTAACGCCGTGGTGTAGTGGTTATGGTACTAGACTGTTGAGTGGAGTGTACTGAATTCAAAACTCACCTGGATTGTACAATTTTAATTTCTCTATTCGGTTCCAGTACATTCCAGAAGTATCCACAAATGTCAAGAATCATTGTACTTGAATGTTCTGTAGCTGTATATATACTGTATGTGTAGTGGCCGGAGGCAGTTCGCTCCGCGCTCTTGTATGTGCAAGTGCTGAATAAACCTTCGTAAGTGAAGTTGGTGTTCGTCATTCTTCTAATTACACCTCCTTCTACGTGACAATATTATACGCATTTGAGATATTTAAAATTGTAAAAACTTACATCGACTGCAACGGTGTCCTAATTTCCAGATACACCGAAGTTGTTGGTCACGTGACAAAACTGATAAAGACATGTTGTACCCTAGGACGGTATCGCCAGTAGACCTAGAAATGCTCCCAGAAACCGAACCGCCTGTGTCAGTGACCAGCACACTGCCAGATAAGGGGATATGTTGAGTGGGTTGCGGCAAACACGGAAGCTATTGCAGCTCAGAGGAATGACTTGAGTGCCCAAGTCAGCAAGAGAAACACAGTAACATCATGGTAGCCCATAGGTGCCTCATGTTAGTGACAAACCAGAAGTTTGTAAGGAAGGCTAGGTACAACGCAAAAAACTGACAACAAGGTAAAAGGAGGACACATGATGTCATAGCCATCTCAGCCACCGCAGAGTGCATAGGAAGCGCCAACATAGTACCCCATTCTTCCTAATAAATGTCTCATTGCAAATTGCTGGCTGCGTGGGGTAGCCTTGCTGTCTAAGGCGTCTTGCCACGTGAGTGTGTTGTCCTTAGCGTAAGTTGGCTTAAGTTAGATTAAGTAGTGTGTAAGCCTTGGGGCCGATGATCTCAGCATTTTGATCTCATAGGAACTTACCACAAATATCCAAAAAAATTTGCAAATTTCTGAGTGCTGATTGCCGACTGGCCAGTCCATAGTATCAGCCATAGTGTCAGACGCAGCTATCCAGTGAGAAGGGATACTATGGAGGTCGACCCTCGGCGCGCCTAACTGCCTTTGATCCTCTGTGGAACAACGAGTTCCGAAGCCACTGTTGGCGGGGCTGGGGGGGGGGGGGGGGAGTGTGGCGAAGGCCACCATCACCGTCACCCTCCAGGTCTGGTGGAGGCTTGATCTATGTGACCCAGATGCTGTTCATCACCCACCTTCTAGTGGCTGAGCGCCACTGTTGCTCATTCCGTCCTTGTGACAGGCACTGATGCTGCTGACTCCTGTTTCCTAAATGGGGGCTGAGAGCCGACCTCTGTCGGTCAGCGAGTATGTCAGGCGTACCTGGGGCGTTGCTCCTGAGTGCAAATGTTCGACGTCCACAAGAGCACTTAGCAGATCGTTATGCAGAGCTGCAGACCACCGAATTCTGTGGTTGATGGCCACGCATGACGAAAACAGCCGCTACCCAACGCTTCGATGTGCTGCCAGTATTGCAAATCGCATGCCGGCCTTCCACCACTGACGAGGCGCTACTCTCTGACCCAACTGGCCTTGGCAGTATTTCAGTATTTCACAAGGCAGTGGAGTGGTAAAGGTGATTACAAATAACATTACATTGAAACAAATGCATAAAAATACACTTGGATTTGCCTGTCTCGTCCAACACTCGCGCTGGTCACAAAAATAGCAGACAAACGGAGATGATCCCATTTCTTTAAAAATGTGGTCAAAATTCTAAATAGATTAGTAGCTCAAATGGCAAAATGTCACCCAGTCTGATCACCCGGGCAATAGGTTTGTGGAGAATGGAAGTGGTATGTGATGGCAGCACATTCTATAGTTCTTTCCTTTCTGAAATATTTTTTTCAGCAGGTTGCTTGAATCGTATGAGCCAACTGTGCTCTGAAGCCTGTTGCCCCCTTCCCCCCTTCTGTCCAGGATCTATTTAAGTTCTTGTGATATCGTAATAACTGAAGCTTTGTTGTGGTTATCCTCAAGTTTAAATTGTAGAAACAGTTACATAAAAAATTAGTTTTTCTTTATTTTAGAAACAGTTCTTACCTTGATTTTGGAAATAGTTGTTTACAGACAGTATTTTAATGTTGGTTTGTGTAATGTTTCCGTAATATGAGTAGTTTAGCGATATTTACTTTGGAAAATGTCTAGCGATTGTCATTTTGTACTATATATCCGTGTATAAGGATGGCTCACTTGTGGAATGGCAATATATCATGTCTTCAAGTGTTCTGCTTGAAATCTCTTACTCATAGTATTCTTCGAACAGTGAATCCAACCATCACAACTCTAATCCATTTTTAAATAAACCAGAATGTTTGTTATACATTATAGAGGGTTTATTAGCATCAAATAGTATATAACCATATCATCATGCATAAATGCAAACTCATTTATAAGGTCTCATAGATGTATAGTTGAAGTCAATGTGTGAACAAATGTTAAGGTCCTAAATCTCCAAAACTATAGCTCATGGTACTTTCGTATTCTTTTTTTTCTTTTTTGGAAATAAATTTGCGTGATATTGTTTCAGGTTGACTGTCGAAATTGTAAGGCATCCGGATTTTATGGACCTTACATGAGCTTGATCCATAATGACAGTTCGATACAGTATGAGATCCTCAGAAAATAATAATTACATTATATCAACAAAAGGCAATTGCAGTTAATCTCATGTACCAAAAACTATCAAAACATTATCTACCAATAGATGGACAGGGTCATGAATAAACAGGTTAAAGTGAAATGCATTTTTGAGACGAACTGAGAAGGTGGTTAGTGGGATTGGAAAACCCCATTTAACAATAGGATGGCGAGCTTCAGTACAGAAAGGGATGTGGCCAGAACAATATATTATTCCTTTTAACGTAAATACGGCTGGGACTGAGGGTAAGTGGCTGTACAGCGTTAACAGGGCTAGGCTGTGACCCAGCAAGAAAAAAAAATTCACCCCTAGCGATATGGTGATTGGCTAAAGCCATACCGGGCGATGCAGACGCGACACGGTGCGGAGACCCCCTTTATATGAAAGCAATTTGAGAACTAAAATGGCTATATCTCTCTCTCGTGTAGTGGTGGACCGTACAAATGTGTGGAAATAAGCGAGAGTGTTGAGAGCTTTGCTTTCTTTAAAGTGAGAATGATATGCTTCACGTATTGTGGCGACAGATTGCAAAGAGGTAGGTAATTATTCGTGCAGGAATTTTTGCAGGCAAAGAAATTGTGCACATCACTCCAATCCTTAGCGAGTGTGCAATAGCCATTATTTTGACTAGTGAAAGATTAACATTCTATGGAATGCAGGAAAGTTGAGACTGAGTGATTTCAGTCAAGGCCAGAGTAGGGAATTAGCGTTTCAGATGCAGCACGGAGACAACGCAGTTGCAGATGCCACTTGGTAAGGTATCATCGTGCATTAGGCCACAGTAAATGTTGAGTCTAGAATTGCTCGCTCCAGCTACAACAACGTAGATGTAAATGAGTTGATGAAGATTTTCAATCATTCTTGCCTGTGATAAAGAATTTTATGTGTTTAGATAACGATTTTAATAATCGTCAATTCAATATGTCCAAGAGTTAAATATTTTATTATTGAGTGTCAAAAGTAATTGAACATGATTATTGTGTATCACTTGATTCCCGAAAGCACAGTTGATAAATTATATATAGCATAAAAAGGGAATAGCTGTTTTGTCTTTCTAGAATAGACCCCAAACTTTCACCTTTATTAATTCATGCATTCTAGTTATGTGACAGCAGCATTTCTAACGAATTTTGTTATGATCCACATCTGATATTAGTTGCCTTACAGGGTCAAGTTCATATTTATTTAGAATATCTGTTTAACACCCTGGGCTTGAGAAGACAGTTCAGATGTTTTGTCCATTTGCATGCTAAGTGGTAAGCTATGTTTGCACACATTGGTACTCTCACTGTGCAGATACAAAGGTTGGAACATGACAAAATGTTAATTTAAAAAGAAGTTCCTCATTACATAAGGAAACTGAAGAATTTTAATGAAATGAAAGATACTTTAATAAAATTTTAGATTTAATTGAGGAACTTGGGATACTTTAATGTGTCGAAGGAATTCCAACTTGGTTTCAGATAAGTCATAAATTTAAATACAAGATTGTAGTAGGAGAAAGATAACTGTTGTTGAAAGAGCTTTGAACCTGTTTAAATTTTAAGTTATTCAACCCAACTTTAAATTCTGCCGCTCTGTGACTGTGAACCTTCTATTAGAAGTCTGAGCTGCGTTTTGTTAGAAAAGAGGCAATAAATTTTATTAGAATTTTAATTAGTTTGGCAATAAAGTGAATTTATCATATTGCCAAATAAAAAAATATGTAATTGTGCATTTGCGTATTTCTTTATATATACGAGGGTCGTCCACAAAGTAAGTTCCGTTTCTATTTCTATCCGCGGCAGTGATACGGTAGCAGTTCCGAGCATGTGTGGCAGTAACTCTGACTCAAGGAGAAGACATGTACGCCATTTTCAGATCGCTGTTGTCGACGTGTGATTTGTAGTGCTTCTTTATAATGTGAACCATAATTGAAATTGCCGCCGCGTGTGGAATCAGATGTGTGATTAGTTTTCTAAATGTAAGGGAAGCTAAACCAAAGGAAATTCATTGGAAAATCTGTGAGGTTTATGGACAAAGTGCTATGGTTGATTCAATGGTTAGAAGATGGGTCAGACTGTTCAATGCAGGACGTGATGAAGTGCACGATGAACAACGAAGTGGACATCCATCTGTGGTTACTGATGAACTGGTTCGCACAGTTGAAGAGTAGATTAAGCACAACCGTAAGTTTACACTTAGTACCCTTGCTATGGAAGTTCCACAAATCTCACGATAACTAACTCATGAAATTGTTACTGAAAAACTGAAATTTCGAAAACTTTGCTCACGTTGGGTACCCAAAATTCTCACTGAACAACACAAAAAACAACAGATGGACAGTACACTTCAGTTTTTGACACGCTACAATGAAGAAGGCGATGGTTTTCTTTCTCGGATAGTCATGGGGGATGAAACTTGGGTATTGTACGACACACCTACAACAAAACGGCAATCAATGGAGTGGAGGCACTCTTCATCCCCAACAAGCGTTAAGCCTAAGCAAATCTCAACACGTTGAAAAGTCATGTGCACCGTTTTTTGGGATAGAAAAGTCTGCGGGCTTTCAAAAAAAATTAATGGTGGCCCTCAACTACTTACCACAAGACTCAGAGTTGAAATATTAAGAGTTTTTGCTGGTTTCGTTATCTAGGGGCTGGGATACGTAGCTGCTACATCACAAGACAAATACTGTTGAATCTGCAGTATACAATATTAATATATACATGATTCGAATGGTCGAAGGTTCCTATCACTTTGCAATTGTGAATTTTGAATGTAACCTAGAAATTTATAAATGAAAGATTGCTATTAAATAAAATCTGCAGGTACTATTTTTAACGACTTTGAATGATGAGTAAGATAGCAGAAGTACCTTTAAGAATGCCGTTTATTACTGCAAAACACTTATTGGTGTCGATAGTCCAGCAATTAAATAAAATATAAGTTGAATAATAGGGAAACAATAGATTCCTACTTCACGTAATTAGTTATGAACAACAACATAGAACGCGAGTTATTCATGTCTAAGTGCATACTACGTCTTCACTGCAGAAGCCAAGGAAATCTCACAAGTGCACAAGTCGGCACTACGAAATATTTCTATCTACCACGACCATGCGCAAATTGCTCAACACTCTCCAAGTATTTCCTTTGACTGTCCATCGTGCCTTCCCATCCAGCACTCTCCGTGTCCTGTGCGCACCCCATGCTCCTCACCCACTTCCATAAAGCAGTAAGAGGGCTGTGATTGGTTAAAGCAGTCCCGCCATGTCTCCAAGCCAACGCACACTCACAAACATATTGAAACACATACGAAATACTGGATTTACATTTAAATAACTTGAAATTAAATAAATATTCCTACGGCTGGACCATAAACACGCTCTAACACACATTATTAAACAAATTAAATAAACATATATCAGAGGAACAGAAACAAAAGTAGGCCAGTAGCATAATGTCTCTGTGCTTTCTAAAACACAGTAAATATTTGACCAATTTCTCCTTGAATACTATATATCGGATATAAACAAAGACATCGACGTATAAATACAGGGCTATTACAAATGATTGGAGCGATTTCATAAATTCACTGTAGCTCCATTCATTGACTTATGGTCACGACACACTACAGATACGTAGAAAAACTCATAAAGTTTTGTTCGGCTGAAGCCGCACTTCAGGTTTCTGCCACCAGAGCGCTCGAGAGCACAGTGAGACAAAATGGCGACAGGAGCCGAGAAAGCGTATGTCGTGCTTGAAATGCACTCACATCAGTCAGTCATAACAGTGCAACGACACTTCAGGACGAAGTTCAACAAAGATCCACCAACTGCTAACTCTATTCGGCGATGGTATGCGCAGTTTAAAGCTTCTGGATGCCTCTGTAAGGGGAAATCAACGGGTCGGCCTGCAGTGAGCGAAGAAACGGTTGAACGCGTGCGGGCAAGTTTCACGCGTAGCCCGCGGAAGTCGACGGATAAAGCAAGCAGGGAGCTAAACGTACCACAGCCGACGGTTTGGAAAATCTTACGGAAAAGGCTAAAGCAGAAGCCTTACCGTTTACAATTGTTACAAGCCCTGACACCCGATGACAAAGTCAAACGCTTTGAATTTTCGGCGCGGTTGCAACAGCTCATGGAAGAGGATGCGTTCTGTGCAAAGCTTGTTTTCAGTGATAAAGCAACATTTTTTCTTAATGGTGAAGTGAACAGACACAATTTGCGAATCTGGGCGGTAGAGAATCCTTACGCATTCGTGCAGCAAATTCGCAATTCACCAAAAGTTAACGTGTTTTGTGCAATCTCATGGTTTAAAGTTTACGGCCCCTTTTTCTTCTGCGAAAAACACGTTACAGGACACGTGTATCTGGACATGCTGGAAAATTGGCTCATGCCACAACTGGAGACCGACTTCATCTTTCAACAGGATGGTGCTCCACCGCACTTCCATCATGATGTTCGGCATTTCTTAAACAGGAGATTGGAAAACCGATGGATCGGTCGTGGTGGAGATCATGATCAGCAATTCATGTCATGGCCTCCATGCTCTCCCGACTTAACCCCATGCGATTTCTTTCTGTGGGGTTATGTGAAAGATTCAGTGTTTAAACCTCCTCTACCAAGAAATGTGCCAGAACTGCGAGCTCGCATCAACGATGCTTTCGAGCTCATTGATGGGGACATGCTGCGCCGAGTGTGGGAGGAACTTGATTATCAACTTGATGTCTGCCGAATCACTAAAGGGGCACATATCGAACATTTGTAAATGCCTAAAAAAACTTTTTGAGTTTTTGTATGTGTGTGCAAAGCATTGTGAAAATATCTCAGATAATAAAGTTATTGTAAAGCTGTGAAATCGCTTCAATCATTTGTAATAACCCTGTATATTTATAAGCACGCAGCTACCGTTTTTTCGTGTAACTGTGGAGTACTTATGACCTAATGCGATTGATAGTAATTGGCCACTTTGACCTCCAATAACTCATGTGCTATTCAAGTTACATACCTGTAATTCATACCTATTTAGGTTTACACTAATAGCTTTCTAAAGAAACGTCGATCGACAAAATCGGATGAACTGTTTAGACGTTGGAAACTGGTTGCTGGGTGTTACTTGTATAGTTTACAGTCAGATACTAAACTTTAAACTAATCAAGATATTGCAAATCTGATTACACCATCAGAATCATCCAAATAATGGTAATGTACATGTTTCTTTTTAAGGTATCAAGATTCCTCTGACCATTATTAATTTCTACATGAAATGTGAAATGTCAGCCATTATGGTTTCACAAAGTCCGCCATCTTTGGCACTCCCAGCATACAAATCTCCTTCATCGACACAAAGCACAGTCCTCATCACAGCATCAACATGGAATTCCCAGCCACGTGGTCGGCCTGGACCATGCGCTGGTGCTACCCCTCTTGCTCCAGGTAATGTTCGGCAGCAGGCGGTTGCTCACGAGCCCCGAGCGGCCCGTGCGGTCACGCCAACTCCCAACTTAGAACATTTTCAGGGTGCCACAACTCGCCCATTGGGTCACAAAGCATTTTGCTGATTGATTTCTTACCACGAGGCCAAACAATCAATGCACATGGTTACAGCGAGACCATTAAGAAATTGCGCCGCACGAAACATAAAAAGCGCAGAGGATTACTGTCAAAAGGTGTTGCTTTTTTCCACGATAATGGCCGACCTCACACGGCGAATATGACCAAACAACTCTTACGGGAATTTCACTGGGATCCATTTGATCATCCTCTGTACCTTGCTCCTAGCGACTTTCATCTCTTCTTAAATCTAAAATCTGTTCTTGGTGGTCAAAACTTCAACGATACTGAAGAGCTGAGAGAACGTGTTACCACATTGTTGAATATACAGGCAGCAACCTTCTATGAAAAAGGAATACAAAATTTCGGAAGCTGTGTAGAAAAGTAATTTAACAGTTGTAGATTTTTGTACAATAAGGATTAAGGAAAGGCAAACCTAGCATTTGTGGACTTAGAGAAAGCTTTTAACAATGTTGATTGGAATATTCTGTTTCAAATTCTGAAGGTGGCAGAGCTAAAATACAGGTAGCGGAAGGCTATTTACAATTTGTAAGGAAACCAGACGGCAGTTATAAGAGTTGAGGGGCATGAAAGGGAAGCAGTGTTTGGGAAGGGAGTGAGACAGGGTTGTAGCCTACCCCAATGTTATTCAATCTGTATATTGAGCAAGCAGTGAAGGAAACAAAAGAAAAATTCAGACTAGGAATTAAAAACCATGGAGAAGAAATTAAAACTTTGCGGTTTGCCGATGACATTGTAATTTTGTTAGCGACAGCAAAGGACCTGGAAGAGCAGATGAACGGAGTGGGCAGTGTCTTGAAAGAAGGATGCAAGAAGAACATCAACAAAAGTAAAACGAGAGTAATGGAGTGTAGTCGAATTAAAGCAGGTGATGATGAGGGAATTAGATTAGGAAATGAGACACTTAAAGTAGTAAATGAATTTTGCTATTTGTGGAGCAAAATAACTGATGATGGTCGAAGGAGAGACGATATAAAATGCAGACTGGCAATGGCAAGGAAAGCGTTTCTGAAGAAGGGAAATTTGTTAACATCGAGTATAGATTTAAGTGTCAGGAAGTCGTTCCTGAAAGTATTTGTGTGGAGTGTAACCATGTATGGAAGTGAAACATGGACGATAAATAGTTTAGGCAAGAAGAGAATAGAAGCTTTCGAAATGTGGTGCTACAGAAGAATGCTGAAGATTAGATGGGTACACCACATAACTAATGAGGAGGTATTGAGTAAAATTGGGGAGAAGAGAAATTTGTGGCACAACTTGAGTAGAAGAAGGGATCAGTTGGTAGGACATGTTCTGAGCCATCAAGGGATTACCAATTTAGTATTGGAGGGCAGCATGGATGGTAAAAATCGTAAAGGGAGACCAAGAGATGAATACACTGAGCAGATTCAGAAGGATGTAGGTTGCGGTAGGTACAGGGAGATGAAGAAGCTTGCACAGGATGAGTAGCATGGAGAGCTGCATCAAACCAGTCTCAGGACTGAAGACCATAACAACAATAACATCTGTACATGTTTGTTTTACACAACCTAACTAAACTTACTTTGTGGACATACCTCATGTATAGCTGATGACAAACCTTATGCTATGAAATATCAAAAACAAGAAGGAAGTGGTTTTTGTTACTACACCAATTACACAAATTGACACTAAAAGGATCGAATCATATACTGAGGAAATATTATCATAAAAATGTGTAAAAAAGAGGTTGAAGAAATTGAAAGGAATTTTCTGAAATTGAAGACATGAGACCATTAACATCTAAAGAACAATTGAGACATGGAAGATCTGACATAATAGATTATGTAGACATTATCATATAAAAAATAATGAAGAATTTCGTTAAATGATAAATTAGCAGGAAAATATATAAATCCTTTATGTAATAGATGCATTTTACAGCTGAAGAATCCTAATTTTGTACCTATTTATTTACATAGTCTGTCAGGATACAACTCTCATTTGTTCATAAAAACTTGTTTGTAATAAAAAGCAATAGATTTGATAGTCAACAATGAAGGAAGATACATTAGTTATGGAACGATGAGAGAAAATTTGAAGATGAGCTTTCTTGGCACATTTAGATTTATGGCTTCAAGTCTTGACAAACGTTCATCAAATTTGAGGACGAAATGTTAGAAAATTTTTCCCCTTAAAGTTTTTTCAATCTAGTGATCGGAAAAGTTGTCTATTCATATGCTTACATGGATTCTTGGAAGAATTTTGAAGACATTGCTTCCAGCAAAAAAAGAATTTTATAGAAAACCAAATGACTGTGAAATAAGTGAGGAAGTTATACACACGTAAAATTTGTTTGGAAAAAATTTAATATAAAAAGTCTTGCTGAATATCATGGTCTTTATCTTAACACTCATGTTTTGTTAATGGCTGATGTACTCGAAAATTTTAGAAAAACTTATGTAAAAGCATACAATTTGGACTCATTTTGTCATAATAATGCACCTGATTTATATTAGGATACAATACTAAAAGTGTCTGGACAACTTCTTGAATTATTACATGATTACATTATGATTCTAATGGTAGAAAAAGGAATAAGATCTGGCACATGCCAGTGTTGTAAAAGATACATGAAGGTGAATAATAAATATATGAAAGACTAGAATGTAAAAAAGTTATCAAATTATGTAGCATATTTAGATGTATAGAATATGCATAGTTACGCTATGAGTGAATTTTTGCCATATGCTGGATTTGAATGGAATGATAAAGAAGCTCTTGATTCTGAAGAAATAAGTGAGATGTCAGACACCTCTGGAATTGGATATTTATTTGAATTACATCTAGAGTGACCTAGAGAACTACATGATTTTCATACAGATATATCATTAGCTTCTGAAAATAAAATTGTGCCTGGTGCTAAAGTTATTGACTGTTCTGGATGACAAAATTTATTATGCAGTTAACAATAGAGACCTTAAGTAGTATCTGTCTTTAGGAATGAAGGTAACAAAAATACACAGAGTTTTAGAATTTCAACACTCTGGTTGAAAAAAAATACATAAAATCCAATACAGAAATGAGGATGAAAGCAAAGAATGATTTTCTACATGTTATTGTTGTGGACATCTTCAGTCCAAAGACTGGTTTTATGCAGCTGTCCATGCTACTCTATCCTGTGCAGTTACTCATATTTGAGTAACTATTGCAACTTACATCCCTCTGAATCTGCTTACGGTCTTCATCTCTTGGTCTCATTCTACGATTTTTAGCCCCACACCTAACTCCAGTACTAAATTGGTGATCCCTTGATGCCCCAGAACGTGTCTTACTAAATGAGCAGGCTGCACCACAAATCTCTCTTCTCCTCAATTCTATTCAGTACCTCCTCCTTAGTCACATGATCTACCCAACTAATCTTGAGCATTCTTCAGTAGCACAACATTTCAAAACCTTCTATTCTCTTTTTGTCTAAACTGTTTATTGTCCATGTTTTACTTTCATACATGGCTACACTGCATACAAACACTTTCAGAAAGGACTTCCTGACACTTAAATCTGTACTCTATGTCAACAAATTTCTCTTCTTCAGATGCACTTTTCTTATCATTGCCAGTCTACATTTTATGTCCTATTTACTTCGACCATCATCATTTATTTTGCTTCTCAAATAGCAAAACTCATTTACTACTTTAAGTGCCTCATTTCCCAATCTAATACCCTCAGCAGCACCTGATTTAATTCGATTACATTCCATTATCCTCGTTTTACTTTCGTTGCTGTTCATCTTATATCTTCCTTTCAAGATTCTTTATTCATGAAGAGGCAAAGTTAGTTCACTTTGCTGATGATACAAGTATAGTAATCACACCTGGCAAACAAGAATTAACTGATGAAATTGTCAATACTGTCTTTCAGAAAATTACTAAGTGGTTCTTTGTAAACGGACTCTCACTGAATTTTGATAAGACACAGTACATACAGTTCCGTACAGTGAATGGTATGACGCCATTAATAAATATAGACCTTAATCAGAAGCATATAGCTAAGGTAGAATATTCCAGATTTTTAGGTGTGTTCATTGATGAGAGATTAAATTGGAAGAAACACATTGATGATCTGCTGAAACGTTTGAGTTCAGCTATTTATGCAATAAGGGTCATTGCAAATTTTGGTGATAAACATCTTAGTAAATTAGCTTGCTACGCCTATTTTCACTCATTGCCTTCATATGGTATCATATTTTGGGGTAATTCATCACTGAGGAATAAAGTATTTATTTCACAAAAGCATATAATCAGAATAATAGCTGGCATCCACCCAAGATCATCCTGCAGACATTTATTTAAGGATCTAGGGATATTCACAGTAGCTTCTCAGTATATATACTGTCTTATGAAATTTGTTATTAACAACCAAACCCAATTCAAAAGTAATAGCAATGTGTATAACTACAATACTAGGAGAAAGGATGATCTTCACTATTCCAGATTAAATATAACTTTGGCACAGAAAGGGGTGAATTATATGCCACTAAAGTCTTTGGTCACTTAGCAAATAGTATCAAAAGTCTGGCAGATAACCAACAAGTATTTAAGAAGAAATTAAAAGAATTTCTGAACGACAACTCCTTCTACTCCATAGAGGAATTTTTAGATATAAATTAAGAAAAAAAAATATTAAAAAGAAATTAAAAAATTTTTAAAAATACACAAAAAATAAAAAGTTGTTATATTAACTTAAGTATGTTTTTAAATTAACTTAATTATGTCATGTATTGGAAAATTTGACTCATTCCACATCATTACGAAATATCGTATTCATGATCCATGGAACTAGTATTAATCTAATCTAATCTAATCTCTAATCTGATACTGTCCATTCCATTCAACTGTTCTTCCAAATTCTTTACTGTCTCTGACAGAATTACAATGTCAAATGTCATTGGCAAACCCCATGTTTTTATTTCTTCTCCCTGGACTTTGCTTCCTGCTCCATATTTTTCATTTGTTTGCTTTACTGCTGATTCAATATGTAGATTGAATAACATCAGGGATAGGCTACAACCTTGTCTCACACCCTTCTCAACCACTGCTTCCCTTTCGTGCCCATCGACTGTTATAACTGCCATTTGATTCCTCTGCAATTTGTAAATGGCCTTTTGCTCCCTGTATTTTACCCCTGCCACCTTTAGAATTTGAAAGAAAGTATTCCCAGCCAACATTGTCAAAGATTTCTCTCTGTCTAAAAATGCTAGAAACGTAGGTTTGCCTTTCCTTAACCTATCTTCCGTGTGAAGTAGTAGGGCCAGTAGTGCCTTGTGTGTTCCTACATTTCTTCGAAATCCAAACTGACCTTCCCAAGATCGGCTTCTAACAGTTTTTCCATTTTTCTGTGAAGGAGTCGTGTTTGTATTTAGTAGTTATGACTTATTAAACTGATAGTTCGGTAATTATCACGCCTATCAACACCTGCTTTCTTTGGAATTGGGATTATATTCTTCTTCTTGAAGTCTGAGGATATTTCGCCTGTCTCATACATCTTGCTCACCAGATGGAAAGGCATGGCTGGCTTTCCCAAGACAATCAGTAGCTCTAACAGAATGTTGTCTACTCCTGGGACCATGTTTCTACTTAGGTCTTTCAGTGCACTGTCAAATTCTTCAAACAGCATCATACCTCCTATCTCATCTTTATCTATACCCTTTTCCATTTCCATAACATTGTTCTCAAGTACATCTCAATTGCATAGATCCCCTGTGTACTCCTTTCACCTTTCTGCTTTCCCTTCTTTGCTTAGGACTGGTTTTACATCTGAGCTGTTGATATTCATACAGGTGGTTCTCTTTTCTCCAAGAGTCTGTTTAATGTTCCTGTAGGCGACATCAATCTTATCCCTAGTGACATATGCTTCTACATCCTTACATTTGGCCTTTAGCAATTCCTGCATAGAGATTTTGCACTTCCTGAAGATCTCATTTTTTAGACGTTTGTATCCCCTTTCGAGTAAATTCAATATCTCTTGTGTTACCCAAGGATTTCTACTAGCCCTCATCTTTTTACACATTTGATTATCTGCTGCCTTCACTGTTTCACCTCTCAGAGCTACCCATTCTTCTTTTACTGTATTCCTTCCCCCTCTCCTTGTCAATCGTTCCCTACTGCTCCCTCAGAAAGTCTCTACAGCCTATGGCTCTTTCAGTTTATCTAGTTTCCATCTCCTTAAATTCGTGACTCTTTGCAGTTTCTTCATTTTTAATTTGCTGTTCATAACCAATAAATTGTGGTCAGAATTCACATCTGCTGCTGGAAATGTACAATTTAAAGTATGGTTCCTAAACCTCTGTTCAACCAATATATAATCAATCTGAAACCTTCTGGTGTCTCCAGGTCTCTTTCACATGATTCTTAAACCAAGTGTTACCTATGATTAAATTAAGCTCTGTGCAAAATTCTACCAGGCGGCTTCCTCTTTCATTCCTTTCCTCAGTCCATATTCACCTACTACTTTTCCTTCTCTTCCCTTTCCTACTATCGAATTCCAGTTCCCCATGACTATTAAATTTTCAGCTCCCATAATTATCAGAATAATTTCTTTTATCTCATCATACATTTCCTGAATCTCCTCCTCATATTCAGAGCTAGTTGGCATATAAACTTGCACTACTGTGGTGGATGTGGGTTTTGTGTCTATCGTGGCTACAATAATGTGTTCAATATGCTGTTCATAGTAGCTTATCTGTGTTCCTATTTTTTTCTCTTTATTACACTTACTCCCGCATTACCAATAATTGATTTTGTATTTATAACCCCGTATTTACCTGACCAGAAGTCCTGTTTTTCCTGCTTCAACTACACTTATTGCCCCTATACCTAAATTTAACCTATCAATTTCCGTTTTTAAATTTTCTGACCTAACTGCGCAATTAAGAAATCTGACATTTCACGCTGCAGTCTATAGAACGCTTGTTTTGTTTCTTCTGACAGTGATGTACTCCTCAGGGGTCCTCACCTGTAGGTCCGAATGGGAGCTATTTTATCTCTGATTTTTTGCCCAAGAAGATGCCATCATCATTTAACCACACAGTAGAGCTGCATTCCCCTGGGGAAAATTACAGCTTTTGTTTCCCTTTGCTATCAGCCATTTGCAACACAACCACAGAAACACTGTGTTATGCAAGCTTCCCCACCAATGTCAAAGTCTGTGATTGGGGGGGGGGGGAGGAATTTCTACATATTGATGAATAATTCAGTATTTGGGAAAACGATGGAATATATAAGAAATGGAATGGACATAAAATTAGTTTCTCATGGAGATAAATGTGTGAGAACCCAGAGCCAAACTTCACAGGAAGAACAATATGTAATGAAAACCTCGCTGTGATTAACATGAATAAAACTAAAATTATTTTTAATAAACGAATTTACAATGGTGTAAGTATACTTGATGTATCTAAGGAACTGAAGTATGAGTTTCACTGTAAAGTTATGAACTAAAATATGGTGAAAATTTTTATCTTTGCTGTGGAGACACATACAGCTATATCTGCAACCTACATACTAAAGGTTTCTATGAAAGCATGAAATCAATGACTGATAAATCTGGTACTAGTGACTGTGCAACAGATAATATATACAATATTACACAAGTAAACAAGAAAGTTTTAAGGAACATGAAAGATGAATGTAATGGAAAAATAATGAGAGAACTTTGTGGTTTTATGGCAAAAATGTATGTTTATAAAATTGGTGACAAGATAGAGAAAAAATTGGAAGACACCAATAAATGTGTTGTTAAAATCAAAATAAGCTTTGAAGATTATAAAGACTGTTTGTTCAACAATAGAGAACCATGAAGTTTATATGAAACATTAAATATGAAATTTTTCAATTGCAATGAATAAAAATGCATTGACTCCTCATGACGTCAAAAGATATGTTTTGGAAAATGAAACAGATACATTACCATATGGTCATTATTCATCACTATCACACTCATAATCAAAGACTTTAATTCAGTTGTATCTCTTCACTACTATCACAGGATAAAATAAAATCCTAATAAAAACTTTTTAATGCAAATGGAGTACCGACTCAAAAAACTCAATAACCCAAACAAACCTGATTTGTGTAAATACTAGCGAGCTGGAATTAAATGCTTTGTATAACATTACTGAATGCAAATATTTTGATGCTAGATATCTAAAAAGAAGGGCAGATTAAATGGAGATACAATGGATTACAGAAAATTTAAAATAGTGGTAATGAATTTCATGATTTGGAATTTTTAGTTTAATTCGTTTTATTACTCTTACTCACTGCTGTGCTGGTGCATATATATTTCCTCAAATGAGTCACATCATAGTAGTTTCTTACAAAATCTTGATTAATGCCCAAAATATTTTTTCAAAAAGTATTAAAAATCTATATTTGAAAA
This sequence comes from Schistocerca serialis cubense, assembly GCF_023864345.2. NCBI lineage: Eukaryota > Metazoa > Arthropoda > Insecta > Orthoptera > Acrididae > Schistocerca > Schistocerca serialis. Next base: position 451,775,287 of record NC_064641.1, on the reverse strand, counting down.
CTGGTTTTATAATAAAGGAATTCGTTGTCCTTATTTTATTACATTGATTTTTTTATGAAAGGGGAACATTAGAGAAAATAAAATAAAGAATTTGAAGCTTTAGCTATTTTATATTTAATTTTTGTTAAGTGAGCTAGAAATAAAGTGGTGGACAGTAGATATAATTTGTAGGTTCTGAGTCACACACTCAAAATCTATCAAAATTATATATAAAATAGCTAAATTTTTCAATTTTTTAAAAATAAAAATCATATATGTACTGGAAAAATAATGGAAGAATTTTGTGATTTGAGAGCAAAAATGTACGCTTATAAAGTTGGTGACAAGATAGAGAAAAAATTGAAGGGTACCAATAAATGTGTCGAAAATAAGCTTAGGACAGTCATACATGATTTTTATTCGTAAAAAATTGAAAAATACAGCCATTTCTATACGTAATTTTGATATATTTTGAGTGGGTCTCTCACATCCCACTAATTACATATACTATTAGTAAGTTGTAGCCTGTCATGTCCCTAAGGACCTCGATGATGATGGGGTGCTAAACTATGACTCTGTTTGCTCCTGCCTTTCTAAAAGTAAGCATTAATTAACTGCAGGTATGAATCCAACTGAGTTGGGTGGCAGTAGCTTAGAAAACACCTAACGCTCGTTTGTATCGTTTTGGGTATGTACAGAAGTCTTGCTTCAGTTCATAGCCGTTTTCGCAAAATTCCTAGACTGTGGCTGTGATGTTGTTGTACTGCTTCGATACAGTAATATGTTTGAGTTATGTGTTCCATAAGGTTAAAGGCTGACAATAAATCACTCTTTGTTTTGGAAATAAATGTTCCTCGATTCCACTTTCTGTTTATTTTCTTATTTATCTTTCGTTCTTTTCGACTAGTTCTGGGGTCGCAGCTCGATTCCTATGCACTCATGCATGCCATTACCCAATCCATCAGGCGAGTTTCCGACATTACAACTGATCACAGTTAGTTTACCGAGCTATGGAACATCTATTTCCAAAACAAATTGTCCACTATAGACTCACAAATAAAATTCTTCATCAAAAGTAGTGGAGGAGATCATGAAGCGTTCCTCTTTGTGCCAAAAACTTGCCAGCCTCTTGTTCTCAGAGGAATGTATGGTATGCTTTCCAATACCGTTATTATTCAACAATGCAAACAGTAGTCCCAGCCCATAGTGAGAAAGGACTTACATTCCACTTGGAAGTTGTGCATGTTATTATTTCCCAGTGCAAGCAGAAAATTAATTGTGCAAAATATCTTCATCGATAGACATTATATCTCGCTATTAACCTAGTCCAATTTATTGCCAATGATAAGATAAAAAATGACAGTGTCAGCAGAGAGAGCGATGGAATATGTTTTTCAAACTGTTTAAGTGCAGTTGACGATATGTGAATTGCAAAAGGCTCAACACGATTTAAAGGGATGTTTCGCTCCAGTATCTACCTCAGAGAAAAAATATTTTACTCATAGTAGGCATTCCATTGTAGATATGAGTAAATATATTATTAGGTTACCCACATGCTACAAAAACTAAACTCTGCATTCGACTACCAGAACGTCACATCTCTTCAAAAATTTATGTACTTTTCTCGAAGAAGATCTGGAATCACTTGTAAAACAGATTTATGTATTGTCTGTATATATTACTTTAATTTTTTTTAAATGATCAGTTTTGATTCCACATGAGCCATCTTCAGGTTCAACTAATCAACATTTCTTTTACAATAACATCATATTTCAACAACAGTAAGCTCACCAAAAAATTGTTATTAATTCAGTTTGGAAATATATTTTCATTCACATATGAGAAATGTATCAGACGTCTCCAGTTGGCAGTTGCCCTTTGGACTACAAAAACAATGTGTGTTCTTCCATGAGACAAAGTATGTACAGCTGCATTATGGACTGAGCGGACCTGAAATTACAGTGTGGAGAACGATGTTCTGTGTAACTTGGACCGGCTTTACCGTCGTCACTGGGGATCTTTTGAGTTTGGGTTTCAGTTTGTTACAGCATTCCAACGAGGAACGAGGAATATAGAGAACTTAAGAGAACGAATTTTATGCGTTGCTATAACAGCCCAGCTTAGAAAATTTTGGTGGCAGTTACTTTAGACATGACAGAATGTCTGTGTATAAATGGAACCAAGATATTTCCAGTTTGAAAAGCTGAATGGGTACTCTTTTATTAAACGCGTTCTGTTACGCCATTTAGAGTGATCAAGGTATTTAATAGCTGGAGGAGGTACATGGGCAGGTCAGCTGGGGCAGCCCATGGGGTTAACCAGTAGGCACCGGCGCATCTTCTCTAGTGCATAAACGAAACTCTCACTGTGAATGAGTGATGTGGAAATTCTACCCCATATTATGGTACGACCCTTTAATGCACACACCACAACATTCAAAAGTAGATCATATTATTTATAAACTTCCACATCCTCACCTAATTTTAAAAATGTGTAAATTATTTGTGTTCTTTAAGGAGAGGTCCTCAGGGGTGGGTTCAACATTTTGAAATCATCTATACAGTGGTTAGGGTCCGAGGTGTTGCACCCTGAAGTCATTCACCAAAGTCGGACGTTGTTTACAAATAATGGACGAAAAATAACTTTGCGTAGGCGTTGAAAATAATAGCAGTCTGCAGAGTGGCAGCGTAGCTTTAATTAAGGTACATTCCTGATGTACAGGAGGTTGTGGTTTCGGATCCCATCTTGTGCTTTAAAATTTCTTATTGTTGAACCGTTTTCGAAATGATTTTGATCATTACTTTTATTCAACTGACTGGTTTTGATGTAATTTTTAAAAGTTTCTAATCCTTTGCCACATCACTTTAATTATTGTACTAAGTTTTATTAGCTCTCATTTTTGCTTATTGTCATTTGTTTTTCATTTCAGGTTTTTTGAGCATACAATTTTCGTTGTTCTTCTTAGTATTAGTTTCGATTTAATTTCTCTCGTTTTATCATTTTATATTTTCGTCCATTTTATTGTATTCGTTATCTATGTTCATAATTTTCCTTCAATTTCGTTGTATTTATAGTCCCTTCTATAGTTTAAATCTTCGATTGCGTTATTTTGCTTATAATGCTACTATAATTTATGTTTTAAATTTTTGTGCTATGATTACCATCCAAAAAATGTGCATCTTGTAACGACAAATACATTGTTGACATTATTCATAGCTAATGTAAATAGATTATTTCGCTTTTTGTTTTTTAATTGAGAGATTGGCAAATGTTAAACATTTGAATGTTATGAGATATAAATAAAAATAATTGAAATCATCAAGATGCCAAATGAGAAAATAATGACAGGAAGGAAAAATGAGAACAAATAAAAAAGGGAGAACAACGTTGAGAAAGCAAAGGATTAGAAATAAAAAAGTTACATTTAAGTCAATTAATTGAATAAAAATAATAGTCATTTGGTAAAAAGTTTAGTGAACTAAATTTTAAAGTACATGACAGCATTTGAACCCACAGCATCCTCTACATCAGGAATGTATCTCAATCAGTACGCTATTTTGCCTCTATGTGTAACACTCGTATTTTAAAGACGCTAGAACATTACGCGGAAATTCATTTGCGACGAATACTCGCAAACGAGGTCCTAGTTTTATAAATGGCGTTGACGCGTGATATCTGAGACCCTAGCCTACATCATAGCATAGATGTCCACCCCTGAGGACCTTTCTTTGTTAAGTTAGAAAAAAATTTTCATATTAATGTATTATTTAATGAGAAGATATTCATTTTAAATACATAGTTTAGATCTGAAGATGGCTAGATTATCGGCCGAAACTAGTAATCCACCCAAGTAAAGAAGATTTTATGTGCAGTCTTGACAACAGATCGCGTCTCTCCTGCTTGAGAATGTCAAAGAACTTGAAAGTAAATAACAATAATTATATCGAACTCAGACTTATAGAGTCTAGGCTTGCTATAAATTGGCGTTTCACGGGACGCTGGAGTGGAAAGACCAAGCACTCCTGGGGAAGCGCTACGGTCTATTCCTCTATTTGGAACGAATTCCTAGAACTCACATGGCTAGGAAACAACGCCTTATTATGACCCCCCTTTTATTAATGTTAGTCAATTCGTGAAAAAGATCAATTTAATTGTAATTTAATGCACGTCATCAGGACGGAGCAGCATGGTAGGAAGAGAAGATAGCGGCAGCCCATAGGAATATAACTAAAAGAAGTAGTTGGCTACTGCGTAGTAAGCTGGTCTGTGGAGTCAAGGTGTTTTTAGCTATGTCATGTATGGATGCTGCCATTTTAGAAAGATTTTAACGGTGTGTGAAGCCGTAATGGCACCAACACTAATCAAGAATGTTTTATGGTACGTATTCTGTAAGTTATTCGTGTACACAGACTTGAACCCTGCTACATTATTATGTGCAGTTCTGTAAGCTGTTTTGTGTTGCTAGCATGAGACAAATTGGTTTTATTTCTTAGATCTGAAGATGGCTAGATTATCGGCCGAAACTAGTAATCCACCCAAGTAAAGAAGATTTTATGTGCAGTCTTGACTGATTCGGGTTTCAGTCCCTAACATAAATAAAAATTTTACAACAGATCGCGTCTCTCCTGCTTGAGAATGTCAAAGAACTTGAAAGTAAATAACAATAATTATATCGAACTCAGACTTATAGAGTCTAGGCTTGCTATAAATTGGCGTTTCACGGGACGCTGGAGTGGAAAGACCAAGCACTCCTGGGGAAGCGCTACGGTCTATTCCTCTATTTGGAACGAATTCCTAGAACTCACATGGCTAGGAAACAACGCCCATTCTCTCTCACCATAGCTTTCTTCCCGAACGATTTGCTTTGTTTCTAATGCAAGCTTGCTAATTACTTGGTCACCTGGGACTTGTCGTTTCATTTATAACAGTGGTCTTCAAACATTTTTCCTCAAGATCCAATACTGACATTGTGGGATGGTAGCTCGAGCCGCACCTTAATATTAAATACGATATTGCAGTGCCTGCATTATTCTGAATTACGATGCAAAGTTTCTTTGGACATGCATGCACGTCCAAAAGAACAGGCTCCTCTGTACGGGACTATACATAATGGATGCACGAGAACAGGTTGTAGGCGCATAGTTGACGACATATGGAGGTTTAGCTCTGGCCGTGAGTCGTGTATGGATAGTCGAATGGCATGGTGACAGCTCCCGATAAGTGGGAAATCCGGGTTCGAGTTCCGGTCATGCACAAAGTTTCATTGTCGTCATTCCATTCTACGGCTGATGGTTGTCCATCTTGGCAGTTGTGAATACACTTAATGTATTTAATATTAATTGGTAATCTACATAAATTAGTTTGTTATGAGACTCCAATAGACAGGTATGGGCAACTGCCATCTGTCACCTGGAAAGGTCACCTGTCGCCACTCAGTGGGCGTCTAGTTGCGGTATGGGCGTGAAAATTCCAGCCTTCGTCGGCGAAAAACAGCAGTCAGCATGGGTGCACGAACCAGTCGCCTGCCGTGGAGGCCCACAGGCATCAACTTTCGCTGAACTGTCGTTGAGAAGACCTTGTTAGTAGTCCCTTTGTTCATCTGGGCGGTCAGCTGCACAACATTTGCACGTCTATTCATCCGTACACAGCTCCGCAGCTCTCGTTCACGCCTTTCATCTATGGCCCATGTTCAACCACAGTTACCTCGGCGCCCGTTTTGCATAGAGCCATAAAAGTCTCTTCGGGTCTACTGCAAGATCCTAAAATCAACTCGGTTCAAATTTTGGCGATTCAGCTGTTCGCTATCTTCAGGAGAACGCTGCTTCTGCTGATGAGTCCCGCTGAGAAATGAGAGCCAGTTTGCCGTGCATGGTATACTTTAACCACTGCAGCACGTAAACTTACCAGGTTCGGAAATGCTTCCACCCTTAGACCGAAAGTCAATGATCGTTCCATTTTGGACGTCGGATAAATCGCTCAATTTCCGCGCTACGATAACAACTGCACTGTTTTCCGTGCCCGCCCGACACGCTTTACAAACCCTCCACTGCTAGTGTTTTCACCTGCCGGCTGTGAGTGGTTACTGCCCGTTGACGTCGAGCATAGGCGGTGGACACATTAACGCGACTGGACCGTGTAATCACCAAATGCATTCTGTTTTCCGAATCGACATGGTAGCTAGTGCGAGGTAAGACCGGCCGCCAGTGATTTAACTGGAGTAACTGGCGCCCAGGCAAAACCTCGTCCTTGTGCCCTCCTCCCCCTTACCCAACCCATTTTTTCTTCAATCCTCATTACTGCTTATTCAGTTTATTCGTTTACTGAGATCAACACGACATTACATTGATACTAAAGATTCATATTTCAGTAATTCTTTTTTTTATAATACAATTCAAAACACGGAAAAACACACAACGCAAAGTCACATTGTTTGCAACAACAACGCGAGTCGTTCATCATTGCAAAGCCACAACAAACACAACAATAAACAGAAAAGATACTCCTTACACTTTTCGTTGAGTTGACCTGATTGGTGTAACTATATTTTGTTCATCATAAGAATAAACTTGATGCAATCAAAAAGAAACGTGATGGTTGGTCAGCACATGTACACTGGTCTTGTTACGCTCTTGGAAGTAAGTCCTACTTGCATATTGGATGTCTTAATACTATGTTACGGTAAACGAAACTTTAAGATATTCTAATGTGTTGACAGTCACGAACGTTTTTCTTAATTATGCTTTAGCTATGTAGTTTTTATTTCAAAAATCGTGTATAGTCGCAGTCTCTGAACTATTGTGCTCTGATTCTCGCTCTATTAGTGCGCAGTATGAAAATGGCCGACTCTGATTCCCATTCCGTAGTGAAACAGGAGCGTAGATACCGGTTAAAAAGTGACGAGAAAGGCTGTTCTTAATAGTTTTTGCCCAAGGCTCTGAACTGTTTTCAGGAAGTGTATTTACTTCAGTTAAGCACTTTTTCAAAACACGATGCATAGTTGAATCGGTAGCGTGGAAGAGTAATAATTCTGTACGATCCGTGGATCAAGGGTTCGAATCTCGTATTGGTCTCCTTTTTTTCGTTCAATTTGGAATACCTACATCTCTTAAATGTAAAATTCATCAAATATATGCTAATTAACATACATCTAATCATCACCGAGCGAGGTCGCGCAGTGGTTAGCACACTGGACTCACATTCGGGAGGACGACGGTTCAAACGTGCGTCCTGCCATCTTGATACAGGTTTTCCGTGATTTCCCTAAGTCGGTTCAGGCAAATGCCGGGATGGTTCATTGAAACTGCACGGCCGACTTCCATCCTTCCATAATCCGATGGGATCGATGACTTCGCTGTTCGATCCCCTCCCCCCAAATCAACCAGCCAATATCTAATCACAATTTTGAATTAAAAACGCATGTCTTCTTGTTTCTAATTACAGTTTTCATTGCAAATATAAATTTTTAACACTTGACATTTTAAAAAAAGGTTGTTTAAGTTAAGGAAACGCAACAAATTAAATTTTAGTACAAAAATGAAAAACAGGTACTCTTTATTTGGACGATGTCCACTGTTTTATGACACAGACGTGGTCTGACACGATCCAGTGTGATTAGCGTCGCGGAAACATGGAAAACAATAATTTTCACAGCAATGAGCAGACCATACAAGTGCTGCATTTTTGTCCGCAGCTCGTGGTCGTGCGGTAGCGTTCACGCTTCCCGCGCCCGGGTTCGATTCCCGGCGGGGTCAGGGATTTTCTCTGCCTCGTGATGACTGGGTGTTGTGTGATGTCCTTAGGTTAGTTAGGTTTAAGTAGTTCTGAGTTCTAGGGGACTGATGACCATAGATGTTAAGTCCCATAGTGCTCAGAGCCATTTGAACCATTTTGCTGCATTTTTACACCTGTGCCACTGCAATATGAACCCAACAGAACTGATTTGTCGCGAGAAGTAAAAAGACATTCGCGCTGTCAGAAGCAGTGGGCCCAAGCCATGAAGCTTTGTCGCACGTCACTGTCGGACGATGGCGGGATACAAAACGGCACGTCGTACAAGAAGAGAAGAAAATGTGGCGCTTGGATGGCTTCGTGGATTCGGTTGTTGATTGACTTGTTGTCAGTATAGCAGATGACAGTTCCAGTATGAAATGTATTTCTCGGATCCGTGTATGAAAGGAATTCAGAGACCACCAGACGACTGACTGTAACTAATACCTTCAGTGGCTTCAGTATCTTACTATAAGGTGAAATCCCTGCAATACGCTTTAGCGTCATGCATATATCGCGTAGAAAAGTTACCCTGTGTTTGATTTAGGAATTTTCATCAATCTTGTTTTTAATTACAATACTATATTAGCTAAGAACGAAATCGAATTAAGCTTTTCGTCGAAACCCCCAGGAAACATGTAGCATTGCTGGAGTTTTGCCGAATATTAGGTCTTTCCCTTCACAAAGTAAATGACATTCGAAGCTATATTGTTTCTCTGCTCGTGTCTTTTTACCTCGTAACTGCAACTGCTCGCATCACTCCAGGCCAGCTGGACCACTTGGCTGGGCAATGTCATCCCAGTTAACTGCGGCAGTAAAGCTGTTGTCCGGTATTATCGCTCTGTCGATGTTCGCGTAACGCAAACCATAAAACATATCCCTATTATCACACTTGACTGAACACGAGACAGCTTGGCTTCTGCTCCACCTGAAACGAAATCCAATGAGATTCCAGCAAACGCGGAAGAATACATGGTGTAATGTTTACATCCGGTTTATTCTTATGATGAACACAGTATAGTAGCCGGAAAGAAGACAGTAACTCCTCTAAATCTGTGAGAGTAAATCTTACGCAACTTTTGCTCAACACAGACCCATCCGAATTATCTCACTCATGCCAGCCCCTTTCCATTTTAGTGCGCACCAGTCCTCACCGTCCTTTTTCTCCTTCCTCCTCCTTCTTTCCCCTCCTACTTCTCCGCACCCATCTCTTCCCTTTCCCTTTTGTCCTTCAAATTTGTTTCGCCTGCAAAAAATTGTGCACCTACGGCAGCGGCGTCGGGGTGCGCGCCCCAGCTGACAAGTCCTACTAACGCCACCGCCCCACACGCTGGTTAGACTGCAGAGTGCACATTGGACGATGCCATGTCCATATTTTGACATTCGAGAAAACCTCACTTTTGTATTTTAATTTATTTAATCAAATAATTCAAGGGGCACATTGACCTTTCAGAATGACAAGGTGTCAACTGCCACTTCATTCGTTTCGTGTAAACTGATGTCAAATACTGACTAACTCATTATTCAGTTGTCTCTTCACCAATTACATTGAGTTTTTGATGTAGTACTAGTCAATGCTTGTCACGATAAACTGTAAATAACATTTACAAAACCATTGCAATAAAAATGCAACTCAACTGTGTTAACCTTCCCCCTACCTCATTCTTTGTAAACGAGCTATTGCAAACAACCTCTGGAAACTACATGCATGTTCGCGTGGTACTTACCTCTGTCTCATTTCTTCAGTCAATTTATAGCAGCCAATTTCCTTTGTCTTGTTTCGTTACTTCGAAAAATGAACACTTTAAATGGTAGATATTTTTCCCATTTAAATCATGATGTTTGTTAGCATGGTAAGACGTGATTGAAGAAAACTCATAATTGTACTAATATTCAACTTTATTTATCATTACTTACAAGTAAAATAATTCAGTAATAAAAATAAAATTAGGTTGCAGCTGTCGAATAGAACCTCGTCATTCCAACGAATCAGTCGTACTGATGTTAGTTGGAACGTCTGCGATCTCATAACTCGGCTATTTCTCCACAGAGTGTTCACGAGTACGTTCTACATGTAGCAGAAGCTAGATAGAACCTAATGACACTAACACCTCATTTTCTTAGATTTTTTCAGTCATCGACATATGAAAACATCGTGCTGTTGTTCTATTTATGGAATATACTTAATATTAAAAGATTGTAGTTAGGATGAAATTTTACTTCCAGTGCTTACTTTGGCAGGAAATAGTTGCGGCTCTAATTGTAGAGGAGCTGGAATTTCGAGGAAAACAGGATTATGTCAACGTTATATATTTTCATTGCAAGAATTTTTGATGGAAATAGTTTATATGGACAACAAATGAAAATATTTATGAAACCGCAATATTTCCTTTGGTACTAACACTGCAGCTGCTGCTTTACTCGTCTTTAGTAATGTTGTCAGATACACATTCGCAGATTCTAAAGTCATTCGTATCTTCCATATCTTACTTTAACTTCTCCTCGATGTTAATAAACAAGGGCTGTGTAAGGATGACATCGGTTGATGTCCTATAACTATACTGTGGCCCTCTCTTTGTGTCCCCGCCTTTTGCATACGTGCAGCTCATGAAAATTTTCCGTTTTTTCCTTCGTTTTCATTTACTATCTGGTTGTTAAATTTAAACTGATCATATATTTAGAATTGCCTTTTGTTTGTTTGTAAGCCCCTGCCTTGCTAGATTGCAACTTCCTTTTTCCCGTCAAAATCCATAATTACAGATCATTTGATATGAAGTGATATCCTGAAATTACTCTCGTATCCCGCTACGTATGTATTTTAACTTTAAACTTGGAATACACAAATATAGAGTACACTGCTATGGTTTTATTTATTTTCATTGTATTTAGAATTGTTGGGAATGTTAAACTCCTAATCACAGTCCGTGATTTTGAATTCTTGATGGATGTGATCATTATATTACTGATCAAAGGTCTCACTACTTAGATGTACAGAAATCTGTCAACAGATGGTTGTTAAATGTATAATCCAGTAAAACAAAGTGTTGTGCAAAATAAATGCCTTAGGGATCATGCTCATGCAGTGAACAGTGTCCTGTGTTTAGATGTATCACCTAATCATAAAGCATTCACAATATCTGTACTTGATCGATAACAAGCGATATATGCTTACGTTATCTCAACTGCGGGATAATTATATATAAATCATGTATTTGCGTTCTAAAACTTCTCTAAAAATACACAACAAATATTGTTTAATGCACATGTTTTACATAGTATATGCACTTGAAACTGCATAGTCTAGCAATGTGACAGCTAGAAAACAACGAGGATTTAAAAAAAATTGACGATATTGTTCCGATTATATTTACATATTTTTCATGCTTCTCTTATTTCTTTGTTTGTTATAATGATACGCTATACACAAGTAAACGAATGAGAACAGCATGCAGCAGTCTTCAACTATTTGACATTAATTACGAAAGAAAAACGAAAAAAACCAGACAGATGTATTGGCCCAGTTGTACATAATTTTTACACGAATGTTTTGACTGGCAGCAGGCAAATAAGAAGCATCGCTACATGAAGAATTTAGCCTGAATCACTATTCAGCAGCTTTGGTCACGAATTTGTTCAAGTGAAAACCTCGCAGGTCTTTGTTGCATGATTTGAGTTACTCTTTAACGAATCTTTAATCTTAAAATGAAATACGTATGTACATAAAATTTCTTCTTCGTGCATCTCACCATTCAGCATGAACCCCATAAAATTTGCCTCCCTTCTGGCCTCGAAAAATTCAGCACTATGATATTATTGCACTAGAAAAGTACGAAAATGCACAACACTTCCTATGCCACATATGGAACTGGAGGTCCCAATACGGAGTAAACATCACATGAAGCAACTTCATCCGTACTGGGGAGAAAATTGTGATGCCAGAAACTTACTGTAGAATGACCTAAAAATAATATGTCACTTGATATGATCATGAAAATCGATAGAAATCGATGAATGAAGAACTTTGGAGACGTGACATTGGATTTAGTAGTATTTCGTTGTTTTCGTGTTATAACTTCCATGTTATGACAGTATGCCATTCATACGCAAACATGTCACTCTTGGTACGATTTCGTATAATTTACGAAGCCTTCAGGTGATAATTACATGGAAGACACTGTTATCGAATGCTGTATGTCTTTACCGTGGTGTAGTGATTGGATATGTGGAGTCAAATGGTCGAAAGAAGTAAGTTCGCGTTGTGCTATGTTCTGCTATTTTCTTTTTTCATCTTTGCATTTTTAACAGATTCTGGAGCGCTCTTGTTAATGTAATAGAAATATAATGTGTAATATCCAGTGTTATTTACATATAGGGTGTTTCACACCTTGAGTCAAATTGAAATAGGTTATAATAGGTGCACAAATGATTATATTGAGGTAGGAAAGCTACGGTCGGAAATGAATATTTATTGTGTTATGAACATACATAGTGCATACCGCATAACAACAACGTAGCTCATAGTAATTATTCAAAGTGACGACCACCAGTCTCAACGAATGCTTGGCATCGGCACATGAAGTTCTACCACACTCCCTCAAAGATCCCTGGTGTCTGGCGTACGAGACTTGGAACCTAGTAAACACGTCTTCATCTGTTTCTACAGGGGTTTCATACACCGACGTCTTGACGTAACTCCAGAGGAAAAACTCCAGAGATTTGAGATCTGGAGATCGCCCTGACCACGACCTCCCCTTTCAGTCCAACGATGAGTGTACGTGTTGTTCAGGAGCTCGCAGACGTTAACGTCAAAGTGGCTGGTGCATCGTCATGTTGAACCCACATCCTTGCGTCCACAAGAAGGGGTACTGTCTCCCAAGAACTGTGGCAGCGCATCTCGCAGGAACACCGAGTAACGTGGACCAGTCAAACGGGGATGTAGCAAATAGGGTCCTATTAGCTGATGTCGGACAATGCCTGCCGAAACGTTGACGGAGAATCGTTGTTGGTGGTCACTGATGTGGGTAGCATGGGGATTGTCCCCACTCCAGACAAGGCTGTTGCGTCTGTTGAAAACACCATCATGGGTGAATGAGGTCTCGTCTGTGAACAACACAAACTGTACCAAGTTCGCCAGTGTAGCACTGCGGTGGATAATCATTAGCATAAGTGAACGCGGGACTCACAATGCGTTGGTTCAAGTTTTCAGAAGTTCTTTTTAATAGGGTATAATACTGTTCAACCAGTACTCTCCTCTCTGTATTCTTCGAAGTGGTGCATTTCGTGGGCACGTTGAAGAGTGCTATTGTTGGGTGGTCGGCCACATGATTCAGCAATGTCTCATCAAAGTCTGGTGTTCGGACATGGGTTGGGCAGGAATCTTGGCTGGCTCTCTGTGGCGTGAACGACCTCACTCAAGGAGATAAACATCTTCCAGTTAGGAAGTCGCCTTTTGGGATAGTTTTCTATGTAGACTCGTGTTGCTTTCGGGCACTGCATCCTACCGCACCCTATTTTAAATGCATCGACTCTCGCAATGAGTAACGATCCGTCTTTGAATACGTGATGAGTAACGTTCCATCTTTGACTACGCGTCATGCACTGTACATAGTAACACATGTCACCACGAACACAGTACAACCTGATGCAATGGACAACTGACAGCAGGGATAATGCAGCACAGGTTAACAGGCCAGTGCTATGCATGCGGTCGTCACATGACACACGTGCTATGAGCTAAGCTGTGTACGGTATATCTGTGTTGTGGTCAGGGGTGTACGTTACCTGTTCCAGTGTTCAACAGGCAGCCAGAATCTTCGTGAGAGTGCAGCAGAACTGCAGGCGCCATTGAAAAACATGAACTGAGACTTGCGGTCATCACTTTGAACAGTTACTATGAACTACGTTGTCGTTATGCGGTGTCCGCTGTTTCTGTCCATAACACAAAAAAATGGTTCAAATGGCTCTGAGCACTATGGGACTTAACATCTGAGGTCATCAGTCCCCTAGAACTTAGAACTACTTAAACCTACCTAACCTAAGGACATCACACACACCCGACCGTAACGGTCGCGCGGTTCCCCATAACACAATAAATATATATTTTCGACCAGTGGTTCCCTGTCTGAGTATTTTTTTTATTGCTTGTGGACTCACTATCACTTGTTTAAATTTGGCCCAAAAGGTTTGAGACACTCTGTATAAGAGCAATCTCTCTTAAGTCTCATTAAAAAACGAATAGTTAAATTGCTACGTATGGAACGAGCAGCTACATTTCTATTCTTGCTGACACAAATGTTTACCTTTTCTTTAATATTTAGCGATTTCCAAAGGTGTGGGAAGCCATATAAGCAGCAATGCCAATTATATTACTGCTTGCTACAGATATTTAGCCGTTTCTTCGGAATATGTCGCGATTTCCGAGGTCCACTCACACACTTGAGAACTTAGTACCCTTCGCAGCTTATGGGATCGATCGGTGTCGACTTTCGTGGTGGCATCGAGTGATACATCATTTTGAAGTTAGTTCACAGCAACCTTCTAGTCACACTAGCCTCTCCCGAAAAACTGCAGACAGCAGCAACAGGAAGGGAAAAGGGTGGCCATAGTTTTCCTATAAATATGTTTGCATTCCACGACATGGTGCATTTGTTCCTGAAAGATCTCTGTTTGGACTACAAGAAGCAAAAATCGGCAAAATCATGCGTAGTCCACTTTGTTACTCAGGCGTCCACATTACTGGGCTAGGCGGGTGGAGCTAGAGCTTGGCAGAGGGCAGCGCCGCGTCGTCCCACTGGAACTCCTCCTGGTAGGTGTAGTAGGCGAGCCAGTAGCAGACGTTGAGAAGGCCGAACGAGGCGGGGAAGAGGACGCGCGCCGCGCGGTCGATCTGCGAGACGCTGTTGACGTGGCGCGGCGCCGCGGCGTCCCTGGCTCGCTGTGCGGCCTCTCGCTGCCGCTGGCGCCGGAAGGCGTCGTCGCCCGCCAGGCAGTACAGCAGCTGGCGCCAGCGCGGCACGCGCCGCTCCGTCTGCGTGTGGCGCGTCACGCGCGACAGCGGCGCGCGGCCGCCGTGGCCGGCGGACCCGGAGTGCACGTGCAGCGGCACCGTCGCCGCAGCCGCAGCCGCCGACGCGCCCACCGCCGGCGAAGGCGAGCGCGACATGCCGTAGCTGGGCGGGTCCTGTGGGCGGGGCAACCAGGCTGTCACGAGCACATCAGCACTGCACTACACTGCACTCATCATACTCTGTCGAGTGCAGTTTCTAAAAGTGTGCAAAGGAGTCAGAGATATACAGGGTGTTACAAAAAGGTACGGCCAAACTTTCAGGAAACATTCCTCACACACAAATAAAGAAAAGCTGTTATGTGGACATGTGTCCGGAAACGCTTAATTTCCACGTTAGAGCTCATTTTAGTTTCGTCAGTATGTACTGCCAGTTGGCCGAATTGAAGGAAGGTAAGGTTGACTTCGGTACTTGTGTTGACATACGACTCATTGCTCTACAGTACTAGCATCAAGCACATCAGTACGTAGCATCAACAGGTTAGTGTTCATCACGAACGTGGTTTTGCAGTCAGTGCAATGTTTACAAATGCGGAGTTGGCAGATGCCCATTTGATGTATGGATTAGCACGGGGCAATAGCCGTGGCACGGTACGTTTGTATCGAGACACATTTCCAGAACGAAGGTATCCCGACAGGAAGACGTTCGAAGCAATTGATCGGCGTCTTAGGGAGCACGGAACATTCCAGCCGATGAATTGCGACTGGGGAAAACCTAGAACGACGAGGACACCTGCAATGGACGAGGCAATTCTTCGTGCAGTTGACGATAACCCTAATGTCAGCGTCAGAGAAGTTGCTGCTGTACAAGGTAACGTTGACCAAGTCACTGTATGGAGAGTGCTACGGGAGAACCAGTTGCTTCCGTACCATGTACAGCGTGTGCAGGCACTATCAGCAGCTGATTGGCCTCCACGGGTACACTTCTGCGAATGGTTCATCCAACAATGTGTCAATCCTCATTTCAGTGCAAATGTTCTCTTTACGGATGAGGCTTCATTCCAACGTGATCAAATTGTAAATTTTCACAATCAACATGTGTGGGCTGACGAGAATCCGCACGCAGTTGTGCAATCGCGTCATCGACATACATTTTCTGTGAACGTTTGGGCAGGCATTGTTGGTGATTTCTTGATTGCACCCCATATTCTTCCACCTACGCTCAATGGAGCAGGTTATCATGATTCCATACGGGACACTCTACCTGTGCTGCTAGAACATGTGCCTTTACAAGTACGACACAACATGTGGTTCATGCACGATGGAGCTCCTGCACATTTCAGTCGAAGTGTTCGTACGCTTCTCAACAACAGATTCGGTGACCGATGGATTGGTAGAGGCGGACCAATTCCATGGCCTCCACGCTCTCCTGACCTCAATCCTCTTGACTTTCATTTATGGGGGCATTTGAAAGCTCTTGTCTACGCAACCCCGGTACCAAATGTAGAGACTCTTCGTGCTCGTATTGTGGACGGCTGTGATACAATACGCCATTCTCCAGGTCTGCATCAGCGCATCAGGGATTCCATGCGACGGAGGGTGGATGCATGTATCCTCGCTAACGGAGAACATTTTGAACATTGCCTGTAACAAAGTGTTTGAAGTCACACTGGTACGTTCTGTTGCTGTGTGTTTCCATTCCATGATTAATGTGATTTGAAGAGAAGTAATAAAATGAGCTCTGACATGGAAAGTAAGCGTTTCCGGACACATGTCCACATAACATATTTTATTTCTTTGTGTGTGAGGAATGTTTCCTGAAAGTTTGGCCGTACCTTTCTGTAACACCCTGTACAGGGTGTAAATTTTAAGTTGACAAACCAGAATAACTCGAAAAATAAGCTTCACATGAAAAAATGTGTACAATCCAAAGTTGATTATTTTCGAGGGGGACATCTGCTGGTGCTAAAATTAGCGCGCCACCTCAGCCCCTTGGGGGTGGGGCGGGAGGCAACTTTAAAATTTCAAATGGCGACCCCCATTTTTATTGCAGAATGAGATTCTACATAAAAACTACGTACATTTTGTCTTAAACATTTGTTTTGATTCTTGGTAGTTGGCGCTGTAATTCAAGGAAATCCATGTTCTCATTTCTGCGTGGAAATGGTTACGGACAAATAACAACTGAGTTCACTCGTTATTAAGTAGGATGTTTGGTTAATTAGTTAGCTAGACAGATAATTCTTTTGATAATTAAAAGATGTGTGGCCTCATGACCACGAAACAAGCAAAACTTATCCAAATCTGCGGAAAAAATTAATGTAGTATTTGGGTCAACATTTGTAAAACTCTAAATCCTCTCTCTCAAACCCCACCCTATGGGGAGAGAGGGAGAGTTTTAGTTTTAGCGAATCAAAATTTATAAAGTAAATATTTTTTATTTATCCGTAACCATGTTCCACGCAAAAATGAGAGCATGGATTTTCTCGAATTACAGCGCCCACTACCAAGAATCAAAACAAATGTTTAATACGAAATGTACTTAGTTCTAGGCGCTTCAGTCTGGAACCGCGCGACTGCTACAGTCGCAGGTTCGAATCCTGCCTCAGGCATGGATGTGTATGATGTCCTTATGTTAGTTAGGTTTAAGTAGTTATAAGTTCTAGGGGACTGATGACCTCAGCTGTTGAGTCCCACAGTGCTCAGAGCCATTTGAACCATTTTTGCACTTAGTTTTTTATGTAGAATCTGATTCTGCAATAAAAATGGGGGTTCCCATATGAAATTTTAAAGTTGCCTCCCACCCCACCCGCAAGGTGCAGGGGTGATAGGCTAATTTTAGCACCAGCAGATTTCCCACTCGAAAATAATCAACATTAAATTCTATACATTTTTTCGTGTGAAGCTTAGTTTGAGTTATTCTGGTTTGTCAACTCAAAATTTACATCCTGTATATTACATTAACGTAAAATAACTTAAAAATTCTGAAATATCACGATGTAATATGTGCTGATATGAGGTATACACAGTGAGGCAGCTAAAACTGGTCACCACAAATATGGGATGCTTCACGATGAATAGTACAGAAGTGGCATTACTTCTAGAAACGTTGTAGTGATCCACAGAATATTGCAATCCAGAGTTTATTTTAGTATATATCAATCGTTATCCTTATGAACAGTATATAAACCAGAATGTATCTATGTATGATTGTGCAGCATCTCCTCATGAAACGCTGGATCGATTTCAGCCAAATTTGGTACACTTGCTGTTTACGCTAAGAGAATCAGCACTGTGTGGGTTAGAAAATCTTACCTCCCACAGGAGTAGAGATAGGGCCAGGTAAGTGTTTTCTACTCCTAACATGTAGGCTGTCCTGCATGATAAGCACCTTAAGTGGGTAGTATCCCCATGCCTTGGAGCATCTACACGTTCAGATCAGCACTGCTGAGCAGAGGGATGAGGAGATGGACAGTAATAGGGGCGCAGGATGAGGTGGACAGACAAGTAGGGGAGGAGGATATGGACATGCAGTGAGGTGGAAGGCGATCAAAAGAGGGGTTAGGAAGGGATGGACACAGAGAGGAGAGTATGAGACGCTCAGGGACAATGTGGAGAAGGAAATGGACAGGTAGAGAGGGGACGTGGTAAGTTGTGCAGATACACTATGTGATCAAAAGTATCCGGACACCTGGCTGAAAATGACTTACAAGTTCGTGGCTTCCTCCATCGGTAATGCTGGAATTCAGTAGGGTGTTGGCCCACCCTTAGCCCTGATGATAGCTTCCACTCTCGCAGGCATACGTTCAATCAGGTGCTGGAAGTTTTCTTGGGGAATAGCAGCCCATTCTTCACGGAGCGCTGCACTGAGGAGAGGCATCAATGTCGGTTGGTGAGGCCTGGCACGAAATCGGGTTCCAAAACATCCAAGAGGTGTTCTATAGGATTCAGGTCAGGAATCTGTGCAGGCCAGTCCATTACAAGGATATTATTGCCATGTAGCCACTCCACCACAGGCCATGCATTATGAACTGGTGCTCGATCGTGTTGAAGGATGCAATCGCCATCCATGAATTGCTCTTCAACAGTGGGAAGCAAGAAGGTGCCTAAAACATCAATGTAGTCCTGTGCTGTGATAGTGCCACGCAAAACATCAAGAGGTACAAGCCCCCTCCACGAAAAACACAACCACAGTGTAACACCAACGCCTCCGAATTTTACTGTTGGCACTATACACACTGGCAGATGACGTTTACCGGGCATTCGGCATACCCACATTCTGCCATCGGATCGCCACGTTGTGTACCATGATTCGTCACTCCACACAATGTTTTTTCACTGTTCAGTCGTCCAATGTTTACGCTCCCTACACCAAGCGAGGTGTCGTTTGGCATTTACCAGCGTGATGTGTTGCTTACGAGCAGCAGCTCGACCATGAAATCCAAGTTTTTTCACATCCCGCCTAACTGTCATAGTGCTTGCAGTGCATGGAATTTCTGTGTGATGGTCTGGATAGATGTCTGCCTTTTACACATTACGTCTGTCTTCAACTGTCGGTGGTCTCTGTCAGTCAACAAACAAGGTTGGCCTGTATGCTTTTGTGCTGTCATGTCCCTTGACGTTTTCACTTCACTATCACATTGGAAACAGTGGACCTATGGATGTTCAGGAGTGTAGGAATGTTGCATACTGATGCATGACACAAGTGACACCCAATCACCTGACCATGTTCGAAGTCTGTGAGTTACGCGGACTGCCCCATTCTGCTCTCTCACGATGTCTGATGACTACTGAGGTCGCTTATATGGACTACCTGGTAGTAGGTGGCAGTACAATGCAACTAATACGAAAAACGTATGTTTTGGGGGTATCCGGATACTTTTGACGACATAGTGTAACAACAGCATGGCCTGTAGTGGCTACACAGGCCTATCAGCACGACTGGGCATAGAGAGTTGGGGGAGGAAATGACAGTGAGGAGGGGGAAGGATGAAGTCGACCAAAAAAGGGGGAGGAGAAGTTGGACAGAGAATTCGTGGGGATAGACAGAAAAATAGAGGAAGATGAGGTGGACAGAAACATTAGGAAGAAGGTGGTGGTCAGAGAGAGAGAGAAGGGAGGAGGAGATCAACAGAGAGCAGGGATGAGGAGAAGGACAGATAGAGAGGGGACGAGGCGTGTTGTGTGGGTATTATTGGCATATCTTGCAGGGGTTACACCTGTAGATGGGCACGACTGAGTGTAGAGAGTGGAAGCAGGAGATGAACAGTGAGAGAGAGGGAGGATGAGATAGACAGATATAAGGGTAGCAGGAAATGGACAGAAGAGGGGCCAGGGGAAATGGACAGAGGGGGAGGGGGGGGGGTTGAGGAGGAGATAAAGAGACAGGAGAGTGGGAAGGGGGAGAGGGACAGTTGAAAGTGGGCGGATGAAGTGAAAAGAGAGATGATGGGGGGGATGGTGGAGAGGACGAAATAGAGAGGGTGGAGGTGGAGGACGAGATGTGTGCAATACAAGTGTCGAATGCGTACATGAACAATCCTGCGGAGAGAATAATTCAGTAGAAATTTTCAAGTAAAGTTTCCTAATGTCTGATATTTGAAAATTATGGTTAACATTAAAAATTTAGTAATATTTCAAACAAGATACTCACAACCTAACAATTTCAGAAACTTTCGAGTTAAATGGTAAAAAAATTATTGCAATGTTTCTCAGTATTTCCCGGAATATCCTGTTGATTTAATCGCTGCCTCGATTCTGCACGATATCGGGTATACCAGATGTCGGAGATCTTTTGGTTTAATGACTCTGAAAAATGAACTGACGAGGGTCTGTAGCAGCTCTCTCTTGTTTTTGAGATACCGTTGTGAAACCAAATTTTCAGTCCTGACTACAAGTTCTGGATCAGATTAAGGTCGTGACTGCTAGCAGGCAAAGTCAGCACGCTAATTCCATGGCCAGGAAACCACTGCTTATTAACTATAGTGCTGTGACATGGCGCACTGTGTAGCTGAAAGTTGCGCTGATCGTTCTTACCCTGAAACGAATCATGAATAGAGGGCATCATTTTCAATATTAAGCCTTCTTCTTGGTAATATTTCTCGTTAATGTTGACCTGCAACACTTTGCAGACACCCAATGTCACGTGTTGCCATGTAACCACACACTATGACGCTGATGGGATGCTTCATAGTGGCAGTGGTGCACTCGGGCAACAAGTCTTTGCCTGGACGACGACGAACGAACTTAATTCCATCGCTTCCAAAGATAATGGTCTTAGTCTCGTCACTCCAAATGTCTTTAGCTGCGTCTTCTTGCGTCCACTCCCTAGTCCGTTTCATACGTTTCTGCCTCTGCATTTTGTTCAATAACGCTTCTTTTCGTACTTGGAGCCCTCGCTATCAAACCATTTTCACAAAATTTTTATCTCACCTTTCCATCAGAAGCTTCAGCCCTTAAAGTCTTCAAGATGGCATATCCATCTTTTTCGATTCGGCGATGATCTTGCAGAGAAATACGACAAGTTCTATTACAGTTATCCATATCAGTCAATATTGGTTTTCTGCCGGTTCTTGGAGCATTTTTCGTTGACCCCGTTTCTTCATACAAATTGCAGGTTTTCCCCACAGCCGACCTCGCAGCGCCTCCACCCAGCATTTTTGCTATTCTTGCATACATGTAACCTTATTCACCGAATGATCAGTCAGGTTCAAGCTTGATTTTCATTAACTCTACCTTCGACTTCACTTCACTTTCCAGTTCTCTAGACAACACAACGTGCAGCTGTCCTAATGGGGTCTTGTCGTTTCTTTATGAGGGCAGTACTGCTAATAATCTAAAGGATCAGCTCCTCTTCTTTGTATTTATAGGCTTCGCCCTTCAGTCATTATCACAGGCAAAACTCTTCGGGGGTTAGGACCAGGGACCTTAGTGGCCAAACCAATTTCCGGGAAATTTTAGGTTTAGATGATGAGACACCTGACGACTAGAAGGTTCAAGAGCCCCGCCTGATGGAACAACATATCTATGCTTGAAACGATAGGAACCGCTTCCAGTGATGCTGGAAGCTCGTTTTCTAGAAAGTCTACATAACGGGACGCTGTAAGATGGTGCGGTAACACAACAGGCCCAGTCTAATTCATATCTATCACACTGCACCATACATTTATAAAGATGCATTCTTCAAAATGCGCCACAATAAAATGAGGTAGGTTTTTGTCGGGCCACGGATGTCAGTTACTTGTGTTATTGACATCGTCGAGAGTAGTGGCTTCACCAGCAAACTAATGACCTCACACAGGGCGTCACTGCTCAAAGCCGACAAGTGGAACCAGATCGTGTGCCTGACTCCAATATGCGAGTATCCAACGGCAAAATTGCAATCGTTTGCATTAAACACCCTCCAAAAGTTGCTGAACCCGATGAAAATGACAATCATAGAGGTCGTGCGTAAATGATGTCCTTCATATTCTTGTATGCTGAACAGCGATAGTTGTAGATTAAATTCTGTGTCTGCTTGTTGAAGCAGCAACTGAATAACATTATCTGCTTCATCTGCATTTCTTTTGATTTGTAGGTTCAGATTAAATACGACTGCTGGGCACTCGACTAGTCTCACATAGTTTAGTGGAAACAGGAGTAAATGATCCTGAATCTGACACTCTGCGGTGAGAAAATCGTCGCCTGTTTTTCCTACGAGAAACAGCACGTTTCCATTACAAAACCGGTACACAAATACTCAACATTTCTATGTACGTTATGCTTAAACGATGCAGTACTGACCAACAAATCACAACCACAGTTGAAAACTTGAATTGTGTGTTCTCAAGCGCAGCGTGAAAACGTAAAAGACGATAGATAAACCCATAGCAACTGGAGTATCAACACGAGAAATGAAAATTTATTCCTGTAACAGCAGCTGTATCTCGGTAACCAGGTGTATCTGTGTAACCAATATAAAATGGACACTTGTAGTTTAATAAGGAATATATTATGCGAATTAGTTTATACTACTACCTGTAACAAGTCCGCCCCCGGTAGCTGAGTGGTCAGCGCGACAGAATGTCAATCCTAAGGGCCTGGGTTCGATTCCCGGCTGGGTCGGAGATTTTCTACGCTCAGGGACTGGGTGTTGTGTCGTCCTCATCATCATCATTTCATCTACATCGACGCGCAAGTCACCGAAGTGACGTCAAATCGAAAGACTTGGCCGGCCGCTGGTGGCCGAGCGGTTCTGGCGCTACAGTCTGGAACCGCGCGACCGCTACGGTCGTAGGTTCGAATCCTGCCTCGGGCATGGATGTGTGTGTTGTCCTTAGGTTAGTTAGGTTTAAGTAGTTCTACGTTCTAGGGGACTTATGACCTCAGCAGTTGAGCCCCATAGTGCTCAGAGCCATTTGAACCATTTGAAAGACTTGCACCCGGAGAACGGTCTACCCGACCGGAGGCCTTAGTCACACGACATTTATTTACCTCCAACAATATTTACTATTCATCCTGAAACACTGTTTGTATCAGGAAGGCTTGAATATATCCCAGTGGTTTCGTTAAATAATAGCAGCGAATGTGCCGAATATTCCGTCGTACACACCGGCGCGTATCGAAGGGAAGCTGGGGAGGGAAAAGGGAGGTGGAAATGGGAATATAACATCCCGCATGCAACGTTTTATTAGAAGCGTTTACTATAAATTTCAAAAATTTCGGCTGATTTTCGGAGAATATGATTGTGGTATAATCCAAAGATCGCGGTGCCGTAACAAAGTCGGCACCTCGCGTCGACACCAGAAGAGCTAACGATGTCTCGCGGCATTCCGCAAAGCCCGTATGGGAGGCGCTGGCCAAGTCACTCCCTCTCTCGCAGCGCCTCAGCGCCACCGCACGGAGGCCAATACACAGCCGATTAGAGGAAGGCTCGGCCCAGTTCGTGACCTCCGGTCGAGCACACAACATCATCTAGTTAGCACACATGGGTTACTCATATCTTATATTGAACTGCCATTCTGAACTTTGTACTTCAAGCTTAGAGTTTAGTAAATGTGTCCTTCAAGTGATGCTTGGTCCTTTAGCAATGGATAGCATAAAGTTAAGAGAACCTTTTAATCATTCTTGTAATAAAGTGAACTTCTGTTTCATATCTCTTAGTCCCACTCCACCATCTCCCAGCGCAGTCAAAGAGCCCACAGTTGCAGTATACTGCACGATTGTTGTTTCGTCAGGTCATAACAGTGACAGCATGAAAACTAGGATTCTCGAAAAGGGGAAGAACTTCTAAAAAGTAACAAGTTCCGTCTAACACGAAGTGCTTTTCAGTTCCATTCCTAAAGGTGACTCTCGTGGACTGGTGACTGGCTGCACAAACACTCCAATCCTAGCACCAGAAGATGATGAGAGTGACACTCACCGAAACATCACCCGGATGGGAGTATGAGAAGATTTCACCAATAATAAAAGTTTCTAAAAAAGAAAAATAAGGAATGAGTCACGAACGTCAACAGGAAGACAGCCTTTACTTCTGACAAGCGAGTGCTGATCATTCCCGAAAAATTTCAGTGATCCATTTCTCAACAGGTATTTATTTCCGGATGTAAGTTTATAGTTTTAACCAATAATATCTCCTTTGAGAGTATGGGACACTGTGTTAAAAGCAACTGGTATATGTATTGTGAAGCAGATGTCAGAATATCAAAAGCTTTGAAGAGAACTGCAGAACGTTTCAAGGTTAACACGAAACACAAATTTTAAAACATAATAATGTAATCTGAAAATGTTTCCTCTTTAACTCGAATCCCAGATCCGCCTCTTCCCCCACGTAAAAAAATTAAGATTCAGTAACTCATTGGTGAATGAAAACGTTTAGAATTTACTAATTCCTTCTTTTCAAAATAGCTCATAGCAGTAATTATAAGAATAGCAGATGGTATGAAATTGTGTCGAGTTTTACAAATCCGGTATGACGTCAACTGTTTGAGACAGATGAAAATTGGTGTCGGACCGGGACACGATCCCGGATTTTCCGCTTATCGCGAGTGGTCGCCTTAACCACATCGGCTATCCGAGCACGCCTCCAGGTCCGACGCAAACTTCCGTATGTCACGTGGTCCACAACTTTTATGCTCGCAGATTTCGTGATTGCGGCACAAGGAGAGACTAATATTATATGAACATTTTAGCCCGTTGAGGGTTTCAATTTCTGTGTTTATACAGTGTCTGTACTTTCCATCAATGATGTATCCATTCCTTGCTGGGCTAAAATGACGATAAAATATCTGTATCTCCCTGTGTGGGAATCACGAAATGTGCCAGAGTAAGGGTTGTGGATTCTGGGACAGACAAAAGTTTAGATCGGGCCTGGAGGTGTGCTCGGATAGCCGACGCTTCTTTATTTTTTTTTAAAAAAAAAAAGCTCGGACGTCTGCCGCTGGTAATCGCGGATGTAGTATCTAATGTTGGTTCTGCCGGAAGGGCAGACTTTACGTTGTATTTACACTCTCTTTACCCATAGAAGGGCACAGTTGCACGAATAAAGAAACATTGATTGTTTAACCTGCCTCCCTGTTCCAAAAAAATAAAATAAAATAAAATAAAAAGAATTCGGTGGGGGCGGTTGAGGGACAGGATGGGGCACACATAGTGGCCAGGCCTCCGATTGCGGGCCCTGTCCACCCTGTCTCCACCAACCTAAAGCTAACCGCTCTACTTTCTTAAGGCAAAAAGATGTTGGAAAAAAAAACAGGCAGTTAGGGCAAGTAAGCGGGAAACACGAGATCGAGTCCCGGTTCAGTACAAATTTTTGTCTGTCACGAACAACTGATGTCAGGCTGAATTTGCAAAATGCGAATCCATTTCGTAAAGTTTACCACAGCTATAATCGTCAGAACAGCGTCTGTTCCTTCAGACATGCATGCATTGTAATATGAAGATACAGACACTTTATAAACAAAGATATTGTAACCATCAACGGTGTACAGCTGATGTGTCATAATTATGTCTCCGACGTGGGTTTACCAGTTCCTGTTATTATCTGATTGTAGTTCCCATTAACGAACACTATATGCCTCCTATATTTGTTTCTATAGTTCACAGGAGGACTAATATTGTCTTTAATTGCAATATCTGTATCACAGACAAGAAGGAAAAAATCATTCTGTGACAGTGCAAGTTTGACATCATAATGTATAACAAACAATAAAGCATTCTATAAAGAACTTTGTGGTGCACCATGCTTGACTCCTTCAGTTTCAGAGTCCCTGTTTTTCTGTGGTTAACATAAAGTTGGCATATATTAAGACAGAAACAAATATCATATTGTGTCGGCCAATCCGTCATAGTTTAACTTTCGCATCAGAATATCACGCGTGCACTCCACAAGAGTAAATTTACAACTACTGCTCAACATATTCTGCACGATGAAGATAATTTGTTCTTAAATGGTATCAACAACGTGAGTTTTAGCGCCCTGATTAGAAATTTCTGAGAAGAATTTTGTTAAAAACAGCAAAATTCAAACATCTATAAAACGCAATCATCAGAATCTCGTATATCTTCCGTTCTCTCCAAAACGCTTAATTACCTCAATGTCCACTGAAGAGCCGAAGAAATTGGTACGCCTGCCTTATATCGTCTAGGGCCCCCGCGAGCACGCAGAAGTGCCGCAATATGACGTGGCGTGGACTCGACTAATGTCTGAAGTAGTGCTAGAGGGGATTGACACCATGAACCCTGCAGGGTTGTCCATACATCCGTAAGAGTACGAGGGCATGGAGACCTCTTTTGAACAGCACGTTGCAAGGAATCCTAGATATGGTCAATAATGTTCAAGTCTGGGGAGTTTGGTGGCCAGCGGAAGTGTCTAAACTCATAAGAGTGTTTCTGGAGCCACTCTGTAGCAATTCTGGAGTTGCGAGGTGTCGCATTGTCCTGCTGGAATTGTCCATGTCCGTCGAAATGCACAATGGACATGAATGGATGCAAGTGGTCAGACAGGATACTTACGCACTGTCAGAGTCGTTTCTGGACGTATCAGGTGTACCATATCACTCCAGTTGCAAACGCCCCACACCATTACAGAGCCTCCACCAGCTTGAACTGTTCGCTGCTGACATGCAGGATCCATGGATGGTTGTCTCCATACCCGCACACGTCATCCGCTCGATACAATCTGAAACGAGACTCGTCCGACCAGGCAACACATTTCCAGTCATCAACAGTCCAATGTCGGTGTTAACGGGCGCAGGCGAGGCATAAAGCTTTGTGTCGTGCAGTCATCAAGGGTTCACGAGTGGGCCTTCGGCTCCGAAAGCCCGTTTCGATTATGTTTCGATGGATGGTTCGCACGCTGACACTTGTTGATGGCCCGGCATTGCAATCTGCAGCAATTTGCCGAAGGGTTGCACTTCTGTCACGTTGATTGATTCTCTTCTTTCGTCGTTGGTCCCGTTCTTGCAGCGATGTCGGAGATCTGGTGTTTTACCAGATTCCTGATACTCACGGTACACTCGTGAAATGGTCGTACCGGAAAATCTTCACTTCATCGCTACATCGGAGACGCTGTATCCCATCGCTCGTGAGTCGAATATAATACCACATTCAAACTTACTTAAATCTTGATAACCTGCACAGTGTAGCAGCAGCAACCGATCTAATAACTGTGCCAGACAATTGTTGTCTTATATAGGCGTTGCCGACCTCAGCGCCGTATTATGCCTGTTTACATATCACTGTATTTGAATACGTATGCCTATACCTGTTTCTTTGGCGCTTCTGTGCATAATCACTCTAACTTTCTGGAAGTCATCTTTCGTTCTTCTTCTTGGTTCTTTTGAAATCACTGGATTGTATTTCTCACAGTAATTTATATATTTATTTTGAATTATCATTGCTAGACTCACTGTTCTTCATTCTGTATGTAACTGATATATGTTACGCTTTCAGTATTAGGCGGCTACTTAATACTGTATGCAGGCTACACTCACTCGTAGAGAGCTGAAGAGGCTAGTACATAATTCACCGATAGCAATTTGTTTGTAAATGCGATGTCAATAATAAGATTCGCAGGTTGTACCGCTGTCGGCAGTGAAGGTGAGAAAGAATGACAAGACCTACTGAACTGAAGGAACACCTACTGAACACAGAATATGAACTGGGAGCGAACAACAGAAAGAAGAAAGTATTGAAGAGGAGAGAGAGACTAGTTCGATAACAACATTAGAAACCACGCGGTACACAAAGTGAACGAATTCTGCTACCTTAAAATCGAAATAACGAATGATGGACGAAGCAAAGAGGACATAAGAAGCAGACTACCACAAGCAAACGGTGAGTTCCTTGTCAAATGAAGTCTGCTAGTATAAAAAAAGACTTTAATTTGAGAAAGGAATTTATGAGAATGAATGCCCGATGCACTGCGCTGTATGGAAGTATTTCATGGATTGCAGGAAAATAGGAAAAGCAGTCGAAGCGTTTGCTGTGTGATGTTCAGAAAGAAGAAGAAAAGTAAGAGGGCTAACAAGATAACAAATGATGAGACTCTCTATAGAATTATCAGTGAAAAAAGGGATATGTGGAAAACTGACGGGATGATAGGACATGGGGTAAGACCTCACAAAAAAAAATTGCCATGTTAGAAGGGAGCCGTAAAGTGAATCAACTATACGATAAGACAGAGGCCTTGATATATACAACAAATAACTAAGGATGTAGCGGCCCACATCAAACCATTCACAAGAATGACGAAAAAAGCAGCTCTTAAAATGCCACACACAATCAGTACATGCAAAGAGATCACTACAGCCAAATAATATCTGTCTTATATATGCAGATTCAGTGAAACAGAGGTAGCGAATTAAAAATTCCTTGGCATTACGGTCGATAGGCGTATGACATGGAAGAATCACATCAATAAAATTTGCTACAACGCAGAGACAAACATATTCCTAAGACAGAAATGGACTGGGATAATTGCTGCATACTCTGTAAACTAAAAGTGCTAATTACGTATTCTGCCCACATCTATCTAGTGCACCATAATATGGGGAAATGAATCCCATATACACACAGATATATTGGTGAAACAACAGAAGAAACTTTCCCGACGCACTATACGTTATCCTCGAAGACATTTAGCACAAATAAATTCAGACAACAAAATGTTTCGAGTGTCTGCTCATTATGCGTCTATGAAACGATTGTGTGCTTCAAAAGTAACGCCACAAGTTGATTAGTTACTTAGCCCCATGTTTCAAGTATTATTTACACTATAGATAGTCTTTTCAACACCTTTTACACATTACAGTAATAGAAATGTTTCTACGGAATAGGAGGATTTGTCACGGATAACTTTTTTAGATTGTTTCCCAATTTTGTTTTACTATCTCTAAGACATTTTTTATCACCGATTTAAGTTATCAAAAAGTTTAGTTGGAGCATTCTGCACACATTTTTGTGCTAAAGACAACATTAACATGGAGAAGTGAATGCTATTTTTCTCTCCGCTATCCTATTTATGAGCATCATTGTTCCTTTAGAACTGCAGTGGACAATTTACGACAAACTTCATGATGGAATAAATGTAGTGTAAAGCATTATTGAGAATGCCCAACTCCTTAAACAGATGCCTACAAGATGATCGTGGTTGTGCATCACATGTCACTCTTGCAGCACGTTTTTGAGCGATGAACACTTTCTTTCTTAGAGGTGAGTTACCCCAGGACATTATTCCATATGACATTATTGAATGAAAATATACAAAATATGTCAACCTACTGATTTGTTTCTCTCCAAGATTTGTAATTATTCTGAATTCTAATATGGCTGAAGTAAGCTGTTGTAGAAGCTTCAAAATATCATCACAGTTTAAATTATACTCAAAATGGACAGCAAAGAATTTTGAAGTTTCCACCCTATTCATTATTTTCTCACCATGTGTTACATTTTTTGCTTGTGCAGTACCCATAGATGTGGAGAACTGAATATGTGGCTTTTTAAAATTGACGCTAAGACCATTCGCAGGAAGCCACTCAGGGTACAGTTAAGAACATTGTTAAGCAGAAACTTACATGCCTAAAATATACGCAATAAGACTGATAATCATCCTGAAATTAAATGGCTTAAACTAAATCGAAATAATGCTATCATTTCTAGTTTATGATCACCATCCCAGTCTTAACTTGGAAGAACTTTGACATACGGTAAAGACATAGAAAACAAAGCTGCTATATTTCTGTCATTAGACAGGAAAGTCGATATCCTGCAATGTCTGCTATGAATGACTGCCGGCCGTCACATGGGCCTGGCTGCTGCAGTAAAACCGAAGATAAAACGCGGCCAACGTGCCGCCGCACAACACTTCGAATCGTGCCGTGCTAACGTCTCTACACTGCTTACACTATACTTTTGTCACCTCACTGTTTACTGGATTTCAATTGGACTGCGTTTTGAATTTGTATTTCACGGATTATTGACGGATTTGCTTGACCGTGGACTTTCTGAATCATTCTCTTGGTGCGTTCTACAGTATGCGATAACACAGTGTAGACTGAAACTGTGAACTGTGAGTACCATGCGTCCACGTCTTTTTGTATAATAAAGAGTGTATTGCGCTGTAGCAGGTGTAGTATTGATGATAAGGACTTTAATTTAGCAAGCATTTGATGATAACAAACTTAAGTTCAGTGCTCACGAAACTGTGGCAGCAAGAGATGCAACTTCAAATGCAGTAGCAGCCACAACAAGAAGAACAACGGATGCAACAGGTGCAGCACCAGGCACGACAAGAAGAACTACAAAAGCAAATTCTGGAATATCAACAACAAAAACAGGAAGTGCTTATACTACAGCTGTTCATCAAGCGGGCACAGCATACATCTCCACCACTCACGCCATTTCCTCCAGAAGACAAAGACTGGAATTCACACTACAGACGTCTGGTGCTCCACTTACAGGCCAGTAGCATAACATGCGTTACTAAACAGTGTGCTTTCGTGCTATTTATTAACTGCCAAATACTGTCTCTTCTACGAAAATTACTCCTTTCGATAAATCTGAGTGTTCAGGTTTCTCTGAAACCAACTGTTTACTGTCCAAGCAAAATGAGCAGCAAACAAATGTTCTAGGAGCTAGGCTACCAATTTTTCGCTGTTGTAACATATGGTATCACTCATATGCTGCATGGCCAATTGATCTCGAAGAGGTAACATGTAAGTGTAGACTTTTGTTTGAAAACCATAACTCTAAACAATCCTATTCTGAGTCGTTATTGTGTGATGTAAACACTGGGTGGTTATAATTGAAGTGCAGCTATTCAGAGAGGTCCAGTGTGGGCTATAATTATCGTATGGCAGAGAAACTTGGTAGATATGCTAATGTGTTAATACGAACGAATTAAGCTGGAAAAAAACTGGTTACAATTTTGGCCACCAGTTACAAATCTGGTGCATTAATTTCATGAAAGACATATAGAAAAGTTACGATATGTGCTGGATTAGAAGCAGGACATGGGCAGAAAAGGTCAAAGAAGTGAGAAAGACACAATGTTGATATTATTATTAACCGCTGCTTACAAAATTCGTTCAATATGATCACCGGAGACGTCGACGAGATGCTACGTACCTAAAACGAAGTGATCAAGAGTTGCTTGTAGCAGTTCCGGTGGAATCTGAGCAACATGTCCCTGTACACTGGCCTGCATATCAGGTAGAGACTGAACATGTAAATGCGTTCTTTTAGATTCCCCAGAGCCAAAAATCACGTGGATTCAGATCGGGTGATCCTGCAAGCATGCATCTCGAAAACGTCTGGAGATACCATGTTCGTGGAAGGTTGCATTAAGCAGATCTTACATTGGACGAGCGACATGAGGTGCTGCTCCATCTTGTATGAAACAGTGGTTACCACACAGTTACGCTCCTCCAAAGCAGGAATCACATGCTGTGCAAGGCGGTCTCCATAACGTGCAGAGGTCTCAGTACGCCTGACAGGCCCACTGGGTGTATTCTCTTTAAAGAAGAACGGACCGAGCATAAAGGTACTTGTGAATCCACACCACACAGTCAGATACGACGAGTGCAATGGCTCTCTGTGCGCAATACGCGGTTTAACAGTAACCCAAATTCTGCAGTTCTGTGTATTCACTGCACCCTTTAGTGTAAAATTCGCCTCGTGACTCCATAAAATATTGACCGGCCACATTTCATCAATTTCGATCTGTGTTATAAACTGAAGAGAAAATGCAGAACTTTGCAGCAACGCGTGAAGTTACAGTTGCTGCACTCCGTGGATCTTGTAAGGGTACGAGTGTAAAACAGACTGAGAAACGTTCCTTACTGTTGATTATGGGACGGACAATCGTTGTGGCAGCGCACGAGTACCAGCAGTATCTGGGAGACATGCACCCGGTCAGCTGCAGCAACAGCAACCTCGTTGATAACTTCCAGTTGGATAGGACGCCTTCCTCTTTCCAGCATAAATCGGTTCTGCATAGATGCATTAGCACATCTACCAAGTTACGCTGTCGTATTACAATTACAGCCCACTTCTGTAAATAGCTGCACTTTAGTTATCCATAATTGCGAGGGTACAGCTGAAGACGTTATCCTCCAGCAAGTTAAGAAATACGTTCAGCAAGATTGGCTGGAACACCTTCCACACCGCTCCCTTCCAGAACTGTGGATGTATTGTTCTCCAAAAAACAGGATCCAGATGGTACTCGGAGTCCTGATGCTGACAGACGACGATCGTCCTGCCGCCACTACCTAAACCTCACCCTGGGGGATGACCTGCATGGATGCGCTCGCGAAGCTGCAGGCCCCCTTGCCACATCACTCAGGACATCGAGAGGACAGCCCGCTCCTGTGACACTTGTGCGTTGGCGCTGCCAGTACCTCCACAACTATCCCCGCCTGGCCAACCCCGCAGCGCCCATGTGAGCGTGTCCATGTGGACTTTGCCTTCTTCTTCCTCAGAGATGTGGCTCGTTGTCATTGACTCACTTTCCAAATTTCCTTGCGTAGTTCGAATGTCAAATATGATAGCAACAGAGACAGTAAGCACCTTCCAGAAAATATTCGCCATTGTATCGGTCCAAGATACAACCATTTGGGGCAATGGCCACCAGTTTTCATCCAGTATGTTCAAGGATTTCTGCACTTGGAACGGCAGAACGCACCCGGTAAAGGAGCCATTCCACCCAGTCTCCAGTAGTCAAGGTGAGTGGATTACTCTCATCTTTATTTTGCCGACGTGGAAGATGCTTTAGCTGCACCCAAGGCCAACATCCCAATTCAGTTCCTGGCCTCCTACTGGACCACGCCGATTGAAGGATGCTCTCTGGTGGAACTGCTTTTTGGCTGCCGACGCTGTACCCTCTAGGACCTCCACAGGCCTGAAATACATCCATGAGAGCCAAGTGTCGCCCCTGCTACTAGGTGGGCACAGGGGTATGGGCTTACACCTTCGGGAGAGTCCCTGAATAGATACGAAATGTCATCAGAGCCACACACACGGCAGACGTGCACAGCGGACGCCACTAATGCCGTTCTGGCATGACACTCCAACCAGCTGCACCCACATTTAGCGACTTCCTCCACAAGATAACCACCACTGACCGTAGACCAGCTCTATACAAAATTAGATGCCTGGAAGACCTCAGGTTCAGCATCGTTGCAGCTGGTTCCCCACGGAATGGGATCTTTTCCCACCTTCAGCATCGCCGATTTCCAGCATGGAATCACAGACCACAATAATCCAGCATCAGCACCCCATCACTCCACCAAAACCAGAAGGCACAGTGACGCCAGAGATTGAGATGGAGAGCAGACATTTAGCTGATATGCCCACCAACACCTCCCCCTGTCAGTTTAGCGATCACGATACCAACAGGGACACTTCTGGCCCTACGGCCAGTTAAAAATGGATGGTGGAGACGTTGTATCTGTATCACCAGACAGCGAGGTCGACTTCCTGAAACATCCATTATTAACGACTCTTCCGGCGGCTAGTAACCAGTAAGAGGGGCCTGTGGACTCTCACTGGGGTCTTCTGGCCACTGACGTCATGCGGTAGACAAAACCCGAATGAAAGTCGTTTCAAATTTTGTTGTGCTCAAGTCTCCAATAAGACCGCATTTTCGTGACCTAGCTATTTACTGGATTTCAACTAGGCTTCGTTTTAGTGTAGTGTTCTACGGATTACTGAGGGATTTGCCTTACTCTGGAATCCATGGCTTATTCTCTTGGCGTCTTCTACAATTTACGAAGACTGAGTGCGGACTGTAATTGTGAAATATCAAGTGAATACAGTGCATCCATATTTTCTGTGTAATAAAGAGTGTGTTTCACAGTAGAAGGTGTAAAGAAGGCACATTTAGAAACCTATTAAAAGATTACGTATAGTGTGAACGAAAATTCTCAGTCAAGGACATTCTCTAAACAAGAACGTCTTCATCATATAAGGTACTTATGCAAACAAAATATATACTTTCTAAACCACGTCTATTTGATGAGATTATTCCTTCTGCTGGTTTTTACTCTTAGTTTCACTTATCTTCAAGCCCACAATAGTCTGCTGTGTTGAAAATGGTGTGATAGAAGGAAGGAAGGTTTATGTTTAACGTCCCATTCACAAGGTGGGATTGAGACAGATTACAAGTATACCTGTCCGTGTGTATTAACAGAGTAAATTAGAATAATATTGTAATATAAATGTAGTGAAATATGAATGAAAAGCTCTCAGGTGATAGTGTTGAAACACCATGACATTCCGACAAGTGTCATACTCATCTCCTGACGAAGGCCCGAGCAGTGGGAAAGTCTGTATTCAGGCGTGGTGTATTTCTGTTCGTAGTATGTTTATTCTTCTCTGTATAACGTGATGTATACTAATATCTGTTACGTCTATGGACAACAAACACCCGCAGGTGCAAAACGTTTAGTTCAAGGAAAGGGACATCCCTAATATCATTCGGTATAGTTGAAATGATATAATTGCCATGCTAATATAAAGTACTGACAGGTAAAAAGGCCTGAAATACGGTGTATATCATCAAGGTTATTCTAGACAAAGACCTGGATGGTTGTCATAAACTAGTCGCTGATTGTCTGTCGTCTTATGGCCGTAGGTTCACAACGAAATATAGCCGACCTGTGGTTATTTAGAAAAAACTGCTCGATTTGACGTCTGCTTCTTCGCTTTGACATTATGAGCTTGTTTTTCTCCACCCTGTAGATACGTAATATACAATTGATCAAATAATAGATAACACCTGAAGGTCTAGCTAACTTATAGAATCAGATAACGCAGAGAAAGGTATCAGTGACCTTAAGGCTGTGATAGCAACTATGGCTATCGGTATCACAAGGAATGTTAAGAAAATATTTTTGCTTAGCAAGTCAACAGGATACAAATTGCAGAGTATCTGAGTAATCAACAACAAATATTCAGCGCTGAGATCGAAAACGTGGAGCACAACTGGAAAAAATTCAATAGCGTCGTTTAATATGCCTTAGACAAGAAAATCTATGTTTCGAGCAAGGTCTTACAAAATAGGAAAGACGTACCGTAGTTTAAAAGCCGTGTTAGAAAATTTCTGTGGGGAAAAAAAGAGAGCTTTATCACTGAATTCGAGAGACGTCAAAACCTAGTGGACAAACCAAAGCTGGACGAAGGGAAAATGAGAGTAAAGATATGAATGAGACATGCGTTCAGCGACTTTGAAAGTAAAATTTTGTCAGTCGATCTGACTGAAACCCAAAAAGGTTTTTGTCTTACGTGAAACCAGTAAGCGGTTCGAAATCGTCTATTCGGCATCTCAGTGCCTATAAAGGCACCGAAACGGAAGATGATCGTGAGAAGGCCGAAATATTGATTTTGGTCTTCCGAAATTATTTCACCGCGGAAAAATTGTAATATGGTCCTTCCTTTCAGTAGTCGTATGAACATCGAAATGACAGATACTGAGAGAACCGATCGCGAAATACAAAAGCTACTACAATCGTTTAGTAGTGGAAAAGCATCAGAACAAGGTGCCACACCTATAAGACTGTATGAGGAGAATGTGAAAGAACTTGCTCTCCTTCTAAAAGCCGAGTACAATAGCTCCCTGGAGTAACGAAGGGTACCTACCGACTGGAAAAAGGCACAGGTCATTCCCTTTTTCAAGAAGGAACGTAGGACAGATGTACATAATTATGGGCCTACATCATTGACGTCAATCTATTGTAGAATTATGGAATATGTTTTATACTCAAGGATTGAGACGTTTTTGGAGAACAAAAATCTCCTCTACAAAAATCAGCATAGATTCCGCAAACAGAGATCTTGCGGAACTCCGCCCTCCTCCTCCAAGAAGATCGATAGCGCTGTAGGCAACGGCGGTCAGGTTGACACCGCGTTCCTTGTCTTCAGGAAGACGTTTGACACTGTCCCGCACTGCCATCTGATCAAAAACATACGAGCTCACCTTGTCGAACCAGATTTGCGACTAGGTTCATGACTTCCCTGCAGATAGAACTGAACACGTCGCTCTTAACGGAACAAAATCAAAAGCTGTAAAGGTAATCTTCGGAGTACCCAAGGAAGTGTGATAGGACCATTATTGTTTGCAACATAAATAAACGATCCAACAGAAAGAGTCGGAAGCTTTTTAAGATTTTACGCAGATGATGTTTCACTGTAAGAAAGTAGCAAAGCCAGAATGCAATATCGATTTGCAAAATAACCTACAGATGGTTGATAAATGGTGGAGTCTGCAGCAGTTGACCCTGAATGTAAATCAATGTAAATATTGTGCATATTTAAGAAAAGAAAACCACTACTGTACAACTACACTATTGATGACCAATTGCTGGAAGCAGTATATACCGGAGAACATCTAGGAGTAACTATCCAGAGCGACGTTAAATGGAATGACCACGTAAAACAAATAGTAGAAAGAATCTTAAGATTCTTAATGAAACGTAACTCATTCACGAAGGAAGCGGCTTGAGTATCGTAAACCGGGTATACTTTGACCGTCGTGGTTACTTTGACCACTCACACACCAAAAGTTTTACAGGTGTCTTCAGGTTTTCAGTTGAGTGTTTACATTATACTGTTTGGTGGTAAAATTTCATCAATATAAGCTAGATGGCGCCATATAGTGCCGATTTTCTTACGCAACAGTTGGTGAAGCTGTTGCAACTGAAGTTGTACGAGAAAATGTGTTTAAAACTGGTTGCGCAAAATCCATAGATATTTACCTGGAAAGCTATCGGCGTTTTCAACTATAGTACGTATGTTATTTGATCAATTCTCAAAACAGATCACTAACTAATTTCTTGTTCCCATGCACGTATGTGTCAGTACACAATGATGTGACAAAAGTAATGGAATACATCCCGTCGACCGGAGTGGCCGTGCGGTTCTAGGCGCTACAGTCAGGAGCTGAGCGACCGCTACGGTCGCAGGTTCGAATCCTGCCTCGGGCATGGATGTGTGTGATGTCCTTAGGTTGTTGTTGTGGTCTTCAGTCCTGAGACTGGTTTGATGCAGCTCTCCATGCTACTGTATCCTGTGCAAGCTTCTTCATCTCCCAGTACCTACTGCAACCTACATCCTTCTGAATCTGCTTAGTGTATTCATCTCTTGGTCTCCCTCTACGATTTTTACCCTCCACGCTGCCCTCCAATACTAAATTGGTGATCCCTCGATGTCTCAGAACATGTCCTACCAACCGATCCCTTCTTCTAGTCAAGTTGTGCCACAAGCTCCTCTTCTCCCCAATTGTATTCAGTACCTCCTCATTACTTATGTGATCTACCCATCTAATCTTCAGCATTCTTATGTAGCACCACATTTCGAAAGCTTCTATTCTCTTCTTGTCTAAACTATTTATTGTCCACGTTTCACTTCCATACATGGCTACACTCCATACAAATACTTTCAGAAACGTATTCCTGACATTTAAATCTATACTCGATGTTAACAAATTTTTCTTCTTCAGAAACGCTTTCCTTGCCATTGCCAGTCTACATTTTATATCCTCTCTACTTCGACCATCATCAGTTATTTTGCTCCCCAAAGAGCAAAACTCCTTTACTACTTTAAGTGTCTCATTTCCTAATCTAATTCCCTCAGCATCACCCGACATAATTCGAATACATTCCATTTTGCTCGTTTTGCTTTCGTTTATGTTCATCTTATACCCTTCTTTCAAGACACTGTCGATTCCGTTTAACTGCTCTTCCAAGTCCTTTGCTGTCTCTGACAGAATTACAATGTCCTTAGGTTAGTTAGGTTTAATTAGTTCTAAGTTCTAGGCGACTGATGACCTCAGAAGTTAAGTCGCATAGTGCTCAGAGCCATTTGAACCATTTTTTTGAATACCTACCAATACCGTTTCAGATCTCCTTTGGCCCGGTGTACTGCAGCAACTCGACGAGGCATGGACTCAACAACTCTTTGGAAGTTCCCTACGGAAATATTGAGCCATGCTACCTCTGTAGCCGTCATTAACTGCGAAAGTGTTTACGGTGCAGGATGTTGCGTACGAACCGAGCTGTCGATTATGTCCCTTAATTGTTGATGGGATTCATGTCAAGTGATCAGAGTGGCAAAATCATTCGCTCGAATTGTCCAGAATGTTCTTCAAACCAATTACGAACGGTCGTGGCCCGGTAACATGTTTGGGAACATGACGTCCACGTGACTGTAAATGGCCTCCAAGTAGTTATTTCCAGTCAGTGATCGGGACCGGGCGATGTGGCCGAGCGGTTCTAGGCGCTTCAGTCTGGAACCGCGCGACCGCTACGGTCGCAGGTTCGAATCCTGCCTCGGGCATGGATGTGTGTGATGTCCTTAGGTTAGTTAGGTTTAACTAGTTCTAAGTTCTAGGGGACTGATGACCTCAGATGTTAAGTCCCATAGTGCTCAGAGCCATTTGAATTTGAACCAGTCAGTGATCGCTTCAGCTGGACCAGAGGACCCAGTCCATTCCGTGTAAACGCAGCACACACCATTATGGAGCCATCACCAATTTGTACTGTGCCCTGTTGACAACTTCCGTCCATGGCTTCTTGAGGTCTGTGCCACATTCGAAACCTACCATCATCTCTTACCAACTGAAATCGGAGATCACCTGACCAAGCCGCGGTTTCCCAGTCGTCTAGTGACCAATCAATATAGTCACGAGCCCACGAGAGCCGATGGTACCAAAGGGACTTGAGTCAGTCGTCTGCTGCCAAATTTCGACGCTCTTTCCCAAAGGATACGTTCGTTGAACACCACACATTGATTTTTGGTGTTATTTCACGCAGTGTTGCTTGTCTGTTGGCGCTGACAATTCGACGCAAATGCCGTTGCTCTCGGTTGTTAACTGAAGGCCTTCGGCCACTGCATTGTCAGTGGCGAGAGGTAATGCCTGAAACTTGGTATTCTCGGCACGCTCTTGACACTGTGCATCTGGGAATACTGAATTCCCTACCGATTTTTGAATTGCAATGTCCCATGCGTCCAGCTCCAAGCACTACCGTTCCGTGTGTGAGGTAACGGGCGAGTTGTGGCGACCTGAATATATTTTAAGTTCGGAGTTGGTGTGGCCGCGCGGGCCCCTCGGCAGGCCGACCACGTGGTGCCGGACATTGGCCGGAGCACGAGGGGTAGCCCCAGCGTGTGGTCCAGGCTGATCGCATGACTGGGAATTCCATGTTGACGCTGTGACGAGGACTGTGCTTTGTGTCGATGAAGGAGATTTGTACACCGGGAGTGCCAAATATGGCGGACTTTGTGAAACCATAATAGCAGACATTTCACAGTTCATGTAGAAATTAATAATAGCCAGAGGAATCTTGATGCCTTAAAAAGAAACATGTGGATTACCACTATTTGCACGACGATTCTGATGGTGTAATCAGATTTTCAATATCTTTATTAGTTTAAAGTTTACTATGTGACTGTAAATCATACAAGTAACACCCAACAACGAATTTCCAAAATCTAAATGATTCATC
Source organism: Schistocerca serialis cubense (assembly GCF_023864345.2). Classification (NCBI taxonomy): domain Eukaryota; kingdom Metazoa; phylum Arthropoda; class Insecta; order Orthoptera; family Acrididae; genus Schistocerca; species Schistocerca serialis. Next base: position 451,735,561 of record NC_064641.1, on the reverse strand, counting down.
CGATTTTGTCGATCGACGTGTCTTTAGACAGCTATTAGTGTAAACCTAAATCGGTATGAATTACTTGAGTAGTACATGCGTTATTGGAGATCAAAGTGGCTGATTACTATTAATCGCATCAGGCCATAAGTACTCCACAGTTACACGAAAAAACGGTAGCAGCATGCTTATAAATATATTTCTTCGTCTATGTCTTCGTTTATATCCGATATATACTATTCTTGAAGAAACTGGTCAAATATTTACTGTGTTTTGGAAAGCACAGAGACATTAGGCTACTGGCCTACTTTGTTTCTATTCTTTTGATACGTTTATTTAATTTGTTTATGTATTTAATAATGTGTGTTAGAGCGTGTTTATGGTGCAGCCGTAGGAATATTTATTTAATTTCAAGTTATTTAAATGTAAATCCAGTATTTTGTTTGTGTTTCAATATGTTTGTGAGTGTGCGTTGGCTTGGAGAAATGGTGAGAGCGCTCCAGCCAGTCACAGTGCTCGTTTAATGGGGAGACTGGATGGAAGTGGGGGAAGAGTGCTGGACAGGACAGAGGAGTGCTAGACGGGAAGCAGCAACGGGCGGGCGCACGAAAGACTTGGGGAGAGGAGCAGTTTTGCGCGTGGTCGCGGGAGATAAAAATATTCCATAGTGCCGACTTGCGCACTTGCGAGATTTCTGTGGCTTCTGCAGTGGACACGTAGTATGCGTTTAGAAGTGAACATCTCGCGAGCTATGTCGTTTTTCATAATTATTTACGTGAAGTAGGACTCTATTGTTTCCCTGTTATGCAACTTATATTTTATTTAATTGCTGGACCATCGACACCAATAAGTGTTTTGCAGTAATAAACGGCATTCTTAAAGGTACTTCTGCTATTGTGCCCATCATTTAAAGTCGTTAAAAATAGTACCTGCAGATTTTATTTAATTGCAGTCTTTCATTTATAAATTTCTAGGTTACATTCAAAATTCGCAATTGCCGAGTAATAGGAAGCTTCGACCATTCGATTCTGGTGTATGTTCAAATTGTATACTGTAGACTCAGCAGTATTTGGCTTGTAATGCGCCAACTACGTATCCTAGCCCCTACACAACGAAAACACCCAAAACTATTAATATTTCAACACTGAGTCTGAGGGTAAGTAGTTGAGAGCCACCTCATTTTTAATTTTTAAAGCCCGCACGCGTTCAAAGTCTGTTATTCCCTGTGGTGTGACCATGATGACGTCGGACACTTTTTCACACGAATTACTTGAGTGCAAACGACAGCTCCGCCAATGCATTGCCGTTTTATACCTTATCTTTGCGTTACTACCGCCATCTGTATACGTGCGTATCTTTTGTCACCTCAGTTCATTATTATTTCTGAGGTCATGTGCATGAATTTTCTGTTTCTTACTCTGTACACTAGTCATTGTTACCCTACGACTACAGATACACATTTGATTAATCCGTTCAGATGGTTCAAATGGCTCTGAGCGCTATGGGACTTAACAGCTATGGTCATCAGTCCCCTAGAACTTAGAACTATTTAAACCTAACTAACCTAAGGACATCACACACATCCATGCCCGAGGTAGGATTCGAACCTGCGACCGTAGCAGTCGCGCGGTTTCGGACTGAGCGCCTAGAACCGCGAGACCACCGCGGCCGGCGATTAATCCGTATTGCTGCCAATGTCAGTGTGGCATAAAGGAATACAAACATTAACGATCGCTATGCAGACAAAGACTCATTTGTAATTGTTAATGTACCTACAACTAAGAAAAAATAAAGTCAGTCATATAGTGATCAAATAGTAAGCTTTTGTGGTTCAGGCAGTGATTCACGTATATAATGTCATATATCTCTGGGAATAAGGAATGAAGTTTTCTTTGGTCACAAAAGCCAGATATCGACTTGATAAATCAAGAACAGATAACCTTAGTTCTAACTACATTGGATGTTTTGAAACGAAGTTTAGGTTTAAGATGGATGAAATTGAAGGTATTACGTTCAACTAAACTTGGAGCTATGTGTGTGGTACTCCAGCATAGTACCTTCCACTATATTTATAGTTTAGATGATGGATCACACTGTTTATGTACTGGACTAGGTTTTCTTTTTCTTTTAGTCTGGATCAGTGTTATTATTTTGAGGTGGTCAAAGTTACATTACGCTTTTGAAATACTGACCGCAAATGGAATAGTAGTTGACAGCAGCGGAGAAATTGTAGGCTGCTCAATGTATCCCCAAATCCACGCTACCCCTGACCACCTTCAATTCTTTCTGTTAGTTTCTTTTTCTTTTATAAAATGTATTGTACTAATTAATATGTAATTCTTCCATACATACCTGTGTTCACTACCGTAAATATCACAGGAATTAAAAAAAAAAACAGTCATGATAATCACATTTGAATCTGAAAATCGGTTAAAGTGTATCCTATTTACGATACTGTTCATCAATCTGGGACCCTTACCAGCAAGACTGATAGATTAAGCAGAGATTTAACGAAGAGCGGCGCGTTTCATGATAGGATTGTTTAGTCGGCGCGAGAGCGTTACAGAGATACTCATCGAACTCTAGTGGCAGACGATACAAAGAGGCCTGGAATTTTGAGAGAATGCTTTCCGGGAAGAATCTGACAAGATGTTATTTTCTCCCACATACATCTCGCGAAATGATCACGATGAAAAAGATCGAAAAATTAGAGCTAACACAGAGGTTTACCAACTTTACTCTTCCCATGCGCTATCTGCGAGTGGAAGAGGGAAGGGGTAACCAGAGGTACCGGGAGTACCCTCCGCCACACACCGTTAGGTGGCTTGCGGAGTACTGATGTATATGTAGAAGGGCCATCCTGTGAATTTGTTTAATAACCGACTGGGAATACTGCGAAGACTAAACAAAGAGCTCTATGTTTCTTCGATCAACAAAAGCACGTGCATGCTTTGCAGGAATACGCACTAACATCAAAATCGACGAGAATGGGTATAAAGCTCGAAACGTTCGACTTACTGTTTTCTTCAGTAAGTATCACCCCACTGGTAATTTCGGTTATACATCGGTGCTTGGTACATCGCTTCAGCTTAACTTCCAAGAAATAGCAAATTCAGATAAATACATCATCTGAATAGCACATCTTCAAAACTTTGGGAAGTAACTGCGCCATGCAGTTAGTTTAAGGACTATAATAGCAACAAACTGTCACAACTTCGACAACTTCATAATTTGTACGATATGTGCACTCACAGTTGTCTGTATTTCACTTAGCTCTAAGACTGTGGCCGGCCGCGGTGGTCTAGCGGTTCTAGGCGTTCAGTCCGGAACCGCGCGACTGCTACCGTCGCAGGTTCGAATCCTGCCTCGGGCATGGATGTGTGTGATGTCCTTAGGTTAGTTAGGTTTAAGCAGTTCTAAGTTCTAGGGGACTGATGACCACAGATGTTAAGTCCCATAGTGCTCAGAGCCATTTGAACCATCTAACACTGTGAACTGGCGTCTACGTAGTACTGCTATGCGAGCATGTAAATGGAGGGAATGCTGTATCTTTCGATAGTTTCCATCTATATTTCGGAAAGCTATCCTTGCTGTTATTTTTATCAGTGATCTTTCCTCTTCTGCCTAGCCTTTCCCATACTTCCTGTAGTTACCGAGGTAACATCTGTGGACTCGCGAACCGTGTCATTTTTGGCAGCACGTGGAATTATCCTGTGAATATGCGCATTTACCTGGCTGGAATGTTTCATACAGCCAGTAAGGCTGGAAACCAATCCACGTGGTTTAAATATGTGGAACGTAACTGAAAAGTATTCTGTGTTAAACGAAACTTGTAATTTTTTTAGGGTTTCTTGTCATTTAAAAGAATTTTAGTTCTCCGAAAGTTAACTGAATTTGGAAATTAATGTATGCAAAAATATAGACACTTATGCTAACATATTGTTTGGAGGTGGAGGGTGTCGTAACCCCCAAGATCCCCCACCGTCCTCCTTTGGGTCCAAGTTTGATCATTATTGTACACGTCAGTTCCTGTGGTTCTTTTAGGCTCCTTCCTTCATAACATATTAAAAACAATGTTACACTAGAAAATCGGCTTTAAAACTGAAACCAAGGTCGTATGCAATAAATGTTTATGACTATAGTCAGAAGTGTCCATTATATAATGATAGTGATGTGTCAACAGGAATTCATAGACAAGTAACATAAAAATAATGGTAAATTAGAACTGCTGGTTTTCTATTTTATTTGCTACTGATGGCCTACAGATGGGCCTTATATAGAGTTTCTGATTGCACTGTATGATGCACTAACGCGCTGGCAACAACGTTAAAAAAATTTTCAACATATTGCCACAAAGTAATATTGCTGGTCACAGGTGGGTCCAGGTGGTCGGTAGGGTGTTCTTACGTTGTAGATCGGGCAGATGAGCGAGCTGCGTCTGCGGCCGGTGCGCATAGCCGGACTGTTCTCTACCGGCTCCGGTGATGGTGAGAAGGTCTCTTCGAAGGGCCCCTCGATATCTTCCCATTCTTCTTCGTCCACGGGAATTTCACCGCTACCAACCTGAAGAATATGAGGGACGAAGATGTTACTGTAAGGAATTTGCCAAATGTGAGACCACTGGTTAATTGTGAGAACAACGCCACTGCAGCTACCAAATACAGCGATTCTCAGATAGTGGTATGGAGAGGACGAGCGCTCCCACCTTTGTGAAGTAGTGGACCCCTGCGAACTCGAGCAGGGTGGCTATGCAGTAGAAGAAGCTCATCAAGAGGAACCAGTCGAGCGCCGTGGCGTAGCGGACCTTGGGCAGGTCGGTCCGGCTGTCCAGGCTGATGGTGGACAGCGTCAGCACGGTGGTGATACCTGGGGAGGCCGAACACAGGGTTCTCAAGTTCAGGCACCAGCCCTAGCTTCTCAATATCTTAAATACAATTTTTGGTTAATCGTTTCAGCAGAGCGAAAATAACACTCTGTAGAAATTACAGAATGGAGTATTGTCAGAAGTTTCATAGCCAAATGAAGGGTGGGTAATGGTCATCAGCGAGGATCTGATTTCGCAAAAGAGATTTAATTACTTGAAACTAATCGGTATAATTGAAGAAAACTTAATTAGTGCTTTGAGGGAAAATTCTTCCTTTCACGATGAAAAAATAAAAAAATAAATATGAAATTACAGCACAAATCATACTTTTCTGCTTCCTCTTGATCTCTGTACTTTTAATAACAATACCGATCCATTTTGATATACATTATATTTCGTGCTTTTTGAACAAAACCTGGAAATTTAAATGAAAATGTTTGAAAACAAAAGAACGGTCAAAAGCTCGTGACGCTGTATGTCTAAAAGTAAGAAATAAAATAGATAAGAGAAATATTTGACGTGCCTTTGAATGGTACTCGAAATCATAATCCACCAGGCAAATATTCTCTACTACTTTTTTAAAATTCAAAGTTACACATTGAATTTTAAATTATCAATCGCCACTCCATTTGTTGTACGCGATTTCGAGGGTCTTTCACATGTTCCCGTAATCTATTTCATTTATTACTTTTACATTAATCCCTTCACAAAGCATTTGACTCTTCTTTTCAGATATTTTTTATCATTCTCTTCTATCAGTTTGTTGAAAAACTTCCTCTTCTGTACACAGGCCTCCTCTTCTACACAACAGATACCGGCGTAGTCGTTATCAGTTATTCTAATGGGACGTGCCCTTTTTGTGATAAAGGATTTGTTGGAATTCTACAAAGGGTGGTCAGAAACAGACCGAAATGCTTTTAAGGGTGTTGCGACGATTCCAAGTTAAATAGCATTCAAGTTAGCCAATTAGGCCTTTGCGCACGCAAATTCAAGTGGCACGCCAGAGACGTTGTCGTCAAACTATTCTTCGTTTCGTTTCCGACAACCGTACGAGAGAATGATACAAAAATTGGACATGGGACGAAGTAAGGATCGAACCCGAGTCAAAGGCTGAACAATTTCGTGCTCTATCATCTACGCTATGACAGCAACTGTCGTTTCCTACAATCGAACGAGAGAATGATTCAAAAATTGGACATGGGACGAAGTAAGGATCGAACCCGAGTCAAAGGCTGAACAATCTCGTGCTCTATCATCTACGCTATGACAGCAACTGGCACTAATTGTGTCTGGCGGGCACCTTGAATCTGCGCGCGCAGCCGGGGCACCTTGAATCTGCGCGCGCAGCCGCCTAATTGGCTAACTTCAACGCTAATTAGCTCGGAAATGGCGCGATGTACCGAATTTTTTCTTAACAATTATGTCGCAGCACAACCTCCTCTGTAACAGTCTTACAAGCTTCTCAGACTGTTTCCGACCGCCATGTAAATGTGCAACTGTGATGATTATGCAATATGTGGTTTTATATGTCAGAAATAGTTATGACATTGAGCAATGTTAATCTTTTCATTCCGAGAAGGTAGTGAATTATCGAAACCGGTAATAGTAATAAAGAAGATTGATACAGCTCTGTAGCATGGATTTTATACGTGACAAAGTGCAAGAAAAATTATGCACGTTCATTGGGATTGACGGTCTTCTATTTGAACAATTGCTATGAGCAAAGTCGTTGTTGTAAGGTGTACGCTATTTATGTCAATAGGAAACTTTATATTAAATTCTGACCAGTAGCCTCTTATCTCAAAATAATCAGAATCTTCTACCATATGCATAGTTCTGACCCCAAAGGTTTGCAACACTTTAACTACAATTATTTTGAGAGATATCTCAGCACAATTATTATGAGTATTACCCAGTCCAACTCTATCACTAGTTGCTTCTCGATGTATCCAGAAGGATACCCACGAGAGAACCACTATCAGGATGCAAGGTACGTAGACTTGTATCAGGAAATAGCCTGTGTGCCGCTGGAGATTGAAGTTCACTTGGAGGACGGAGAACTCTCCTGCAAACAAAAACAGTTTGCTGCGGCCACTATCCGTAATGCTTTGAAAAGTCTGAAACTCAGACGAATGTTTGTGAGAGGGTGTTAGCGACCTTCTCGCCGCTTGTAGGTGAGGTTCCTCTGCGGGTTCCCCATGAGGTCGAACTGGGAGAGCGCCATGCCGGCCACGAAGCTGACGCTGCCCTCCGACTGCCACTGGTACACCAGGTGCCTCGTCGTGTAAGCATCTGCAACAGCAAGGGTGAGCACGCTCTTTGCCATCGCTTCATCACGTGCTTAAAAATTCGATAGGTAACATGCATTGGACATTTCTAAAAACGTTATTTACAGATGTTGTACAGACAAAGACAGTTATAAGAAACAGGTGCGAAGAAATTGTAGGCAGCAGAAGAAACATTGCAGCTGATCGACGAAACAAGAAAATATAACAATGATCAGGAAAAGATGGGAATACAGCAATTTAAGACACTCAGAAATGAAATGAATATGAAGTGCAGGGAAGCGAAAGGGTTGCAGATAAAAAGATGAACAACTCGAAAAAGAAGTGTCCGAAGCACAGATTTAACATAAAGGTAAGTCAAAATAACTTCCGGAGATTTTAATAGCAAAGTCGTCAACGTTAAAAGGGCAAAAGCAATTCCACTACTTAACGCAGACAATATAGCAGATATGTGGAAGAGGTACATCGAAGATATTTCATATCTCAGAATAATCATTTTAGGTTCCCGTACTGTTTATAAAATTTTGATCCTGAAGATTTCACATATCCAGCGTATTCTATTACATCCATTAAAGTTATACAGTGACGGCACATTTAAAACACACGTCAAAACCTGAGGTAGGACTGGAACCCGTGACCACTTTACAAGGCGGTGGACATTACCACCATCCTCTCCTCTCTCATACTCCTCATGCTTATTGTTGGTGTGGTCATCGGTCCTTAGGCTGGTTTGGCGCAGTAGTCTATTCTTTCACTTTTATCGCTTGTCACCTATCCTTTCCATTTTAGCACATTTGCCGCATCGTACATTATAAACGACCTGCCTTACGTACTGATATCTAGGATTGCCACTGCAGTTATCACCTTCCATTTGTTCAATTAAATTTTCACCAGTGATGATTTTCTATCTTCATTTAATTATATTTCTTATTAAAAGTTTTGGCCGGCCGGTGTGGCCGAGCGGTTCTAGGCGCTTCAGTCTGGAACCGCGCGACCGCTACGGTCGCAGGTTCGAATCCTGCCTCGGGCATGGCTGTGTGTGATGTCCTTAGGTTGGTTGGGTTTAAGTAGTTCTAAGTTCTAGGGGACTGATGACTTCAGATGTTAAGTCCCATAGTGCTCAGAGCCATTTGAACCATTTATTAAACGTTTCCTCTCGTTGACCGATTGCAGGACGTCTTCATTCCTTACTCGAACATTCCATCTAAGCTGCAAGTACAGATTTTCATTAATCTTCTTGTTGTCTCGAGATCTATATTTTTGGTTGATATCAGTTGTGTCTTTTTGAAATAAGTCATATTGTCTCGTATAATCCTAGTTACTACGTATTTCATGGATCTTATTTCTTTATCCATCGGCTTCTGTGATTAGCAAAAGTATTTCAACTCTGCAAGAGGTTTTCCAAGATGAAAATTTAGCTATCCAGCTTGCTCTATTGCTCACCAAATTATCTTAGTTTTTTTGGTTTATACGCATATTATTGCCATAAACAAGCGTACCTACCCACAGTTTCTGTTAACTTTCGGCGATCCATCGAAATAGTCTTTTGTTTCCACATCACCTCTTCAACATAACAATTAAATATCAGTGACGAGAAATGATGATCTTGTCCTATAGCTGTTTTCATTTGGGCCTGTCCTGTCGTTCCATTAGTACTCGCCAGTCCAATCTCTTTCGCACAAAATAACAGATTATCTTTTCATCACTGTATCTGATACCACACTGACGAGGAGCTGAAAATACTCATATTTGCTTTCATTCAACATTATCAAAAGCCTTCTCCAAATCTACTAATGTAATGTACGTTTCCGTGTCTTTTTTTCTAATCTGCCTTCTATTAATAGCCGCAGAGCTATAATTGCTTCTCTAATACCCCTGCCTCTCCTAGACCTGAACTGATCCTCTCCTGATCTACATTCAGTTTTCCTTCCCTGTCTTGGCTAAAGTATTCCTGTGGAATTTTTGATGCAATACTTCACTAATACTCGATACTGTTCTTATTCATGCGATCCCCAGTTTTATAAATCTCATTTACATGCTAATATTGTTTTTGCTCAACCGATTAGCCTTATAACCATGAGAATAAACATTTTTAAAACACAAAGCAAATCATTTACTCTCCCCCAACCATCATCTTACTCAACGTCCTAATTCTGAATTGTACTAATTTCTTATGGGCTGCTGTAACGTTTCTCCAAGTATTGATTTCATCTTCTCCCTTTATTTTCTGCTTCAGCCAACTACACATCTCTAATGACTGCGACTGTACTACTTAAAGTAACTGAATATTATTCTATTAACAAGATCAATGTTATCCTTCTTAATTTTGTAATCACTGCATAACATATTTTCACTATTTCCTCTTTTTTTAAAGTTTTCTCCATGATCAGTTACTTTCATTTCTGAATGACCGATATTATGGTCACTTTCAACCCTTTTCTGTTTTCTTTGTTTCTTCGCTAATTCCAGTTAGTCATCCGTCATCCATGGGTAGCTGTTTCAATTATAGCACCTATTCTGCTGCATTTACCATGCTCTTTTACGGGAATTATATTGTTTTTCCATACCAGTAGCTCCTGTAAGTGACATTCTTCTTTTGTCATATATTATTCCAATGCATTCGAAATCTTGATTCTTCCTGCTTATCTAGGTGCCAAATTATCGGCTGCTTTCTCTATACCATATTAAATGTCAACTAAACTTCATTAGTACTGGATTATGGTCAATTACGACGTCAGTACCTGGATAACTGTTCCAGTTCTTAATTTGGTTACAGAATCTTTTTTTTAACAAAGTGCAGTCACTCCGATATTTTCTTTGATCCCCTTACATGCCTACTTCCTTCTCAACGCGCTCTCGATAAAGATGTTCGTAACAAGTAACACAGCACAAAATTCTATTAATACGTCTTCCATCTCACTTCACTTATCGAGGCCGAACTCTCTCGGTATTTTCTTTGTCCTATCTTTACCGACAACTGCATTCGTTCTTCCGTTATGACTGTATTCTTGTCTATTTTAACATATTTGAGAAGCTAATTAATATCATCACACATTTCTTCAGTTTCATACGTTTCTAAGCCCGAAACATATGTCTTGAGCTTCAGCGACAATCTTTTTGTAACCGTTTATGACTCACTGAAGATTGAGTAAACGAAGAACTCAATAATAAATATATTTTATTCTTATGTGCTGAATTTCTGGAAATAATTTATTTTCAGTTGGTAACCACTGTAAGTTAAAATTGTGCTGTTTGAAACTAAACTGGAGAAAGATCGTGGAACATAGTGGAATTTTTTATTTAGTCTGGCAAGAGTAATGGCTATAAAACGATAAATAATACAGAATTTTAAGGAGTATAAGTGCAAACACAAGTTAATGAAATTTCAGGATTTAGAATGGAATAGATTAATCGATAGCCATATGTTGTAGTATAAATTTCGAAAGAATACAATTCCTGTCTGTTAGACCTTTCATAATTTTTTGTGCAAAAAACTGAAAATAATAGTATTTAAAAGAGCGACATGAATAAGAAGTGTCAATTGTGCTGCTGCTGCTACAATTGCGAAGAATATTACTTTTACTTCAGAAGCTGCCCTTTCGTGTATGGTGCGACATGTTTTTCTGCTGCTATTTTAGTCCAGTGCATCAACAGGGCTCGGTTTCCAGTATTGTTATTGTTTTCATGTCATGGTTTGCAGAAAGATTTTGATCTGTAAGTGAAAAACAGTTTGTGCAGAGATGCTGCCAATATCTTAGTTGGCGAAAAAGGAGTTTCAGTCACAAGAGTTTTTGAACAACTGCATGATTCCACACTGAACTAGCAGTACCGTGTGCAAGACTTCCTTAAATTTGCGTTGCAGAACGATACTTCCAATATAAACGGTTTTTAAGAATAGACACTACAATAGAATTCTGAACGATATCCATTCTTTATACTTGCATAAAACAGAGGTACAGTGAAGAGGAACGTGCTATGAGACACGGATTTAAAACTGTTCAGCTTGGAGTGGCGATGACTTACTAAAAACAATCAAAGATGAAACATCTCAGTTTCAAACGAAAGAGTATAACTTAGTCATACCCGTGATTACATCAGACATCCGATTGTAACATAACTATTATGAACCACTTCTAGAGAGTAGAATAAGAAACAGATTTCTTTCTTTCTACTGAAAATGAAACTGTTACTTGTCTTGATGAAATGGGCATCAAATTACCTTGCACATTCTTATGATTTTTATAAATAAACTAAGAAGCGAGTACAGGTATTTGCAACCTTGCTAAAAAGATAAGACTTGGTACAGGAAAGTAATGCAATGCATTTTTTGAACAGAAATTTAATTCTTGGGTGATATTATGAATAGTTTAGAAGTTAGCAGCTTGGAGAATTTTGAGTTAAGATGTTGGCGTGCAAAAGTGTCAAAACTTCATTTGCTATAGAATTACAACTGTTTGTGCTATGCATAAAAGAGAATTCACAGAAATGATCCAATCCAATTTACTCATGCAAATATTTTAAACTAAATTTTCAAAAATCCTACTATACACATTTGAGCTCTCTTTACACCATTGCATGTAACGTCTCAAAGCACCCTTAAATCTGGTACTCAGCAGCTACTAAAAGCATTCAGCAGCCAAGATGACATAAATATTTCTTTATTTAAGGGGAGTTAGAACGGAAAAAAATTGTTCACATTTTCGGATTTTTATCTCATTATAAAATTTGCAATTTTCCGAATAAAATGATATATTCACATCACATATAAATTCACATGGGAAGTATTTTATTTTATTTTTTTAAATATAATCTACACCAGTTGACAATGTTAAAATTTTTACTTGGGTTACTTCAAGATCTAATAAAATCTGTAATTTTTTATACAGAAGGCTGTGGATTGCTGTGTTATAAAGGTTAACAGTGTTGGTCATGTCCAGAAGAGGATGGGCACCGGGTTGAGGGAGTTGAAACAAAGTTTGAGAGACAAGAAACTTTCTGATGATAAAACCATAAGAGGCGGGCTGACAGACATAATGATTGATGAACTTCAGCAGAAATTTCGTATGGCCATTAGAAATAATACTGAGGATTTGTTGAAGCACGCAGTATGGGCTACCTTCTTCAATAGACTGTCAACTGATGAAAAACCAGTACACCACCTTTGCCCTCCTGGACCTGATTCATGGTGCAATTACCGCAATGCCCAGTACTCAAACAGTTCACACAGCCATAAACATTCCATCCCAGCAGCAGTCATGGATATCATAAAACCTATTTACAGAGAACTAGCAAATCCCGAATTACTGAAGAAGTGTCTGCATGGTCAGACTCAAAATCCCAATGAGTCGTTCAATAATCTTGTATGGACTCACTTACTAAAAAATGGGTTTCACACGATCGTCTTTTTCGAAACCCATGCTGATTCCTACAGAGTAGATTTCTAGTTTCCAGACGGTCAGAGTGGCCGAGCGGTTGTAGGCGCTACAGTCTGGAACCGCGCGACCGCTACGGTGGCAGGTTCGAATCTTGCCTGGGGCGTGGATGTGTGTGATGTCCTTAGGTTAGTTAGGTTTAAGTAGTTCTTTCTAGGCGACTGATGACCTCAGATGTTAAGTCCCATAGTGCTCAGAGCCATTTGAACTATTTTTTGCCAAGCTGAGGGAGCCTGTGAATCATTGAGTTATATCATTCTGTATGTGGTTTCACTAAGCTGATCATTAAATTAGATAATACAGTCAAATCAAGGAGCATCAGATGTATCAGAGAGAGTAGGAGGAGTCATATAAACTGACGAGTCCAGGAGGATTGCGAGCTCAAAGAGGATTCTATCATTCGGAAGTCCTTCAGAGATCATTCAGAGGTCACATTGTGGGACTGATTCAGAGGCGATTGGAACTTCATTCTGGGATGACTTGAAAGTTGCACATCGTTTCAAGAGATTCTCGTGCATCATGCTAAGTGATTTGATCGCTGTTTCGCTGTAAGTGTTCTGACTTTGACTTATGAAAGTATGTCAGCCTATTGTCGACTCAGTTTTCAGACTCTGAGAGGGATCCCTGCACTCATTACAGTGTCTATTGTCACTTTGTGACTCCTACTTTTTCATTCCATGTCAGATGGTCTTTCTTACAGTCCAATGCTTGAATTTTTAGCCAGCCAACTGTCTTCTCCTTGTCTGACCTCAGCTTCTAGACGTAACACTAACACTAACATTGTCTCTGCCAGCTAAATACTGCAACAACGAAGGCAGTGAGAATGTTGAGGGTTGGTTGGTATCTGTACCTGGCGAACAATAGGTTCATTCGAGTAACTATCGAAACCAATTGTGACACCCGAATGCGTTCGATAGAGACATTCCCCTAGTTGCAGTGGGTCATAATTGGTCACAAGGTGTGCGAGTGCTGACCAGTGGATGGTCATGACTAGTCTCGACTGATACCTGAAATTTCTTCTGGTGATTGCAAAGCGTTTAATATCCTTGCTCCAAAGAGATAAGATCTAGCATTCGCATAGCTTTTCGTGTTCAGTCTCTTAGGCTTCTCGTTGAAGAAAAAAACTACAATGTTCCTACTAGCTTTTAAACGGATGGTACGTCTGAAACTTGTGAAAATGTAATACATCGTAGTGTTACTTTATTCAGTTAAGATATTTCTCAACAGAAATGTGTTGTGTACATAAATCCTGGGGTATGGAAATCAGACGGATCTCACATTCCCCTGTTAACGTCACTGTCAAAATGAATAATTTTTCCCTTTTCCCTACAACTGAAAAATCACAAGATCCGACAGTTGTGGGTGACATATTATAATCGGTGCTATAAATGACATGCACACATAAACTTGGCTCACATTAGAGGGGAGGTGACGTAGATAGCAATGCGCGTGCGATACTGTTACACATATATTAGTGAAGTTGAGATGCATATTAGAATCTTAACCACTGTTGGCGGTGACCACACAAAACACTATTTGGATGACTTAATGAGCACATTTAATACTCGGTTGTAAAGCAACAGACGTGTACATAAAAAATGAAACATTTGCTTAAAGTTTTGCTCAGCATTATAAATACACCACCACTGACTTACTTGCTATCAAACGCCTACCAGTGCAATGACAAAAGTTTTGAAAGACATGCAGCATACTGAGGTATGAATCTCACGACTTAAAACTGATTCTACACTACCTGTGGCTTTCTAAATAAAAAAAGCTTTCCCATATGAAATTAATTTATCTAAACTTGTCTGGAACACTTATATTAGTTAATAAATTAAGGAGGGATAGGAACACAGCAGTCAGTCACAATCCCACTGGCTTTTTGTTATTCTTGCTTATACAGTTTCAGCTGTAAATAGCATCTTCAGTACATTTGAGTGAGTTACCATCCAACAGAATTGCAGGAGTACCTGTCACCATATGAATTTACCGGTGTACAGACTCACAGAGGAGAGGGCACTTTTAATTGAAATTCGCTGCCTGGCGCCGCAGTGCCTGTTGCTTCGGACATACATGCATAAAACAATGGACTCGTTTGAGTCAAAGATCAGAGTCACAAGTGTTATAATGTAAGTCATATCAAAAGGCATTCTGTGCAGACAGAGGGTGCGATGTGGAAACAAGGACTAAATCTTAAGCAGTGGCAGAGAGGGCGGCACCACCAACCACTTTGACAGCCTGTATAGCACCACTAAAATTCAATGGCTGCTAGTGATTGGTGGAGATGGAGATGCAGAAAAGTTTTTAAAAAAATGTGCTGTTGTCTGACGTGATTTGTATTAAAGCACGAGGATTGATTGAAAAGTAATGCATTCACCTTCATAACTCTTCAACAGTTGACAGCATTGGTACGCGGCAGGTACTGGCTTGTTCAGTAGTCTCTTCTCTACAGCTCCAGTCGGCGGGAGGCCATAGCATTGAACGGTTGTGTTGTTACAGTGCAAAGTATGGAACCCTGCGCAGACGGTCGGTCAATGCGATTTAAGCAACGTGGAGTCATTGAATTCTTG
This sequence comes from Schistocerca serialis cubense, assembly GCF_023864345.2. Lineage (NCBI taxonomy): Eukaryota > Metazoa > Arthropoda > Insecta > Orthoptera > Acrididae > Schistocerca > Schistocerca serialis. The sequence goes on along the minus strand of NC_064641.1, from coordinate 451,720,428 downwards.
ACAGCAGAAGGTGTCACCCCAAAGGAGATTCATCAGAGAATGAAAGCAGTTTATGGTGATTGTGTTGATGTGAGTAGTACTGTGCGTCGTTGGGCGAGTAAGCTTAAAGATGTCGAGATGGGAACATCCGACCTGCGTGAAAAAGGGTTGGACGTCCTGTAACAGCAACCACCGAGTTTCACAAGCAAAATGTTGACAGATTGATTCAGTACGATCGTCGTATCACTCAGAGAGAAACTGCAAGCACAATCGGCATTTTACAAAAACGTGTGGGTCACATTATTGCTTTGCTTGGCTATCGGAAGATCTGTGCACAAGGCGACGCCTTTCTCCATTCAATTCTGACAGAAGACGAAACGTGGGTACAACATTACGACCCGGAGACGAAACGTCACTCTACGGAATATCGACACAAAGACTCTCCCCACAAAAAGAAGCACAAGGCGCAGCCCTCAGCTGGAAAAATCATGGCCACAGTGTTCTGGGACGCAGATGGTGTTATCCATGTTGATTTCCTTGATCGTTGAACAACAATAAATTCAGAGCGTTACATCACAACGCTGCCAACTCTGAAACGACGGCTAACAAGGGTCCAAAGGTAAAGGAAAATGTTTTTAGAAAGCATGACAATGCCAAACCACACACTTCACGCGCCACCATAGTAGAACTTCAGAGACTGTATCTCACCACCGTACGGCATCCTCAATACAGTCTAGATTTAGCACTGTCTGACTTCCATCTGTTCCCGATAATGAAAGACGGTCTGTGGGGACATCATTAAGCCTCTGATGAAGACGTTGAGAGAACTGTGTGACTGTGGTTGCGGAAACAGTGTCGACTTCTTCCGTGACGGCTTCATAACACTTGTTCATCGTTGGCAGAAATGTATCCAATTGGCTGGTGATTATGTGGAATTATTAAAATATTTCCACACAAACCCAACTAACGAAGGTGGAGGCATTACTTTTTATTCAACCCCCGTAAATTCTTTCGTTTTTTGTGTACACATTGAACATGAATCTCTTACCAGCAGACGCACTTAACTAAGTATTCATTGGCCACCATAAATTGATTAAACTTTTTCATAAATCATCCCCATGACAATTTACGACCACGACAGTGCAGAAAAGTGAGAGTTTAAATGCCTCAAAGATCATGGGAAATGCGGTTAAGCAAGATAAACCTACCTTCTCATGAGTGTATGCAGACTATGAGGATGAAACTGCAGGAGACAGACAGCTTTTAACTACTAACAATGGTGGTCAGGAACTACATGACATTCTGGATTCTAAAGACAGTAACGTGCACACATTATTTTAAAACAGTTCAAACGTTTATTGAAGTTTGTTTCTTAACGATAATACTATTTTCAATATACTTACAGCTGCCAAGGATAAGAGGGCAAGATTGTCTGTCCATAGGGAAGTTCCTTAGTTCCATCGGACATTTAGCTTTGATAGTCAGTCTGAAAATAGAAATACGTCTGCGTAAGACAACAGAAGAATTAAAAAACTTTTTCTGCGCAAATTTTTTTAGACATCATTTCTTCTTACAAACATCTATTACATTGAAAATGATCATAAATAGCCTCATAGCACAATAGCATGGATCATGATCATTGTTACATTCTCGCAGGTGTCATACTCATAGAAGAAGCCACGAAACTTTATTAAATCCACTTACCATCTCAATCACTCTTTAAAAGATCTGAATTTATGTTTTGATTTCCAATCGGTTTCATTTTTAGGCCGCTGACCAGCCAGAAAGTGTTTGAAATCACTAATTCGATGTTATAATTGTTAAAAATCGTGACCTGGTAGTAGTCTCCAAAGATTTATCTGTGGTAGATATCCTCCAGGCTTAGGAACATTTTGAAAATACTAACTAATGCCTGGTCTCTGCTGTACACTGCACAATTTAATGCACTTACAACCGCCTTTAACCTTATTGGGCTGTTCTATCACTTCCACGAAATTCATAAACAAGATAAACATATGCATGTAGCTCGGGAAAAATGTGTTTTTCACTTGAGTAGGCTTGTTGGCCTATTGGTGCTCTGATAATGGCACTGAGCTCTGTTCTTAAGTCTGCATCCAAACAATGGCCAACACCTGCTAATACGAGGCGCGTTTTTAAAGTCGGTAATGTTCCGAAATTCCGCCGCTGCAGCGCAGCGGTAGGCATTTGGCGCATGCGCGCTGTGAACTGCACCCTGTTGGCAAGCCACAGACGCCACTACGTAATTATTTAGCGTATTTCAGTTTGCTTGTATATGAAACGCCTCCTCCGACTGAGTATCCAATCGACTGTGAAGTCCACGCGGTCATTCGTTTTGATCAGTGAAGTGTATGGAAAAACATTATGAGCGATAGGATGGTACGGAAATGGGTGGAGTTTTTAAAGATGACTGTACAAATGTGGGTGATGAGGAAAGACATGGGTGACATTCAGTCATTATTGACGATTTAGTGGAGAAATTGATGAAAAAGTGAGAGAGAACAGAAGCCTTACCATTTCGATGTTATGTGATTAGTTTCCTCAAATATCAAGAAAAGTGCTCTATACAATTGTTGCACAACGAGTAAATTATCGAAAGTTATGCTCACGCTGTTTAGCCAGTTCTCTGACTTTCCCAGAGTGGTGCAGTGAGAAAGGTGACGGGTTTTTAAGCCAAACTGTCACATGTGACGAAACATGGGTGGCTTATGTTACGCATGAATCAAAGTACCAGTTTCGGCATTCAACATTACCCAAGAATGTGAAGTTCAAGCAAACAGTTTCAGCCCGGAAAATGATGTGTACTGTTTTCTGCGACAGAAAGGGGGTATTGCTTGTGGATGTTTTGCTTTGTGGTGACACAATAAATTCTACGATGTAATATGAGACCTCAAAAATACTGCACCGTGCGATCCAGAACAAAAAGGCTGAGTAAGGGAATCGTTTTGCTTCATGACAACGCCCGTCAATACGCGACCAATCGAACTCAAGAGCTGATCAGATCATTCGGCTGGGAATAACTAGATCGCCCTCCAGACAACCCCGATCTAGCGCCCAGTGACTACCACGTGCCTCTACCTTCCAAGAAGCATCTGTGTGGTCAGCACCACAACGACGATGATGTCAAAATTACCATGTTCCAGTGGTTGCCTAATCAGGTGGCAGGTTTCTATGATGATGGTATTCAAACACTGGTTGTGCGATCCGCGAAGTGCCTTAATATTGGTGGGAATTATGTAGAACAGTAGATTAAAGTATAAGCTCTCACCTAAAAGTAAAATTGCTAATAAACGTCTATTTTTTTGTTTTAAAATGGTATTTCCTTAAAAAACACACGTTGTGCCTCCTATATGTGCATAATTTCAAAGAGTCCAACGTCTTACCCATTATGTCAGTTCCCTCAGTCTCATCTAACAATAGTGGCAGTGAAACTTCCTGGTAGATTAAAACTGTGTGCCCGACCGAGACTCGAACTCGGGACCTTTGCCTTTCGCGGGCAAGTGCTCTACCGGAGACGAGTTACTGGCAGAAGTAAAGCTGTGAGTACCGGGCGTGAGTCGTGCTTCGGTAGCTCAGTTGGTAGAGCACTTGCCCGCGAAAGGCAAAGGTCCCGAGTTCGAGTCTCGGTCGGGCACACAGTTTTAATCTGCCAGGAAGTTTCATATCAGCGCACACTCCGCTGCAGAGTGAAAATTTCATTCTGGAATAGTGGCAGTGTTGTAAAATTAACGACAATCAAAAACTGAAAAGAATTAATTCTTAACTGACGATGACTGGAGAATACTCAAACGAGAAACTCCTACTTTCATGAAATATGGGATACGAGATCTCCAGACAAAAGATTAGTTTCCTCATCAAAACAGCACACTGTTTAGTTGGAGTGCTATATATGGTACATAATTGGTACCATGTAGTCATACGACCCTCCGCTACTTACACAGGTCAAGGCATTTAAGCCGAGTGTATGTGCCAGTCGATTGTATAGAGTCAGAACAGCAAGATGGATCGACATGAAAACGTGATAAAATGAGAGAAATGAGCTATTGTGTATGGACACGTGCATGATCGCGTCGTGGAGTAAGGTGCTTATGTATTAATGCGAACTGTACAACTGGGTGTACCACTCGGAGCCATGTAATATGACGGATGAACAATGATTGTAAAAAGATCCTGATGGGTAGGAACTGGAGACAAATGTTACTGTCATGTCAATGACAGTCGGTTTGAAATCCGACAGGATGTAGGTCCATCTCAAACAGCTTCTGCGTTAACAGTGAGCAAGGATCAGCATGCGGTGGACATTTGTAGTCAGATACGCCAGAAAGGCCATCGCCCGCAGGGGCACACAAAAGAGAACATCGTCAGTGAATCATACAATGCAGAAATTGGGCAGTAGCGGAATGGAGACGACTGGTGTGGTCGGAAAAGTCGCAATTTTGCTTATTTTTCAAAATATGCAAGGCATTACGAGCGCACACAGTCCAATAAGGAGTTTAACCCAAAATGCGTCAATAGAGTAGTTCAGGACAGAGGTGGTTCTATGGTTTTTTTCGTACCATGACTTGGCTCCATTCATTCAAGTTACTGAGGACATGAACTACGAAGTTTATTTCAACGTCATCGGTAACGAAGTATTGCCACTGGTTTGACGTTATCATGATGAGTATGCTGTGGACACTCCTTTCTTCCAAGAAGACAACATCTGTATTTACAGGGCTACATGTGTACGTCTCTTGTGAACGAACACTTGGGCACTTTAACGCACTTCAACTGGCCCGTTAAATCACCAAGCCTCAGTCCCATTTCCAGGGACCTCCAGCTCCTTTCTGGCCAGGCATCTCTCCCACCTTCACCCTTTTATCCCTTTCTCAGTTCCACTTGCTTCTGTCTGCTTTCTTGATTCTCGAGAATAACAGGGATCTTTGGGATTTGTTTTTTATGTCCTTTCTCACTGGGGACTATTCGCGGCTTGACACACAAAGGTCTGAGGAACCCATGACTTCATAGTTTGGTCCTTGTAATCCCATCAAGCCATTCAACTTAATCCCATAGAAAATAAAAGGGACTATTTGGATCAGTGGATGAAACGTAGCAGTCAACATCCCTGCAGTTTGCTAGCTCTCTGGGATCCAGTCATCAATGAGTGATTTTTATCTAAAGACGGTATACCTGAATAAACTTAAGAACTCTGTTCCTCTCCATATTTTGGTAATTATCAAGTTTTGAGGCGGTGTTACACAGCATTAGTGTGATGATTCTCCAGATGATTATTATGCTGTCCAGTGAGATATTTTGCCTAAGTATGGACACAAAAATTAATTAGGATTTAATAAACGGACCATTCCTCGAATTTGTGACATTTGGCAGCGTTCCGCCATCGTGAAAGTGATGAGTGTGAAATTTCCATATTTACATACTGTGAAGCATTGAGTAAAAGTTGAATACGCGAAATCTCTTCTAACTGTAATCTAGTGTCTGCTATCATATAAGGGAGGGGGGCGGGGAGAGGGACAAAAATGTGGAAACACCACAAACGCAACACATTACTATGCCTAATTCGACGTCAGAAAACTGTCGACATTCAAAACAGTTCGCAGTCGTCTCGGAATGGACATATACAGGTCCTATAAGGGTTCCAAGGGAAGTTGTACCATGCTTCCTGCAGAGTAGCGGCAAGTTCAGGCAACGATGATGGAAGTGAATAGCGATCCCTCATCTCCAAAGAAGACCAAAACGGCTTAATAATATTGAGGCCTGGCAACTTTTGTCGCCATGGAAGATGAGACAATTCATCCTCCCGTCCACAAAACCTGTCCTGGACGATGCGAGCTCTGTGAACGGGGCCCTGTCTTCTTGAAACACTGATTCACCACTGGGGAACAAACAATGTAATGTGGTATGGACCTGATCAGCCAAAATGGTCACATAATCCTTGGCAGTAGTGTGACATCCGAAGAGGAACCACAATATGGCGCCCAAGTCGTCACCGAAGCCTCACCACGTTTCGCTCTTGGGATGAAAAGTCGGCCAGAATTCGGAAACAAGACTCACCCATTGCTCCATAGTCCAGGTTTTATGGCTTCGGCACCAAGGGTTCCTGTTACGGGCATTTGCGTCACTGATGAGTGCTTTTGGAATTCCAGTTCGACCTGCGGTTCCCTGCTACTGGAGCTCCCTTCGTGTTGCTTTGTTGCTGACAGGATTCGCGAGTGCGATATTCAGTTCTGCTGTGATTTTTGCAGCTGTCGTCCACTTTTTTTTGTCACAGTCCTCTTCTATGACTGTCCGTCACGATCACTCAACACCCACTTTCGTCCCCGTCGTAAGTTAGCGGATGATGTTTTCTCGCTTTCGCTGTACGCGGTGTAAATATTCGATGCTGTGCCTCTTGAACACTTCGGCTACTTTGTTTACTGAAGCATCCACAATACGTGCCCAACGGCTTTCCCACGTTCGAATTCACTTAGCCCCGACATAATGCACTCACAACTACACAGAACACTGGTCTTGTCACGACTGACACCTGCAACGTATTGATGACATCACCCAGGTGCCTTTCGATAAAATAGCGCATCCTGCAGGCTTGGCTGGAATCTGTGTTTACGTTCAAGCTCGCATTTCTCGTGATGCTTCCATATTTTTGTTCAACTCCTGCACTTTCGTTGCACCTTATGGAAAAAATGAAGACGATGTGTTACTTGACCGAATATTAAGCATTATGTATAGTGATCGTAACCAGGCGGACGCAGGGAGAGGGGGAATCTGTGCTCGCTTTATGCTAGGTAATCGCTTAGTGAGAAGAGTGTGTAGCGGATGAATACTTAAAAACCTGCTAACGCGGCCGCTTCTCGAGTGCGTAGTGCAATCGATTATTCAGGTCGTCGGCCGGCTGGAGGACCGCTACGAGTGGCTGTGCCGTCGCCTCCGCCGCCTCCGCCGCCGCCGCCCCCACACAGCGAAGAGCCTCCAGCACAACGCCAGACGTTACCGTCCCGAAAATCGCGGTATCACTTAAAGTACGATTTTCAGTTAACGCTGAGGTATAGCTACTGGCCTCGTAGCGTCAGGAACAACCAGACGTGACCTCAGATCTCGGCTGGTAGTGACAGAGAAATCTGACGGCACAGCGGTGCGTCACGGCCACCCAGTGTCGTCAAGTCTTACCTCCGTGCGACAGAGTCGTGGTGTCATTTTTCTACATTGCAATGCTCGTCTAAACATGGCACGTATTGCTATGAATAGTCTGTGTGATTCTGAGGTACTCCCATGTTTAGCAAGATCTCCAGATCGTTCCCAGTGGAATATATGTGGATCCAACTCGGACTTTAAATCTGTCCCAGTTCATCCAAGATATGAAGCATCAGCTACAATGCTTGTGGGCCAGCTTTTTGAAGCCCTTTCCAGCCGAATCGATGCACGCATCCTGGCTAGTGGGAGAGCAACGCCGTGCAGATAAGTGACCTCTTACTGCCAAGTTCTTTGTAAATTTTACTAGGTTTTGTAATAACTGAAACGTGACCACATACTCTCTCAACCAGTGAACCTTCATTTTGTTTCCCTTTCCTCGACCCACCCTCATTTATGGATATGTATCATAAATGTTACTCTCATGGCTGGTTCGGTCAGACGAACTTGTAAATACCATTCGGTAAATTTTAAATCACGTAACAGCGGGGTTGCCAACCTCTCGGCGAGTGGGTCGAACACCCGCGCAATTTGGTGTAACATTTCACTAATGAATGGCACCTCAGTTGTTTGCTGTAGTTCCGCTGACGAAGTGTCAAGACGTGACCATGCGCTTTAAACGCAGAAATCCTACAGTGTAGTGTCCGCTTGTGCCGTCTGCACAGCAGCGGGGAACTGTGGCTGCTTGCTAGCCACATTATCTCTGATAGCCTATCGATAATCCGAGTTCCCTTCCGAAAAGCTAGTTAGTTTTATGTTCCACGGATCATTCGCACGATAAATCGTAATGATGTCCGACGAGTCATTTTGCATTCAGACTGCAGATTAATTTCTAAATATGGCTACATGCTGAGCATTTACAAATTTTTTAATGATTATTATTAAATAAACAGATCTGAGCTAGTAATTCTTGCCCACCACCTTTCATAACTTAACAAAAACAGAAATTTTCTACGGAGTAGAAGGAGCTGCCAAGAAAAAACTTTTTCGGTTTGTTTCCAAATTTTACTTTGTTGTCTGTCAGACGTTTTATATCACTGAGTAAACGATTAAAAATTTTGGTAGCTGCGTTTTGCACACTCTTTTGAGCTAAAAATAATCTTAATGTGGAATGATGAATGACATTCTTTTCTTTTGGTATCGTAATTATTAACATCATTGTTCTTTTCAACTGTTGTGGATTTCTTACGACAAATTCGATGAGGGAATAATTATATTGTAAGGCAGTAGTCAAAATGTGATCGTGGGTGAGCACTACATAACATTCTTACAGCCCGTTTTTGAGGGATGAATATTTTCTTCCTTAAAGAAGGGTCACGCCAGAACATTATTCCATATGGCATTATTGATGAAAATATGCAAAACTCCCCAAGATCTGCAATGATTCTAAGCGCAAATGTAGCGGAACTAAGTTGTTTTATGAGCCCCAAAATGTGTTGTTTCCAGTGTAATTAATTCTGAAGTTTCCATCCCATTTATTATTTCTTCAGCATGTGTTACACTTTTCATTGGTGTAGTACCCATAGATGTGCAGAACTGAATATGCGTGTGTTTTTAAAATTGAGAGTGAGACCATTAGCAGAAAACCAGTCAACGACATTTTTAAAAAAGATTTCTTCTGTTCCTCTATGTATTCTTGGATTGATCACAGTACTAGTGTCATCTGCAAAGCGAAACAATTCTGCTTGTTGCATATTAGACGAAAATTCATACTTATGTAAGGAAAAATAGCGAACCTAAGATTGAGCCGTGGGGAACCCCATACGTGATTTCTCTCTAGTCACAATACTAACGCCAGACTACATACTACTAAGTACAACTTTCTGCATTCGTTGGGTTTGATATGATATTATCCAAGTTTGGCTACACCATCAATTCCATATAACGTCAATTTATCTCGGAGAAAACTGTTATTCACACAGTCAAATGCCTTAGATAGGTCGCAGAAAATATCGCCTAGCGCTATTTTGTTATTTAATGCTTTCGGACACAAGGTGATCTACAAAACTACCATCCCATATATGTGACAACTGCTTGTTGTAGAGTCGTAGAAGATACTCTGAGCTCAAACGTAACGAGATATCTCGAACAGAATTACCTCCCCCTTGACTACCAATATGGATACTTGAGAGATTTATCATGCCAGACTTGACTTGTGCTGTTGTAACATCCTGAAAGTTATGAATCAAGTCATTCGAACGGATGCAATATTTCCTGACTTCCGAAAAGTATTTGTCAAAGTGCTACATAAACGTTTATTAGTAAAAGTAAGATCAGACGGGGGTATCAAATGAAATATCCGACTGGTCTGAGAATTCCTTCTTGGTTAGGAGGACGCAACATGTTCTCTTTGATGGAAAGTCATCGATAGATGTAGAATTAACTTCCGTCCGTATTGTGTCTTACAGTTGACGCTTTCCTGCTTCCCCTATATGGGATATAAATCTTCGATGTGAAGCGTCTTGAAACATCAAAAGCTTCGGTCACTTTCGTTACAGAAGCACCATAAGAGCACCAGCAGTTTGCCGAAGTTTGAATTGACTTAGCTCCGACGTAATAAAATAATTACTGACCACGACTGAACACAGGTGCCCTTCGTGGCCAAATACTACAGCGAGACCTGCAAGTATGGCTAGCATCTGTACTTGTGTTCAGGCATCCATTTTTTATGTGTTTCCACATTTTTGTCCAACTCCAATGTATTGCCATTTAAAAAGGGTTGATAGTATAGATTTTGTTACATACTGTCGAGAGCTGTCTCAAAATCTACGAATTCCTGACACCAGACACATGGGAGTAGTAAAATTTTTGAACTTTCCTGTACATGAGGAGAATGATACTGAGTAATTTACGGCTGAGTCCAATATTTTAATACTTTCGACAGCTCTGTCAAATCCTGTTTCTCGATCGCTATTCTTTCGCATCAGTGACAATGATTAAGTGACGCTGGTATGAAAGGATTTCACAAAATCTCTCATGCGTCATACCGGATAAGGCCACTTTAGGTGCGATCAAAATGCCTGTTGTTGCAAAGAACGTAAAAGAAAATAGATAAAGGTGTCATTCCCGTTTAACATTGTCTTAATGCTCCTATCGCTCTTAAGAAGACATATTTTCTTCTGATTATCTGCTACTTGTACATCGTTCGAAGTGCTATGTAGTGACACCTTGAAGTATTGAGAATAAATGCTGTGAAGTTATATAAATGCTGTGAGGTTATATAGGATGTTACATAACGAATGGCCATTTTCAGGGATATGAGAGGAACGATCATTCGAAGCAAGAAAGGTCAGTAAAAATGGCATCTAAAATGCATACCTTAAGAGCTATGAGCACTTGTTCAGTAGAAGGGGTGTGTTTCACTGTAGCGAGGATGAACAAGTACTCGTACCTCTTAAAGTATGCACATTAGAGCCCATGCTTACAGGACTTTTTTTCTTGCTTAGTCTATACCTCCACCTCTCATAATATGGAAAGCAAAGAGCTTGCAGTAGAAGAGATTTATTTCACAGTGCCGAAGATGAAGAAGTGTTCACAGCTCTCAGCTACAGCTTTCAGAGGCTACGTCTACTACAGTTGCTTGCTTCGAAAGATCGTTTCTGTCATATCTCTGAATACTGATCATTCATCCTGCGACACACTGTATAATCAAGATACTTCTGATTACTTACAGGTCGTAAGAGACATCATCATACTCACTGGACGATTTTGTGATAAATGAAATTTTTCACAACACATTAATTGAGACGGAGAAAACAAGCCTTGCGTAAATGATAAGATTAATTACGATACACACAAGACAGTTGAGATTAATTGCCTAATTTAAGAATACGTTTTTTATTTATGTTTAATGTTATTCGTCGACTATACATCATCTTGATCTTCTGCCTACCGATTAAAAGTTATTAATGTCGTGTAACGATAAGCAGACTGTACTATAGCCCAGTTAAGAAGTGGAGCAATACTACTGTGTCACAGTAACTAAAACGCAAGTAAATCCATGCCGTCAGAAACGTATGAGAACTTAAAAAAATTAAATACTGTATTTCTTTTGTAGAAACAACAATAACAATTAGCTGTTCAGAAATATAGCTGCCATTATTATAAACGAGCGGATGAAGTAACCAAACATTAATTATTCCATATAATATATGAATTTTCTTTTGCCTGACCCTGTGTAACCACAGGGTAATATTTTCCCTCTGTTACTCAGATGTCATTATTTTGATGTGGGAGTTTAATAAGTCCTGTGTAAGTGGTCAGTCACAGCAAACGTTGTCTTCCCGTTATGCCTCGGTCGGTACCCTAACAAAAACGGTAATAGTTTGCACTTGTGTGCAGCAACATCTTATAATACCATTTGGAAAGCCCTCTCGATGTCCGCAATTTATTAGAGTAGCGTAATAAAGTGTTTTAGATCCAGAAATATTTTCAGACTGAAATGCAGGTCCTTAATTTTTTCCTTAACAGCTGAGCCCATAGTAATAGCTCGTCTTCCTTCCATTCAGGAAATTTATGGCGCAAGCTATACAACGATTTACAATTTTCTGAAATAATATTGAAACGAAATATTGAAGAAACTGTTGCTAGGACCAGAGAGCTCTTTTTCCCCTCCAATGTTAGGTGCCTCTGGTATAATCAGTCACAAGTGAGTTTACGTTTAAAACACTTCACCACCATTTCATGAGCGTATGAGCCAGCGGCAGTATACATGGAATGACTGCAAAGGCTGTTAGGGTTCTGATGTATACTGTCATTGTTCGCCGCCCCTTATCATAAGCAGTAAGTTTTTTAACCTAGATGTGGCACAATTCTGGCTGATAAGCAGGTACATAAGTTATAGCTCCTGAACTTTCTCACGTCTCGTTACTCACGACAAACTGTCTCTTGAAAACAAGTGTAAGCTGTAAAGGAAGGCAGGTAGTAAACAATATCTACAATAACCAAGAGAGAACAATAAGAAGGGAAAATATGAAAGAAGTGCTTGAATAAGAAAGGATAGAAGTCAGGGATGCAGTCCATCGCCCCAACTATTCAATCTGCACATCGAAGAAGGAATGACGTAAGTAAAAGAAAATTACAGGAGTGGGGTTATTCAAAGTGAAAGGATATCTGTGAAAAGATTCGCTGGTAAAGGAAAAGACAACTAGGAAAGAAGAGGAATTGAAGCTGTTGCGTGATCCTAGCAACTGAATATGAAAATAAAAAAATTAAAAAAATAAAATGGTGGTTTCAGGCAGAAACCACGGGCACTCAAAGGGAAATAGCGGAAAATGTAAATGGTCGAACGGGGGCTAAGACCTCCATAATTCAGAATACAAGCCCAGCGTATTATCACTAAGCCAACTGGCTCAGTAGAAGCTGACAGATGTGGAAGCTACGTGAGTTGCACATGCGAAGCAGATGTCGAACATCTGGACCGCATCAGCAGTCTTTCGTAAGTATCCGAGCGTAATTTAAGATCTGAGTCAACCGCCTAATAATATTTTACAAATATTGCAGCTGAAATGGCAAGAGAGAATTTCCCGGCGTTATTCACAGACGGTGTGTTTTCAGATGTCCAAAAGCCAATGACATTTGCATTTGAAGTACGTATTTGGACGATCGGAGTGAAGACACTCTCGCCAGTTCTTATGAACACTCATGACATTTCGTGCAACTGTTTCAGCGTCATGATCGGCCTCATCTTAACGCGGCTGTTAGGGTCGTTAACATGGGGCTGGAGTGGGCACTGCTGGCAGAGGGCATAGGTCACATTGTGCCAGCTGAGTCTGTCAGTAGATTGGGTTTCTCTAGGCATGGCCTGTACCTCAATAGGTACGGGAGGGGGAGGCTGACAAAGCTTATAGGTGGCATTGTAGTGGGGGGTGGCAGCATCATTCATGGAAAAATTCCTGTAGTAGCTGCTGTTAGAGCTGCATCTTTTTTTAGAGTTAAGTCAGCTTATAGGTATACCTGCTTAAAGTAAGTCCCTCTAAGGACTCACCTTCAGAGGACGTCATGTTTCCAAGTAGAAAACGAATTAGGATATTTCATCAAAATATGATGTATTAGAGATAAAGTTAGTGAACTGCTTACAGACGTTGACTCTGAAATTATTGGTATGTCGGATCACTTAAATAATTTAACAATTCAGAGGCTTCCTTTACCAGAACACAGATTAGCCCGCTGTTTTTCAAGGAGTTCTTTGCGGGGTGGGGAAGTGGCTATGTACGTAAAAAACATTATTCCATTTGAGTCCATAGACCTGTCACGGCACTGCACTGAACAGATATTTGAATGTTGTGCAGGGGCAGTTGAATTTAATGAAACTAAACTCCTAATTTTTGTTGTTTATGGGTCGCCTAATTCTGACTTCAGAGCATTTCTGCTCAAGATAGAGAGGGTTCTTGATTCACTTAATAAGAAAGTACCAGAAATTAGTTATATGTGGTGACTTCAATATTAATTTTGTATGTGATTGTGGAAGAAAGAGGACGTTGGAAGATCACCTCTATTCATATGATCTGATGCAGATTGTGTTTTTTCCAACTACGTTGCAGGGGAATAGTAGCAAAGCCATGACAATATTTTTATTCATTGTTCATTACTAGATTGGCATTCTGTAAAAGGATGAATGACCTTTCAGACCATGATGCACAACTTTTAACACTAAAAGGCTTTTATACTCAAACAAATGTCATATATAATTACTAACTATGTAGGATAGTTAATCGAACGGCAATAGAGAGTTTTTAAAACCTCGTCAAGGAACAACAGTGGCAGGATGTTTATAGTGCCGATAACACAGTTGACAAATATAATTCTTTCCTTAACACATTTCTCATGCTCTTTGAGAGTTGCTTTCCATTGGAACGTTCTAAACGGGGTACTAGCAGTAAAAGGCAGCCTGGCTGGCTGACTTGTGGCATCAGGATATCATGTAGAACAAGGTGGGATTTATATCAAAATGTTGGAAGCAGTCACAATCAAGCTACAGCTGCCCACTACAAACAGTATTGTAAGGTGCTTAAAAATGATATTAGGAAGGCAAAGAGTATGTGATGCGCAAACAAAATAGCTAATTCAGAGGGTAAAATTAAAACCATGTGGTCAGTTGTGAAGGAAGTATCTGGTCAGTAGCACAAGGTCGACGACATAAAGTCAGATCGTAGTAAAAATATTTCTGTTACTGATAAATCAGATGTATGTACCGTATTTAACAATCATTTTCTGAGCATTGCTAGTGAATTAAATAAAAATTTAGTTTCTACAGGGAATTATATAACTCTCCTGGCAAAGGCATTTGCCAGGAGATTGATGTCTGAAATACTCCCCTGTGTTACAGACAAGAGGGCGATGGGTCATAATTAAATCATTGAAGACTAAGGACTCTCATGGATATGATGGAGTGCCTAGCAGAATATTGCACATGCACATGTTAGCCCTGTACTTAGCCATATTTATAATTTTTCGTTTAGGAATGGTGTGTTTCCTGAACGATCAAAGTACTCAGTAGTAAAGCCGCTTTATAAAAAGGGAGGATGGCTTTGATGTGGGGTCTGAGTGGGACGATCAAATGGGGGGTGCCTCAGGGATCAGTGTTATAGCCACTCTAGCTGCTTATTTATATAGTATTACGGGTAACTCTAAAATATTTCTGTTTGCTGATGATATAGCTTGATATTAAAAGATGTTGTGTCCAACACTTGCGCAGTTTTAAATTGTGCAGTTCATGACACAAGTTCTTGGCTTGTAGAAAATAAACTAACGCTAAAGCACAGTAAGACTTAGTTTTTACAATTTCTAACAAACAATTCAACAAAACCCGTCGTTTTAATTTCACAGAATGGGCATATGATTAGTGAAACTGAACAGTTCAAATTTCTAGATGTTCAAATAGACAGTAAACTGTCGTGGAAAGCCCACGTACGGGATCTTGTTCAGAGACTTAATGCGGCAATTGTTACTATTCGAACGGTGTCTGAAGTGATTGTTCGACACGAAAATTAGTCTACTTTGTTTATTTTCATACACTTATGTCGTATGGTATTTTGGGATAACTCTTCCATTTTAAAAGTATATGTTTGGTTCAGAAGCGAGCAGTTTGGGCAATAAGTGGTGTAAGTCCGCGAACCTCTTGTCGACCCCTGTTCCCTAGTCTGGGTACTTTGACATTGTCCTCTCGATGTACGTTGTATTCTTTACTGTCGTTTCTTGTTACCAATATTATTTTATTCCCAAGAATAAGCAGCTTTCACTCAGTTAATACTCGGCAGAAATCCAACCTGCATTTGGATTAGACTTCCTTATCTCTTGTGCAGAAGGTATGCAGTATACTGCTGCATCCATTTCTAATAAGCTACCACAAGAATTTAAAAATCTTGGCAGTAATTTACGCGCTTTCAAAACGAAACTGAAAAGTTTCCTCGTGAGTCACTCCGTCTATTCTGTTGAGGAGTTACTTGAAAAATTAAGCAGATTATATTGTTGACTGCGTTTACTTAAACTTATAGCTTGACTTTTCTGGGTTCATAAACATTTTATTTTTATCTGTTATTACTTTTGTGTCGTAATTTCATGTACTGACACGTTCCATGACCTTGGAGATTTGCTCCTCAATTTGGTCCTACAACTTGACGCATTAAAAAAAAAATCACTCATTGCACATTGCCAATAGATGAACGGGCAATTCGTCGTAATGACGTAGTTACACCGGAACTCAGAAACATAGTCAAAGAGAAACTCTCTTAATTTAACTCGCTGTAACACTGAGTTCTCAATCATCATTCCAGTACCGTTTGCTTTTGGGGGTATCTGTAACTGTACAAGGATATTGTCCTCGCTGTGGAGGAAGCCATCAAAATCTAAGAAAACTTGTGTATTGCTCGGTAATATATAAGGGGCGAACAAAAAGTTTTTGGTCAAAGGCCGTACAGTCCAGCATCGGTATCCTAATCAGGCAAAATCTACATGAGCACTGAGGCAATCATTCCACCTACGCACGAAACATCGTACGCTTCTGCGTGCAGAAATCCGGAACTTCGTACTGCACATCCTCATCAGACAGGAATCTTTGACCTTTCAAGGCTTGTTTTAAGAGATCGACGGAGTGATAATCGAATGGGGAGAAATCAGGATTATAGAATGGGTGCTCGAGTATATCCCACTCGATTGGCGTAATTACAGACTTTGCGGTATGGGGACATGCGTTATCATGAAGCAGCAGCATCCCATTTCCAAACAGGTGGTTTTCGACAGACAACCTGCCCCATTCTCATTCTTCATTCTACGATGGATGTCTACCGGTGTTTGTCCTTCGGCAGCTAAGAAAAGCATGACAGGCCGGCCGCAGTGGCCTAGCGGTTCTAGGCGCTTCAGTCTGGAACCGCACGACCACTACGGTCGCAGGTTCGAATCCTGCCTCGGGCATGGATGTGTGTGATGTCCTTAGGTTAGTTAGGTTTGAGTAGTTCTAAGTTATAGGGGACTGATGACCACAGATGTTAAGACTCATAGTGGTCAGAGCCATTAGAACCATTTGAAAAGCATGACAGCACGCTCGTCCCACCTGGACGCATCTGGTAATAACGTCGCCATAGTTTGCGTTTCTGTATTTACGGCACGAGCTGGGGAAGACACGAGCGCCACACTAATACCTTCCTTACATGTCGGTGCTTATATACCCGCATTGCCGGCCGGAGTCGCCGAGCGGTTCTAGGCGCTACAGTCTGAAACCGCGCGACCGCTACTGTCGCAGGTTCGAATCCTGCCTCGGGCATGGATGTGTGTGATGTCCTTAGGTTAGTTAGGTTTAATTAGTTCTAAGTTCTAGGCGACTGATGACCTTATAAGTTAAGTCGCATAGTGCTCAGAGCCATTTGAACCATACCCGTATTGGGGTCGCCCTACGTTGCATATACGCTGCAGCAACGTCCTCAAACGGCAACTTTTTGATCGTCCATTATAGTGGAAATAAAAGTAGCGCAATAACTTCCTACTAGGCTCATGTAACATAGTCCTACCAAACAACGAATTATAAACTTTGTGTGAACTCTGAAATAAACTGATGAGAGAAAAAGTTATGATCACCCGGTTAATAGTGTGTCGGCTCACCTTTGGAACGCAATACAGCAGCGATTCTACACGTCCTGGATTCTGCTGGTTCTTGGTAGGTTTCCAGAGGTATATAGCTCCAAGTGTCACCGCACAGCTCAAGTATTTCCCGCAATTTACTGGCCGGTGGTTGTGAAAGCGGATCTGGTGTCCGATAGCGTTACAGATGTTTTGCATCAGATACACTTCACGCGAAGTTGGTGGCCAAGACGTCGATGTGAGTTCACTAACATGATCCTCAAATCACTGTAGTACTGCAGCACTGTGGTCTCGTGACATGGACAGTTATCATCCTGGAATATGCTTTGACCGCCGAGGAACACACCAAGTATCAAGGGATACAGGTGGTCTGCAATAGTGTGCTGTAATGGTGTCTTCGATGAACACCACAGGTCCAATGTGAGGCCAGGTGAATGTACCCCATAAAATATCTCAGCCTTCACCAACCTGCGTCTGTGGAGCGGGATACGTTTCGAGGACCCTTTTCGTCTAGATGATGGCGTGCTAATAATGGCTAGTCGCTGGTGCGGAAAACTTGAAAAGAAAGTAACTTTGGCATGATGTATCATTCTCAAGTAACAGATCGATGAAACTTGGGCCTTGCAAAGATAGAACTGCTATGCAATAGAGCAGAAAGTAACCGGAAGAAATACGCAATGAGTCGAACAGAAATGACACTTTTGTTCACGGACAATTACTACTCTGAAGTCATCGCAATTCATGATGGTCTCCTGGACATTACAAAGGGCGGTACTTGGTTCTTAATACAGACATTCAAAATTCAAATGGCTCTGAGCACTTGGGACTTAACTTCTAAGGTCACCAGTCCTCTAGAACTTAGAACTACTTAAACCAAACTAACCTAAGGACATTACACAAATCCATTCCCGAGGCAGGATTCGAACCTGCGACCGTAGTGGTCGCGCGGTTACAGACTCTAGTGCCTGGAAGCGCTCGGCCACCCCGGCCGGCCAGCGTCTCAATAATGTTGACCGGTGAGTGTACTGCGTTCAATGAGCTGGAGCTCAGGACACCTATGCAGCGTTATGCATACCCACACTTTATACTTGAAGTACCAAAATTATCGTGTTCCCCAATGTTCCTGGGTGTATGACACTTTCCTGTTTCTCATCGTGTTAGGGCACGTCCAGAATTACTACTCAGACTGATTCTGCTCTCATCCGAGACTCGTCATTGGTCCTGTCCGTATGCTCTTGGCGCCATCGCAAAGGAAGCCGCCAATGTGAGGGTGGTATCGGAACGGTACGTACTGGTCGTCGGGCAAAGAGACGACCCCCACGCCGTAGCCATGCCACTGTGGAGCCTGTGACAGTGTGCCTTGCATTCGTATTAAATACGACTGCAAATGAACCTGCTGTTTGATGTGGGTCCTTTCGAGCCTACTGTACGATGTAGCGGTCATCTGCTGCTGTAGTCGACTGTGGTTTACAGACTTCTCTTCCTCGCGTAGCAGTGTCTGTATTTCGGAACGTTCTCGGTGCACGTGAAACAGTGCTACGAGCAATACCAAACTCTTGTATACACTCGTCTGTGAGAAGTCATCTAAATGTCGTCTCCGGACCATGTGGTAATGAGGAACACTATCACAGTTCACCGTTACTCAAAAAAATGTGTGTGAAATCTTATGGGACTTAACTGCTAAGGTCATCAGTCCATAAGCTTACACACTACTTAACCTAAATTATCCTAAGGACAAACACACACACCCATGCCCGAGGGGGGACTCGAACCTCTGCCGGGATCAGCCGCACAGTCAATGACTGCAGCGCCTTAGACCGCTAGGCTAATCCCTTCACCGTTACTGCTCGCTGATTTACTCGCACTGTCTTTCCTCGTTCCTTCAACTGTCTTGTGTTGCGGTGCCAGGTACATTTGGTGCTACAGTCACAGTGAACTCGCGCCATGTGATGTCCAACTGTCTGTGCACGACTGGGAGGCCCCAGACAATATGCTCCCGTACTGTCATTCATTTATACCAAGTTGGTAATATATTATCTATCTTTTCCTTAAGTTTTGCTGAGCGGTGTACATTGGGAGAATTAATTTTTAGATCAATTACCATTGAAATGTGCATTTGACGATAATTCATTAGAAACGGTAGCATCTTTTGCTTAAGTACAAGGCTACATTCCACACAAATATCTTCGGAAAAGACTTCTTAACAGTTAAATTTATATTCGATTTTAACTAATTTATCTTTTTCGCAAATATCTTTCTTGCCATTGCTAGTCTGCATTTTACACCCTCTCTACTTCAGCCATAATCAGTAACTTCACTCTCCAAATACCAAAACTCATCTATTAGTTTTAGCGTCGAATTCCGTTATCTAATTCTCTCAGCATCGCTTGATTCCATTCGACTAATTCCACTACACTAGTAGTGACATATGGAAGTTTGGGTCGGTCCGGGAGGCGTGCTCGGGTAGTCGAAGTTGTGAAAGCGACCACTTACGTTAAGCGGGAAATCTGGATTCGAGTCCCTGTTCGGCAGATGTTTTCGTATGTCACCGATAAATAGTGCAGATGAAATGAATTTAGATTCGCAGGTTGCGAATCAGATTTCGTAATATTTAGGTTTGTTATTGTTGGCTCTCCCAAATATCTCTTGGATATTGAAGGAATGTGTTCTACACCAGGAGCATTGTTTCGACTTAGGTCTTTCAGTGCTATGTCAAATTCTTCTCGCAGTATCATATCTTCCCTCTTATCTTTATTTGCTTCCTCTTCCATTCCTACAATACTGTCTTCAAGTTTGTTTACTTTGTACAGCTCTTCTATACATTCCTTTCAGCTTTCGCTTCTTTGCTTACTCTGGGCTTGTCATATGAACAACTGATAGTCGAAAAACTGATTCTCTTTTCTCTTCAATTTCCTATATTGATACATGGTTGTACACCCTTCCATTTTTGAGTTGGTTATTCCAGTTTCACCATTTTGCAATTTCTGTCAATCTCATCTTTTAGAGGTCGGTATTCTCTTTTTCCTACTTCACTAGATGCATTTTTATCTTCTTGCCTTTCAATAATTAAATTCAATATGAGTGTTTTATCCATGGATTTGTAATGGCCTTATCCTTTTATCTATTTGATCCCCATCTGTGTTCACTACATCATCTATCAAAACTACTTATTTGTTTTGTGTTGTGTTCCTTTTACCTTTTTTGTCAATCATTGTCCAATGGTTTCTTTGATACTTTTAATACCATCCTGCTCCTTTAAACTCACCCAGGCCTTATCTTAATTTCCTACCTTCCTGCAAATTCTTCAGTTCTGTTCTGAAGTTAATGTCGAGTAAATTCTGCCCCTGCAAATGTTTTGTGATTTAAAATTTCTAAATCTGTCTTACCATTATATAGTCTACTGGTGTCTCCAGACCTCATCCATGTACATACACCACCTGATCGAAAGTATCCAGACATCCGTATGTAATGTGGAAGTGACCCTAGGTGTCACGAGAGGCAGACCCGGTAGTATTAAAGGGGACAGCGAGTATTGTGTTGTCAGCAGAGAAGCAGTAATAGTAGAATGGTTTGGTTAGAAAAGCTAAGTGACTTTGAACATGGACTAGTCATTCGATGGCACCTGAGTAACAAATCCATCGGAGTCATTTCGACGCTTTCTGAGTTGCCCGAGTTGACTGCTGGTGATGTGATTCTGGAGTTGAAACGCAGATGAAGAACAACAGCTAAACAAAGACCAGGTAGACCTCATGAACAGGGACCGTCGATCGTTCCAGAGGGTGGTTGTAAAAACTGCATGAAATCAGCGGAAGGAATCACTCAGCCCAGCTAGGTACATTGACGGTGCACCGGAAGTGAAAAATAATGGGGTATAACGGTCGAGCGGCGCTCCTCGTTAGCGATACATTTCTGTAGGCAATGTTAAGCGACGCTTTAGGTGGTGTAAAGCGCGACGTCACAGGACATTGGATAGCTGGAAACAAGTGCTCTGGAGTGATGAATAACGCTGTACAATGTGGCAATCCGATGGAAGGGACTGGGTTTCGCGAATGCTTGCAGAACGTTATCTGCCATCGTGTGTGGTTTCAAAAGTGAAATGCGAAGGAGGCGATGTTACGGTATGGGGGTCCTATTCGTGGTTTTATTGTACACCCTTATCTAGGTTAAGAAAGCGCAAAATGCGAAAGGATATGATCGCGCTGTATTACATTATGAACTGTGTACTGTAAAGCAACAATTCGGGTACGATGATTTTATTAGTATGACAGTGCAACAAGTCAAAGAAGGAACTGCAGGGCAATGGTTTGTGGACAGTAATATTCCTGAAATGGACTGGCATGCCCATGGTCCTGTCTTGAACCCAAAGGAACAATTTTGGGGTGAGTTAGAACGTCGAATTTGCTCTGGACCCCAGGTCCTACACCACTATCTTATCTGATTTTGGCCCTTCGGGATCTATGGGCTGCCAATCCTCCAAGAAGAAGCAGACACCTCATTGAAAGTGTGCCGAGAGGAGTTCAAGCCGTCATAAAGACTAAGGGTAGACACGCCCCATAGTAATGTCCACAACACCTATTTGGATACTTTTGATTAGATGGCTTATATTACAAAGTTAATCTGCAATATGACAATGTTTTTTTTTAAAGAATTTTTGAATATGTACGACCCGAGTAATTGTAAATATCGAAATATCGTCAGTGGACCATGGATCATCCTCAAGGAAGTAGGTAAAATATCCCTAGGTATGTAATGTATCAGAGAGAATATAATCTGGGACGCGACGATAACTGTTAAGGGAAACACCATTGAGTTGCTTAGCTAGCAAGACGCGCGGCGAGTTATGGAGCGCGAAACAAAATAAAGGGAGAAAGATTAGGGTTTAACGTCCTGCCGAGGACGAATGCCATTACAGATTTTGCTTGCAATGGGGAACGATAGGGAAAGAAATTGTGTCCTTTTCAAAGTACTCGTTCCAGCATTTGCCGTAAACAGTTTAGGGAAACCACGGTGAACTTTACACTGAAAGGCTGGATGCGGAGTTGAACAACCGTCCTCCCGAGTGCGAGTTCAGTGTGTTACAACTGCGCCACCTTGCTCGGTAAACAGAGACGAGTCCGGAAAAGCAAACTTATCACACCGACACATTAACGCATTGCCACGGATGCTGCGAGGAAAAATGAGTAGATCAGAAAATGCACTTAACAGGGTACACACCCAGTTGGCATAAGGGAAATGGCATTTTTAATCTTGCACCCGACTAGTTAAGCCAGTTGGAACTACGTATGAACAGTTCGTTCCGTGGAGGTAATGTGCCAAGATACCATGGTTCTCACAAATGAAATCTCGTGTGGCTAGGGCCTTCCGTCGTGTAGACCGGTCGCCTGGTGCAAGTCTTTTGAGTTGACTCCACTTCGGCGAGTTGTCCGTCGAGGTTCTCACAAAAGGGCTACACCACATGCAGATTGTAGGATTGTTCGACTGGATCTGACGAGCAAATGGATGAAAGTAGTTGAAACTCGCGTTCACGTTAGAGCCCCAGTGTCACCGCGATCAGCCAGGAACAGATTAGTGGAACTCAGGTAGAGACCTCGAGTTACCATGCATCGTTTAACACTGACACCACACACCACAGACGGCAGAGATTCACACAGTGCAGAGCCAGAGTCAACTAGGACAGTGAGTGGCATTCTGCAGAGTTCAGCAACGGGTCCCAATTCCGTCACGACCTGGTGAAAGCTCACAGAAAGCAGCGACTCTCGAAGCCCATAGCTCACCAACTTCTGGATGATTTGTGTGGAATGCTATTGGATAGTACAAAAGGACTGATTTGGTAATTGTTGAAGGGAGGCTGGTTGATCCTCAGACTGTAGCAAGGAAGATAAATTGTGTTGTATTCCTTTCGTGACCAAATAGAATATTTCAGCAGAACAGTGCAAGACCTCGCAATGTAGTTCACACCACAAACGCCTTGTGGAATGTACAGATCCTTGACTGGCCTGCCCAGAACCCTAATTTATCATGCTTAGAGCATGTCTGGTATGCGATGGGAAGACATATACCTTCATACAAGCCTCTAGCCAGAAATCTTCATAGAGCATGTGTTTTAAGCATGGCAAGAAATTTCTCGAAATTACATTCCGAAATAGTTTGTTTCTGTGTCACAACGAATACAAGAGCGTATGAGTGAACAATGAGTTCACACGTCATACTAATGCTGACGATGGACATCATTTTCGAATAGAATGTAAGTCAGTGTATTAGGGGTATAAGTACAGATATTTCTGTTGATATATTTAACAACACTACATCAGTATTTACTTCATTTGAGAGTAATAATTATAGCTGTTAGAAGTAGTAGCTTTTTAGGGTGGTTAGTACCTCCAAAAATGTGTTCCACAAGCAAGCTATTAATGTTTATTTTCCTCTGGTCAACAGGTCAAGTATTGAAATGTGGATGCATTGACGCAAAAAAAGATAACACACACTCACAAGCATAGTCTCTTCCACAGTGCAACTATGACTGTGCAGAAAACATCAGATAGTAAATTATGTGCTGAATTTGCAGGAAGACTCACAATAATATCTGTACCTATACACCTAACACCCTGTATATAAAACAGAACGTATATATATATATATATATATATATATATATATATATATATAACGTTATAACCTCCTGGCTCCGATAGTATTGGCATGTCTTTCAGGGGCTACTCATTCGGATGCGTACGACTGAGCAGAGAGAAAGGGAGAGCAGATGGACTGTGAGAGAGAGAGGGGAGGAAGAGGTAGACAAGGAAGAGGAAGGACAAGATGGTCAGAGAGAGGGGACAGGAAGAGTTTGGCAAGTAGGGGGTATGGAGATGTGCAATATTATGGTCCAACACGTAGAGATACGAAGCTGTGGGGAAAAGGCATTTGATAAATATCGGAATGGTGATTCATAGTGTAATACTTTCCATTTCCGTCAGTGTACATTACACGCCTTTAGCAAATATCTTCTGGTGACAACGTTGATTCACACATTAGACACATCATGGCGGCGCAGTGCTGTAGTATTTACCACTCTTAAAATAAGATGGTAACCAAGCAAAGACTTTTTAATTTCACAAGTCGGCCTACTGGCTTAAGGGAGTGACTTTTAGAAACCACATAACAAATTAATCAGTCCAATGTCGTAGGGAGAAACTTTATTCACCAGTTTTTCAGAATTTGGAAGCGCTATCTGTTGATAAGGCAGTTAAGTGAAGGCCATGTTTGCAAAGTAGACAGTTTCTGGTGTGGCTGACGCTGAGAAGCAGTCCAGGCCTGCTTCATTGTGTGACAGCATACACAAATTGTTATTAATATTATTTTATTGTTACCGAAGACATGTTGAGCTCATTTCTTAGCATGGGCTAGAGGCACTTGCCTCACTGGGACAGAAAGCAGTGCTCACCTCATTGAGTAGAGGATGTCCCCGTCCTGCGAGATGCGCAGCAGCTTGTTGGGCACGGTGATGGTGTGGACGTACGAGTTCTGGCCGTTGTAGAAGTAGGTGTCGGGCCGCCAGATGCGCTCCAGCATCTTGATGCTCAGACTCAGACTCTTGATGGGGCCCAGGAAACTGAGTCGTGAGTCGCGCCAGTATTGTCGGAAGTAGCAGTCCATAGAGTAGTCCTGCAAAACAGTCACCCAGAGCAAAGTACACCGCATTTTCCTGTCACTTCATTTGTTTTTTTTTCAATTCCAGCTATTTTCTGGTAAAAATATGGAATACCTGTATTTACCAGACTCAAAAGAAATCAGTTCTCTTATATACATATTTTACACTTTGTTTTACGACTTCTGTTTTCCACAGTCGCAGTTATACAAGTGCTGTAGGTTAAATAACGAGTTTTATGACTGCAATGAAGTGTGATTAAGACCAAACGCGTTTTGTTTTATTTTAAAGCAGCGATCACCAACAATATAGTTTTTCTCATAATTTTGGTTTGCTAGGATCATGAACAGTTCTTATGTTTTAACTTACTACTATAAACAGTATTAATTATTATCGTTACTCACGTTTTTTTATTTCTTTCGCCATTCTTTCCGTTTTTCCCACACATAAGTGGTAGATTTTACCACGTACCGTCTTCACTAACACTAATTATATTCATTTTTTTGTGTTGTGAAGAACCAATGCAATTTCGACATTTTGTGCACTTTGTTTTGACGTGCGGAATGCGTTTTTCTCTTGTTTAGTATTGGTAGTAGTAAGAGTGTCTGCTATTGCTCTGAGTGTGTGTCAGTCTTTACATTTGGTGTTTGTGAGTCTGTGTGTTTGTGTTTGTGTGTGTGTGTGTGTGTGTGTGTGTGTGTGTGTGTACAGATATTGATTAACATAACTCGTGCTATTTGGAACAGGTTCCTACCCCATAACGTAAAATTTTGTCTTTAGCGTTAAAATATTAACAACAGAATAAAAGACTGTACTGAGAATGGCTGTCAGGAGTTCAAATCATTCTTTGTTCAACATATGTGAGATATCACAAAACAGGCTTTAGTAAAATACAATATTATAATTAGTTTTTGCAGTTTTAATAATTTCAAATTAAATGCACAATTCTTATTTAGAGTATATCTTGAAACCTATAGTAATGTTACGAAAGGTTTAGGCTGTGATTCTGAAACTGTATTACTAGTTGCAATAAGTTTCTCTTAGTTTGATGTGCTGTTTCCGTGGTTTTATCAGCCTCTTACTGTGCAATTGATTTTTCAACTGCAAATTAATGTTTGAAGCTATAACGTTATAATATTAATGAGTCATGATAGTACACGTTATGACAAGGACGGGGTTTCGTTAGTGGATTTCATTACTGTTCAAAATTATATACCATTGCTGCCTCAGTGAAGTGATGCATTTCATTTTAGAACTATTTCTACGTATTGTCATTTGAAGTGAGTTGTTAAAATTGTAATGAAAATTTTGAAACTACCACAATTTGCGTGAGTGGAGTTTTATTAACAGACATAATCACTCTATGCTAGCACTCTTCTACAGGATGGACGCAATGAAACAGGCTTGGAAAATATTTCATGCACCTGAAGATACGTAACCCAACTTGCATCATCTGCGCCCAGATTATGTGAGTTGGGATGCCTATCTTAAGGTGCGTGAAATATTTTCCAAACCTGTTTTATGCTGCCTATTTTGTATATTCACAACAATACCGGTTTTAAATTCATTTCAAGACCAATACATTACAGGGAAGCGTATTGCTACATATTTATATCAGTCTCTACCACATGAAATCGGATAACTTCTCCAAAATTAGGTAACTCTTCCACTATCGAAATTGTTGCAACATCGTTGAAATCAGTAGGTGTAATTGTAATGAAACGTGATTAGTCTTACGATAGTATTCCTCACGAATAGACTGTTTAATAACCATATTCCAAAAAGGAGAATCACAAGTTCTCCTTAGAGAACATACCACCTCGCTGACAAATATACCATCTGTTAACTGTTTCATTTCTCATTTTTATACTAAAATATGTATTATCCTCGGGCTGAGGACTTTTCTAATTACATGTTATGGACACTGTGGTGCAAGGGGCGATCAAAAAGTTACCCTTCCGAGGGCTTTGCTGCCGCGAATACGCAACATAGCACTACCCCGACGCCGGTATATAAGCACCGACATGTAGTCAAGGAATTAGTTTGGCATTTGTATCTTTCCGATGTGTGTGCGGTCAATTCGGAAACGGGAACTATGGCGACGTTATTACCACATGCCTCCAAACAGGACCAGTGCGCTGTTATCCTAATTTTGGCTGTCGAAGGACAGCCACTGGTAGACTTCCATCGGAGAACGAAGAATTACGGCGTGCAATTAAAGCGAAGCGTCCGGGAAAATTGCGACAAGGGGTGCTGCTGCTTCATGATAATGCTCATCCGCAAATCGCAAATGTAGCTACGCAGAAGTTAAACCAACTCAAGTGGAAGATACCCGAGCATCCGACCTGATCTGTGCCCACGCGACCATCACGCCTTCCGTCCCTTAAAAAAAGTCTTTAAGGGTCCACGATTCTTGTTGGACAAGGATGTGCAGCAGGCAGTTACGGACGTCTTCACGCAGCAGGACAGCGTGCTTTACCATACCTCGTGGGTCAGTGGGATGGTTGCCTCAATGCTCACAGCGATTTTGCCTTATTCGCATAGCGATTCTGGACTTACGCCCTTATAAAGGACGATTTTTGATCGTCCCTTATATGATACATGTCTTGTGGATCAGTTACCACAGTTTAGTGTCTTCAGACTTCTCATTCTAGAAGTATGTCCTCGTATCTCGACCATGTAGCATGGTGAACTGAGAGTGGGCAGTGCTGCAGCAAAAGAAAGATATTATACTAATAGTCTACTAAGTAGATGCCGCTGAGTCTTACCATATCCAGCTCCGATATTGGTCCCATGCTTCGGATCAGCATGTTAGTCCTCACAATGGTTGGATGATCTGTAACACGCACAGGGACGATTAGCTGTTACGATTACTGTCTGTTTAGAATGTTATATAACGGAGCTTAAACTAAATAAAGAACAGACACTGAGGCCTAGCCAAGCAATGTGTAAGTGACGGAATGTTCTGATTGCTCTTCTGTACGTATAGGATCAGGCACGTAGTTAATATGGCTTTCAATTCATGTGTTGTAATGATGAATCGTTTATATTTGCATATCAGATTTTTGGGTTTCTCAAGGCTGACAGAGAGATGGCAGTTAGATCAGAGCATTGCCTAAGTTCTGATGTAATTTTGAGTTTTGGCTACTTACTTCATTCGTCTCTTTGTTTCTCTCTGGACTCAAGATTATTCAAGGATTCCAGCAAAACATTTTCGTTCGCTCTGTTCTTCCACTTGGGTTCGCACACTTGCAGCTTCTCGTCTAATTTGAAGCAGTACGCAAATGAACTCTAATTAGGTGCCATGCTGACTTAAGTTTTATTCTGTGGGCTTATCTACAGCCATAGTAAATCACCTGTGGATTTAGACCTCGCGATAATCAGTGAAGTGTCACGCTCCGCGACGCAGGAAAGCAATGTCCAGGATATAACAAATTTATTGAACAAAAAATGTCTGCTTCGGTGGTGCGGAAATAAAGGGCAAAATTACAGTTACAATAGATACAAATCAACTGTGGATCACAATAAGGCCAGACTGATAATAAGCGCCGAGGCCGCTGATCGGAGTTAAGTTCACATAAAAAACACTGGTGGAATGTTCCGCTGGGAAATAAACACCGCCTGGAGCCAAGTCGGGAGTGAGTACTTGCTGTTCGGCAATGATCACTGGCTGATTGTTAAATGCGTGGCCTGTAAGCCTGAGTCGGAAGATGAAGACTGTTTTGGTTTGGATTCAATAAGAACACTTAGAGTTTAAGGCGGAAGGCCGGGAAGTCCGATTCAGAGTGACTTAACTAATGATGAAGACACTGTGCTGCTGCAGAAGCTAACGTCCGGAAGAAGAAACGATGATGATTTCTGAAGCAGCTTTATCCCAATGATGTGCTTCGAAAGCAATCCTGTTCGATGGGCGAGTAGCGGCAGTCGTCCGGACCAGGAGAGGCCCTCTAAAACTGACTGACTCGTGTTGTCCTGCCGCCGGCTTATGTAACGGAATGCTGTTGAAAGTATTTCCCTCTCGAGTGGCCGGTCTTGATGGCGTCGTGTCGTACTAACGATGTGCAACGTGCAACGGCAGTGGTGGCTGCCCGCGTGATAGAGATGCCCGAAGGGTTGCAGATGCGGTAGGCGAGAGCCTCCGAAATGGCATTAGTGATCAGGATTAGCCAATTTTTTACGCGGATCGGAGGACACACCGCCAGAAAACTGCAACAGTGCCCGTGATTGACCCACAAGATCCAAGGCCCTATGGTCAGGTAATATCGAGAATTCTACTGCCACTGATCGTAGCTGACATGCTGATTCTGGTTCAGCTCGTACTCTATATGTTGATTTTATGCCAAAGGACGTTTGTGATGAAAACTGAACTGTAGCCATCGTTGTGCGTTAGCAGGGTGGCTACTGAAACTAGAAAAAAATTCCCTGAGAATTCCAGGCATGGAGAGGACGATTAAAAGCTCCTGATAAATTAACGTTGGGGGCAGGGGGCATATGCAGCAATAACGACTTTTCCTTCCTCTCAGCTGAGATATATTAGCCATAAGCAGTATTTCAATCGTAGTTTTCAAACACCGATAATTTATGTGGAATAATATGTGGAAAAATATTCATATAACTAACTCACTTTGAAATATTAAGTATTTTAAAGATTATGATTTACGAAAGTCAATAAAATTAAATTTCTGTACTAGCTTAAGAACTCATACATCCGTGAGAGTTTAGGAAATTCGTGGAATTCCCTGAGATTTCCCTGATTTTTCCACGTAAAATATAATTCCATGAGAATTGGTTTTCCAGAAGAATTACCACCTTGGTTAACAATATGGCTAATGCACATTTTCTTTAATAGAACTGTCTGAAACAAATCTGTCTTCCGTATATGAACTGTTCAACAATTTTTCTAGGAACTTTGTCTCCTTTTTTAATAATGTTTGTTATTTAATGAATGTGTTGTACATGAACTATATCAGTTTCATTAGGGCAATAAAGTTATTTAAGGAGTCGTTTTGGACTCTCTTATTCCGCAGTTTATGAACATTGCTCCTTCCTGTTGATCAGCATTTATTTGTTTAGTCCGGCTACGCTGAAAGTAATTAATATGGTTATAAAAGTTGGTTACTAAATCCAATATTTTTCATAAAGACATAAATTCCTTGGATGGCAGGCTTTACTGTGCCAGACAAGACTCAAGCCGTGGAAACTTTTTGTCCCTTTCTTCCGCTAAGATCCAGGGAAGGTGGAGTAGTTCGGCTGGAAAACTTTCCCCTGCCGACACAGCTGCAACAAGCAAACTCTTCCATTGGCGATGAATGAACTTTATTATTGCAAGCTTCGGGTCTCAAATTCTGAACTCGGAGGGCATTTAGTTATGTATCTAGAGGAACCTCTACTATACCGGCAGGTATAATGCAACGATGTTCGATCCTATGGTATGTGCTTCGAAAACTGGCCGTAGAAGTACTTTTTCAGATTTTTCCTGTGATCAGGAGACGAGTTATTGCTCAGCCGAATGATCTCGCTGGCTGCCTTAATGCTTTCCGAGTAGAACGAGTTACCGGACTGCATATCCGCAGTGCCACTCTGTCCATACTCATCGACAACAACAGAAACACTGGAGCACCTCACAGTCGCCGGCACTGTGCAGTCTCACTAGAGCTAGCGTGGAGATGCAAGGCATCTACTTGAAGTTCTTGCTTATTACCCATAAGAAAAGTAAATTAGGTAATACGTGAAACGTATTCGCAGTTGCGAATATCGACAACCAACAGCTGTATAATGGAATCACGACAGTGAAAATTTTTGCCGGACCGGGACTCGATCCACGATTTCCCGATTTATGCCAGAGGTCGTCTTAACTGTTTTTTTCACTTTGTTCGTGATTTTTCGTTCTATTAGTTCAGGGCAGACGTCCCATGACGCTTGTTCAAGTTCATCGTCGTTCCATTAACTCAGTTTTTTTGTTACAGAGGGCGGCTAACCCTCTGACCGTACACGCTGAGCTACCTTTCCGGCACCGTTTTGGCTATCTGCGCAGGACTCAAAGCCAGACCCAAAATTCCATATGCTTGAATGTCTGAAGGAACACTTCATTGTACTTTTTAACGACACAGGCACTGCAATATCGTAAATTAAGTGAGATACACCAGGAAGTTTGAATATGCTCACTACGAATTATACGTCGTAACAGTCATACAAGGTATGTCTAGTATGCTCAGTAAATTTGCCTACGGCTAGAACGCAACACGCAGGAACAAGTATTAAAAATGTGTGCATGCGAATGTGCTTGAAGAAACGTCTCGAGAAGTGCCACGAAGGGTGAAAAACATCAAACTGTAGTAGGTACGTACGTCTGTTGTGGGCAGAGACAGTGAGTGTGAAGACTCGCATCACATTAGAATGGAGCAACGCATAAGCACAGAATCATGCTGCAAACTACTAACAATGGTCCCGGTTCAAATGGCTCTAAGCACTATGGGACTCAACATCTGAGGTCATCAGTCCCCTAGACTTAGAACTACTTAAACCTAACTAACCTAAGGAAATCACAACATCCATGCCCGAGGCAGGATTCGAACCTGCGACCGTAGCAGCAGCGCCGTTCCGGACTGAAGTCCCTAGAGCCGCTCGGCCACAACGGCCGGCACAATGGTCCCTCATAGGATATTGTTGTAAGTAATAAAGGCGGCGAGCGGGAAACTTGCTGGTAACTGGTACCAACACTTTGTAGCGAGGACTGCTGTGCCACTCTCGGCTCAACAGTCAACAAGCATAATGACAGACAACATTGAACAAGCGCAGCAGACGCTGGTGTTGTCTTTGAGATAGATGTTAGAACATTTGTTAATGCCATTATTCACAAGTTTTAAGACAACTGGAACAGCTGTTCCCAATTTGCGCCATATGAATTGACTAAGAAGCATCAGAATACGTGGTTAGATACTGTTAGAGATTCATCTTTTCATGCGACGTATTATTTCAGAAAGACTGTAAAGTATACAGCCATTGTAGGCGTAATGATCAACGGCAATCGACAGCACACGTCAGAGTGCGCTCAAGTGTGCTTTTCCCACCTTCACACACGAATGAAACACATTAAAGAGATTATGACATTCTTTCTTGAGATGCAAGGAATTAAAGGTGTTACGAAAAAATTGTTTCAATTATCTGGAACAGAAAGAACACAAGAAATGGTTCTGAATAATTCTGATAGGGAAACTCAAGAATGGTGTCTCAGAGGATTCTGGTTTGGTTCCACTCTAATAGCTGGTGTATGTGAATGAGCTTCCACCCAACAGTCAAGCAGAGTTGGTGTTTTGGCAGGTGACACATATGTTGTAATCAGTCCTGTTACAGAAGCAGTAGAAAAAAATTGTTAATAACGTCTTTGAAAGATTTAATATGTTGTTTTTTTGTAAATGGGCTCTGTCTTACTTTTGAAAAGACGCATTTTATTCATTTCTGTACAACAGGCAGTAATGAAACTTCCTGGCACATTAAAACTGTGTGTCGGACCGAGGCAAAGGTCCCGAGTTCGAGTCTCGGACCGGCACACAGTTTTAATCTGCCAGTAAGTTTCATATCAGCGTACACTCCGCTGCAGAGTGAAAATATCATTCTGGAAACAGCAGTAATGTAGCATGCTAAGCGGAGTCAGTTTTGGGTGTACTGATGAACTTTTGAACTGGAAAAAAAATTAATGAGTTCCTTTAACAATAAATTAAATAAATTTTGCTCTTCGCACAAATCATAGTTGTGTAAACAAACAAATCAAGATAATAACAAGCGTATAACTTAGTACAAAAAATGTCATTTACTATGCTACAAAAATCTGTGTAATACGAATAGTGACAAAGATTAATGTATCGATCTTTATTTAATACTAACGGCAACCCTGCCGTTGCCTCTGGGTAGCTATTCATTTCGCAGATTTTCCATTACAAACGAAAACAAAAAATGAACTGTGTTTGCAATGTCATATAAAAAAATTCATTTCCATGTATTTCCATGTATTCATTTCCATGTATTTGTGCCCTTTCGATTCACGTAAGCTTTTAAAAAACGGAACTGCATGTTAATGTACAACATAGCCAGGAGCGCCAATCATCCTAAACGCTGAGCTTCGCGATAGCACGTTAGACGAACTCCCTGATTCTTAAATCAGACTCAGGATTTCACGGCAGAGACAGTCATTCGCCAGTAAACGATTTCAGCAAAGTTTTCAGGTTTCTTTGGCAGATATATTACGCAGTGCTGGTGTTTGGTGAATAACAAGAGCTAACGACAGTCACATTTGTCAGATCTTTCAGGCAGAGATTCAACACCAGGTGGACGATGAAGACATTGAATTTCTTTCAGCAAAAGGAGAAATCTAGTGACATTATTAATCCAATTTCCTCTGCTTTGCGTCTGATAGACATTCAATTAATTTCTTAGCTTGCCAGCAAACATTCAGTTATATAGATATTGTTTAAATATTCTGGTTAGATAAAGTTAAATATTTCCATTTTTATAATATGTGTGGATTCTAACGAACACCTACAACAATAATTCAGGTATACATGCCAACGTCGCAAGCGGCAAATGAAAAGACAAAGTATGTAATTCAGTAGGTAAAGGTAGATAAAAATCTAATAGTCACGGGGACTTGAATGCGATTGTAGGGTGAGAGGTAGAAGAAAACGTTACAGGAGAATATGGGCTTGATAGTAGGAATGAAAGAGAAGAAAGAGTAATTGAGTTCTGCAATATATTTTTGCCAGTAATAGCGAACATTCTGTTAAAGGGGGGGATGTTGGCAGATTTAACTTAGATTACACCACGGTGAGGCAGAGAATCTGAAATCAGGTCCTGAATTGTAAGGCGTACCGAGGAGTTTAAGAGACTAGTCAGGAAGAATCAGAGAGCAAAGAAGTAGGATACGGAAATATTAAGGAATGAAGACATCCGCTTGAAGTTCTCTGAGGCTACAGATACTGCGATAATGAATAGCTCAGTAGGCAGTTCAGTTGAACAGGAGCGGACATCTCTAACAAAGGCAATCACAGAAGTTGTAGAGAAAACTGCGAAGAAACTACGGGTAACAGAGGAAATAGTTCAGTTGATCGGTGAAAGAAGTAAGTGCAAAAATATTCAGGGAAATTCACGAATACAGAAATACAAGTCACTTAGGAACGAAATAAATAGGGAGTGCAGGGAAGCTAAAGCGAAATAGCTAGAAGAAAAATGTGAAGAAATCGAAAAAGAAATGATTGTCGGTTGGATTGACTCAGCATACAGAAAATTCAAAACAAACTTCCGTGAAATTAAAAGCAAGGCCGGTAATATTAAGAATGAAATGGGAATTCCATTGTGGAATGCAGGGAGAGAGCGAATTGTTGGAAGGAGTACACTAAGGGCCTTTATGAGGGGGATGATTTGTCTAATGTGATAGAAGAAGAGTCGATAGGTAAGAGATAGCGATCCAGTACTAGAATCGGAATTCAGAGAGCTTTGGATGACTTAAGATGAAATAAGGCAGGAGGGAAAGATAACAGTCCATCGCAACTTCTAAAATTATTGGACGACAAAACGATTATACACAGTGATGTGTAGAATGTATGAGACTGGCGGTATACCATCAGACTTTCGGAAAAACATCGTTGACACAATTCACAAGACTGCAAGTGCGAGAACTGTCGCGCATACGGCATAAAAGCTCATGCATCCAAGTTGCTGACAAGAATAATTTAAAGAGGAATGGAAAAGTAGGAAAACTGAAGATCTGTTAGACAACGAACAGTCTGGAATTAGGAAATGTAAAGGCACCAGAGACGCAGTTCTCACGTTGCGGTTGATAACGGAAGCTACAGAAAAATCAAGACACATTCATAGGATCTGTCGACCCGGAGAAAGCGTTCGACAAAGTCAAATGGTGCAACATGTTCGAAATCCTGAGAAAAGTTATGGGGAAAGTGGGGTACTATGCAATACATACAAGAACAAATTCGGAACAATAAAAATGGAAGACCAAGAACAAAGTGGCGGATTAAAAATGATGTAGGAAAGGAAATGCGTAGTACGGAAAGCACACCAGGAACACTGGTATAGATTTATTTCTAATATCGAACATGATAACCACGGAAAACAACAAACGGTATTCAAGGTTTTAAGAACCTTAAACACAACAGAAAGAGAGAAGATACAAATAAATAGTATTGAAGAAGAACAGTGGATAAATCATCACAGCGATTTGTGGTATGATCATACAGCACAAGAAACTGAAATTGAACAACTAGACGAGAAAGGATTAGATGAAATACAGTCTGATAAATTAACCTCTGCACTAACATCATTAAGAACAGAAAAGGAACATGAAAATATGGCCTTAATGCTGAATTATTAAAATATGGAGAAATGATGCTACACCAACGACTGCTACATCTCTTCAACGATTGTTGGAAGAAGAAGAGTGTGGTGTCACCGCCAGCACCACACTTGCTAGGTGGTAGCCTTTAAATCGGCCGCGGTCCGTTAGTATACGTCGGACCCGCGTGTCGCCACTGTCAGTGATTGCAGACCGAGCGCCGCCACACGGCAGGTCTAGAGAGACGTCCTAGCACTCGCACCAGTTGTACAGCCGACTTTGCTAGCGATGGTTCACTGACAAATACGCTCTCATTTGCCGAGACGATAGTTAGCATAGCCTTCAGCTACGTCATTTGCTACGACCTAGCAAGGCGCCATTATCATTTGCTATTTATCTTGTGATGCATGTACCGTCAGACCGATGTTCACCAATTATGGATTAAAGTTAAGTATTCCTGCAGCTACGTACGTTCTTTACTACTATAACTTCCTTTACCTGTTCCAGACCTCACGCCAGCCTGCGTGAGCTTAAACGCGTGCCTTTCGGCTTCCTCGAAACCCCGTGGATTGGCTCCTGCCAATACACAACAAAGAGTACTCCCAAAGACTGGAAAACAGCTAGAGCGATATCAGTATTTAAAAAAGGAGAGAAAAGCCTATGCAGTAATCCTATGCAGTAATCACAGAGGAATAAGTTTGCTGACTCAGAATACAAGGTGTAGGCTAAGATTTTAAATACAAGACTTAAAAACATAACACACATTGCTTTTACTGACTTTAAAAAAGCTTTTGACAATGTCAATAGACAGAAACTTTGGGAAATAATGACGAATCGCGGATATCCAATGCATCTAGTAAATGCGATAAAAAGTTTATCATTCTAGATCTCAATGGTAAAACAACTGAGGAGATACCAACTAACAAAGAGGTACGACAAGGCTGCTGCATCTCTCCAACTTTGTTCAACATATACATTAATGAAATAATACATATATGGAAATCAGAATTTCAGAAAGGCATCTATTTCGACAGGAACATTCTTTTAAATAATTTAGTATATGCTGATAATGCAGTGATCCTAGTAGATAAGGAAGCTGACCTTCAGAAAGGAATCTACTTGCTAAAACAAAAAGTGCAAAATTTAACAAGGGAATTTCAAAAGAAAAAATCAGAACCAAAATAGTGAAAGATCAGAAGATTTTAGAGCAAGTAAACCATTTCAATTACCACGGATGTGAAATGACATATGGCTACAGCAGAGATATTAAAATTAAGCTTAGTAAATTAAGCCGGGTATGCGGGACAAATCAAGATATTTGAGAACAACTGCGATTCTTTAGCCTCAATGATAAAATTCGAGATTACAGAAGAAAATGGAACGAACATCTACAAAGAATGGAGAGTGAAAGACTTCCCTTAAAGGCAAAAAATTATGAGAGACAGAGAAAGACCCCAACAGAGATGGGTACCGTAACAGGCAATTTCCGCCTAATACCTGAAGAAAAGATGAAGATGAAGCAAGGGATGTAACCTTTCACCCTACTTTCAATCTACACATCGAATAAGCAATGACGTAAATAAAAAAAAAAGTTTCAAAAGTGGGAATAAAATTCAAGGTGAAATGATGTCGATGTTAATATTTGCTGATGATATTGGTATCCGTAGTAAAGGCGAAGAAGAATTACAGGATCTGTTGAATGGAATGAACAGTCTAATGAGTACGGAATATGGACTGAGAGTAAAGGGAAAAAAGGCGGAAGTAACGAAAAGCAGCAGAAATGAAAACAGCGATAACATCACAACTGGTGATCACAAAGCAGATGAATTAAAGAATTCTGCTATCTAGGCAGCAAAATAACCCATGACGGATGGAGCGAAGAGGACACCAAAAGCAGACTAGCACTGGCAAAAAGAGCGTTCCTGGCTAATAGAAGTCTAATAATAGCAAACATAGGTATTAATTTGAGAAAGAAATTTCTGAGAACGTACGTTTGGAGCACAGCATAGAGTGGCAGAGAAAAACGGCCTATGGGAAAACCGAAACAGAAGAGAATAGAAACATTTAAGATGTGATGCTGCAGAAGAATGTTGAAAATTAAGTGGAATGATAAGATAAGGAGTGAAGAGATTCTCCGTAGGATCAGCGAGGGAGGGAATATATGGAAAATACTGATAAAAAGAAGGGACAGTTTGGTAGGACATCAATTAAGATATCAGAGAATAGCCTCCGTAGTACTAAAGGAAGCTGCAGGGGGTAAAAACTGTAGAGGATGACAGAGATTGGGGTACATTCAGCTAATAATGGAGGACGTACGCTGCAATTGCTACTATGAGACGAAAATGTTGGACGGGAGAGGAATTCTTAGCGAGCCACATCAAACAAGTCAGAAGACTGATGACTAAAACAAATGGATTCTATAAATGGCTGTAATGCTGTTACACATCCAAGCAAATAATGTGTATATAATAGCGTGCTTTTGAGAGTTCTGCCGAGTTGTTTCCATTTTATGTGCAATACTAGCAGAGAAACTCGGCGTTGCCCAGATATTTATTTATAGCTGTACGTCGACGCCGGTACCATGCACTGTCTGACCTTGTGGTTAATGTTTATGACTTGACATTCGTGAACTATGTCTCACACACTATTACAATACCGTAGGTATATTCAGCGGCATATCTGGATATGGTTTGCGGAATTTATTGCTAAAAGAGTTAGTAGCAAAGGAGTAATAAATTTAAACGTCATGCATGATGCGCCACTTTTTGACGCATCTCAATGTTCCTGAACTACGTGTCCTACAAAGATATAAATTTACACTTACATTTCAGTGGTGTATATGCATACTGCATGTAAAATGTGTCATGAACACACTTGGTAGTAAAGAAGTAATAAATTATAACGTCATGCCTCATGCGGTACTTTCACTTCATCAGCAGCGGATGAGGAATAAGCGATAAACTTCTTTATTTTCATCATTATGTGGAGGTAATCAGCGAGAAAAAAATTCTTAAACGTTTGAAATTATGGATAAAGTTTGTTGCAAATCGGTAAGTACTCTCATTCGCAAAGTCTTGGAACCCAGGGATCTCTTGCTACGCTTCTTTGTCACTCCAGTCACAACCTCTTTAATAGGTAGGTGGTTTTTACTCCCACAGTGATTAACGCCTGACAGTAAGGTATATATGACGCACGTTTGGTTGAAATCGGTCAACTGGTTTTGGAGAAGTAGTTGATCTGTTGATCATCATACACAGACACACAAACACACACACACACACATACACACACACACACACACACACACACACACACACACAAGTGTATAAGTATATTCATTTTTAGAATGTGTATGGATTTCGAACATCGACCCAGTCGGTTTTCCACGTGCTGCAAGTTTTGCTGTTATGCCTGTAACAGCAAAAATTGCAGCGCATGAAGAAGGCGGCTGGATCGGTCGTCGAAACATTGTGTATGAAATGGAAACGACAACTCGACAGAACATCCGGAAGTACGCCATTAATCAACCGTGCAGAGATAACCAGAGCAATTACATTGGTACATAGCTTGTAAAATGACTATCTCTCCATAATTTCGATAGATACTTGCGCAGTACGTATGTAGATGTAACTGCAAATAGGAATCGCCAACTTCATGACCACCATTAGAAAATGAGTTCAAAAGAATTACATATAACTGATTTCAGTTCCTGTTTAGTAGAGGTCATATCTGGACACTGATGTATCCATGCATAGAGGGTGAGTCGCGTAAGACGTAACACCCCCTTTATTCCGGGGGCGATTGCACGTATCGGCATGCGGTTTTTGGCGAATCATAGCGGACTATGGGGCACATACGTTGGTACATGCACAATAATCACAACGTTTATATTGACCGAGATGATGAGGCAAGTACATGTTTTTTAAATGGGACGCTATACTTTTTTTACCATCATTCGAATGCTCTGGAAAAGACGCGTATAGTGATGTAACGCATGTTGTTATTGTGATTCAAACTTTGCTTAAAAGAGGGCGGATGAGGATTTACCTACGTAGCGTAGGCCGTGCATGCTGCATAGAGCACGGCAACTCGGCCTGCGAGTCGCGCGAGGCGTGTTTACAGTCTGCAGCCGCTTCCGACCGCCTCGACCTTCAATCGTACAATATTTCCCAGCGTCTTTTAAGCGAAGTTTGAATTACATATAGCAACATGCGTTACATCACTATACGTGTCTTTTCCAGAGCGTTCGAATGATGGTAAACGAAATATAGCGTCCCATTTAAAAAACATGTACTTGCCTCATTATCTCGGTCAATATAAACGTTGTGATTATTGTGCATGTACCAAAGTATGTGCCCCATAGTCGGCTATGATTCGCCGAACACCGCTTGTCGATACGTGCAATCACCAACGGAATAATGGGTGTGTTACGTCTTACGCGACTCACCCTGTATATCATACAAGTAATACACGGGACGGGACAGAGATATTTGGTTAGCACAGCGGAAGTGTAACTGCGCAGACTAATAAGGCATCGGTGGCACGAGACAGTAGCTTCGCACTACGCAGTGGTACGCCCTCGGGCGCCTTAAGTAATGGATAACTAGTCGTAAAAGTAAGAGATTCGTATTCGGGCCCCCGTCTTGCGGACTTTCCACGAAGGTTTATGGGACATCGAAAATCCAATCTCCCATGAGCAGCCACCACTTCATTCTTCGCTCGTATATAACACGTCGCCGAGCCAGTCAGTAAGGGGCGAGAATGAATTTTTTATCTACTAAATAATTTAGTCAGTGGCTAGATGGAAGTCCTCTTCGAGCTGCATGTTCTTTGTCCAGAGTGACCGCCGTTCCTGGAAAGGTGGAAATAACGTGTTGAATTTATTTTCTGGCACTGTACTTTCGGAACGGTCTTGACAGCACCTGTCTAAAGAACGTAAGGTAACATGCACCGTCCTGACAGGGTTGGAGCAGGTAATGTCGTATTAGTTGACCACGTACAATTCCAGCCTTCAAATTGACCGAGAACCTCATTTTAAATGGTTTGATTTCACCGGAAAACGTCAGTTTGTTAACAGTTTGAACATTAACAATCTCGTTAGGATATCTGAAAATAGACTATGATCGAAGCTGTATCAAAGTTGAGAAAACAAACCAAAAACTGGCACACTTACGCCTAATGCAAATGTGACTGGACAGGGTGTGTTGTACACACCGAAAACCCCGATCACAATGGAAATCTTACAACAGTTATTTAAACAAAGCTTCAATGATTTTAAGAACCAGTTTAAGGAAGAACAAAAACGAACACTCAAAGTATTGATGAAAAATTTAATGACTTTTCAAAACAACAAAACGAAAAATTTAATGATTTTACAAAACAACAGATACACAACAGGAAATACTTGAACGGCAAAAGCAAACTCTTGATGCTTTCAAACCCAACATAACATAATAGTTCAATGACTTGACAAAAGATTTGCATGCTGATCTTTCAAATAAATTTTCGGATACTCTTGTGAGTATGGGAAAAGACCTATAAACACAGTTGCTCACTGATTTGTCACAAGATATAAATAATTTAAGCCAAAAAGCGTCATCAGTAGGCAACTCACAAGAACAGTTCGCGGAAAAGGTGATGGAAGTCTCTGAGGCTCAGAAGAAATGCAGCAGAAGCAATCACAATATAAATAAATACACTCGCAGGTACCGTTGGCGGGTTGCAAACAGCGTGCAAAAGTTCGACCTCAAAGGTGCAAGACCTGTCATTGCAACTAAGTAGCATAAGTTTAAATATTCATTTCAAAAATGAATACATAAAGACATTAAGGAAATAGGCTGGTATCCTATACAAAGGCAGTACCCTGGCGCAGAAGGTAGTCCAGGAACACAAGGGTTATGTAGATGTGATCGAGGAAGCAGTGAAGGTACAGAAGGCAGAACTAAGAGCTGAAAAGGATCAGAGATTGAAATCAGGGGAGTAAAAATCGAGGACTATCATCGTTAGTATCATTGAAAAGGAAAGGGAACATTCAACCCCCAGCTATCAGACGTCAACAGACAGAACAGATAATCCGGACATCTATTCGCACTTGAACCCTAACCTGTCACGTGAAATAGAATGCAACTACAACATGCAGCAGGCGCTGCCGACTTCTGTCTGTCGCCCAGAGGTATTCGGAATACGATCCGATACATCAAAACAATGCCGCACCGCCAACGGACAGTGCTGCATGCCTTTCTACTTTGCTCGCGGAGGAAGGTATTACGACAGGCAGTTTCCGATGTTTTCTTCTGAAGGTAAGCAAACATACCCAGTCGTGTACATAAGAGCCTTCCAGATTGTTTTCCCAAAGAGTTGGACCGAAGCGCAGAAGATATGCTTTGTGATAAGTTATACACAGGGTGATGCCTTGCTGTGGGCCACTGACATGGCGGAAAAATGTCACACCTACGAACAGTTTGAAAGGGCATTCTTAGACAAGTTCTGGTCCCTTGCAGTGCAAGAGAGACTGAGGCGCGAATTGTTTAACCCGGCACCACTCAGCTGTAAGCACGGAGGGCTCAGAACGTACTTCGAGAAGTATCTAAATAAAACTTGTTACTGGACAAACCCAAATCACACGAAGATGTCCTAAAAATCTTGACTAGCCGACTACCGGCCAACATACGTGAGAAATTAATCAACACTTCTGAGTACGATATAGAGAATTTCCTCTCAGTTCTCCATTATGTTGATCTTATTTATGAAGAGAGACCTGCGCAACCATAAAGTGATAGCGCGCAGGAGGACCACACACGAACTAACGTACAACACGCCGGGAATGATAATAACAACTAACACGACTGGCAGCCATAGCCCCCTCGCAACAATACCAACAGCAACCAGTTTGGTAATGGATAGGGGCACAAATTCAAGTGAGGATACAAAAGTAACCAAGGACAGAATTTCAATTGGACAGGATTTAATGGCCAGAGGTTATAGTCAGCAAGCGTAAAATGCGCCGCCGTCCGGGGGCAATGACCCGAACGTCCACTGGGAAGGCCAGAATGCAACCAGGCGACAAAATTACCCGCCGCCGCCTGGATATAACCAGTACAATCATCACTACATTTCGAATAGCGGCCTGGGACTACGAAATTCCGATTCGAGAGCCGCGAAAGATACCAACTGGCGAAACCATACGCATAATGGACACGTAGTTGAGGTTAACCCTAACTCAGAGTAATTCAGAAAACGACAACTGTGGTGATATCAAAGATGACCTGTGTCAGGGAGATATTACCAACTATGTAGTTGGAGGAAATGAAGACATAGTAGAGGCAGCAATCAGTGCACAAATACTTGGTTTACGGGTACCCATAGTACTGGGCACTGGCGTTACCACGAATATAATTTTAAAGGTCTGTCTGAACAATTACAAAAATGAGGACACATATCGACGTTTCAAGTCCAAAATTGTAAAATCCAAACAGCTGTAGGAGGTAAGTCTAAAGGCATAAAACTGCAAGCATGGATTCCTATTCAAATTGATAGCTTATCTTTTCAATGCATTTTTCTTGTGGTTGAAGTGCTGATAGTAAACTGCCTTACCGGCATGGACACCTTAGAAGTACCAAGCACAAATTGACATTGGTATGGGTAAGTGTCATTTCGTTGTGAACGACGAACAATATTCAGTAGACCTGGTCAAGTCAAATGCCAGAGAAAGCAAACCAAAACACACTGCTGACGTTCGAATACTGTTCTTCTATCCTACCGTAATGTTTGTAAATACAAAGGGAACCGAGTAATCACAGGAGGAGGAAATAGACCCTGAGATCGTGTGTGCTAAGGCTGGTTGATTGGTTTAAAGGGGGGTGGGGGTGGGGAAGGGACCAAGCTGCAAGGTTATCGGTCCCTTGTTCCCAGTTGAACAATTACCCAAGGGAAAGACAACAAGGAAGACGTACGGCACAATAACAGGAGAAAGGAAGAACCAGAAGAATGACAGAAGGACAACAAACACTACAATGGACAAAACAGTACAAGAAAACTACAGAGAGACGCAAGAAACAGGGAGAAGAGATTAAAAACAAGAAAGCCCTAGGGTGGTGGACACAGAGGGACAAAGGACATGCACTAAACTCAGATCAAATGATAAAACCCACCCTCAGGAATAAAACGTAAATCTAAAGCAGCTGTTGAGGCATTGTCGCTCAACACTGAGGGTAGGGTACTGGGAAAGTTAAAAGTCCGCCGCAGAGCGGCAAAAAGTGGGCAGTCCAGCAAGAGGTGGACGACTGTCATTTCAGAGCCACAGCGACACTGAGGTGGGTCCTCGCGATGGAGGAGGTAACCATGTGTGACCCACGAATGGCCAGTGTGGAGCCGACAAAGGACAACTGATTTCCTGCGAGATGCCTGCAGGGAAGACTTCCACACATTCGCAGTCTCCTTAATGACACGCAATTTGGTGTGCATACTGTAATGCCACTCCGTCTCCAAAATCCGAAAAACCTTGTGGTGTAAGACAAAACGCAGGTCAGTTTCAGAGATGCCCATCTCCAAGAGCGGTTTCCACGTAGCCTGTTTGGCCACCCTGTAAGCAAGTTCGTTGCCTGGGATGCCGACGTGTCCTGGGGTTCACACAAACACCACTGAACGACTGGACCGCTCCAGAGCAGAGATGGACTCCTGGATGTTCGCTACCAAAGGATGGCGAGGGTAGCACTGGTCGATAGCTTGTAAGCTACTCAGGGAGTCAGAACAGAGAAGAAACGACTCACCACAACAGGAACAGATGTACTGAAGTGCACGAGCTATGGCCACAAGCTCTGCAGTGAATACATTGCAGCCAGCGGCTGAGGTGTACACCTTGGAGGTGTACGTGAATGGACCTCAAGTAGAGGTGGTAAAGGGAAGGACTCCAGTTCGGAGAGAAAGGGTCGCATGCGAACCGCAATCGTGAACCTTGACCTGGACTGCCAATGCGGGAGATGAACTGCTGCGGGGTGGAAAAGGAGACAGTAATTCGGATGCTCAGGAGAGCTGCGAATGTGTGCAACATAACTGGCGAGCAGTTGTGCACGTCGGATCCGCAGTGGAGTAACTCTGGCCTCCACCAGGACACTGGTCACCGGACTCATTCTAAAAGTTCCCATCGCTTGGCTAACGCCACAGTGGTGGACTGGATCGAGTAACGCTACACTGAGGGCGACGTCGAACCCTAAACGAGACTCCCATAGTCAAGGCTGGATTGAACAAGGGCTCTGTAGATCTGCAGCAGCGTAGAGCGATCTGCACCCCAG
Source organism: Schistocerca serialis cubense (assembly GCF_023864345.2). Taxonomy (NCBI): domain Eukaryota; kingdom Metazoa; phylum Arthropoda; class Insecta; order Orthoptera; family Acrididae; genus Schistocerca; species Schistocerca serialis. The sequence goes on along the minus strand of NC_064641.1, from coordinate 451,675,895 downwards.
CTGGTGTTGCTCAGGCAGCAGAAAGCATTGAAGTGCTGCCAGCACTCCCACTTAAGCTGACGAAGGTGAGGTAGCCAAGTCAATCTGGCATCGAAAACCAATCCTAAGAATCGATAAGTCTCCACTACAGTAAGCGGATCATCATTAAGATAAAGTTCAGATTCCGGATGAACGGTACGTCGCCGACAGAAGTGCACGTCACACGACTTCGCGGCTGAAAACTGAAAGCCTTGTCTAGAGTCCATGACTGCGCCTTGTGAATGTCTCCCTGTAGGCGCCGCTCAGCAACACCAGTACTGGAGGAACAATACGAAATGCAGAAGACATCCGCATACAGAAAAGGGGAGACCGACGGCCCTACAGCTGCTACTAGGCCGTTAATGACCACTAAAAATAGAGATACATTCAATACAGAGCCCTGTGGGACGCCATTCTCCTGAATACAGGGGGAACTATGGAAGGCACCAACTTGGAAACGGAAAGTATGGAGCGTCAGGAAGTTTTGTATAAAAATCGGGGCCCGCAGCTCGTGGTCGTGCGGTAGCGTTCTCGCTTCCCACGCCCGAGTTCCCGGGTTCGAGTCCCGGCGGGGTCACGGATTTTCTCTGCCTCGTGATGACTGGGTGTTGTGTGATGTCCTTAGGTTAGTTAGGTTTAAGTAGTTCTAAGTTCTAGGGGACTGATGACCATAGATGTTAAGTCCCATAACGCTCAGAGCCATAAAAATCGGGAGCGGGCCCCAGAGATGTGGGCAGAGATACAATGTCGCCAGGTTGTGTCGTATGCTTTTTGTAAGTCCAAAAGAGACGGCAACCAGGTGTTGGCGTCTGGAAAATGCTGTTCGGGTGGCAGACTTGAGGTATTGCAGACTTGAGGTATTCTTCCGGGTTGTATGGCTGTTGTTCACGGAACTCTTCTATCCCTGACGTTTCGTCCAAAGCTACGTTGGACATCTTCAGAGGGGTTCCTGGTTGTGCTGAGTCTTGCCGACTGACGAGTCAGACGTCAAAGAACGGCCTAAATAGCGTGGAAAATGGGCGTGGTCTGGATTTCACGTGAATACCGTGGAAAGTGGGCGTGGTCTGGATTTCACATGAAATCCAGACCACGCCCAATTTTACAGTATTTAGGCCATTCTTCGACGTCCGACTCGTTAGTCGGCAAGGTTCAGCACAACCAGAAACACCTCCAAAGACGTCCAACGTAGCTTTGGACGAAACGTCAGAAAAGTTCCATGGGCCACGGCCATACAACCCGGAAGAATTCTCGGCAGCTGAAACATCCGGTCGTGGAAGCCTTAATTGTATGATTAGACTTGAGGGACTCAAGATTATCAGTGGTAGAGCGACCCTGGCGGAAGCCGCGCTGACATGGAGCCAGTAGGCCAAGTGATTCCAGGACCCAAATCAACCGCCGGCACACTATGTGTTCCAGCAGCTTACAGAGAACGTTGGTGAGGCTGATGGGCCGATAGCTATCCACATCAAACGGATTTTTGCCGGGTTTTAGCACCGGAATGATGGTGCTCTCCCTCCATATAGACGAGGAGATACCGCTTGTAGTCAGACAAGAGATGTTTAATCATCAGACTGTGGATCCGATCCGGCCCAGGAGCTGTGACGGAGCAATGTGCAAGGGCTCTGAGGAGCTCCCACTCTGTATATGGGGCGTTATAGGGGTTCACTGTGGCGTTTAGTGAACGAGAGGACTTTCCTTTCCATCCACCGTTTGAGGGTGCGAAAGGATGGGAAGGGGGGGGGAGTAGTTCTCCGACGCAGAGGCTCGAACATAGTGCTCAGCAAACTGCTCGGCAATCGCGTTTGCGTCGGTAGGAGAGCACGCCATTGATGTTAACGCCAGAGACGCCTGTTGGGGTCTGGTACCCAAAAAGACGTCTGGCCATCGTACAGACTTGGGAAGGTGACGTATGGCACCCAGTGGTCGACACGTACCTCTCCCAACCCTCCTATTTCCGTCGTTTTATAAGCAGGCGAACGTGGTCATGGAGCTGCTTAAAGGCTATTAGGTGCTCTAGGGAAGGATGCCGCTTATGTCGCTGTAGACGTCGCCGACACTCTTTCATTGTCTCAGCGACTTCTGGCGACCACCAAGGGACTGTCTTTCGCCGGGCGCATCCTACAGAACGAGGGATCGCGTTTTCCGCCGCAGAAATTATCGTTGTAGTGACCTGCTCAATCACAACATCAATGGCACCACGTGGGGGAGATTCAGTGGTGACAGCAGAAGTGAAGCCTACCCAGTCTGCCTTGTTTAAAACCCATCTGGATAGGTGTCCATGGGCATGACATCGGTGGAGTGACAGGAAGATGGGGGAGTGATCACTATCACACAGGTCATTATGTGCTCTCCAGTGGATAGATGAGAGGAGTCCTGGGCTGCAAACTGATAAATTAATGGCCGAGTAACTACCATGAACCACACTGAAATGTGTGGTGGCCCCAGTATTTAAGAAGCAGAGGTCGAGTTGGGACAGAAAATTTTCGACAGTAAGCATGATGCTACCCCACAAGCAGTTATGGATGTTAAAATCTCCCAAAAGTAGAAAAGGTTAAGGGAATTGACCAATCAGTGCAGCCAATACGTTCTGGGGTACCACACCATCTGGAGGGAGATATACATTACAGACAGTTATTTCCTGGGTCGTCCGTACCCTGACAGCCACAGCATCAAGAGGAGTTTGAAGCGGCACAGGATCACTACACACAGAGTTCAGGACATGAACGCAAACTCCACCTAACACTCTTTTATATTCGCTACGATTCTTGTAATATCTCCTGCAGCTGCAAAGGACAGGGGTCCGCATGGCCTGGAACCAGGTTTCCTGGAGGGCAATGCAGAAAGCAGGTGTAAAGCTATGTGATGGACGTCCACAATCTCGACATGTTATGCTGGAAGTACAGCAGGAAGACATATGGCCGAACTTCCAGCACTTAAAGCACCACATTGGGGGATAAATGGCTTTACATCACAGCAGTAGACCATTGCCTTGACCTTCACGGGTAATGTGTCACCCTCAAAGGTCATGATGAAGGCAGCAGTGGCAACCTGATTATCCCTTGGACCCCAATGGACGTGCTGGATGAAAGAACGTCCCTCTAAGTTGGTATGCAGCTCGTCATCAGACCGCAAAAGAAGGTCCCTGTAGAATGTAATACCCTGGACCATATTTAAGCTCTTATGAGGCGTGATGGTAATGGAAACATCCCCCAGCTTGTCACAAGTGAGTTATGCCCCTGATAGGGTAGAGGATGCTGTTTTGATCAAGACTGACCCTGACCGCATTTTGGACAAGCCCTCCACCTCCCCAAACTTATCCTCTAAATGATCTACAAAAACCTGAGGCTTCACTGAGACAAAGGAGCCCCATCAGCTCTTGTACATGAGGTACCAGGATCAATAAGGCTCGCTGCCATCCTTAGCCTGGCATACCTCCCATGGTGTGGCGAGGGAGGGGAACGATTTACAATCATGTGTCCTTGCATTGTATTGAGACTTGGAACGCTTAGAGACTGCTGGGGTTTTGATCACCAGAAAGTGATGATGTGGTATGCTTCATCATATGTCATCCACCCTGATGCCACCCACTCCGACTATGGGCCCTCCCCATGGGTGCCACCCAGCTGCAGCAAAGACCACTTGGCAGGATGGCCATTGCCAGGAGTCCTGATGCCCCAGGGTGATGGGCATCTACTCCTTGGCATACATGGGGAGTTAACAGCGCAGACATCACCAGAGCGATCCCTGTGTAGTCAGGGAGCTACAACCAACAGGGTACATGGCGGCCCCACCACAACGTACTGGCTACCGTGCTGGATATGAGGTGCAAAGAATTCCATGATCACCATCGGCACAGAAAATGACAATGCATAGTGGGTGGAGGAAAACGCACCGAGGAAGGTGTCCTCACTCAAGAGATGGAGGATGAACGGGACTGCAATACCACGACGAGAAAGTGGGCAAAAGATCTCAATGCACGATGGACACAATGCACCATGTAAGGTGCCCTGCCCCAATTGTCTCGCTCTTCAGGAAAATTTTGAAAAATGGAGGTCAAACCCTACAGGGAAGCATCACATAAAGGCCAAAAGGTGTGAGACTCCCTTTCGTCGCAGGAATACCGTGGGTCCACAGGGGGGGGGGGGGGGGCGTACTGAGGTAGGTGAGTCAATGTGTCTACAGGAGAACAAAAGGAAGAACAGCGGGAGCTTTTAATGCGTTTTGCTCATGTTTTCGAATGATGACCGGGCATAATCAAGGGATAAAAATACAAAATGGAGGTGTAGCCACATGAAACTTTCCATGTGCCAAGGAGGAGGCTGTGGGGACAGAGATAAATGGAATGCTAAACTGGGAAATAATACAACCTTCCTTATATCCATACTGTAGCCCCATTTTGGCCATTAGCAAATCAGACTGTAATGTCTGCCTTGTTCTCGACACATGAGGAGTATATAAAATTATTGTGCCTTTCAGGATGCGGCCTTACAACCTGGAAGAACAACTACGAAAATTCTGTAATGTCAAGTACCTCACCATAATAGATCTTGTCGCATCATATTGGCAAATTACACAACATGAAGATGGTCATACATACACTGCCTTTGTATGTGGGGGCAGAAGCTATGAGTTCTTATGTATTTATTTTTGCTTTAGATTGAGTCTTAGGATCAGTGTTGTTAAGTAGAGTCACAGTGTGTTGACAATTTACTGATTGCTACAGAACACTTAAGACTCTTGGCTCAAGTCTTGTAAAGGTTTTCAGAATACAGAGTCACAGCCAAACCAATGAAGGCACATTTCTGTAAGGAAAGAGTTAAATTCCTTGGATACACGATATCAGCTCAAGGCGTACTTCCAGACCCTAAGAAGCTCGATGCTATCAGACACTGCCCAGTGCTTCAAAATAAGAAACAGTTGAAGGGATATCTTGGATTGGTGTCTTTCTTCAGAAAATTTATACCACAGCAGCTTTTAAAAAGTGATGCTCTATTGAATCTTCCGCGGTAAAACCACGCTTGGTTATGAACCAAGCAATGCCAAATTGATTTTGGCAGCAATAAACAAGCTCTTTTTAATGCCAACATCTTACATCATCCTGACATGACCCAGGATTTACGTCTGTGTACAGACGATCCTGGCAAGGGCTGGGCGCTTGCTTATTCCAGATTACTGACACGAATGGGGAGCTTATCCCCAAGGTAATCAGTTTTGCTAGTAGGACCCCATCTGAAGCTAAACGATCATATTCCGTGACCGAACTGGAAGCTCTCGCGGTAATATGGGATTTCAAAAAGTTCGAATATTGCCTGTGGGGAAAGCATACGAAGGTGTATTGCGACCAACAGTCTTTGTTCTTGCTTCTCACTTGCAAACTCTTACACAGGAGCATCGCTAGGTGGTGTTTGTATTTACAGGAATATGATTTTGAAATTGTGCGTCTCAAAGGTAATCAAAACGTAATTGGTGGTGTCTTATTGAGACTACCACAAGACCCAGACGAATTTTTGGAATTCCTGGAGAACAATTCAGGAATCAGGGTTCTGTTGATGAAACAAAAAACGCAACAACCATACTGCATTACGATGAGCAAAAGCACGGAGAACCTACAGCAGAAAGATCCCTAATGGCAAAAGGTGAGGCTAAAACTGGTGCAGAACAATGGAGACAAGTTTAAAAATATTTTTATGGTTTACCAAGGTGTATTGTTTCACCGAAACCACCTAGAGCAGAGCCAGTGGTGTGTTTCCTTACCAGACCCTCACGTTGACGACTTTTATATTATACATTCACGATGTTTGGGCGTCTCCAAATGCCTTAGTAAGATAAGCATTTATTGTTACTATCAAAATTTAAGACGAAAAGCTCTGCAGGTAATACCGAAATGTGTTGTGTGCCAGAATGACATCATCGGAAGGATTACAACGGATTTTCTACTCAGTGTAGGCACGCCGGAGATACTGCTGACGGACAACGCGTCGTACTTTACAGGCAACCGTTGGAAAGAGTTCATGAACACTCACAACGTTAAACATATACTTGTATCCAGATTTCGCCCAGAAGCAAGTCTTCTCATAAAGAGGATATTTAATGAATTTAACAGATTTATCCAAACTTACACCCTTCACAAATACACAAGGTGGATCGAATACGTTACTCAATTCCAGCACGTTGTTAATCTCCCACATACGGGGTAGCTCAACCAGCTTTATACTACGGAACTGCCGTGTCTTTTCGGTTCAAGCACGTTTTATCATATCATATCTATTTAGTAATAGCGTTTAATATAAGAGGCGATAATACTCTTTTGTAGCGCGTAGTGAAATTGACCGCTGTCGGTCGATAGAGTATAAGGGCGATGAAAGGGCGTTTCACGTCCGTTCGCGTAATTACCATATTTTTACATGTAAAACGTAATTTGACCTAAGCTGGTCATTAGCTATTACATGGCGATGAAGTGGCGTTGTTCGTTCACTCAAGCATTATTTTTAATAATAAGATAAAAAATTAATCTTGATAATATTCTTCATTCAGTGCATGTCAGCAATAAGAAGTATATCTACGAGGGCCGTTCAGAAAGTAACCTCCGGTTGATTTAAAAAAATACACCAGGTTAAATAAAAATATTTTAATATATACATCTTACAACTACATCTTTGCACTATTTTTCTACATAGTCTCCATAGCGATTGAGGCACTTATCGTATCTCTTCACAAGCTTTGAAATTCCTTCTGCATAAAAATCACCCGCTTGTGCCTGGAGCCAGCCTGTGACCGCATCTTTGAGCTCTTCGTCGTCATCAAACCGCTGTGACCCGAGCCATTTCTTCAAATGCATGAAGAGGTGATAATCACTTGGCGCCATGTCTGGGCTGTAAGGTGGATGGTTGATAACGTCCCACTTGAAGGACTCAAGAAGGGCCGTTGTTCTGCGAGCAGAGTGAGGACGGGCGTTATCGTGCAAAAAAACGATACCGGAAGTCAGCATACCACGGCGTTTGTTCTGTATAGCCCGTCGTAACTTTTTTATTGTTTCACAGTACACGTCTTGATTAATGGTCGTACCACGTTCCATGAATTCAACCAACAACACCCCTTTGGCATCCCAAAACACCGTTGCCATCGGTTTTCTGGCAGAAAAATCTTGCGAGGCTTTTCTTGGTTTGGTAGGCGAATTTGAATGTGCCCACATCTTTGATTGTTCTTTTGTCTCAGGGTTCACGTACTTAATCCAGGTTTCGTCACCGGTCACGATTCTGTTTAACAATGGTTCTCCTTCGTCCTCATAACGTGACAGAAAGTCTAATACAGAGGCCATTCTTTGAGTTTTGTGGTGGTCGGTAAAAATTTTGGGCACCCATCGTGCACAGAACTTACGGTAACCCAATCTTGCTGTCACTATCTCGTACAAGAGTGTCTTAGAAATCTGTGGAAAACCAGTAGACAACTCCGACATTGAGAAACGTCGATTTTCACGAACTTTTGCATCAACTGTCTGAACGAGTTCGTCAGTCACCAATGATGGTCTGCCACTCCTCTCTTCATCATGAACGTTTTCTCGTCCACTTTTAAATAAACGTACCCATTCACGGACGACTCCTTCACTCATAACTCTTGGTCCGTACACGGCACAAAGCTCACGATGAATAGCTGCTGCAGAATATCCTTTGGCTGTAAAAAACCTTATGACAGCACGCACTTCACATTTGGCGGGGTTTTCTATTGCAGCACACATTTCAAACTGCCACAAAAACTAAACTAGCGCAGGTACGACGTTCACTCGACCACGGCTTGATGCCGACTGACCTGTTGAGTGCGTGAATGCACAGATGGCGTCGCTACTCCCCCCACAACCCGCACTGTGACCAATCGGAGGTTACTTTCTGAACCGCCCTCGTACATCAACTGATAAAAACACCTACTCGACCATCTGTGTACAGGTTAACCGAGATTATTGCATTATGGCGTTTACATACTACAATTTCACTGTTTTATGTCCTATGTCATCTTTCATTAATAACGATGGGTGCGTTTTTCAACATTCGTTGTGAGAGGGCCGATATATTCTAATAGTGTAAGCCGGGGTAGTGTGTTCGAACTAACATAAATCGATGCATAGTTTGTTACATTTTAGTCATAACCTGATGCAGAGGCTTTATGTTTAAGATTTTCAACCTTTCTATAAGTTATTTGTTTTAAGATATAACTGCGTTGGTCTTTTATCTTTGACAGTCATGGTCTCAGACATGCGCAATGTTCACCCCCGTGTTGGTTTGCAGCGCGCTATCTAGTCCTACTTAGTTTCACGTGAGCTCCCGCGGTCCATCGCACGGCGTCCATGGAGACGAGGCGCACGCCAGAGCTTAAGTCAAGTCTTGGTGTTGACTTAGTACGTATGTACCGCATTTTTAAAATGTGACTACGCCTATTCAGGCTGTTTTAATTTTATTTCTAGACCATGCCCTTTCAGACAAATGATAGATTCAGGTATATTTTCTGCAGAAGGCTCAATTATTTGGGCTGAAACCTAGGTAAAGGTTGGTTTCATTACCGCAATCGAGGCTGACAGTTTCTTATATATTAAAAATGATAATGTAAAAACTGAAAGATTCTACGTGATATAATGACATAAAAGATGAACGTATTATTAACTGTTTTGTATGTATAATTTCTGTACAGTGTTTATGGAAATTTTTGTATAATATTTATGTAAAGAAATGTAAATCGAATATGAAAATTTATGTGTGCGGAATAAGAAAAACACAAACCCAGCGTGACAATATATTTTAAAATGTAAATACTTATCGTAACCTGGATTAAATATAAAGAATATGTAAAGCTGAATATGTTTTCCAGGACTGCATAGGACCATGTGAACTAATAACTGTAAATGTGTTACGAACATTTAGTGACGGTTTTAAAGTCGTAATTCCGTGTGTTCCTGTGAAAAACGTGTGCCGATGCTGAGCCGTAACGAACGTTTAATCCTCGGTGGACTCGGGTACCGACAAGACATTCTGCCACGGAGAGGGTATGGAAACGAATAAAGGCACTGGAGACAGCTTGAACCCAATCAAGTGTCTTCGGGATGCTGATAGCTTGAGCCTGGTTCAACCACTGAAACGAGTGGATACGACAGGAACAAATGTCTGGGCCGTAAACCATGAAACTCCTCGCCACAGCATCATGGTTCCATTATGCAGAAGCCTCAGCACACCATGTTGCAGCAATGTGATGAATACTTTTATTGACACTTGGTAAACAAGTGAAACTGTAGGACGCTCATGGACAGCACACCTTAACCGTAGCGTTAACAAACTCAAGTGCACGAGCAGCTCACGTCACGTGGCATGTGCGCGATGGACAATGCCGCAATACAAGCCTTCACATTCCAATAATCAGACTAATTCTGAATTCCAAATGCGCCTCTTGACGCAACCTTTAAAAAAAAATTTTTTTTGTAAATAGTAGTAGTAACAATTTGTGAAGTATACAATAAACAAAATTAGATATATATTATATAATGACACGTTCTGGGAGTAAATAAGGTAAACTAGGCCACGAATAAAAGTCTCAGTACCCTGACAGGCCAAGAGTTTAAACTACAAAAAAAGTTGCAAATAGTGTAATGCACGGCCACTGTATACTGACGTCCAGTGATATGGATCACGCCAGTATGAAGTGAGGGGAGGGGGGAGGGGCAGGTGTGTAGATTCTTTAAATGGCCTACACACATAGATAAATATTCGCGCCGTCTCCGTACGGCAAAGATCTCGGCGGGGTGTATGATTATATCATCGCTGACAGAAATTTAAAGACCAAAACAGCAATTATTTTATGTATCTCATTTGTCATTTTCCACAGATCTCATTGTCCTTCGGACTTCTGAGCTGGTGAGAGAAAGACGCATGTAATTGAGTTCTCAGTATTTTATTAAGTAAAGGTTCCAACATTCGGAAGTCGCGAGTTTTTTATTCTACTTCGTCCTAAATTCCTTCTCCCGATACGACGTGGACTTTTATTTTAAAATTTAGCTCTTCGGATACGAAGTCACTAGGAAGAGAGAATAGCCGCCGCAGCCACGACGGCTGTATTGCATATAAGTGGGGAGAAACGTTAAATTACCAAGCCGCACACTGAACTACAAGACAATTAACATGAATTCTGTGTTTTAGAACTGCCACAACGTTCTTAACACGAAGGCATCTACGCCTGCGCAAGTTTCTGGGAAGACAATTTTTGGTGTGGCTTAGTGATAATTGCTGCATATCTCTCTCTCCCCAACCATTATAAGCAGCACACCACTAATGCTGTATTCGAACATTAAAAGTTTGTTTTGGCTACTCATGAGCATTAACTTCCATTTTTCTAAACTTAGAGCAAGTTGCCATCCATCACACAACATAGAATTTCTGTGCAATTGATCCTGTATCCTCCAACAGTCCCTCAACGCCGATTCTTCCTTGTACACCGCAGCGTCATCAGCGAATAGTCGCAGAGTGCTGCTCACCCTATCCGTCAATTCATTTATGCATGTCCGTCACACCTCCCTGAGACACTCTTATCGATACCCTCGTCTCTGATGATCACTCGCCGTCAAGGACAAAGTTCTGGATTCCATTACGAAAGCCTGCTAGTCACTCACTTATCTGGGAATCTATTCTCTACGCTTGGAACTTCGCCAACAGTCTGCACAGCGTGGCGCCTTGTTAAATGCCTTACGGAAATCTAGGAATATGTAATCTGCCTGTTGCCGTTCGTCCATAGTTCGCAGAATATCATGTTAGTTTCGCACAAGCGATGCTTTTTAAGTTCATGCTGATTTGTGCACAGAAGCTCTCCTGCCTGAAGGAATATTTCTGACTTGCCTTCGTATCTGTAAAAAGGCCTATTGTATGGGCATAGATTCCCGGACTTTTTCACTTATTATGAGCCCTCGTGTTTAACTAAAAGATACAGAATCATTACGTACATTTGGACCATAAATTCTACTTTTAATAAAATTTTCTCGGAATTCCAGCCGCGTCAGGTGGTTAAAATCCCACGAGCTTTCGACCGAGCTCTCCTCAGTCATTGTCAAGTGGTAAGACTGACTGCTGTGCCGCGTGGCCGCGTCGTTGTATAGCTGTACAGTTGGCTGTGACGTCACTAGTGCTATCTTCCTCGCCATATATGGCGACACAGCAGTCAGGCTTACCATTTGACAAAGACTGAGGAGAGGTCGGTCGAAAGCTCGTGGGATTTTAACCACCTGACACGGCTTGGAAGCACGAGAAAATTTTATTAATTCATAACTCCGCGAAACCATGCATTCGTACATAAATTCTACTTAATTTGAAATCCATGTACTAACAGCACAACTAATTTTCTGCGAAAATTCAGCGGAAAATGGTGTGAGGTATCCGGTAGTCGTGCAGTGGGACAAGCTCCGAGGCCTACTGGCCTACTGGTGGCGTGTGGCTGGCGGATCCATTTCCGGCGCACAGGCCGGGCATGCCTGGCCGCGATGTGTGGGCTGCGGGCCCCGGATTAATTTGTTCCCGAGTTCCCTCGCGGAAAGAAAGCACCCCCTCCCCCACTCCCTCACTAGTATAACGCTGATATGCACTCTCCAGCCAGCCGGAAAACTAGTATTGCGCATCGACTGTGGGCTCTGATTGGTTTGGCCGAGGGAGACCGTTCCCGAAGGCTTCAAGCCATCCCGCGTGCGTTTAAGTCGCGAGGCCACCTCTGCAGTCACTGGTAACACATAGCAGAGACTATACAAAGCCCAGCTACTATCATTACTTCCATACGTTGCTATTTACACAGCCAACAACGGAAAGGATAAACAACTACGGTATCTTATTATGCGCGTACAGTACATAAAGTAGGATGGGAATATATCACTAAATATGTAAGTCGTTTTGGTGCCCACAGGGTGCAAAATTTAGTGCACAAGTCTGTGCAAGAGATTCTTGTGTTTCAATCATATTAGCGCTAAGATTATACAAGGTGTCACAAAATAAAGTTTATATTTGAAGAGCACTCTCCAACAAATCGGAGAGAAGTGACGGGGTACGTTCATCCCTTTCTTGGCCTTTAATTTAGTCGATATGAAGCGCTCTTCCTGGGCGGACCGCGCGTTCTGTGTGCCATAATTGTACAAAAATGGTGAATCGGCGACTGTAGCATGGAGGAAATTTTGCAGTTATTGTGGCTTGCAAAATATAAATGATGCTCCAAGTGTTCCCCTTATCCGGAGATGGATCAAATCGTTTAAGGACGCAGGTTCAACACTGGCCAAACCGAAATCCGCGCGACCGTGCTAATTAAGAACGGGCGAATCCATGGAGAGTGGAAATTGGTCTATTCGTGACGATCCTAACCTCTCAGTTCACAAGCGTGCGCGTTGTTTAAAAGAGCATGGATCATCACTGCACGAAATTCTGCAAAAACACCTTGAACTGCACCCTTAAAAAATCAAATTGGTGCTAGAGCTGAAGCCTCACGATGACAGACATAAGCTGCAGTTCGTTAAGGACGTGTCTGAGTGCCCATCATTGAACAACATCTTGTTTTCTGACGAGACTCATTTTCACCTGAACCGTCACGTCAATAAGCAAAATTTCCGCTACTGGAGTATAGCGAATCCTAAACAGAAGCATGAGAAACCCCTTCTATTGCCAAACGTTGCTGCATGAGCTGCGATGTCAGCTCGAAGTAGAATGAGCCCGTACTTTTTCGGGGACGAGAGCGGTCGTGCAGTTACAGTGAATTCGGAACGTTATGTGACGATGTTAAATGATTTTTTCTTGCCTGAATTACTAAACTTTCCTGGTTATGACCAAAGAACATGGTTTCAGCAAGACTGATCCACAGACCACACATCCAATGCGTCTATACTGCGAGTTCGTGAAATTTTCCCTAGTATAATTATCTCCAGGGGGGTTACATAAATTGGTCCTTACGCAGTCGACATTTGAACCCCATGGATTTTTTTTCTTATGGGCATATGTAAAAAATGAAGTGTATATCAATAATCCGACTTCTCTGTAGCAACTGAAAGAAAATAACATCTATTCATTCACTTAGTGACCATACCGGCACCGAAACGTAAGATAACAGAGAGAAGGCCGAAATAATAAATTCGGTCATCCGAAATTGTTTCACCGCGGAAGATCGTAACACGGTCCCTCCCTTTAATCGTCGTACGAACATCTAAATGGCAGGTACTGAGACAACCGATGGCGGTATATAAAAACTGCAGTAGTGGAAAGACGTCAGGACCAGATGTGAAACCTGCAACATTCTACAAAGATTATGCGAAAGAACTTGCTCCTCTTCTAGCAGGAATTTATCGTAGATCGCTTAAGCAACCAAGGTTGCTTAGCGAGTGGAAGAAAGCGCAGGTCATTTCAGTTCTTAAGAAGACCTATATCGTAGACGTCAATCTGTTGTAGATTTGTGGAACATGTTTCATGCTCAAGAATTATGACGTTTTTAGGTAGTGAAATTGCTCTATAGAAATCAACAAGGATTCCGCAGAGATTCTGTAAAACTGAGCTCGCTCTGTTCCTCCATGAGACCCGCAGCGCTGTAGACAACGTGTTCCTTGACTTCGGGAAGGTACGTGACACCGCCCTGTACTGCTATTTAGTTATCGACTAGTGGAGCAGATTTTCCAGTCGATTCAAGGCTTCCTTGCGGGTAGAACTCAATACGTCACTCTTAACGGAACAAAATCGACAGATGTAAAGGTGATTTCCGGAATACCCCAAGGAAGTGCGATAGGACAATTACTGTGTACAATATATATAAATGATCTAGTAGAAAGCGTCGGATGCTCTTTAAGGCTGTTCGCAGATAACGCGGTTGTCTACAGAAAAGTAGTGAAACGTCCCCTTAGAAAAATTATACATGACTGTGCTTAAACTGACACTCAATAATTTTAGGGGAACGCAATCTGACTTTCAAAAATCCCTACAAAAGAATGGCTCTGACTAACATTAACCTATACCTTTCACAAATCACTTAGCTCACAAAAATCTTCGTTACTCGAACTACTGCAATACAGCGAGCGCCACTACTGCCAGCTAAATAAAAGATTCAAACTACTGAAGGCACTACTGATAGGCACAGTTAGCAAAAGAAAGATCTTGATAGATAACAAACAATGTATTTACCTTAATATTGTTCAAAAGTCATATTATATATATCAGTTCATGACATCCAGTCTTACAAATGTCCAAACTCCGCCATCTCACTTCCCCACATCCACCACTGCTGGCGGCTCACCTCCAACTGCGCAACGCTACGCGCTGTTAACAGCCAACTGCCCAAAGCTACAATGGCGAGTATTACAACAATGCCAACCAGCCACAGACTGCACACAGCACAGCCAGTGATTTTCGTACAGAGCGCTACGTGGCGTTACCAATATAAAAACCTAAACAGCCTACTTACAATAGCAACGCCAGACGATAATAATTTACAGAACGACCTGAAGAGGATTGATAAATGGTGCAGGCTCTAGCGCCTGGCCCTAAACGTAAATAAATGTAACATGTTGTGCATACATTGGAAAAGAAACCCACTACTGTAAAGCTACACTATTGATGACAAACCGCTGGAAACAGTGTCTACCGTGAAATATCTAGGAGTAACTCTCCAGAGCGACCACAAGTTGAATGACCGCAAAAATAAAATAGTGCGAAAAGGAGACGCCAGACTCACATTCATAAGAAGAATCTTATCAAAATGTAACTCATCCACGAAGAAAGTGGCTTATAAGGCGCTTGGTCGACCGATTCTTGACTAGTGTTCATCTATCTGGGATCCCTACCTGGTAGGACTGATAGAAGAGACAGAGAAAGAGAAGACCCAACAAAGAGCGGCACGTTTCGTCACGGCTTCGTTTAGCCGGCGCGAGAGCGTTACCAAGATGTTCAACAAACTCTAGTGGCAGACGTTACAAAAGAGGCGTTGTGCATCACGGTGAGGTCTGCTATTGAAATCTCGAGAGAGCACTTTCCGGGAAGGTCCGGTCAACACACTACCCCTCCCACAAACGTCTCGCGTAATGAACACGTGGAGAAATTTCGCGAAATTAGAACCAATACAGAGGCTTACCGACAATCTTTCTTCCAATGCGCTATTCACGAGTGGAACAGGATTGGAGGGCACAGGTAGTGGTACAAAAGTATCCTTCGGCACACACCATTAGGTAAATGGTGAAGTATGATGTGGATGAAGTGTCTACATGCCGAGCCATCAAGTAAAATTTTGATCATCGTTTAAATGAGTGCTGGACTGCATTTAAATGACTTTATTTTTAAGAAGTAAATTCCTAAACTGTGTATTTCAATAATACATAGAGATTCTGTCGATAGAGTAAAACCTCTATTTTATTTTAACACATCAAATAGAAACTTTCTGTTGAGACACTTTATTTCGATAATGTTGTGGGGAAGGCGAAGCAAAGACTGCGTTTTATTGGCAGAACTCTTAGGAGATGCAGTAGGTCCACTAAAGAGACTGCCTACACTAGGCTTGTCCGTCCTCTGACAGAGTACTGCTGCGCGTTATGTCATCCACATCATATAGGGAACCGAAAAAGAAGCAAGAATGACAGCTCGTTTTGTATCATCGTAAAATACGAAAAAGAGTCTCCCGGACATGATACACGAGCTGAGGTGGAAATCATTAAAACAAAGGCGTTTTTCGATGCAGCGAGATTTTTTCATGAAATTTCAGAGTAGTCATGTAGCTACCGACGTAGATATAAATCCTGCCACTGTTGAGTTTCGACTCGTGCCGGTTGACTACCTGCTTCGTGCTCGAATAACCGACATTCAGATGCCATTTCTGAGAAACCTGCTGAATGGTCTTATCAACGAACAGAATGTATATAGTATTAGTACTACTTGTTTGATGTGATTAGGCGAAATTCTAATTATTTGCATATCCAAGCATGTAGAATATTCCTTGATGATTTTTGCACGTCACCGGCTTGTGTTGAAATTTTAAGGGCGAGCAGTGCGGCCAGGGAATCTGCAACGCAGACACGGCGAACCTAGTGTCTCAAGTCGTAATCTGAGGTCCATTAGGGGCCACTTAAGGTAAGTTTAAAGTGCTGACAAATGTTATGATGTCCATATTTTGTCTGTGGAACTTTATCTGCAGTTTTCGAAGGCAAGTGTTGTAATTTAGCGTTGGCGCACGTCACGTTTTCGCGCGAAAGGCTTATTTGATGACAGCTGTCAGACAATTTCAAGTCGAGGTTGTTGCGATTTGCCCAAAAGGGTGTTGCTATCCGGCAGAAGCCGTGTCTTAGATTGCTCACTAACAGCTAGCCAGAGGACGTGTGTATCGATAATTAGTAAAGCAACGGTATCCTCAAGTGACTCAAAAGTCTCGACCCTGTTCAAACTATGTAACTTCTGTAACGACTTGCACGAAGTGTTTACAGATGGCTCCAAGATACTGAAATCTCTTACATTCTATGATGATGTCGTCTGGCGCAGCCGAACCTCCTTGCTTCGCATAGAAACGTCCTTCATGACAGCGCAATTACACTCTAAAAGAACGTATCATGAAGGAATTATTCGAATGGGACAGAAATCTGTAGATGAGATGTACATGTACAGACAAACAAATGATTAATATTTCAAAAAAATTGGATGGTTTACTCAAGAGAAAGAGCTTCACGAATTGAGCGGGTCAATGACGCGTTGGTACACCTCTGGCTCTTATGCATGCAGGAATTCGGTTTTATATTGATTGACAGAATTGTTGGATGTCCTCCTGAGGGACATCGTGCCAAATTCTGTCCTATTGGCGAGTTAGATCGTCACAATCTCGAGCTGGTTGGGGGAACCTGCACATAACGCTCCAAACGCTCTCAATTGGGGAGAGATTCGTCGACCTTGCCGGCCAATGTAAGGTTTGATAAGCACGAAGACAAGCAGTAGAATTCTCACCGTGTGAGGGTGAGCGTTATTTTGCTGAAATGTAAGCCCACGATGGGGGCATAGAATACCGTCAACGTACCGCTGTGCTGTAAGGGTACCGCGGATGACAACAAGGGGGTCCTGCTATGAAATGAAAAAGCGCCCCAGACAACCACACCTGGTTGTCGGACCGTATGGCGGGCAACAGTCAGGTTGGTATCCCACCGATTCCCGGGGTGTTTCCACACACATTTTTCGGCCTGTCTTCAGTGATGAGTTTCGCTTCGAATTGAGCCCCGACGATGAGCGAAGATGCGTCTTGAGACGCCCTAGGCAGTGGTGGGATACCAATCTGACTGTTGCCAGCCGTACGGTCTAACAACCGGGAGTGATGGTTTGGGGTGCCATTTCATTACATAGCAGGATCCCTTTGGTTGTCATTCGCGGCAGCCTTACAGCATAGCGGTACGTCGACGATATTGTATGCATCGTTTTGTTGCCCTTCATGGCAAGCCATGCTGGGCTCACATTGCAACACTATAATGCCAGCCCACACACGATGAGAGTTTCTACTGCTGGACGGAATTTGGCGGTCGTGCGGTTCTAGGCGCTGCAGTCCGGAACCGCGGGACTGCTACGGTCGCAGGTTCGAATCCTGCCTCGGGCATGGATGTGTGTGATGTCATTAGGTTAGTTAGGTTTAAGTAGTTCTAAGTTCTAGGGGACTGATGACCTAAGATGTTAAGTCCCATAGTGCTCAGAGCCATTTGAGCAATTTGAACAGAATTTGGCACGGTATCCCTACCCAACGATTCCATGCGTGCTTTGCTGTCCCTTGCAAGACAGACTTCTGGGAAAATTGTAAACTGTCTAGTGCGGGACATCATAAAAATTCTTACGAGAACGAAGAATCTTCATAAATCCATCTGTTTCACTGGATCTGTTTCCGGCTCACATCTGCCAAAATCATGCAGCAGATTGCACCCTCTATAATATCTCTTCCTCACTGTGGTTACTACCAATGGCTTCCATTTAAGGCCAAAGACGGATGGTTATCTTTAGTAACGTGGGCATTCATTTCAAAGGAATTTTGCGCTGGGCTATCCAACAACTCATATTTCATATCTTCTTAATTCTGGTTTTAAGTGTAACTGTTACCTTTAATCAATTAATGGCAGGCGATATACCTACCGACTAAACGAAACAGCAAAAAATGGTTCAAATGGCTCTGAGCACTATGGGACTCAACTGCTGAGGTCATTAGTCCCCTAGAACTTAGAACTAGTTAAACCTAACTAACCTAAGGACATCACAAACATCCATGCCCGAGGCAGGATTCGAACCTGCGACCGTAGCGGTCCTGCGGTTCCAGACTGCAGCGCCTTTAACCGCACGGCCACTTCGGCCGGCCAAAACGAAACAGCAATTAAAGTTAATAAATATTACTTTAAAAGTTTCATCGTGTTCATGTATTGTGTATAAGGGAGCCACAACTTGATTTTGCCTATTTGTGAATTTTGTACTTGTTTTGAAACAAAATAAAAAAGGTACTGCAAATTCTGCTGGTCACATTTCCTACAGCCTTGATTTAGTAGCCGTGTTACAAAGTCAAAGGCGTCTCCAGTTGCACGAAACACCTTTCCCCCCGCGTAATTGTGCGCTTGATGACAGATGCTTGTCTGTCTCAAAGATCTGCAGTCACCTGTCTGGCTGCTGGGGCAGGTTGGTAGATGTTGATGTACCGTTACTTCAAAATTTCAAGGATCAGCGAGACGAGAAGAAAGAACTGTTGGAGACAGACAAAGCGAGAACCATATGGAGAAGATTATTGAGGGTATATCTCATTCTATCAGTGTGCGCAGTGCAAGCAGTGGCACTGTGTTCCCTTTCCTATTATCTGTCTTTGTGTTGTGTAAGACTCGAGTGAGAGACTTGTTGACTCCTTTTCCTGCCGAATGAACGGTGCTATAAAAAAGACGTCCGTATGAGTTATCTAATGAGGTACGTGACTGCAATGAGAACGTCTTGGAGACAGAAACCAGTAAGCGTAAGCCCAGCTTTCAGGTAGCCCGATGGACATCGAGCATTGTAGTGCTGACAATGCGATGTTTTTGATTCGAGCGTGCGTGCGTTTCCGTGTAGTCACGGAGTCGCTGGAGTCTCTTGGGAAGCCTGCCAGATAGGAAGAATAAAATATATGGAAAAAATTTCAAAATATTGGGTTTGCGTGGGAGCTGTTGTTCAATTAAATATTTTAAAACAAAATATTGCTTTTTATTTTTAAAATCAGCACCATACAAAAATAATAATATTATTGGCACATAATTTATTTAAACTTAAATTTTACGTTGCCCCAAGTATTTAGCATTGGGTTTTACTGAGTTCTTCAATTTGGATCCTTTAGTAGTATCCAGAAAAAATTTAAAATCCAAACCGTTTGCATCAAAGTTTAACCCAATTATTATCTCTGCCTTCATGAAAGGCTGCGTGATTTCTCTATTTGGTATACAAATTATTTAGCAGGCTAAACACCTTTTCATGATCATTGCTTAAGGCATTGACAAAACAAATGATATTTTTTTATAAATTTATGAGCTCGTTTTCGTTGCATTCTTTTAAGAAATATGCCAAAATTTTTTCATTTGAAACGTCTTTGTCTTTGGGAATATGTTCAATATTCCTGGAAGGCAGCAATAATCGGTATACAGGACAGCACTTTCAATATAATTTGAAATGTTAAGAACATTGTGCTCCTCTCATGTAAATAAATTTGCAGAGACAATACGGCGAGCTTCCTGTAAAGAGTCCTCAGAAAGATGACAACGATCCTGCAGTATTGGAGGGCTCACTTTAAAAATGTTCCAGATTCGACGCAAAAAAGTGTTTTATTGCTATTGTAAATATTACTACTAAGGATCTATTTTTGCTTCCAAAGAATTTGTTATGCAACTGGTTCTTAAGGTTGTAAGGTGGCAGAATAAATGAAGGTAAGTTTCGCACCTTGCATAAGAACTTTATACACTCCTGGAAATGGAAAAAAGAACACATTGACACCGGTGTGTCAGACCCACCATACTTGCTCCGGACACTGCGAGAGGGCTGTACAAGCAATGATCACACGCACGGCACAGCGGACACACCAGGAACCGCGGTGTTGGCCGTCGAATGGCGCTAGCTGCGCAGCATTTGTGCACCGCCGCCGTCAGTGTCAGCCAGTTTGCCGTGGCATACGGAGCTCCATCGCAGTCTTTAACACTGGTAGCATGCCGCGACAGCGTGGACGTGAACCGTATGTGCAGTTGACGGACTTTGAGCGAGGGCGTATAGTGGGCATGCGGGAGGCCGGGTGGACGTACCGCCGAATTGCTCAACACGTGGGGCGTGAGGTCTCCACAGTACATCGATGTTGTCGCCAGTGGTCGGCGGAAGGTGCACGTGTCCGTCGACCTGGGACCGGACCGCAGCGACGCACGGATGCACGCCAAGACCGTAGGATACTACACAGTGGCGTAGGGGACCGCACCGCCCCAGCAAATTAGGGACACTGTTGCTCCTGGGGTATCGGCGAGGACCATTCGCAACCGTCTCCATGAAGCTGGGCTACGGTCCCGCACACCGTTAGGCCGTCTTCCGCTCACGCCCCAACATCGTGCAGCCCGCCTCCAGTGGTGTCGCGACAGGTGTGAATGGAGGGACGAATGGAGACGTGTCGTCTTCAGCGATGAGAGTCGCTTCTGCCTTGGTGCTAATGATAGTCGTATGCGTGGTTGGCGCCGTGCAGGTGAGCGCCACAATCAGGACTGCATACGACCGAGGCACACAGGGCCAACACCCGGCATCATGGTGTGGGGAGCGATCTCCTACACTGGCCGTACACCACTGGTGATCGCCGAGGGGACACTGAATAGTGCACGGTACATCCAAACCGTCATCGAACCCATCGTTCTACCATTCCTAGACCGGCAAGGGAACTTGCTGTTCCAACGGGACAATGCACGTCCGCATGTATCCCGTGCCACCCAACGTGCTCTAGAAGGTGTAAGTCAACTACCCTGGCCAGCAAGATCTCCGGATCTGTCCCCCATTGAGCATGTTTGGGACTGGATGAAGCGTCATCTCACGCGGTCTGTACGTCCAGCACGAACGCTGGTCCAACTGAGGCGCCAGGTGGAAATGGCATGGCAAGCCGTTCCACAGGGCTACATCCAGCATCTCTACGATCGTCTCCATGGGAGAATAGCAGCCTGCATTGCTGCGAAAGGTGGATATACACTGTACCAGTGCCGACATTGTGCATGCTCTGTTGCCTGTGTCTATGTGCCTGTGGTTCTGTCAGTGTGATCATGTGATGTATCTGACCCCAGGAATGTGTCAATAAAGTTTCCCCTTCCTGGGACAATGAATTCACGGTGTTCTTATTTCAATTTCCAGGAGTGTACATTGCAATGGGAAGGTGAATATGATACCTAACTTAATTCAGCGGTAATGAGCAAATTTGCCTATCAGTATGTAATGCAAAAAGGAATTATACTCAATCGAAGGTACTAACACACCGATCCTATTTAATGCATGTCTATGAGCAGAAGATGGACCAAGCAGCGAGAGGAAACGTGTTGATTTGGAAGCAAGGGGGGGGGGGGGCAGAGGCGAATGCCACACCACAGTAGATACCACGAAAACCACTAAAGGGGTGTCCCAGGCGAGAGTCAACGACTGACCGACCAGGTGCAGTTAGTTAATAGTTCTCGCGAGAACTGAGAGGGCATTGTAATATGCACGCTGATCCAGTCATGTCTGAGACTAGGGATGAGTTCATGTTTTCACACATATCGAGAAACAGGGAGAGTTTCTGCTGGAAAATTCAGCAGAGTAACAGGCCGGGCCACCAGGAGGAGGACAGAAAAAGACTTAGAAAACTGCATTTCAGAATTCCAAATGGATATGAACAAAACCAGTAACGCATTTGATCATGTGAACTGCGAGTGTTACACACGTGATAGACACATGTAACTTTTTAGGCATCTGGAGTGGGCACAAAAACGTCCGATTGGCGGAGACGCACTGGGAAAGAGTAAAATGCCGAGATTTCGACGCAGTTTAATGGTAGGACCCTTGCGATTGGTAGAGAGAGTTTCCACAAAATAAGAGGAACGCTCCTATTGGTGGAAAAAAACTGTGACATGGAGAACGAAAGAACGCAGGTGGAGAGACAGTTCGGCTATGAGAAAGACAAGATGGAAATTTTCGGGGGACTCATCTCTGAACTGGCGTCTAGTGCAGAATGGGGCGCATAACGCTCTGAATGACACAGAGGAGAAATTTGTGTGAACACTGCTTTCACAGCGGCTGACATCCAGCTACAAATTAGCTTTAGCGTCGTGAGCTCCAAGTGTGGAGAAAGAAACCAGCCAGTTAGTTAATTGTTCTTGCGAGAACTGAGAGGGCATTGTAATATGCACGCTGTTCAAGCCATGTGCGTGTATATCGCCAGAGTCTGAGACTAGGGATGAGTTCATGTTTTCTTGCATATCGAGAAACAGGGAGAGTTTCTGTTGGAAAATTCAGCAAAGGTTTAATTAGTTTTGTAGGAATTTCAGAGGGCAAGAACAGCCGGGCAGACGACAGCTCATCGCAGCTAAGGTAAATACCGCATGCAGAGGTGTAAATTTGTTGGTTCACCAGTTTGCGTGCACTGTAAACTCGAGCGACCTCGAGTAATCTTTTTGCTCAACTCTTCACAAAACTAACCATCCTCCGTAGACTTGTCATCCTAAAAATAGTACTGAACTTTGAACCGGAATCGGATGATTTGGTTGGTTGGTTTTTGGGGAAAGAGACCAAACAGCGAGGTCATCGGTCTCATCGGATTAGGGAAGGACAGGGAAGGAAGTCGGCCGTGCCCTTTCAGAGGAACCATCCCGGCATTTGTCTGGAGCGATTTAGGGAAATCACGGAAAACCTAAATCAGGATGGCCGGACGCGGGATTGAACCGTCGTCCTCCCGAATGCGAGTCCAGTGTCTAAGCACTGCGCCACCTCGCTCGGTCGGATGATTTAACGTAGTACTGGCCAACATCATAAAGTAATCGTAATAATAATTTTGTAATGAAACTTCTAGTTAATATTTAATATTGTTGTGTTTAGGTTTATTTAAGTTTTTGAGAGTTAAAATTTAATACTGTTGTGTTGACTTTCAGGGGAAGATACGTCATTTTGACAACTGTCTTAACAGTGTCAGATTGTAAACTGTGTAAAAGCGTGTATTTTCGTGACAAGATTGCAATATTATACAATGTCATTACAGCTTACACAGTTGTGTGCAGTCATAGAATAAGAAACCACCAAATCATAAACTTACAAGATGGCTTATCAGTTTCTCCATAGCACTGCCTGTCTCAACGCAAGTGCATGCATCACTTTACAGCGCTAAAATTTCTGCTTGAAAGCTTCTGAAATCCTTTCCTGTTTATATTAATCGACCCTTTAGAGTTCTCAAAATGGATTAGACTTTTGATACAAATTATCCTAACTACTTTCGGCATTCCTCTTCCCCTTTCAACAAGAGATATGACTGCACGTCAGGCAGGCAACGCCGTAAACGGTCTACAGCTGGTAAAAGAGGTAGCGCCATCTTGCTGGGACACGACGAAGAAGGTTTTAGTACGCTACACTTAGAGTAGCCCAGTTGTAAAAGCGGCTTTGCGACCAAAAATCGAAAATTGAGTTAGAGGCACTTTCTCGTACAGGTTTTCACGGTATATGTAATAATGTACCGATCCGGTTCTAAGTATTCTAATCAGGTTCCAAGTATTTTAAAATGAGGTACGAAAATCGCATGCGACTATGTTAGGCTGCAAAAGCGGCCAAATCCTATCCGGTTGCAAAAGAGGCAGAGTCTTAGTGGGATAATGGACGCCGACAAAGAGTAAGGTTGCAGAACCGGACATATCGACTTGTCAGACGGAACACTTTTAAAAAGTTCCGATTTTTAGCTACATGTGACTAAGATGTCTGGGTTGGCAGTACTGGGTGGATCTAGTATGTTTTTGATTCTATTGCTACATTGTAGGAAAGAATGTGCGAGAAGGCATTGTTATATGATAAGAAGACTTGCCATCACACTCGATCCACTGTGTATTTTAAAACTACTTTGTAGGCAGTTTTATTGTAGCACATTTCGAAATGGAGAAGGATAATGAAGAGGAAATTCCTACTATTGAAGTACATTTCGACGAACCCGACGATCGACGAACTCGACGACAAAAGAGCTGAGATTGGCGTTAATGATGAGAGGGAAGATGCCACGAGAAACTCTACTTCTAGGAAGAGAAGGTGGAATGTACAGCAATGGAAACGAAACGTCGAGAAAAGGAAGAGGTAAGGAAAATCACTGCTTACAGTAATATTCAAATAGTCATTACTGGATTAATGTTGTTAGAATTAATGACCTAGCAACATTACCTAACCGTTTCTTGAACACATTTCTTGTAAATTCAACGTACTTGGAAATAGAAACACTGAACTTATGATTGCATTGACATAAAACTACTATCAGTTGGTTTTCAATTTCATTTTTCATTTACCTGTAGGTAGCAACCGGAATGGTTTCCACAGATGCCAAACTGTAAACATCCTGCTGGAAAGCTGACATGTAAAGAACTCAATATCACGACGTAAGACGGATCCACCAAAAATTTTACGAACGAAATAACCGAGAATGGCAGAGCAAGTACATTCGACAGCATGCCGCTGTGTCATCTCCTCGAACATCTAAGCTTACAGGAGACAAAGTATCAAGAAAGCAACTAATCACGGAGTTTGTGTTCCCAAAAAAAAAAAAACGTGAAGGAGTTTCTATAAACATCAGGCTTTGCAGGGCGGCTTTCATGGGGATTTTGCAGGTCAAAAAAATTAGACTCAACAAAATTTGTCAGAGTATGATGAGCGATTGCGCACCTGCAACCGCTGAAAGAAGAGGAGGTATCAGAAGAACGTCGGCAGCTCGTGGTCGTGCGGTAGCGTTCTCGCTTCCTGCGCCCAGGTTCCCGGTTTCGATGCCTGGCGGGGTCAGGGGTTTTCTCTGCCTCGTGATGACTGGGTGTTGTGTGATGTCCTTAGGTTAGTTAGGTTTAAGTAGTTCTAAGTTCTAGGGGACTGATGACCATAGATGTTAAGTCCCATAGTGCTCAGAGCCCTTTGAACCATTTTTTGTCAGAAGAACGAAGTGGTACGAAGATAGGAAAAATTCAGTTGTCAGTCACACTGAACAATTCAAACCGATCGTTAGTCACTATTCTAGAGGAAAAATGCTACATCGCCAATATGTGGGAAATGTTCTGTGACAAACATCCTGATTTGGACGTAAAGCATGACTACTACCCGACAATATTCTGCAATAATTTCAATATTGGTTTCGGAGCACTTTATATTGACACATGCTCGTCCCTACAAAGCACGATTTCTTGGAAAATCAGCCAATGGAAAAAAATATTTGGATCATCATCTTACAGCTCACAGAGGTCGGAGCGATGTTCTTTATGAAAGACTGAAGGAAGACATCGAAGGTCAACTAATTTTAAGTTATGACTACCAGAAAAATTTAGTCCTTCCAAAAGTCCCAGATCAGGCGGCTTATTATTCCCGACAGATGTATTTATATAATTTCACGGTTTGCCGAGGTTCCTTTACGAGCAGTCAGACGAAAGACAATGTGACCTCGTATGTTTGGCTGGAGGACGAATGTGTAAAGGGGTCGAATCAGGTTGCTTCACCTCTTCATTATCAACTGCTTAACACCAATTTGCATGGTGTCACCAAACTACGCCTCTTTTCGGATGGGTGCGATGGGCAAAACAAGAATATAACAATGATTGGGCTGTCGATGTACTGGTTCCTGTACGTTGCTCCAGTAGACATAGAGAGCGTTGAAGTGTGGTTCCCGATCATCAGTCATTCTTTTATACTCCCTGATAGAGTTTTTGGAAACATGGAGAGAAAATTTTCAAAATTGAGCGTAATCAAAAACCCTACAGTATACGTCGGCATAAAACTTCGCCACAGTGGTGCATTTGCAGTCGGATGACTGCAAAGTTAGAGAATGGAAGAAGATCTCCACTGACGTCATCTAAGCTCCTGGATTCTGGCACTTCCAGTTTCAAAAGTCGAAGAGAATTATCATCACAAAGACAACAAACAGAGAATTATGTCTTGTGCAAGGAGAAGCATTCTTCAGTTTTGAAAGTGTGTGAGTGCGTCGGTTTTATTCTGTCAAGTTGCGCAATGGATTGATCCAACAAGTACCTTTTGGCTCCTGCAAGAAACAATTTCCACCTCACACTACTACGGAAGTTAGACAGACGCTCCTAATGTACCAACAAGAATTGCTTGTAAAATATTCAGTACCAAATATCTTCTGGAGTCGTCCGCTGTAAGGAAAAGACACAAAAATATTCTGTATATTCTTACATAACTAGTGGAATGCTTGGATACAGGAGTGTTGCTAGTTAGTGTAAGAAAAACATTAAACAAACGAAAAATTATTTATTACAAAAATTCTGAGAAATCAAGTGAAACTTTTTCTTACAAAATAATAATAAATTTCCAGGTTCTTTTCGGAACAGTGGATTGTCTCTTATGGATAGGAATGCTACTATTTTACAAAGTATGGAAAGGTTCTTTTCTCCCTTTTCTTTAAGAACGTTATTTACTCGGCAGAATGGCTGAGAGCCGCGCCTACACAGCTTGAATAACTTTTCTAGGTGCGGTCAAGGCTGTCGTGTGAGAAATGAAATGGAGTGTACTGTTAGGGAGGACAGGCGAGGCTCGCATACACTGTAGCGCACAATAGCGTGAGCTGCGACGACTGCTGCCAGCGTCGCTCGCTGCTGACAAATAACACAACTATCTCTTTCTATCTGGACTGACCTTCGCCAATCAAACTCTCCCTATGCCTTGATGAAGTCAAGGACTCCTATCCACCCCTAGTCTAACTATTGGCGTGGTACACTGGTCAGATAATCAGTCCACCGTGATGCCACTCAATGTTCACTCGCAGGCATTTAACTAGTACTCTGTCCGTGTTCACACCGCACAATAAGTGTGGCGGCCAACACAGAGAACAATGCTTAATTGCGAGCGACTCAATATAGAGTGCCACTCCGATTTGCTAACGACAGAGGTGCTCTCCCAGTGAAGTACTGAGGAGAGACTTTGTTCCTCGCTCTTTGCGTACACGTATGAGCGCACTGCTCCAAGAGGACAACGGACGGCCCCTTTTTCTTGAAAAGTTGCAAGGGTATATCATTCGCTGTCTTCCATCACTCCTCTGGCTGTTTGCGTCAGAAATATTGCGCCAATCAGCGTTTCTCTTTTAAACGGGAGAATGACGTTTCGTTTGAGTCGACCAATGCGGAAATCTGTAGCATCTCCGTTAGGCGTATACTGTCCTCCTGTGAGAACTCTGTAACTATGCTGTCGGTCCGTGAAAAAAATGCCTCTTGTGGGCGCTCCCACACAATGTAGCAGAATTTCCTTTTAAGTCGAACATGGGTGTCATTATCCCTTCGCTCTGGCAAAAGCTGTCTTCTCTCTGGGCGGTTGCTTCGGCCGAAGTAGGTATGTTGTTGACCCAGCCCTCTGAAGGGACGGTCTTCCCAGTGGGTTGGTTTCCTCTTTAGAACGAAAATTCCTGTGGCCGTCATATTGTGTACGCCAGCCTCGACTTTTTTCAACCTCAGTGCACACTTGCAATTTACTTATTAGATTTGCATATTGCTTACATGAATTCATACAAAATTGACTCTAACTTATCGAGTTTGGGTTCGAATGAAGCGTCTTGATGTGAAGAATACGATTTTGAGGACGGAATATGTAAGAAATGAAGGTCAGGAGACCACGCCACCTTACAAGTGGACAGCCGAAATCTATTCTTAAAAGAGGCAAACGTATCACGAAAAAAACTCTACCTGAGGAGATTCCAAAAGGCGTCCCACTGAAAAAAGCTAAAATTATGGACGTCAAGCGGCTCTTAGAATTACACTGGGGAGAGACATCGCCCAAGGAGGAAAAGTTAAAGTTCTACACTGATGTTTTTGAGCAGCAGAAGATCATGGAAACAGAAGAATGTCAAAACGGCGAGGATGAAGGACTTGATTTTGAGCTCTTAGGTGACAACAATTCCCCGAACATAGCTTAGACGCTGTATGCTTCATGTTACCTTGTGATCGTTTCTTTGATGTATTTCATTTTTCCAAGATTTGTTTCCAAAGATTTCTCATGTTCATGAAAGGTGTTAAGACTGAATTGAGTGATTAAACCTGAGTAATATTAATAATATTGTACCTTGTAGCAGTTCATGTTTGGTTTTTTTTATTTAAAGTTTTCAGTCATTTTAAATATTTAAAATAAAGCAGTATTTCAGCACTTTGTTCGTTTAATTTTCTTCCTTTCGCATTATTTTAGTATACTACAGTAGTCTACTATTCTTACCGACATAGCCAGATAAACAGCGAAATTAATTTTTCGGCCGGTTTTGCAACCGACTGCATGCCATCATGGCCGTCGATGCGGTTTCAGAAGCGGCTAACTGGCCCATTCTGTAGCAAAACGGGATAAGTACAAATATTTACATAAAAATGCTAATAAGGGGTTAGTGTAGGATTATAGAGACATGCGTGATTTGGTCGCTAAGTTGTTTTTCCTTTTTTTGAGAGACATTAACCACCGTTGTGATATTGCTGTAAGAACAAGTCTACGTTTTTTCGGCTTTTCCCAAAAATCTTTTAAAACTGACTTAGTCGCTTTTGCAACTGGGCTACTCACTTGCAAATAATAAACGTTTTTTTAGTTTCTCGATGTTTGTAGAGATGAGTTGAACTCATTGAAAGTATTTGATGCACTTGTTAATTACGTGGTAGTTAGGTTCTCCGCAGACGGAACGACTCAGAAGCAATTCGTTGCCGACGTGAATTGGTAACCGGTCCGCAACGAATCACTTGTATAATAAAATAGGGCCCCGCAGAGAGCGCGGTTGCAGAGTGACTCGCCGTCAGTCGCTTGCTAAACGTTGGCAGCCAGTTGCCATCAACTCGGCGTCCGCGTTGCCAAGCGATCAGAGTTGGGTTATGTCCTCGAACACATGTCTGTACTGGTTTAATTTGAAAATGAACGAACAGGTTGTAAACATTAGGTTTGCTCCCAGGCTGCTGCAGGAGAGATTTGACAGAAAAAGAGGGGTGTGACGAGGGAAGCGAATTTCACATGACGTATGTGTACTGTAGGTCTAATGTTTAAAATGTCAGTGGAAGGAAGCAAATGTACGAATTCTGTGTGACTAGCAGCCTTTGTTGTTTTGTGAAATTACATTGTCAAGTGGAAACAAACAGTGAAAAGCTACAAATCTCCGATACGTGTAAATGCAATAGTGATTTAACGAACACAAACCATCACCACATTTCCGTATGCATAAATCTCAAGATATTTGGGTTTCCAAAATAAAGTAACGATGTGTTATGGTGGATAAAATCAATTGCGCCAAATCACTGTAGCACTGTTTAGTCGTACTAGAAAAAGCTATGAATTTCGAATCTGTCTATTACAGCTCCTCGGCAGCTACATACAGCCTGGAGTATATATATATTCCATTAGATGCACGGTATGGATGAATCTGGAATTTTCTTCGTTTTCTTATCCGTGTGTAATAATAATATAGAATCAGATCTACCTCTGAGCTAGGATCTGTGCTCAACGAGCTGAGTATAACCAACGGATGTTCGGGTGGCACAAAGGATATTCCATCTCGTTCCCGCGCGTATAACGGCAACTTCAGTTTCTCATGTCTGAGAAGTCAGCCCCCGGTAGCTGAGTGGTCAGCCCAACAGATTATCAGTCCTAAGCTTCCGGGTTCGATTCCCGTCTGGGTCGGAGATTTTCTCCGCTCAGGGACTGGGTGTTGTGTTGTCCTAATCATCATCATTTCATCCACACCGACGCGCAAGCCGCCGAAGTGGCGTCAAATCGAAAGACTTGCACCCGGCGATCGGTCTATCCGACGGGAGGCCCTAGTCACACGACATAAAACAAAATCTCTGAGAAGCTTCGTGTGCGAAACTGTGTTGTAAGCCCGTCGGCAGCCAGTTGCCGATGTTGATCGCCTGCCAATTGCGTTCCTTTTCAGGCGGTCCGTGTGCGGACTACCTTACAGTTTGCTTCAAGAAGATGATCGTCTGTCCCTTGCAGTTTTTAGAGACTGAATTGTTCACATCATAATTCACGTAAGTGTTACTCGCGCTGTAAGCAGTTAACTGAGTTTTACATCACTTTTTGTGACCTTTGATTTTTTTCAAATATATCCTTGGACGATTCGAACTTATCACCATAAAAATCTACCAGCTTTTTAAATATTTCTCTTTCTATATTAAAATAATGCGCTGCATACGGATACCCTTTAATGTTTCCAACATTAGAAGCATCGCGTGCGTATATCCAGTAGCGACTTGTTCCATTGCGCACGTTCTGTGCTATTGCTACAGCTTTTGTGCATCCACAAGACCTTTTGCTGTCATAGTCCATGAACCATGGACCTTGCCCTTGGTGGGGAGGCTTGCGTGCTTCAACGATACAGATGACCGTACCGTAGGTGCAACCACAACGGAGGGGTATCTGTTGAGAGGCCAGACAAACGTGTGGTTCCTGAAGAGGAGCAGCTGCCTTTTCAGTAGTTGCAGGAGCAACAGTCTGGATGATTGACTGATCTGGCCTTGTAACACTAACCAAAACGGCCTTGCTGTGCTGGTTCTGTGAACGGCTGAAAGCAAGGGGAAACTATAGCCGTAATTTTTCCCGAGGGCGTGCAGCTTTACTGTATGGTTAAATGATGATGGCGTCCTCTTGGGTAAAATATTCCGGAGGTAAAATAGTCCCTCATTCGGATCTCTTGGCGGGGACTACTCAAGAGGACGTCATTATCAGGAGAAAGAAAACGCGTTCCACGGATCGGAGCGTGGAATGTCAGATCCCTTAATCGGGCAGGTAGGTTAGAAAATTTAAAAAGGGAAATGGATAGGTTAGAGTTAGATATAGTGGGAATTAGTGAAGTTCGGTGGAAGAAGGAACAAGACTTTTGGTCAGGTGAATACAGGGATATAAATACAAAATCAAATAGGGGTAACGCAGGAGTAGGTTTAATAATGAATAAAAAATAGGAGTGTGGGTAAGATACTGCAAATAGGATAGTGAACGCATTATTGTGGCCAAGATAGACACAAAGCCCACGCCTACTACAGTAGTACAAGTTTATATGCCAACTAGTTCTGCAGATGATGAAGAAATTGATGAAATGTATGATGAGATAAAAGAAATTATTCAGGTAGTGAAGGGAGACGAAAATTTAATAGTCATGGGTGACTGGAATTCGAGAGTAGGAAAAGGGAGAGAAGGAAACGTAGTAGGTGAATATGGATTGGGGGTAAGAAATGAAAGAGGAAGCCGTCTGGTAGAATTTTGCACAGAGCATAACTTAATCATAGCTAATACTTGGTTTAAGAATCATAAAAGAAGGTTGTATACATGGAAGAATCCTGGAGATACTAGAAGGTATCAGATAGATTATATAATGGTAAGAGAGAAATTAGGAACCATGTTTTAAATTGTAAGACATTTTCAGGGGCAGATGTGCACTCTGACCACAATGTATTGGTTATGAACTGTAGATTAAAACTGAAGAAACTGCAAAAAGGTGGGAATTTAAGGAGATGGAACCTGAATAAACTGACTAAACCAGAGGTTGTACAGAGTTTCAGCGAGAGCATAAGGGAACAATTGGCAGGAATGGGGGAAAGAAATACAGTAGAAGAAGAATGGGTAGCTCTGAGGGATGAAGTAGTGAAGGCAGTAGAGGATCAATATGGTAAAAAGACGAGGGCTAGAAGAAATCCTTGGGTAACAGAAGAAATATTGAATTTAACTGAGTCGAAACAAGGCCCCGGGAGTAGACAACATTCCATTAGAACTACTGACAGCCCTGGGAGAGCCAGTCCTGACAAAACTCTACCATCTGGTGAGCAAGATGTATGAGACAGGCAAAATACCCTCAGCGTTCAAGAAGAATATAATAATTCCAATCCCAAAGAAAGCAGGTGTTGACAGATATGAAAATTACCGAACTATCAGTTTAATAAGTCACAGCTGCAAAATATTAACACGAATTCTTTACAGACGAATGGAAAACCTGGTAGAAGCCGACCTCGGGGAAGATCAGTTTGGATTCCGTAGAAATACTGGAATACGTGAGGCAATACTGACCTTACGACTTATCTTAGAAGAAAGATTAAGGAAAGGCAAACCTACGTTTTTTGCATTTGTAGACTTAGAGAAAGCTTTTGACAATGTTGACTGGAATACTCTCTTTCAAATTCTAAAGGTGGCAGGGGTAAAATACAGGGAGAAAAAGGCCATTTACAATTTGTACAGAAACCAGATGGCAGTAGCCTGTCCCCGATGTTATTCAGTCTGTATATTGAGCAAGCAGTAAAAGAAAAAAAAAGAAAAATTCGGACTAGGTATTAAAATCCACGGAGAAGAAATAAAAACTTTGAGGTTCGCCGATGACATTGTAATTCTGTGGACAGTGTCTTGAAACGAGGATATAAGATGAACATTAACAAAAGCAAAACGAGGATAATGGAATGTAGTCGAATTAAGTCGGGTGATGCTGAGGGCATTAGATTAGGAAATGAGACACTTAAACTAGTAAAGGATTTTTGCTACTTTTGGTAGCAAAATAACTGATGATGGTCGAAGTAGAGAAGATATAAAATGTAGATTGGCAATGGCAAGGAAAGCGTTTCTGAAGAAGAGAAATTTGTTAACATCGAGTGTAGATTTAAGTGTCAGTAAGTCGTTTCTGAAAGTATTTGGATGGAAGTGAAACATGGACGATAAATAGTTTGGACAAGAAGAGAATAGAAGCTTTCGAAATGTGGTGCTGCAGAAGAAGGCTGAAGATTAGATGGGTAGATCACATAACTAATGAGGAGGTATTGTATAGAATTGTGGCACAACTTGACCAGAAGAAGGGACCGGTCGGTAGGACATGTTCTGAGGCATCAAGGGATCACAAATTTAGCATTGGAGGGCAGTGTAGAGGTTAAAAATCGTATTGGGAGACCAAGGGATGAATACACTAAGCAGACGAAGAACCTTGCACAGGATGGGGTAGCATGGAGAGCTGCATCGAATCAGTCTCAGGACTGAAGACCACAACAAGAACAGTACAGAGAAGGATCAAAATGGTTCAAATGGCTCTAAGCACTATGGGACTTAACAGCTGAGGTCATCAGTCCCCTAGAACTTAGAGCGACTTAAACCTAACTAACCTAATGACATCACACACATCCATGCTCGAGGCAGGATTCGAACCTGTGACCGCAGCGGGCGCGCGGTTCCAGACTGTAGCGCCTAGAACTGCTCGGCCACAACGACTGGCAAAGAGAAGGAGCAAGTTTTATCGGGCAGTTAAGGCTGTTACAACTTAAGCCAAGAAGTATGTTCTAAAACACACACGTTCAGCTTTCGGGATATCATTATCTCATTGGAACTTCTGGACATTCACTGATACTTTCTGTGACAATACAGTTTACAGTGGTTGTTTGAACCACAACTTCCTTAATGCCTGATTAAAATATCAGATAGAAACAATTTGCATACAGTGGTATAACCATTTTTTGTATGCATTTCGATTAGGCAGGACAATTTTCCATTGTGAAGAATGTAGCGCATAAAATTTTCTTTTCTTAGGTGGCGTATGTCCGGTCGCCTCTCGTCTGATGGTTCGTATTCCGACGTTAATGAAAACAGAAAAGCATTATCGGCAACGACCAGTACACCATAAAACGCACTCGGCGTGTCATAATGAACAAAACATAAATCGTACAAAAAGAGGCAAGTTACTATTTTTCATAATTATTAAAGTAAAAAATCCTAAACGTTGCGGTCTCTTTCAGCTGCTAAGCGCAAACGACTGCAGGCTGAGACAACACTGAGGCGTTGCCATAGAGACGTTATAGAATCGCGTTACACGATTGTTTGTTGGTACGTGAACGTGCCGTGCCCAGCCTGCTGCAACTGTCAAGGAATTCTTATGCCGCGTGGCCTACAAATTTAATAAATAAAAATGTGATATTAATGTAGACGATAAATACCGCAAGAGAAAGATGGTGAGAGGAAAAATATTAATATTATTATTAGCAATACGGTTGAAAAGATGAAGGTAACACGGACTTGTTAAGGAATTAGTGCTGTGATTCAAAACAATCACGTTGAATGATAAGAGACAATAATTTCATTTACAATGTTTCATCCCAATTTTTTTGATTTTCATGGGGAACAATTCAGAATGACATTGACTAGTGAAAATGGTATTGTAGCAACAGTGACTGTTGATATTTCAAACTGAAACTGTTATAGTTGAAACGCATTTAGATAGAATTAAATGCACGAAGGAGGACAACAGTTACTGTAGTTTCATATTTTGTTCTTCCTGAAATATTGAATGTAAACCATATACATAGTAGAATCTAGGTTAACTGTAGTAAATAATAATCAAGCTGTGTTTACATCGAAACATGGACATCGGTACTAGGCACGCGGACGCACCTCTTAACCTTTACGTGTTTACTTGTTTGTCAGTTCTACACCCTCCACAGCTAAACGGATTCCGCCTGTCTTAATGAAGTTTCTGAAATCTAATTTCCACTGAATTATAGGACGTAGCGCCGGTAGAAGCTTGTAGGGGGAGAAAGCCATACAAACAGCAACAATTTTCTGAAAACTTAGATGGAGCCTATTATTTTTCCCTAGTATCCTCAGGCAGTAGGGCAACAGGCATATTCGCACAATTTTCGGTGAGTATATACATTCCGTTTATCTGTAGTACCATACCTATGACGTCACGATCCACGTGGCCTTTCTATATCATCGCGCCCCTCCCTTCTCCACCCCACAGCCTTACCACTTTTTCTGCAAACAGACCATTCAAAGAGCTTTTAAGAATCTTACGCCACATCCTTGGCCAAGCAGAGAGCTTTTAAGAAACGACATCACATATTTAGATACACCTGTTAATGAAGGAAGTTCAATATCTGTATCAGACTAGGTGAAAGGCAAAATTAAAGCTTTCCATATTTAAACTGTCAGTATTATTCATCAAAATACGTAAGGAATCCCTTCCGCAACAATAGCGATCTAACTTGACAGAAGGAAAACTTTGTTCATTGTACCACAATTTAAAAGAAACTATTATTGTTTGTATTTCTTGTCAAAATACAGAAAACTTTCTTCTACAACAGTACAAAATACACATGGCTCGCTTATTGGTACTACTGATGCACACTTCTGTAACAATGTTTGTCAAGAATGTCTGTCAACAAATACTTAAAGACACTAACAATATGGACAATACCGGTGCAACAATATTTACAAGTCTAAAATGTCAGCAACATTTATCAACATAAATATGTTAGCTTCATCAGCCACAATGTATATGTCACGTATTACAATACTACTTCCACGACTGTATTATTTATCAAAAACACGTAAAGGGTGTAACTTAAAATGGTTGTACTATTCCTCAAAAATACATAGGGTTTGGAGCAATTATTATGTAACTTAAAGGGTTGGTGCCTAAGACATAACCGTGGACTCTAAGATTAAGTGCCACAATGTTGTATCCATGTCTACAGTGTGTGTGTTACTGTTCTATAACTATACAAAACATTAGCTTAAATATTGTGTCAGTTACTGAAAGAATGCAATTATTGTGTAACTTACGGGTTTGTGCCTCATACATGACGTTTACATTGTATGTATTATTGTTTTATAATAGTAGAAATCCTTGGGTAACAGGAGAAATATTGAATTTAATCGATGAAAAGAGATAATATAAAAATGCAGTTAATGAAGCAGGCAAAAAGGAATACAAACGTTTCAAAAATGAGATCGACAGGAAGTGCAAATGCCTAAGGCGGGATGACTAGACGAAAAATGTAAAGATGTAGAGGCATATCTCACTAGGGGTAAGATAGCTACTGCGTGCAGGAAAATTAAAGAGACCTTTGGAGAAAAGAGAACCGCTTGTATGAATATCAAGAGCTCAGGTAGAAACCCAGTTCTAAGCATAGAAGGGAAAGTAGCCAGCTATGACAAAACTCTACCATCTGGCAAGCAAGATGCATGAGACAGGCGAAATACCCTCAGACTTCAAGAAGAATATAATAATTCAAATCCCAAAGAAAGCAGGTGTTGACAGAAATGAAAATTACAGAACTATCAGTTTAATAAGTCACAGCTGCAACATACTAACACGAATTATTTACAGGCGAATGGAAAAACTGGTAGAAGCCGACCTCGGGGAAGATCAGTTTGGATTCCGTAGAAATATTGGAACACGTGAGGTAATACTGACCCTTCGACATATCTTAGAAATTAGGTTAAGGAAAGGCAAGCCTACGTTTCTAGCATTTGTAGACTTAGAGAAAGCATTTGACAATGTTGACTGGAATACTCTCTTTCAAATTCTGGTGGCAGGGGTAAAATACAGGGAGCGAAAAGCTATTTACAATTTGTACAGAAACCAGATGGTAGTTATAAGAGTCGAGGGACATGAAAGGGAAGCAGTGGTTGGGAAGGGAGTGAAACAGGGTTGTAGCCTGTCCCCGATGTTATTCAATCTGTATATTGAGCAAGCAGTAAAGGAAACATAAGAAAAATTCGGAGTAGGTATTAAAATCCTTGGAGAAGAAATAAAAACTTTGAGATTCTCCGATGATATTGTAATTCTGTCAGAGATAGCAAAGGACTTGGAAGAGCAGATGAACGGAATGAACAGTGTCTTGATTTGAGGATATAAGATGAACATCAACAAAAGCGAAACGAGGGTAATGGAATGTAGTCAAATTAAGTCGAGTGACGCTGAGGGAATTAGATTATCAAATGAGACACTTAAAGTAATAAATGAGTTTTGCTATTTGGGGAGCAAAATAACTGATGATGGTCGAAGGAGAGACGATATAAAATGTAGACTGGCAATGGCAAGGAAAGCGTTTCTGAAGAAGAGAAATTTGTTAACATCGAGTATAGATTTAAGTGTCAGAAAGTCGTTTCTGAAAGTATTTGTTTGGAGTGTATCCATGTATGGAAGTGAAACATGGACGACAAATAGTTTGGACAAGAATAGAATAGAAGCTTTCGAAATGTGGCGCTACTGAAGAATGCTGAAGAATAGATGGGTAGATTACCTAACTAATGAGGAGGTATTGAACAGAATTTGGGAGAAGAGAACTTTGTGGCTCAGCTTGACTAGAAGAAGGGATCGGCTGGTAGGACAAGTTCTGAGGCATGACGGGATCACCAATTTAGTATTGGAGGGCAGCGTGGAGGGTAAAAATCGTAGAGTGAGATTAAGAGGTGAATACACTAAGCTGATTCAGAAAGATGTAGGTTGCAGTAGGTACTGGGAGACGAAGAAGCTTGCACAGGATAGAGTAGCATGGGGAGCTGCATCAAACCAGTCTCTGGACTGAAGACCACAACAACAATAGTTAAAAAAAAAAAAGCATGCGGCTAAAATAACATGCAGTAGTAGTAGTTGACAGTTCCTCTTAGATATGATGAGACTATGTTTCAGGTTGTACTAAAGCGACGCTGACCAAGCACAGTTTTAGGCAGGAAGAAGATAGTGTATCAAGAAAATATAATTAATGTTACTGACTGCCTAAAATATTTTTTTTAACACGTTTGATCTTGTATCTACCTTGGTTATATTCCACTAGCATATTTATCTACATGTTTGACGGTTTTGCGCAACAAACCTTACTAAAATAGGTGGTTTTTGATGAGATCTTTAATGAATTGTATTAAACTGCTTATTTTCGCTATGCTCAGGTATGCTCTACGTGATCAAAAGTATCCGGCAAAAACATACGTTTGTCATATTAGGTGCATTGTGCTGCCACCTACTGTCACGTATTCCATATTAGCGACCTCAGTAGTCATTAGACATCGTGAGAGAGCAGAATGGGGCGCTCTGTGGAACTCTCGGGCTTCGAACGTGGTCAGGTGATCGGGTGTCACTCGTGTCGTACGTCTGTACGCGAGATTTCCACACTCCTAACCATCCCTAGGTCCACTGTTTCCGTTGTGATAGTGAAATGCAAACGTGAAGGGACACGTGCAGCACAAAAGCGTACAGGCCCACCTCTGTTGACTGACAGAGACCGTCGACAATCGGAGAGGGTCGTAATGGATAATAGGCAGACATCTATCCAGACCATCACACAGTATTTCCAAACTGCATTAGGATCCATTGCAAGTACTATGACGGGCGGGAGGTGAGAAAACTTGGATTTCATGGTTGAGCGGCTGCTTATAAGCCCCATACCACGCCGGTAAATGCCAAACGACGCCTCGCTAGGTGTAAGGAGCGTAAACATTGGACGATTGAATAGTGGAAAAACGTTGTGTGGAGTGACGAATCACGCTACATAATGTTGCGATTCGATGGCAGGATGTGGGTATGGCGAATGCCCGGTGAACATCATCTGCCAGCGTGTGTAGTGCCTACAGCAAAATTCGGAGGCAGTGGTGTTACGGTGTGGCCGTGTTTTTCATGGAGGGTGCTTGCCCCCCTTGTTTTGCGTGGCACTATCATAGCACAGGCCTACATTGATATTGTAAGCATCTTCTTGCTTCCCACTGTCGAAGAGCAATTCGTGGATGGCGATTGCATCTTTCAACACGATCGAGCACCTATTCAAAATGCACGGCCTGTGGAGGAGTGGTTACACGACAATTACATCGCTGTAATGGACTAGCCTGCACAGAGTCCCGGCCTTAATCCTATAGAACACCTTTGGGATGTTTTGGAACGCCGACTTCGTGCCAGGCTTCACCGACCGACATCGACAGCTCTCCTCAGTCCAGCACTCTTTGAAGAATGGGCTGCCATTTCCCAGGAAACCTTCCAGCACCTGATTGGACGTATGCCGGGGAGAGTGGAAGCTATCGTCAAAGCTAAGGGTGGGCCAACACCATATTGAATTCCAGCGTTACCGATGGAGGGCGCCACGAACTTGTAAGTAATTTTCAGCCAGGTGTCTGGGTACTTTTGATCTCATAGTGTATCTTCTCAGTGCATCAAATACGATTTTTAGACACTATATGACGAAAAACAATGATGGAATCTTCGATCTCCCAGAAGTTAGATCCTTGCACCAAAATTGCTGGTTGGCTGACTTGGGGTGGAGGGGACCAAATAACGAGGCCATCGGTCCTATCGGATTAGGGAAGGATGGGGAATGAAGTCGGCCGTGCCCTTCAAAGGAACCATCCAGGCATTTGCCTGAAGCGATTTAGGGAAATCACGGAAAACCTAAATCAGGATAGCCGGACGCGGCTTTGAACATGCGTCTTCCCGAATGCGAGTCCAATATGGTAACCACTGCTCCACCTCGCTCGCTCCACCAAAATAAAATTGTGTTTTATGAGTACATCAAAACATGTAAATATTTTTTCTATCACATTACAAAACACATATGGCACTGCTGCTGATGTAACTTACATGTTACGGGGTACTGATAGTCACCATAATTAGGGTAATGTCAGTCACCATGTCAACACACTATCATCACAGTCTACCATATACAGTCAGGACACTCACTTCTGTGAAAGTTTCTACCATCTGATAGATGGAACGACACTAGTGCCCTAGCGACGAAAAAGCCAGTTATAAGATTAATGATGTTCTACTTAATTACGTTCTTACACTTCACTGGTCTTCCTAATACACGAATATTTTTGTAAATGTAATTACGTTTGTTTGAAAAGAGAATGTGTTGAACGTTCTTCACGTTCGTGTCTCAGATGTAGCAACAATTGAGGAATTGATGTGTTCTATGATGGGAAATAGTTTTATTGCTTTTGACTTTTCTTATCACATCTGTGTG
This sequence comes from Schistocerca serialis cubense, assembly GCF_023864345.2. NCBI lineage: Eukaryota > Metazoa > Arthropoda > Insecta > Orthoptera > Acrididae > Schistocerca > Schistocerca serialis. Next base: position 451,635,949 of record NC_064641.1, on the reverse strand, counting down.
GCTTGCCCGTCAGCTAAAATTGTTGTGGCTTATTTGGTGCGTTAAATAATGTATTCCATACAAGTTTCCTACGTTCAGTAACCATTGATTTGACTGGAAGGAAACAAAGTTTCATGTTGTGGAGTGGATATAGGACGTCTTTCTGCAAAATGGCAGGCCTTCTGTTATTTACTAGCCATTTTTTGTTCTTCAGAGAAAACGACATTCTTCAATAAATATCTGTAGGTTACAAAATAACCGTAACTAAGCTGCCCCATAATGTACCGTTCCATATCTTCCAGAGTCCTTTGGAAACTAAAGACAGACAAATGTAGCGTCGTTTTCTAGTTATTGTTGATTTTTATGGCTCTACATACGCTTCCTGTTGTAGAAACTATGTTACAAATCAGTATAAACGACAGCATTTGCTCTCATCCGATATCGTATTCAGAAGTGTAGCTTACCGTACACTTGGAGCGCTGCTGTCAAAGTAACAAAAATGAGCAGGAGAATCGCGACTGTATTTGTTGTACTGTGCCATCATTAACCCAATAGTAAACACCATGCGTTTAGGGTATAGTAGTCACCATGATTGAGGCAATGATATTCACAATGTCAACTGACTATCGTCACCCCAGTAGTATCTAACATGCATTTTGGGTAATGGTAGTCACTAGGACTGGGGTAATAGCGGTCACCATGTTAACTGACCACCATTACCACAATAGTATCCACCAAGTATTTAGGGTAATGGTAGTCACCATGATCAGGGTAATGGAGTCACTGCGTCATCTGATCACCATTACGCCAATGAAATCCACCACACATTTGTGGTAGTAATAATTTCCATGATGGGGGTAATGGAAGTGTCCATGTCAACTGCCCATCATTATCCCCAGTAGCACCGAATTTTTTGTATCAGTGATTTGATATGGTATCACAGTGTCAAAGTTAAGCAAAATTGAGTTTCTTATGCAGAAAACAGCCCTTTATTATAAAATGGTGACATATGGGGACCATTTGTAACAATTTTATTGGGGCTAGTTGTTAGTTAAAGTGTGGAACAAAGATCGAAGTGCTGTCATCGACAAATGCACTTTACCCGGTAAGACGGAGCAACAGTAATGCGACAAGTGTTTCGTAATATTGTAGAACAAACATTTGTGTATTTTGATAAATAATGCAGACAATTTTTGGTTTCTTTGAAGTGTAGTACAATAATTGAAGCTAGCGATGGTAACGACTGAATGAAAACAATCGTTCATTCAGTTGTCGGAAAACAATCGACTCTTTCGGTTGTAGCTGTACTTACTGAATTAACCATTCATTCTTTAAAAAAAAAACCAGTGTATGAGAGCAACCGAATGAAACCAGTCAGTTCAGTTGGTTGTAGTTTTACAGATCGGTTGGATTATTGTTCATTGATTTCTTTTGAGTTAAACCAGCCTGTCGGAGCATCTCAATGAAAATAGTTGACACATTCGCCTGATCCCTGACGCATTCAGTTCTAAGCAGACACATTTGATCATTTTGGCATTGCTAAATCATTATTGTTGACTGAACTCTGTTGTTAAGTGGCTTAACTGTTATTGTCATTCTGATTTTTGCAGTTTATTACATACAGTTTTTCATCAGTATTCTGAAAAGGTGTTTGTTGTGGCGTAGCAAGACAGCCACGCCACGGAAGTAGCCGAAAGGCACGCGCTAAGCTAAAGCAGGAGGGCGTGAGATCTGAAACAGGATATGTAATGAAAGCTATAAGGAAAAGTACGTAGCTTCTGGAATACTTAACTTTAATCCATCCTTTTGGTACATCTGGAGATTGTGGCGATACAAGTGAGACTCTTTAGATACATGCAATGTTACTAATGGCGCCTTGCTAGGTCGTAGCCATTGACTTAGCTGAAGGCTATTCTATCTGCTCGGCAAAGGAGCGAGGCTTCGTCAGTGTAGTCGCTAGCTACGTCGTCCGTACAACTGGGGCGAGTGCTAGTCCGTATCTCGAGACCTGCCTTGTGGTGGCGCTCGGTCTGCGATCACACAGTGGCGACACGCGGGTCCGACATGTACTAATGGACCGCGGCCGATTTAAAACTACCACCTAGCAAGTGTGGTGTCTGGCGGTGACACCACAGTGTTTACTCAATAGTGAACTTTGTGCCTGGATCAAAATGTCGAAATTCTCAACGGTGCGGGAATGGAAAAAATCATATGACTGTGTAGAAACTGATCTTCAAGATAAATTCAATGTGATATACAGTACCTGCAAGGATGCACATTGCGAAACTACATTAGTTACTGAGATTCAAAGAAAATTAAGAAATGAAGACAAATATTTCTCATGTAAAAGTACATCTGACTAATGACAGTATATTCTTAAAAAGTAAATGATTGGGTCACCAAACACGTAAAAAAACTGCGTCTTATATGATTTCTGGTCACGTTATCTCAGCATTTACCGAAAGACAAATATCTATGATAGGTACAAATCAGTGGAAAGAGAAAGACAGGGATTCAATACATTTAAATAAAAAAGTAATTATTCATTTATTTTATCATAAATTTATAATGTAGCATCAGATGTTAATCTTTTAAAACTAGACAAGCCTAGTCATTGTTCATGTACAGCCATATAGCCTGAAAACGTATACAGGTGAAATCACGTAAACCCCGGAGACTGAGTGAAAACATTCATATAATTGACATAACCGTCAGGGACCTGTGTCACTTGGCTGTGTCACATTGAGTAAAATCACTCAAACTCAGAGAGTGACTGAATCATGAATTTCATGTGACCGCAGAGACTAGTTCCATTTGACTATATAATTCGACTGAAAAAAAAAACACTGAATGAAAAAACAATCAACTGGCCAATTTGGTATTAAAAGCCTGTTGGTTGTCCCATCACTATTCTTACATATTTTAATAGACATTTTAGAGGTGCAAATTCTGTCAGTTACACCAACACTGTCAGTATCTTTACGTATTTTTTGACAGTTATGTTAATTATACACTCCTGGAAATGGAAAAAAGAACACATTGACACCGGTGTGTCAGACCCACCATACTTGCTCCGGACACTGCGAGAGGGCTGTACAAGCAATGATCACACGCACGGCACAGCGGACACACCAGGAACCGCGGTGTTGGCCGTCGAATGGCGCTAGCTGCGCAGCATTTGTGCACCGCCGCCGTCAGTGTCAGCCAGTTTGCCGTGGCATACGGAGCTCCATCGCAGTCTTTAACACTGGTAGCATGCCGCAACAGCGTGGACGTGAACCGTATGTGCAGTTGACGGACTTTGAGCGAGGGCGTATAGTGGGCATGCGGGAGGCCGGGTGGACGTACCGCCGAATTGCTCAACACGTGGGGCGTGAGGTCTCCACAGTACATCGATGTTGTCGCCAGTGGTCGTCGGAAGGTGCACGTGCCCGTCGACCTGGGACCGGACCGCAGCGACGCACGGATGCACGCCAAGACCGTAGGATCCTACGCAGTGCCGTAGGGGACCGCACCGCCACTTCCCAGCAAATTAGGGACACTGATGCTCCTGGGGTATCGGCGAGGACCATTCGCAACCGTCTCCATGAAGCTGGGCTACGGTCCCGCACACCGTTAGGCCGTCTTCCGCTCACGCCCCAACATCGTGCAGCCCGCCTCCAGTGGTGTCGCGACAGGCGTGAATGGAGGGACGAATGGAGACGTGTCGTCTTCAGCGATGAGAGTCGCTTCTGCCTTGGTGCCAATGATGGTCGTATGCGTGTTTGGCGCCGTGAAGGTGAGCGCCACAATCAGGACTGCATACGACCGAGGCACACAGGGCCAACACCCGGCATCATGGTGTGGGAAGCGATCTCCTACACTGGCCGTACACCACTGGTGATCGTCGAGGGGACACTGAATAGTGCACGGTACATCCAAACCGTCATCGAACCCATCGTTATACCATTCCTAGACCGGCAAGGGAACTTGCTGTTCCAACAGGACAATGCACGTCCGCATGTATCCCGTGCCACCCAACGTGCTCTAGAAGGTGTAAGTCAACTACCCTGGCCAGCAAGATCTCCGTATCTGTCCCCCATTGAGCATGTTTGGGACTGGATGAAGCGTCGTCTCACGCGGTCTGCACGTCCAGCACGAACGCTGGTCCAACTGAGGCGCCAGGTGGAAATGGCATGGCAAGCCGTTCCACAGGACTACATCCAGCATCTCTACGATCGTCTCCATGTGAGAATAGCAGCCTGCATTGCTGCGAAAGGTGGATATACACTGTACTAGTGCCGACATTGTGCATGCTCTGTTGCCTGTGTCTATGTGCCTGTGGTTCTGTCAGTGTGATCATGTGATGTATCTGACCCCAGGAATGTGTCAATAAAGTTTCCCCTTCCTGGGACAATGAATTCACGGTGTTCTTATTTCAATTTCCAGGAGTGTATAAGTACCATTGTGACATGTGTGCATGAGGGGTGACACTAAGTGGGTTATGTGTGTTTTATCCTGTTATAAAACAAATGTTTGCATGTTTTGATAAGTAATACAGATTATCAATGGTTTCTTTAAATTCTGATGCAGTGATCAAAGATTGCTTGTTGTCGAGTGGGAGGTACAGACAACAAGATGGAGATTAAGGTTTGATTATAGGGTGACATCGAAGCAATTCAGAGGTGGGCTGATTTATTACCGGTAGATTTGAACAACACGGAAGTACTACAGAGATGCGTCAAGAACTGAAATGGGATTCCCTGGAGAAAGGCGACCTTCTTTTCAAGGACCAATATTGACAAAATTTAAAGAACTGCAAAACGATTCTGCTGCCACCAACATAATTTTCGCGTAAGGACGACGAAGATAAAGAGTAAGGGCTCGTTCGGAGGCATGTAGGTAGCTGTTTTTCCTTCATTCTACTTGCGAGTGGAGCAGGAAAATAAATGACTGTTAATGTGATACAGTTTGCCCTCTGCCACGCACCGTACGGTGGCTTGCGGAGTATGTATGTAGATGCAGATGTAGCTGCAGATGTAGTCTGGTTGTTTCATTTTAATGTCTGTTAAATACTCGGATGTGATTGGATGTTTCCCTTGAAGGGATGTTAAAATCCTGGGCTGTGATTGGCAGAGAGCAAATGCTATGTGTTTTGACTTCGAAACTCAACGATTAGTCAAGTGGTGTGAAGTAACGTGGAGTTTAAAAATGGTAAAATGCTAATTTTTGAATGAGAGATCTAGATCTGTGCCTTGGGTCAGAAGCTTACTGATTGACCAAGGGGTTCGACATAAAAAAGAAGTTGAAAAATGAGATTGGCTGCCAAAAGCTGGGCTGTGATAGAGAGATCTTCTTAATAGGCCTTTGAATGGCCAAGGGCTGCGGCTTAAGCTTCTTGAATGCTCTTTGATACGTTTCCAAGAAAAGGGACGTGGCTTAGGAAAGAGAAGGAGCATCATGACATCACAAAAATGGGTGTAGCTTGTTACATTATGGATACGGTACATACACGTATACAGTATGTATATACGCATGGGAAAGTGTGTCAGAATGCCTGTTGGCCTCCTACTTCTTCATGGGCAATTGTGTTATTAATAGCTGCTGTGTTGAAGAGAGCGAACGATGTATTCATACGTTGTACTGGCTATGGAAGTGACTGTCGTTACATCAGCGGCCAAATCATAGATATTCGACGTATGGAAGACTCCAGATCTGAGATTGTGCGGTCACTGGACTTTGTACGTGGCTTCGTGCTAAATGTGTGTAGTCAGTATCTGGTTCAGGAAAAACCTACGTCGCGATTGTCAACTGCGATTTGCAATAATGTGTTAATGAAAGGGCTCGCTGTCGACTTCACGTTAGACGATAATGACATATCTACATATTGTTTAGTCTTCAGGTTCTGAAAGACATCATTTAACCACACGATTATGCTGCAGTTTATACTCCATATGCCGAAGGAAACATGATGAAAGCTAGCACCGCTGTTGCCAGTTTTCCACATTGCCTGATAGATGAACCAAGCAGAAAAATTTGGCCAATTACGTGCAGACATAAATTCCAATCACGATAACACAAAATTTACATTAGAAAAAGACGAAATAGTTAAATATCTTGGGAATTGCCATAAAGTTTCAGAAAAGCCAGCACATATTCAACACATACTAAAAGCTCAGTACACTGGACACAATAATACCCCAGACATCATCTCACAAATTCAAACAAGCAAGTAGTACTTAGATACATACACTACTGGCCATTAAAATTGCTACACCAAGAAGAAATGCAGATGATCAACGGGTATTCATTGGACAAATATATTATACTAGAACTGACATGTGATTAAATATTCACGCAATTTGGGTGCATAGATCCTGAGAAATCAGTACCCAGAATAGCCACCTCTAGCCGTAATAACGGCCTTGATACGCTTGGGCATTGAGTCAAACAGAGCGTGAATGGCGTGTACAGGTACAGCTGCCCATGCAGCTTCAACACGATACCACAGTTCATCAAGAGTAGTGACTGGCGTATTGTGACAAGCCAGTTGGTCGGCCACCGTTGACCAGACGTTTTCAATTGGTGAGAGATCTGGAGAATGTGCTGGCCAGGGCAGCAGTCGAACATTTTCTGTATCCAGAAAGGCCCTTACAGGACCTGCAACATGCGGTCGCGCATTATCCTGCTGAAATGTAGGGTTTCGCAGGGATCGAATTAAGGGTAGACCCACGGGTCGTAACACATCTGAAATGTAATGTCCACTGTTCAAAGTGCCGTCAATGCGAACAAGAGGTGACCGAGACGTGTAACCAATGCCAATGGCACCCCATACCATCACGCCGGGTGATACGCCAGTATGGCGATGACCAATACACGCTTCCAATGTGCGTTCACCGCGATGTCACCAACACGGATGTGACCACCATGATGCTGTAAACAGAACCTGGATTCATCCGAAAAAATGACGTTTTGCCACATGTGCACCCAGGTTCGTCGTTGAGTACACCAATGCAGGCGTTGCTGTCTGTGATGCAGCGTCAAGGGTAACCGCAGCCATGGTCTCCGAGCTGATAGTCCATGCTGCTGCAAACGTCGTCGAACTGTTCGTGCAGATGGTTGTTGTCTTGCAAACGTCTCCAACTGTTGACTCAGGGATCGAGACGTGGCTGCACGATCCGTTACAGCCATGCGGATAAGATGCCTGTCATCTCGACTCCTAGTGATACGAGGCCGTTGGGATCCAGCACGGCGTTCCGTATTACCCTCATGAACCCACCGATTCCATATTCTGCTAACAGTCATTGTATCTCGACCAACGCGAGCAGCAATGTTGCGATACGATAAACTGCAATCACGATAGGCTACAATCATACCTTTATCAAAGTCGGAAGCGTGATGGTACGCCGTTCTCCTCCTTACACGGGGCATCACAATAACATTTCATCAGGCAACGCCGGTCAACTGCTGTTTGTGTATGAGAAATCGGTTGGAAACGTTCCTCATGTCAGCACGTTGTAGGTGTCGCCACCGGCGCCAACCTTGTGTGAGTGCTCTGAAAAGCTAATGATTTGCATATCACAGCAACTTCTTCCTGTCCGTTCGCCTCACTTAAATCTGAATAATTTATTTTAACTGCCCATACATTTCTTCAAGTTCTTCATCATCTACAGAGCTAGTTGGCGTATAAAAGTGTACTACTGTCATGGGTGTTAACATTGTGTCTATGTTGGCTACAATAATGCGTTCACTGTGCTGTTCATAGTAGCGTAAAACCATTCCCATTTTGTTAGTCATTATTAAACCCACTCCTGCATTACCTCTTTGATTTTTTATTTGTAACCCTGTTGTCATCTAATCAGAAGTCCTGTATCTCCTGCCACTGAACTTCATTAATTCCCACTATATCTAACTTCAACCCATACATTTCTCTTTTTAAATTTCCTAACCTACCTGCCCGATTAAGATATCTAACATTCCACTCTCCGACCTGTACAGTGCCAGTTTTGTTTCTCCTGATGACCACATCCTCTTTACATCTACATCATACGCCGCAAGCCACCTAATGGTGTGTGGCGGAGGATACTTTCGGTACCTCTTTCAGATCCCTCCAACCCTGTTCCACTCGCGAATAGTGTGTGGGAAGAATGATTGTCAGTAAGCCTCTGTATTGGCTCTAATTTCTCGATTTTTCTCCTGGTGGTCAATAAGCAAGATGTATATGGGGGTGAAGTAGTATGTTGTCCCACTCCTCCTGAAAAGTGCTGTTCCTAAATTTCAGTAGTAAATTTTTACGTGAAGCGCAACGTCTCTCTTGTAAAGTCTGCCAGTGGCGTTTGTTTAGCATCTCCGTAACGCTCTCTCGCCAGCTAAACGATCCCGTGACGAAACGAGCCGCTCTATGTTGGATCTTCTCTATCTCCTCTAACAGTCCTACATGGTAGGGACCCCAGATAGATGAACAATACCCAATAATCGGGCGAACAAGCGCCTTATAAGCCACTTCTTTCGTGGATGAGTTACATTCCCTTGAGATTCTTCCTAAATCTGAGCCTGATTTCTGCTTTTCCCACTATCTGTTTTATGCGGCCATTTCACTTAAGATCGCTCTGGATAGTTACGCTTAAATATTTTACGGCAGACGCTGTCTCCAGCTGTTTGCCATCAGTACAGTACAGTAGTCCCTGCCCAGAGATCCCAATGGAGGAACCATTTTACATTCAGAATTTTTTAGCCAGAGGATCCCATCCTCATTTACTATACAGTTGAGCTGCATGCATTAGGGAAAAAATTAAGGCTGCCTTTCCCCCTTGGTTTCAGCCGTTGGCAATACCATCACAGCAAGCCCGTTTGGTTGATGTTACAAGGCCAGATCAGTCGATCATTCACACTGTTGCCCGTGCAACAACTGGAAAGGCTTCTGCCCCTCTTCAGGAACGAGACGTTTGTCTGGCCTCTCAGCAGATCCCCCCCCCCCCTTCCGGTTCTGGTTGAACCTAGGTATGGTTATCTGTATCGCTGAGACAACAAAGCCACCCACCGACGACGAGGTCCATGCTTGATGGTGGGATAACTCCCATTGTGTCTATTAATTAAACAAGACGTCAAATGAGAATTTACAGAAGGGTAGTAAAATGATTAGGCTGTACTTATGATTGTCGGAAGGACAGACTCAGCATACAGGAAAGTCAAAACAACCTTTGGTGACATTAAAAGCAACGGTGGTAACATTAAGAGTGCAACGGGAATTCCACTGTTAAATTCAGAGGAGAGAGCAGATAGGTGGAAAGAATACATTGAAAGCCTCTATGAGGGTGAAGATTTGTCTGATGTGATAGAAGAAGAAACAGGAGTCGATTTAGAAGAGATAGGGGATCCAGTATTAGAATCGGAATTTAAAAGAGCTTTGGAGGGGTCAAATAAGGTAGAAAGGATAGATAACATTCCATCAGAATTTCTAAAATCATTGGGGGAAGTGGCAACAAAACGACTATTCACGTTGGTGTGTAGAATATATGAGTCTGGCGATATACCATCTGACTTTCGGAAAAGCATCATGTACACAATTCCGTAGACGGCAAGAGCTGACAAGTGCGAGAATTATCGCCCAATCAGCTTAACAGCGCATGCATCGAAGGTGCTTACAAGAATAATATACAGAAGAATGGAAAAGAAAATTGAGAATGCGCTAGGTGACGATCAGTTTGGCTTTAGGAAAAGTAAAGGGACGAGAGAGGCAATTCTGACGTTACGGCTAATAATGGAAGCAAGGCTAAAGAAAAATCAAGACACTTTCATAGGATTTGTCGACCTGGAAAAAGCGTTTGACAATATAAAATGGTGCAAGCTGTTCCAGATTCTGAAAAAAGTAGGGGTAAGCTATAGGGAGAGACGGGTCATATACAATATGTACAACAACCAAGAGGGAATAATAAGAGTGGACGATCAAGAACGAAGCGCTCGTATTAAGAAGGGTGTAAGACAAGGCTGTAGCCTTTCGCCCCTACTCTTCAATCTGTACATCGAGGAAGCAATGGTGGAAATAAAAGAAAGGTTCAGGAGTGGAATTAAAATACAAGGTGAAAGGATATCAATGATACGATTCGCTGATGACATTGCTATCCTGAGTGAAAGTGAAGAAGAATTAAATGATCTGCTGAACGGAATGAACAGTCTAATGAGTACACAGTATGGTTTGAGAGTAAATCGGAGAAAGAAGAAGGTAATGAGAAGTAGTAGAAATGAAACAGCGAGAAACTTAACATCAGGATTGATGGTCACGAAGTCAGTGAAGTTAAGGAATTCTGCTACCTAGGCAGTAAAATAACCAATGACGGACGGAGCAAGGAGGACATCAAAAGCAGACTCGCTATGGCAAAAAAGGCATTTCTGGCCAAGAGAAGTCTACTAATATCAAATACTGGCCTTAATTTGAGGAAGAAATTTCTGAGGATGTACGTCTGGAGTACAGCATTGTATGGTAGTGAAACATGGACTGTGGGAAAACCGGAACAGAAGAGAATCGAAGCATTTGAGATGTGATGCTATAGACGAATGTTGAAAATTAGGTGGACTGATAAGGTAAGGAATGAGGAGGTTCTATGCAGAATCGGAGAGGAAAGGAATATGTGGAAAACACTGATAAGGAGAAGGGACAGGATGATAGGACATCTGCTAAGACATGAGGGAATGACTTCCATGGTACTAGAGGGAGCTGTAGAGGGCAAAAACTGTAGAGGAAGACAGAGATTGGAATACGTCAAGCAAATAATTGAGGACGTAGGTTGCAAGTGCTACTCTGAGATGAAGAGGTTAGCACAGGAAAGGAATTCGTGGCGGGCCGCTTCAAACCAGTCAGTAGACTGATGACAAAAAAAAAAGATAATAAACGAACTATAACTTTTGTAAAAGAAGAAAATATATTAACATCTGAATCACTTCGTACGTTGTTGGGTTGTCACGAACACTGTCCCAGAAAGCGATCCGCAGTGGCAGTTCATGGGGTGTGCGTCTTGTCGGCGGAAATGTGATTGCGAGTTGGCGCGGGTCTATGAGCATCGCTGACTAACTACTGTAGTCATTAGGAAAGTCATTTATTACTCAGTATCAATCAAAAGCATTATTGTAACGTATGTGAATTGTTCATCGTTGATCGATGTGAGCACACGGCTTTGTGGATATGGCTTTGTTCATTTTAACCGAGACCAATGCCGCGAATAAAATAAATGGGATCCCTTGCAGTATTTCACCTACGTCACTTGCTAGAAACCTGTTGTAAGGGATCCACTATCTCTTACTCAACGATAATATTTTACTCGCACAGGTCGCTAATGAAGCGCCGAGTGCGTCCAGCGAGTGACATTGTTGTGAGAAGCAGTTGAGTCAGGAGTAGTTGGTCACTGTAAAGGTGTAACTGGAGGAAGGCATATCGAACAGGCTGCATGTGTGTCCCCATCGCAGTGGGCTGACCACCAGAAAACCACAAGAAATATACCGAATAGTGACAAACTGTTTTTACCAATAAGTGATGATAAATACGGAGTACCGATATTACTTGTTCGCGTCTATCGCTCCGGTCTATGGATTGCCGTGAGGATGACTTGTGGAGATTATTACAACAGCGTGTGGTGATATTTGATTGTATTTGACATGTGTTGAGATTAACCCTTAAATGATAACATGGGTGAAACTTCATCCTAGGCAAATTTGATACATCTGTTGTGAAGTAACAACCTGTTTAGAGTGTTGGCGATCCTGGTATGTTCATTTTTTAGTAGTATAAGTCTAGCCATTTTTGAAACCTGTGCTCAGTATTTCTGTACAGAAAACCGATGTTACCAATGGTGTCAGTTTGTATTTTAGAGTATAATCTTTTCGAGAATTCAGTATTACTTCAGTGTTGGTTTTGTGAATATGGAGTACACTATTATTGACAGGAAGAAATATGCAGATGATGAGTTTACAATGTTTTTAACGAAGATGAGCCACCAGATGAAGAAAGTAGAGACCAGGAAGACATCTATGAACAGGATTACGTTGAAGGTGATGTTATTGGTAGAGGTGAGAGTGATAGCGATTTTACTCCAGAAAATAACAGGGTTGAGAGACAGAATGAGATGAGGATATGCGACATCCAAAAATATGCAGAAGCGAAAGTTCCCGGTTTAAAAGTAAGGGAGAGAACATCATTATTCCGAAGAAGACTATACTAAAGGGGCAAAAGACTCCTTCAGAGAATATATACAGTGTGACAATTGTTGAGCTATAAGAAAAAAATCGTAAATTAGTTACATACTACGGTGTGCACACACTTTATTCAACGTGTAAACGCCACTACAGATATTCGGATTTAGGTTATGACGTGTTCGATATGTTTACCATCATTGGCGATGATGCGGCGCAGTCGAATAGCGAAATTTTGCATGACCCGCTGAAGTTTCGGCACATCGAGCTGTCGATGACCTCCTGAATGGTTGTTTTCAGCCCAGCAATGGTTTTGGTGTTATTGCTGCACACCTTGTTTTTAATGTAGCCCCACAAAAAGGAGTCGCATATGTTCGGATCCGGAGAATATGGCGGCCAATGGAGGCCCATGCCAGTGGCCTCCAGGTACGCCACAGCCAGAATAATGCGGTCCCCAAAGTGCTTCTCGAGGACATCAAACACTCTCCTCCTTCGATGGGGTCGAGCTCCGTCTTGAATGAACCACATCTTGTCGAAATCAGGATCACTTTGAATAATAGGTATGAAGTCATCTTCCAAAACCTTCACGTACAGTTCAGTAGCCACCGTGCCATGAAGGAATATCGCATCGATTATTCCGTGACTGGACATTGCACACCCCACAGTCACTCGGTGAGGGTGAAGAGACTTCTCGATCGCGAAATGCGCAAATTTTGCTTATTGACGAAACCATCAAAACGAAAGTGAGCTTCGTCGCTAAACCAAACCATACCGCGCTTACTAATTCCCATCATGCCCCGCTGCCAACTGGTGCAGTTTGGACGTCCATACGCAAACCGTTCAGAAGTTATGACGATTTTGTTTCATGTAATTCAATAATTGTCACCCTGTGTGCACAACAGCTACGCCAGGTCAACAGGATGATGCTCGCAAAGTTCAAAGTGCTGAAGAATGTTGGCGTCTCTTCTCTGATGAAATTTTGCTGAATGATATTGTTCGTCACACCAACCAAGAAGTGGCTTTATAAAGAGAGATATTCTTCCGAACAGAGATTTACTGCTGATATCACACTACCAGAGCTGTAAGCATACATCGGCCTGTCTTTTGTCACTGCTGTTAGAAAAGATAACCATGTGAGCTGTGATTTTCTATTGTGCTTTGAGAAGTTATGTCACTGATGATATTCGGACTTGTTACAAATTGTTTTAGATTCAATGTCAAGCAGACCAGGGCAGCCAGAAAAAACTAGCATAATTTAACAAATATCCGAGATTTCTGGAACAGTTTTTTCACACACTGCAAAGAGTGCTACAGACAATCTGTTGAATGCACCAGTGATGAACAGCTTTTAGGATTGAGAGATCGATGTGAACTCCACATACATATTGCCAACAAACTGGATTAGTACGCTCTAAAACTTGTGTTCGGGTGTGACTCCCAATCTAAACGTTTGATCACAGAAATACCGTACGTAGGAAAAGAAACTTACAGTGGGCCTGAACCTCTGGCACAGTACTTGATAAAAGAACTAATGGAACCAGTTTACGACACAAATTCAAACATAGCTGTAGATAATCGATTTATATCGTTCCCTTTTATGTTGGAGATGTTGAGTCATAGTATAACTGCCAGGAACAGTACGAAGGAACACACAAGAAATTCCCAAAGAAGCTCTTCAGACAACAGTACGATCAAAGTCTACAAACACAAATGAACAACTGGTATGCTTTTCACGAAGTAAGGGAGAAATTGTCTTAGTAGATTCTGTGGTGTCACCGCCAGACACCACACTTGCTAGGTGGTAGTTTAAAATCGGACGCGGTCCATTAGTACATGTCGGACCCGCGTGTCGCCACTGTCAGGGATCGCAGACCGAGCGCCACCACAAGGCAGGTCTCGAGAGACTGACTAGCACTCGCCCCAGTTGTACGGACGACTTTGCTAGCGACTACATGGACGAAGCATTGCTCATTAGCCGAGCCAATAGTTAGAATAGCCTTCAGCTAAGTCAATGGCTACGACCTAGCAAGGCGCCATTAGTAACATTGCATGTATCTAAAGAGTCTCACTTGTATCGCCACAATCTCCAGATGTACCACAAGGATGGATTAAAGTTAAGTATTCCAGAAGCTACGTACTTTTCTTTATAGCATTCATTACGTATCCTGTTTCAGACCTCACGCCTTCCTGCTTTAGCTTAGCGCGTGCCTTTCGGCTTCCTCTCATTGTGTCTAGGCTGTCTTGTCTAGACACAACATTTTTTACTGTGCATTATATGCCATCTAGTTCCCAAATTACAAAAAAAGACCGTAAACCAATGAAGTTACAATGAAACGAAAGGAGGGGTCGACTCATTTGACCAAATATGCAAGAGTTATTCGTGTAGCAGACGCATCCGACGATGGTTTCTGCCTGTATTTTATGATGACTGAACGTAAGTGGAATTAATGCATATTTAAAATGGAAATATATAAATGTAGCTCAAGGAGTGAAATTACTTAAGATTGCAGTTTCTTCAGAAACTATGGTTTGATTTGGCAACAAAATAAACGCAGCACAGACTGACCATCAGGAATCTTCCACGTGACCTGTGGATGAAGACAGAAACTGTACTGAAGGAAAATAATTCTTTGCCAGTTAAATCACCGACGGAAGACAACAAATCGTCCGCGCCGGGTCCAAGACAATGACGATGCAAACCCTGCAAAAGAAGTGACGAGTAGCATACAGTGAAGTTCAGAACCTTAAGAATTTCATCCGTAGGGAAAAAGTGAATTGATTTGCAAAAATAGTAGCTAGTCATAAATTACTGCGATATGTATTAATATTTCAGCAAAAGAACAACTGCCTTGACAAGTCTTTGTTATTTTTATCCTGCAAGGAATATCGTTATTAATGGCATGTGATTAACATTCTAACAAGCCATAGCATTGGGTTTACATATTACATCAACGATAATGAGTGTTTTGAATTATTTTGTAGCGGTATGATGAATTTACAATGTAGCAATTATAATTTTGAGCTGGGCGAAAATTCACCCATGTCAGCACTTGTGTATTTAATAATATGTTACTACTTAAGGGTTAAATGCGAACACGAGTGTATGACAATGGTGGTGACTGTGTCCAATTTCGTTTAACGATAGCATCAACTCATCGCGACCTTGATTAATGCATAACTCCTACTCGTTGAATATAGCATTATCGAACAGCCAACTTCCGACTGAAACAACTCCCGTAGCGGTTACAACTGATTAGCGCTTATCCATTGGATCACATACGTTAAGATAATGGTTAGGTTGCTACATTATTCGGCTGATAACAATAGCAAAATGTAATCGGGGGAGTTTCACTATGTCTGAATATCCGAGTGACGTGAGGAAGGAATCCTTTTAGGAAAGCAGTACCCGACCGAGACCCGATAACTCGCCTGTCACTACACGGGGACAGACTACTAGAAGAGAAGACATAAGAGCAGTGCGGGGGCCGTTCAGTAAGTAATGCAACACCCTTTTTTCCTGAAAGCAGGTTGATTTTATTCAGGATTCCAATACACCATATTATTCCCCACTCTTTTGGGTATAAAACCCAATTTTTCAACATAATCTCCGTTCAATGCGACGGCCTTACGCCACACTACTGGGAGGGCCTGTGTGCCCGCATTGGTACCACTCTCCAGCATCCAAGTACTGCTTCCCGCGGAGTACATCCTTCGATGCGCCACACAGATGGAAGTCGGAAGGTGCGAGATCCGGGCTGTAGGTTGGGTGAGGAGGAACAGTCCAATGAAGTTCTGTGAGCTTCTCTCGGGTGCTCAGGCTTGTGCGAGGCCTTGCGTTGTCATGTAAAAGGAAAAGTTCGTTTGCATTTTTGTGGCGTTGAGCAGGTTGAAGCCGCTTCCTCAGTTCCCTGAGGGTAACACAATAAACTTCAGAGTTGGTCGTTGAACCATGATGGAGGACATCAAACAAAATAACCCCTTCAGAGTCCCAGAGGCCGCCACCATGACCTTACTGGCAGAGGGTGCGGTTTTTAACTTCTTCTGAGAAGTGATGGTGTGGCGTCACCTCATGCCGTTTTGTTTCCGGTTCGAAGTGATGAGCCCATGTTTCATCGGCTGTAATGATGTTCGTCAAGAAGTTGTCACAGCCGTAATGCGCAAGAAATTCCGTACAGGCGGTGCTTCGTTGCTCTTTATGGTCTTCTGCTAGGCACCGAAGAACCCAGCAAGCCCCTTTGAGTACCCCAGCCGGTGGAGGAGTATGTCATTACTACCAACAAGACGTCCGGTTGTACAGCGAAGTGTTTGATTGTGATCCGTCGATCTATTTGAATGAGAGTGTCCGCAAATTCCAACATTGGAGGAGTCACAGCTGTATGTGGCCGGGCGGCACGCCGGATATACACACACTAAAAAAAGTTTCGCATCACCTCGCTTCCCAGAACTCCTGAAGATAGACGTTGACTGTGGATATTGTGTCACAGACACAGTCCCTTTGACTGTTCAGAGATTTCACTAAACCCGCCCAAAGATGTAAACATCCATGGATGAGGGGGTCCGACAGCCGATGAGTTCCAGTCATTCCACCAGGAAGGAGGTACACGGCCCGTGTTGTTTCTAGTTCAACCATGCCTAGACGGTCAATATCGCTGTTCGATCGCATCCGCATTGTTACTTTGTGCCAGGAAGGGCTCTCAACAAGGGAAGTGTCCAGGCGTTGTTGTTCGGACATGGAGGAAATACAGAGAGACAGGAACTGTCGATGATATGCCACGCTCAGGCCGCCCAAGGGCTACTACTGCGGTGGACGACCGCTACCTACGGATTATGGCTCGGAGGAACCCTGGCAGCAACGCCACCATGTTGAATAATGCTTTTCGTGCAGCCATAGGACGTCGTGTTACGACTCAAACTGTGCGCAACAGGTTGCATGATGCGGAACTTCACTCCCGACGTCCATGGCGAAGTCCATCTTTGCAACCACGACACCATGCAGCGGGGTACAGATCACCTCAACAACAAGTCGAATGGACCGCTCGGGATGGCATGACGTTCACTTCACCGATGAATGTCGCATATGCCTTCAACCACGCAATCGTCTGAGACGTGTTTGGAGGCAACTCGTTCAGGCTGAACGCCTTAGACAGACTGTCCAGCGAATGCAGCAAGGTGGAGGTTCCCTGCTGTTTTGGGGTGGCATGTACGCCGCTGGTAGTCATAGAAGGCGCCGCAACGGCTGTAAGATACGTGAATGCCATCCTCCGACCGATAGTACAACCATATCGGCAGCATATTGGCGAGGAATTCGTCTTCACGGACGACAATTCGCACCCCCATCGTGCACATCTTGTGAATGACTTCTTCAGGGTAACTACATCGCTCGACTAGAGTGGCCAGCGTGTTCTCCAGACATGACCCCTATCGAATATGCCTGGGATAGATTGAAAAGGGCTGTTTATGAACGACATGACTCACCAACCACTCTGAGAGATCTACGCCGAATCGCAGTTGAGGAGTGGGACAATCTGGATCAACAGAGCCTTGATGAACTTGTGGATACCAGAATGAGATTTTCACTCTGCAGCGCAGTGTGCGCTGATGTGAAACTTCCTGGCAAATTAAAACTGTGTGCCTGGCCGAGACTCGAACTAGCAGTGTGCGCTGATATGAAACTTCCTGGCAAATTAAAACTGTGTGCCGGACCGAGACTCGAACTGGGGACCTTTGCCATTCGCGGGTAAGTGCTCTACCAACTGAGCTACAAGCACGACTCACGCCCCGTCCTCACAGCTTTACTTCTGCCTTTACCTCGTCTCCTACCTTCCAGACTTTACAGAAGCTCTCCTGCGAAACTTGTGGATAGTATGCCACGACGAATACAGGCATGCATAAGTGCAAGAGGACGTGCTACTGGGTATTAGAGGTACCGGTGTGTAAAGCAATCTGGACCACCACCTCTGAATGATTCGCTGTATGGTGGTACAACATGCAATGTGTGGTTTCCATGAGCAATATAAAGGGCGGAAATGATGTTTATATTGATCTCTATTCCAATTTTCTGTACAGGTTCCGGAACTCTCTGAACCGAGATGATGGAAAACTTTTTTTGAAGTGTGTAGAACAGGTTTACGCGACCTTGTTGCGATGATGACAGATGCCTCGCCCAACGACTCGCCGTGCTTTCTTTCAGTGCCAGGTCTCCGTAGACATTCTGCAAATGCCTATGAATATCTGCGATACTCTGGTTTTCCGCCAAAAGAAACTCAATGACAGCTCTCTGTTAGGCATGCACCTCCGTTAGAGACGCCATTTTTTAAATCTATTTATAGCGCCTCCACCTAACGGCACTTCATGAAACTACAGCGGCTAAAGTGGCAGTATTCCATGCTGCCCAACAGGAAATTCTGCATTTTTTCAACCGATTGTGGCCCCCTCATACAGCTTACTGAAGGCTACCATCTTTTCGGATGCATTATGGTCCAACTGATACCCCCTTTACGGAAAGAAGTCTTACTATAAATGAAGTCAGCACCGTGAACACAGTGGTAGTATTTGTAGCGGGTGGATTTATTATTTCTTTCTAATATTAAACTGTCGTCATAGCCTTCAGAGTTTCAACTGCACAAGGTTGGAGCCACTTACCAGCAAGAATTTTATTTATTTTTGTTTAATTTTTATTTATTTGCTTTTGCATGAGCGCACTGCCCCCCACAAACTGCCACATCGTAGTGACGCCATCTCCTTTTAGGACCTGCGCGCTCCTCTAGTCTCAGGAGCTCATTAAGAAAGCTGTGGAACATTCTTTAAGCGTGACTGAGGGGTGTTCCGATTAAAAACTGCGTGTCTTAGCTTTATAACGATTGGATCGGAATAGACAACGTGAAAAGTTACAGCCTTATACCGAATGCAACAGATAGCGGTGCGCCAATGCTGTTTAAATAAACTATAGAGATATCGTGCTGCATCAGCGTTGTGGCTCCACTGCTGAAACCGCAATCATAATGCTGGGCACACATGGAGCGGTGCAGCAGCATTTCGCACTTGACAGCACAAAAACGGGATAACCGCATCGCCTACAGCTGTCAGAGGCGCCAAATGCGCGTGTCTGATTTCATCCGCGTCTTCGCTATCGATTCATTTCACGGCTGACTGTCCCGTACCGTTGACAGAAAAACTAATGCAATCGGTAAATCAGAGGGGGCAGCGCCGTTACGTATCGAATGATCGCTCTCATTTCACTGGCCGCCAATAGCAGCCGCTGACACTACTCTTTTGTTTCACACACTGGTGTATCTGGGGTCAAATGGTGCGAAAGCAGAGCTGCTGCGATAGAACGCATCTGTTCATGCACGAAAAAATCAAACAACTTGAACGAAGGTGTTGAAGTGTCGTCAAAACGCAAGGCAGTGAGGAAAGAGTCTAAATCAGAGCTGTCAGACATAAACTGGAAACAGTGGTGAAAATAAATTCTGATGCGCTGGTCAGGACCTTCTACAGTACATCTACTGCAGCCAAAAGTTCGACTCATTCGGGAGGACGACGATTTATAATCGCGTCTGGCCATCCAGACTTATGTTTACTGAGATTTCCCTAAATCGCTACAGGAAAATGCCGGGATGATTCCTTTGGCAAGGGCACGGACGATTTGATTCCCCATTATTTGGCTATCTATGCATGTGCTCCGTATCTAATGACCGTACTGTTGATGGGACATTACACTCCGTAATCTTCTTTCCTTCAAGAGATCGACTCACCCTATCACAATTCCAGCCATTATTTCTATGATGAAGACTGGCCACGAATACCAAGACTGTTACAGATATATGTAGTATTCAGCCCGTATCACAAAAAGGAGAGATGTTACAAAGGGAGGAAGAAGAGAAGCGACCAGTTGTGCGGTAAAATTTTTATTGAGAGCTTACAATGCTTAGTGCTTTCAGAGTTTGATGAACTCCACTCGATTAGGCGGGATATTAACGGTCACTAATCGACGCGTTGCTGCAGTAGTGTTAATAAGTGGTAGTCGGTTAGCGATGTCTGTCATATCATCAGAAAGAGAAATCACAGGAACAGTGACGCACTAAGTTTCGTTCTTCCTCTTTGAAATAATGCCATTTTCCCATGTGAAGATGTGACAAAAAGGACGGTGAATTTAGAGGAATTAAGGGCGTTTTTTGATGTAGGACGATGAAAGGTCTAGCTGCAAGAAGGCGTTTTGAAATAATGCTTTGACGACTGAATTTGTTGAGCGAAGAGTTATATCCTTTATGACGCAAAGTAAGTGGAATTGTACGTAAAACATCTTCAACTTTTGTAGTCCTGTCTTCCTCAGTTGCGTGTAATATTACGGTATGTTGTTAATTTTTACTTGTTGACCGTCTAACTACAACTGAATGAAACACAATTTTCGCGCTACACGCGTTTCACCTTTATTCTCTGCAAGGCATCTTCAGTGGCCTGGAATATGTACATATTTTTACCATTTGGTTTACATTTTGTGACCAGGTATTCATAGGTTATAAGGAGTTAGTTTTTCTACGGTGTAGTAAAATTTTAGATTATACTTACAGGTTCCGTGGATGATTTTATACGTGTTGTGTTTTAGTTCTGTTTCTGGCGCTGTTCTTCTTGTTGTAATTGCCATTTGGGTTTCGTTTCCCACACTTCACAGCGCTGGTAACTGTTCACTTGTTTTGATGCTATGTTCTGGTTTGTGTCCCCGACTGTCAGATGTTGTGCCAAAGATCGAATGTTGTTGCCAACTTTCGCGTGTGAGTAGTGTGTGTGTATGTGTATGTGTGAAATGATATTTGTTTCGGTAGGCCTACGCCTTTTTTGTATGTTAAATCAAACCAGTGTCAGGACTGAAGACCACAACACAACAACATGGTATTTGTTTTGGTGCGTATTCTTTGCGTGCGTGCGTTTGTGTGTGAGACTAGAAGGCAGGAGGGAGAGAGAGGGAGAAAGAGAGAGAGAGAGAAGAGAGAGAGAGAGAGAGAGGAAGGTATGTATTTGTTTTAATGTGGCTGCATGTGCAAGATGAATAATTTTTATCTTACCATTTCTTTTACTCAGTGTAATAGGGTGACTGTACTAATGTGTGTTTGCTCATTTATCACATGTTTATTTCCAGCGACGGCTTTCTGGATGTGGTAGTTTTCTTGCATTTGCGTAAGCTATTTGTCATGGTTGTTTATTTTCGTTATTTTCATATACTGTTCCATGATTTTAGGATAGTGGTTATGGCGTTTTAAGTGTTCTGCAAATGTAGAATTGTTTGTTTCATACTTCCAACACTTGATGGGTTCTTTGTATCGTGTTTTAAAATTCCTATGTATATTGCATGATAGCTTTGACATTCAAGTTTGTATATTCATGATCCTTGGAATTTATCCCGCTTAGTTGTTGGTTGGCTTAAGTTCGATTGGAGGGCTTGCACAGTTTTATATGCTATTTGGAAGACCTGTTTCTTTAGTATGTTTGCCACTCTGTGTGGTAATTTATGTGTGTAAGTCATAGTGTGCCGTCTGCTTTTCTGTGCGATGTTGTCATAGTGTGTATGTGTTTGTGAGCTTGCAGCTTGCGAGTTATTTTGTATTCTGGAAATGTTGTTTGTTTTATATTTGTGTTTATTTTTTGATTGAGTCTGTGTACTACAAGTATGTCATACCATTGTTCATAGCTATTTGTGTGATTGTACTCATTTCTTTATCATAGTTTCCCTTGGCGAGTGGGATCCTATTTGATGTATATAACATATAATGCAGCAAGCAAGCAAAAAAAAAAAAAAAGGCTTACTGAAAAAAATACCATTTCACACACACACACACACACACACACACACACACACACACACACACACACATAACACAACCACGTTACAAATATCTCAAAAAAATAAAAAATAAATTACTGTCGAAAGTTGAGAATAACATTCGAGCTTTGGCAACAACATCCGACAGTCGGCGACACAAACCAAACCATAGCATCAAAATAAGTGCTCAATTACTAGTGCCATGAAGTTTGGAAAACAAAAACCCAAATGACAATTATAAGAAGAAGAATAGCGCCAAAAACGGATCTAAAACATAACATGTAGAAAATCAGCCACGGAACGTGTAAGTAGAATTTAAAATATTACTACGCCATAGAAAAACCAACCACCAGAACTGTTTATAACCTATATATACAGTGTCCCCAAATGTAAACCAAGTAGTAAAAATATGTACATATTCCAGGCCACTGAAAATGCCTTGCAGAAAGCAAAGGCGAAACGCGTATGGCACGAAAATTCAGTTGCAGTTAGACGGTCAACAAGTAAAAATTAACAATGTACTGTAACTGAACGTAAAAAATTTTTGAGGACAGACGTACGAGAGGTGAAAAGTAAAGCCTTCGAATCTTTTTATGCAAAAAACACTTAACGCTTTTTCAATAAAATAAACTTAATTAACATTCTACGTCTTTATTCCTCGTGTCTACATATTTGCAGCACTCTGCCGCTGGAGGGCTCCGAATTAGAGCGTGTAACATGGCGTTGGGTGAGAAACAGCGTACTATAATCGTATTTCGGATCTGAGGAGTTCGTCAGCGCGTGGAGCACCCCGTCCTTCAGCATGACAATGACAGACCACACACAGGTGCTGTTATATTTGCAACAATCCGACTCATTGGGTTCACTGTCATCGGCCACCCTCCGTACAGTCCCGACTTCACCCCATCCGATTTTCATCTGGTTCCATAATATTCCTTGGGGCACGTTATAGCAACAGCCGATGCTGCAGTGTGTTAACGGGCGGACGGAAGCCTCTCCTCACTTGCCACCACGGAAGTGTTTAGAGTACGTGCCTTAAGCCCTGGCGCGTGTAAGTACCGAGCCATTCGTGTACTAAAATATTCTCGTCTCAGCATTACAGCCTACACGACGAGCCTGTGACACCCAGAGAGACATACTGTTGTGCAGTACAGGACCCGTTGTTGAACCACGGGACAGGGAAGCCTGCCCTGATTCACGTGAGAGCCACCACCGCAGCGGAGAGCTGTTTAGATGTCTGTAATCACAACAAAATCTTCATTTTCGTGCTACATCCATTGATTTTTTGCCATGACAACTACTCCTGCCAAAACCATGCCATATTACTTTCTTACTTTCTTCAATTATTCCATATTTTAGCTGATGTTCAATAAATTCCTCCAAAATTGGCTGCAAGTACCTAGGTATTGTGTATGGTTTGCGGTAGACTGGTGATTCATTTCCCACTGGTATGCAGTGCTGTGTAATATGCGTAGCTGCTAATTGCCCTTTTGGAAAAAAGTAAATCCTTAAATTTCGAAAGTAACTTTTCCACCCATTCCCTATTACTGCCCTCTATGTGCTTCACTTTTCCTCATAATGCAGTTTCAATGGCGTCCAGCGATTGTACATGGATGACACCTTTTGTGTCCCATTTTTCTTCCTCTGGAATGAACACTGACCCAAAGTGATTTCCCAGTTCCCTTAGGCACACAATCGTGCAAATGAAGTCCTAGTGTGATCATTCACAGTTTAATCGGTTTGTCTTTCACGACGGACTCCCCTCACGGCTTCGCTACACTGGCAATGACTTCACCTAACGCAAACATTTTACCGTCATGTTCTACCCTATGTTGCCAAAGATCAATTATGGCACAGTACTCATATAAGAAATCTAATCCTAGAATCAAGTCGTAGCCCTTCCTAATGTGTGGCACACTCTCTAGATACTGTTTAAACTGAACCGTTTCCAGACAAAAGTCTATATCCACTGATCCTAATGGTGTGACATCTTTATCCCCCACTGCACGTAATCTGTACCACGATGGGTCTCCAGTCAAGCGGTGAGAAACGCTAAGCTCGGGCATGCCCGTACATTAGCTGACAATAGATTTAGAGCAGCTATCCTGTGGAAAAATCTCCGTAGTCTCGGTTTAGGCAAAATAAAAGTTGCAGAAAATCCCATGGTCCCAGCTGAAGAACTAAACCGATTTTTCACATTACCTACAACCACAATTGAACCGCAAGAAAACAGAGAATCATTGATTACTTCATGGGGATGAACGACTGTAGCAAAGAAAAATTCTATCTACAGCACGTCACTTGCAATACTGTCAAGAAAGCCATAATGCGGATTAGATCAGCATCTACTGGACATGATGGCATCACTATCCAGATGGTAAAACTTATTATTGATCAACTACTGCCCTCTATAACAGACATTTTCAACGGTTCATTAATCACAAGTGTTTTCCCTGAGGCCTGGAAACTAGGACACATTAAGCCACTGCCTAAAAAGGACATCGCCACAACACCCTCTGACTATCTGCCTTCTTCCTGTACTATCAAAGGCATTAGAATATATGGTCCATGACCAGCTCACCAACTACCTAACTACTAACAACCTACTAGACGAATACCAATCAGGTTTCCGTAAACACCGAAGCACAACATCCGCACTGATAAAGGTGACAGATGACCTGAAACTTGCCATGGACAGACAAGAAGCGACTATCATTTGCTTCTTAGATTTCAGCAAAGCATTTGATACTGTCGACTTCGACATCTTACTAGGCAAACTTAGCGGTCTAAATTCCTCACCAAGCGCAGTGCAATGGTTCCGCTCATGCATGACGCGTCGTCAGCAACGGGTCCTGTCCGGGAATATAAAATCACAATGGCGGCAGGTAGTGTCAGGCGTTCCCCAAGGCTCAGGTCCTATACTCTTCTCCCTGTATGTCAATGATGTGTCATCGGTTCTGACCTATTGCAAATATCATATGTATGCTGATGACCTTCAGTTGTACCTAAGTGCGAAACCAAGCAATCTTAAGAAAGCTATTGAAAATTTCAATACTGACCTCGATGCACTATCAAAATGGGCACAGGACATAGGACTAAAACTAAACCCATCTAAAACCCAAGCGGTACTTGTTGGTCACTCTAAGGTCATTAGCCCAAAACATCGGGAATCCGTACCATCTCTTATCCTAAATGGAACAAATATTAACTTCTCTTCCTCAGTAAAGAGTTTGGGAGTAATAATAGACAATTTAAAATGGAAAGAGCACGTAACTGCAGTATGCAAAAAAGCATCAGCATCCCTTCATGTCCTACAAAAATATAAAAAAACTCTTCCCTTTCGATCTGAAAAAGAAATTAGTACAAACGCTTATACTCCCAATCATTGACTACAGCGACATTATCCTACAAGGCATCTCTCAGGAAAATTCGCGACGTCTGGGACTGGTTATGAATGCCTGCGTCCGATATATCTGTGACGTTCGACTTTTTGATCACATTTCACCAGCATATGCAAAATTGTCCTGGCTGCGTGCAGACAAACGCAGAGATTTCCATACACTCTGTCTCATCTATTGACTTATAAATGTACACTGTCCCTCATATCTCTCCTCGTCCTTAACGCTTATGTCGGAACAACATGACAGAAACACACGTTCCCATCATAATAAAATCCTCTCTGTTCCACTGTATCGCTCAGTCACCTTCTCCAAGTCCTTTACAGTAGCGGGAACCCGACTCTGGAATAACCTCCTTCGTTATGTTAGAGAACTTAAAAACATGTCCGGCTTCAAAAAACAGTTAATGACGTATCTACTTAAGCAACAGTAATGCCTTCCTCTGCACATGAATGCACTTCACCTCATTACTTCCCTCTTTCCCCCTCCTTAAATCTCCCTTCCCATAAACTCGCTATACTAGTAAACATCTATTTTTCACACCAAGATATTAATGTACATCTGCACAAATCTTCATTACTATTGCCAATTTTTCTCATGTTTATCATTATTATTTGATTTTTTTACTGTTATTATTATTGCTTTTATCATAATTTGTATGTATAGCACCTGTTGTAAAAATACTGCGAGCATTTACTTTATCAGATCTTAGTCATTACTCTTTATTCATTTTATCACTAGAGTAATCTAATTTTCTTATTTAAACTATTGTCATGATGTAACTCTGATGTGTGAAATGCTGCATGTGTGGAACACTGGTCCGATGTAAGAGAGGTTTTGATGACCCTAATCTGATCAGGTTAAATAAATAAATAAATAAAAAATAAATAAAGAAATTACTTACGTTTCAGCAAATCACTATTGGCGACCGACACCGACAAATAATATCCTGCAACCCTTTTTTTTCTACTATTCCTCTTATCACACGATCCACCTCTGCATACGATTTAGTAGAATCCAATCTTACTGGGAATGACTGTCAGTGGACTTGGGGTACCCATTGGCGTTTAACACCTCATTCTTCCTTAGTCCTCTACCTTCAAAACTAGAACTTCCTCTCACATTATTCTCATCAGCCTGAGGTTGGTGACACTGCCTCCTTACATGCCCCATTCGTCCGCAGTTAAAACATTTTATACTAACTGCAAACACTGTCCGTTTACCCTGCATTCTCGACAAATCTATCTCCTCACATTCTGTAGCTAGCTGCACTCCTGAGCGCAAATCCGTCGGACCCACTGTCTGTACACATCTTGACATTACTGCATGCAACCCACTTAAAAAAGCATAGAGCACCCTCTGCTCAGCTTCTTGCAAAATATTTTCATTGGGTGCAGCATCTTGTCCTAATTCATATGTACATCCATTAATTTTCCTTATCATGTCCCCAGATTTTTCCACAGTTAGCGTATTTTTCTTAGTTATTAACCCTAATTGTGTAGTATAGCGTCTGGCTCTATTTTGTTTCGTATATCACCAAGTTAACCCTTCTCTGAGTTCTTCAAATGTTGTGGCTCCTTTAAGCACTTCTGTATATCCTACATAAGTTTAAGCTTCCTGTTAGTCTCATTTTTGCAACACTTAAGAATTCCTTATCAGACCAACCTTTCATGTCAGCCAGATTTCCAAGGTCTCCCACAAAAGCCTGCACATCTTTGGTTACCTTACCAGAAAAAGGAGCAGTTACACTTGCAGCTGACAAATGCACACCCCGCTGTGACAATTGTGATTCTACCAACCCACGCAGTTCTGTTTTATCTGCTGCTAACTGTGCTACCTTTTGTAACAATACGCATACTGTTTCCAGCTCTGACCACACCTTGCGTCTCAGGTTCTGTCGAAGCTTTGTCCTTGAAAACACCCATTTTGAGAACCGACACTCACAAGACAAGAAAACAAAATACATTAACTTAATTCTTACATCTAGTCATGAGCCATCTCAACTCCCAGCATTGCCTAGCCATATGCCCTACACGATTACATGTATAATGTTTTGCCAGAACTGATTCTGTAAATGGTGCCAAGTGGCCCTCAAGGTAACACTTTGCACATTTAACAGGGACCAACCAACCGTGTCTTCCATTACCTCTGAAACTAGATAGACTGAATGATTCTCTAATCACAATAAAATATACTTTACAAAATGCACTACCATCAAACATTTTCTCCATGACCAAGATAAAAGCAAAATATTTTCACTCACCATGCTGTAGGCTGTAGGTCCAAACAGCACTCTAAGTAGGGAGTGTCAATGATCTGATATCAGCCTTAGATGACGCATGAATTGTCACTCATAGAGAGTGAAATGAGGCGTCAGGACGACAATAGATTTAATTTACTTCTTTATTCCAGTTCTGAATTGCAGCACATCAGGAACAGCTTGGTGGAGGTATCCAGTTGCCTCTCATGTGAAACATTCGATGTCTGGCATTACTGACGGTGAAAAGAGCGGGGCCTAGCATGGTGTCACTCGAATGTCACTGTCAGCGATGTCCCTGGCTGTCAATACTGTGGGGGCGGGGGGGGGGGGGGAGGGGTGGCCGTAACATCCCTCCGGCGAGCGGGTGGCTCTCTGTTTTGGCGGCAAAATTCTCATGACTCAAGGCAGGCTGCCTTGTTCCTTGGTCAAACAGTGATCCTCGTATTGCATTCCACGATGTCGCTCCTGGTGTCACAGGCTCATGGTGTAGGCTATGATACTGAGATGAGAATATTTTAGTACGCAAATGGCTGAGTACTTATATGCTCCAGACTATGTTCGTTTAGGGCTTAAGGCACGTACTGTAAACACTTCTGTGGTGGCTTATTAGGAAAGGCTTCCATCCTTCTCTAGTGTATTGCAGCATCGACTGTTACTATACTGCATCCAGCTGGCTTTGCTTCACAGCGCTTATCAGCAGTGTATTGCTTCGCAGTGCATAACACTCTTGCCTGGCTGCAGCTGACTCTGTTGCAACTCAGTTCTGCTCTAGTTAACTTCTTGACAATACGGTCGATACGCTATAATAGCAATTTTAATGCCAATACGTGGCTTCGAATTAGCACTGATGTCACCTCTATTATGTAACTCAGTTACTTTCAAGGGTTGTCTGGTATTTTTGCTGTGAATCATGTACTCTGATTTCTTAAATTTCGTATCTAATCCGTATTTTCTGCACAGATATGTGACCTTTGGAACAAAATTCTAGAGTCAATTCAGAATACATTCAATCAATATACAGTGCTCGAAGATTAAAAGTCTATGAATATAAAGGCCAAAATGGCACATCAAGTGAATACTGGCTCAGCCTTCTATGGAAACAGAGGATATATGACTGGCTATCATCACAAGCCTAAACCAAAATTATTCCCAACTTCAGCACTCTGTAAAGTCACTTTCATGCGTTAATAATAGAATTCCCAAGGAATTTTTATAGGGCCCCCACTGTTCTTAATCTATATTATCTATTTAAGAGTCAGTTAGAGCAGCCCTCTGAGACTGTTTACAGATGATGCCGTCATTTACCATCTAGTAAGGTCGTCAGAAGATCAAAACAATTTGCAAGTTTATTTACGAAAGATATATGCGTAGTGGAAAAAGTGACAACTGACCTTAAGTAATTAAAAGTGACATGTCCTCTACATGTCTACTAAAACATTCCTTTAAACATCGACTTCACAGTAATTTAAAGCCTGTATTTCCAGTAAATACATAGGGCTTACAGCGATGAACAAGTTTAACTGGTATCATCACACAAAATATGTTGTGGGGAAAGCGAACCAAAGACTGCATTTCATTGGCGGAATATGTGGAAGGTGCAACAAATTTACTAAAGAGACTGGATACACTACACTTATCTGTACTCTTTCGGACTCTTGCTGCACGTTATGGGATACTTACCAGGTAGAATGGACGGCGGATATCGAAATTTTCAAAGAGGGCAGCTCGTTTTCTACTAGTATCACGAAACAGGGGAGAGAGTGTCACGGATATTTCGAAATTTGTGGTAAGGTCTTATGGGACCAAACTGATGAGGTCATCGGTCCCTAAGCTTAAGCACTACTTAATCTAACTTAAACTAACTTACGCTAAGGACAACACACACACACCCATACCCAAGGGACGACGAGGGCAGCCGCGCGGACTGTGACAAGGCGCTTAGACCGCACGGCTGTCACGGATATGATAAACGGCTTGGAGTGGCAGTGATTAAAACAAATAAGTTCTTCATTGTGGCAAGAGCTTCTCACGAAATTTAGGTCGCCAGTTTTCTTTCCCGAAAGCAAAATATTTTGTTGACCGCCACCTTCACAGGGAGAAATGACAATGGTAATAAAATAAACAAAATCAGAGCTCGCAAGGAAAGATATAGGTGTTGATTTTTCTCACATGTTATTCAAGACTGGAGAGGTCGAGTAATGGTCTGAAAGTGGCTTTATGAAGCCTCTGGCAAACATTTAAGTGTGAACAGCACTCAGTCTTTGACCAATCTAAACACTTGTAGATGTAGCAGCCTGAATAATGTATTTTGTTGTATATGCGGTGAAAGTGGTCGTGGATCGTTCTAATAGTTCGAGCAGTTGTGATGTCAGTTCACATGAAGCGTTCCATTGTTTTCTAAGCCAACTACAAGTTTTGTCTCCTCAGAAATCTTCATATTTATGCTAGCATCTGTTACGGCCTTCTTGGGCGTTGGCTGTGTGCGAGAACCTTCTCAAGATGTATGTTTGTCATAACTCCTACTCCAAAAATTGTAGAAAATCTGACACGGGTCCCTTCGTAGCATTTGAACATGTCGCTAAGCTCAGCCGAAGAAATACACTATGTTATCAAAAGTATCAGGACACCCCCGAAACATACATTTTTCGTATTAGGTGCCTTGTGCTGCCACCTACTGCCAGGTACTCCATATCAGCGACCTCAGTAGTCATTAGACATCGTGAGAGAGCAGAATGGGGCGCTCTGTGGAACTCTCGGACTTCGAACGTGGTCAGGTGATCGGATATCACTCGTGTCGTACGTCTGTACGCGAGATTTCCACTCTCCTAAGCATCCCTAGGTCCACTGTTTCCGTTGTGATAGTGAAATGCAAACGTGAAGGGACACGTGCAGCACAAAAGCGTACAGGCCCACCTCTGTTGACTGACAGAGACCGTCGACAATTGGAGAGGGTCGTAATGGATAATAGGCAGACATCTATCCAGACCATCACACAGTATTTCCAAACTGCATCAGGATCCATTGCAAGTACTATGACAGGCGGGAGGTGAGAAAACTTGGATTTCATGGTTGAGCGGCTGCTTATAAGCCACACATCACGTCGGTAAATGCCAAACGAAGCCTCGCTTGGTATAAGGAGCGTAAACATTGGACGATTGGGCAGTGGAAAAATGTTGTGTGGTGTGATGAATCACGGTACACAATGTGGCGATCCGATGCCAGGGTGTGGGTATGGCGAATGCCGTGAACACCTGCCAGCGTGTGTAGTGCCAACAGTAAAATTCAGAGGCGGTGGTGTTAGGTGTGATCGTGTTTATCATGGAGGGGGCTTGCACTCCAAGTTGTTTTGCGTGGCACTATCACAACAAAGGCCTACACTGATGTTTTAAGCACTTTCTTGCTTTCCACTGTTGAAGAGCAATTCGGAGATAGCGATTGCATCTTTCAACACGATCGAGCACCTGTTCGTAATGCACGGCCTGTGGCGGAGTGGCTACACGACGATAACATCCCTGTAATAGACTGGCTTGCACAGAGTCCTGACCTGAATCCTATAGAGCACCTTTGAGATGTTTTTGAACGCCAACTTCGTGACAAGCCTCACCGACCATCATCGATACCTCTCCTCAGTGCAGCACTCCGTAAGAATGGGCTGCCATTTCCCAAGAAACCTTGCAGCACCTGATTGAACGTATGCCGGGGAAAGTTGAAGCTGTAGTCAAAGCTAAGTGTGGGCCAACACCATATTGAATTCCAGCGTTACCGATGGAGGGCGCTACGAACTTGGAAGTAATTTTCAGCCGGGTGTCTGGGCACTTTTGATCTCATAGTGTATCTTCTCATTGCATCAAATACTATTTTTAAACAATATATGGCGAAAAACAATGATGGAATCTTCGATCTCCCAGAAGTTCGATCCTTGCATCAAAATAGCTGGCTGGTTTGTTGATTTGGGGTGGAGGGAACCAAATAACGAGGTCATCGGTTCTATCGGATTAGGGAAGGATGGGGAAGGAAGTTGGCCCTTTCAAATGCCCTTTGCCTGAAGCGATTTAGGGAAATCACGGAAAACCTAAATCAGGATAGCTGGACGCGGCTTTGAACAGTCGTCCTCCAGAATGCGTGTCCAATATGCTAACCACTGCTCCACCTCGCTCGCTCCACCGAAATAAAATTGTGTTTTATGAGTACATCAAAACACGTAAATATTTTTTCTCTGACATAACAAAACACATACGGCACTACTGCTGATGTAACTTACATGTTACGGGGGACTGATGGTCACCATCAATAGGGTAATGTCAATCACCATGTCAACGCACTATCATCACAGTCTACCATATACGGTCAGGACACTCACTTCTGTGAAAGTTTCTACCATCTGATAGATGGAACGACACTAGTGCCCTAGCGACGAAAAAGCCAACTAGTCTGTCGGAAAAATCTCAAGCTACACAATCTGACAATGAGTCGAATTGGCTGGTAGCCCCTTGGTTCACCTGGGCGGTCAGTTGCTCAACAGTTGCACGTCTATTTACCCGGGCACGTCGCGGGCAGTTGTCGGTCACCCTTGTCATCTATGGCTCGTGGTTCACCACAGTTGCCTCGGCGCTGGTTTTAGATAGGGATATTTTGCCACGCACGATTTACTTTAACCACGGTTTCGGGCGGACAGCTAACAAACTTAGCCGTTTCGGAAATGCTTTCACCCTTCCCCCAAAGCCAATGATCATGTTATTTTGGACGTCAGATAAAATGCTCCGTTTCGGCATTACTGCGACGACTGCAATGTTTTCCGCGTCACCCAGAGACGCTTTACGTACCCTCCATTGCTAGTGCTGCCACCTGCCGTCTGTCAGTAGTTTCTGCACGTTGACGTCGAACATAGGCGTTGGTCACATTAATGTGACGTGACAATATATTATCATTACCAAGATATAACGTGCTAGCACATGAGTAATTCAGCAAAGAACCATGGTAGGGAAGTAAGAACAGAAACCAGAAGTCATATAGTTACATTAAGAGAACCTATTATCCAATATTTGACTGAAGGTGGATAGTTTTTAAAAACCCGTGTTACTCATTAGCTAGTATAAGAAATAATTGTGAGCAACTAACGCACTTAAAGCAAACAGATATGGAGGAAAAGGATGGAAAGAGAACGAGAAAAATGGTTCAAATAGCTCTGAGCACTTAACATCTGAGGTCAACAGTCCCCTGGAACTTAGAACTACTTAAACTTAACTAATCCAAGGACATCACACACATCCATGCCCGAGGCAGGATTCGAACCTGCGACCGTTGCGGTCGCGTGGTTCCAGACTGAAGCGCCTCGAACCACTCGGTTAGAGCAGCCGGCGAGAACGAGAAAATCCAGAAGAAAGACGAGACGTACTGTAACCGAAACAGCTGTGATACGCCATGACTCGGAAGTAGCCATGTCTCTTGTGTATCTTCTGAGATTGTTTTTCCGAATTTTCTTTTGCAAACAAAGAGGCTTTGGAGGGACTGATTAACCTTCACATAAGTTATCCCTGTCTGCGGTAAGCGGAAATGGAAAATGTCGTGACCCTCCAAAACACGCCCCAAGTTATGGAGATTAACTGAAGGGCCGAAGGAATTAGCCGAGCGGTCTATGGCGTTGCAGTCATGGACTGTGTGGCTGGTCCCGGCGGAGGTTTGAGTCCTCCCTCGGACATGGGTGTGTGTGTCTGTTCTTACAATAATTTAGGTTAAGTAGTGTGTAAGCTCAGGGACTGATGACCTCAGCAGTTAGGTTCCATAAGATTTCACACACATTTGAACATTAAGTGAAGAAACAAAAGGAAAGATTTGGCAAGAAGTAACTACACGATTCTAAAAAAGAAATATAACAGTCTGTGGAGGACTATGAAAAAACAGACACGTACACTCATTTTCAGAAAGAAATAGAACACCTCGAACGAATAGAAATAGGACGTCCATATTCACAGGACATGTACATTAGTACGTTCTGCAGAAATGATTAGCATTTCAATCACCTCGGTTCTGCATGTTTTCTGTTGCCTAGTAGGCACAGGGTCCGCCACGGGCCCTGATAATTTGTTCCATGCGTGATGGCATCGACGCCTATGAGGCGCGAATGGCATCCTGTGGTACGGTCACCCCAGCTGATTTCACCTCGTTCCACAGTTCATATGTGATGGTTGGCATTGGGTCACAGAGCTGCACCCGTCTATTCATCATATCCCACACATTTTCGATTGGCAGCAAGTCTGGTGTTTTGGCAGTCCAGGCAAATAGCTGACAGCCAGTGACACCAAGAAGGCACGTGTTATGCAGCAACATATGGCCGTGCACTGTCTTGCTAAAAAAACGGTGCCTGGGCTGTTGTGCGGAGAGGGCATGGCTACGGGTCGCAGGATATCAGGCACATGGGTCACACTGGTCGCAGTGCCTGGTCACGCAGCAACTGTGATTTGTGGTTGTACCCAATAGCAACCCACACCGTTAGGCTCTGAGTTGGCGCTGTATGTCTTGTGCGAAAGCAGTCATTGTGATGCCGCTTCCCCCGACTGAGGCAAACCAAAATGCAACCATCATTTGCAAACAAACAGAACCTGGATTCGTCCGAAAACACTATCTGATGCCATTCCTGCCCCCGTGACGTCGTTTCACACACCATTGCCGTCTAGTAATTTTTTGCACATCCTGCTGTAATAAACGGGGAAGGATTGTCATCCTTTATAGTGTACGACATGTTACACTGTTGCGTCAGAGCCGAGGAGGACGCGGATCTGTCCTGCAATGTTATTCGGATAAGGTGTTGCGCCGCGATATTAACGTTGACCTCATCATTTGCAAACAAACAGAACCTGGATTCGTCCGAAAACACTATCTGATGCCATTCCTGCCCCCGTGACGTCGTTTCACACACCATTGCCGTCTAGTAAGTTTTTGCACATCCTGCTGTAATAAACGGGGAAGGATTGTCATCCTTTATAGTGTACGACATGTTACACTGTTGCGTCAGAGCCGAGGAGGACGCGGATCTGTCCTGCAATGTTATTCGGATAAGGTGTTGCGCCGCGATATTAACGTTGACCTCGAACCTGGGGGCCGACACGGTTCAGGTTCTGATCATTTCTACAGGCCATACAAATGTACATCTCCTGTGAATATGAGGGTCGTATCTATAGTTGGTCAAGGTGTTCTGCTTTTGCTGAACATGCATGAACATAAAGAATGATTCAGCTGCACCTATAGATGTCGTTTTATGCTAACTGCAATATTAAATCTGGCCTTCAAAACCACTTGCGAGATTTTCATTTTCTCTCGCTCGTTACGTGCTAACTATTAGTCCCACAGAAAAAACAAACAGGACCTTTTTGAAGTAAATTTAATGCAGCTAAATTTGTTACTAGGCTACGTTTTCGGTTGAGGACACGGTTTTACGAGTTAGACAAGAAAAACGAACAAAGGTGACCTTCAAACGCTCCTCCTCCTCCACCCCCACCAGTCAGGATTTCTGGTACGCTGTTCATGGCACTCTCTCCTACCACTGTACAAAAATTTAGTCTGGCCTTATTACACGACTGACTTAGTCGAGCACTTACAAATTGTGTAACTGACGTTTGGGTCAATTTTACCTGCCAATTTTGTGAATTTTAACAGAACAAAATAAACTATTACATCGTTGTATTCGTTAGCCTTTCTGACTGTTAAATGATTGTGCTTGTAAGAGTTAAGTTTGGATCGAACTGTCACTGTAAGTAGTATTAGCGTAACATTTACAAAAGTCCTTTTTCTTTCGTTACCCTCACACGCACTTCTAAATTAATAATGTTAACGACATAGCCGACTGCGCTTGTGGCGCAATAGCCCCATCAATAGAG
Source organism: Schistocerca serialis cubense (assembly GCF_023864345.2). Classification (NCBI taxonomy): domain Eukaryota; kingdom Metazoa; phylum Arthropoda; class Insecta; order Orthoptera; family Acrididae; genus Schistocerca; species Schistocerca serialis. The sequence goes on along the minus strand of NC_064641.1, from coordinate 451,600,459 downwards.
ACCAGAAAAGGTCGAATATCAATGATAGTTCGTGTAGTCGGAATTCTTTGTACAGTGGTAGGAGGGAGTGCCAGAAGTAACATACTGGAATCCTGAGTGGTGAGGTATGAGTGTGAGGTCGGAGGTGCGTCTGAATGTCAGTTTTCTTTGTTTTTCTTTAGTAACTCGAAAACTGTGGTCTCCAGCAAAAGGTATCCTAGTGCAACATTTAATTACATTACATTTCCTACAAAAACGTCCTGATTATTTTTCCTGTAGGATTAGTTTGTGCGTAGCGAGCGAGAAGTTTCTGAAGGCCAGATTTAACATTGCTGGTTGCACAAAACGACGTTGATAGAGGCAGAAGGATCACTCTGTATCGTCAAATGTTATATAATTGGAAGCGATGGACTTTGTACCTTCCAATTAAGTTCTGGGATGACTGAGGAAGATGTTCATTTGTGCAGCGATTAAAGAATGGTATATCCTCGTGGAACAGAGCAAAGATATACTAAAGACACATTATAATAACATTTACTTTTGTGGATGCAATGTAATTGGAATATAGGAGAAATCATTGCCTAAAACATATGGCATAGGGACGTAGGAAAAATCCACCCCACTTACTGTGGCAATGCCGGCGCCAATGGAAGTGGAGACTCGAGACGTTCACTCCTGGGAACCGCTTATCAGAGAGTGACAGAGGGAGAGGGGGCGGGAGGGGGGTGGGAGGGGGAGACCACCGCTCAGCGCCTACTGGTTGGCGGAAGGAAATTTTTAAGCTCAGCTCAACAGGCCGCCTTCGCTGTCCAATCCACTTCCAAAACTTTGTGCTACCAGTGACGTTTGCGCTGCAGCAATATAATTACGCGACAAAGGAAAATATAGAAAAATTTAAAATAGAAGAAATAGAAAAAAGGCCCACCATGGATGGTTAGATAGTTAGTTGTACGTTCCATGAGGCACTTGCACGATATGCATTAATGCTGTGGGACGAGTCAGTTTGTGTATAAATTATCTAATTTGATTTGAAGTATGATCATATGCTGACCCTTTAAAGATTCTTTTCCCAATAGAAAAGAATATTTTGTACAACAGAAAGAATTAATACTTTTGCTCTTAATGCAATACTAGTTCCCAAATAGTAATTCTTCTGCAGAGTGTAAGGAAATGTCCGTGAGAGTTTTTGAGTTTACTATCGAATTTGCTGTGGTATCTAACATTTAATATCAGTTATATCAATTAGACAGACTTTTTCATGCTGCAAATTAGTATTTTGGGAGAATGTGGAAGAAACGGGTAGAATAGCCCCCATAACCTTTCCCAGACTATGAATGTCTCGGATCTTTGGTTGACAGAGCACGTAGCATTTAGGACGATAGCATTGTTCAGACTGAGTTTCTACGCTTGAAAGGAATTTTTGAAGCAAGTGGATCTTCTCCACAGCAGATTCGTAAAGAGCTCCGAATAATACCTAAGGTGGACATAAGGAACGAAGGAGAATCTATAGAGAGATTTAAGCCTATGGCTCTCCTGTCATATGTGGAAAGCCTGTCGTTAAAAGTAGGTTGGACCCCACGAAGCACAAAGTTAAACTGATTTTTCACCCGCCAACGAAGACAGCAGCACTTCTGGGTTTCGTCAAAGATGCCTTGATGCTCAGCAAGGCTGGAGTTTACAAGATCCTCTGTGAGTGTGGCCTTTCGTACGTAGATATTCCTACCCTGTGCCAACCTTTTCATTTCAGAGTAGGACTTTCAGCGTACTGCTGGATATATCCCAGTCTCTGTCTTCCTCGACAGTTTTTATTCTACAGCTTCCTCAGGTACCATGGACGTTATTTCGTGATGTCTTAACAGATGTCGTATCACACTGTCCCTTCTTCTTGTCAGTGTTTTGTGCGGGGAACCTCCTCATTCCTTACATTATCAGTCCAGCTAATTTTCAACATTCTTCTGTAGCACCACATCTCAAATGCTTCGATTCTCTTTTGTTCCGGTTTACCCACTGTCAGTGTCTCACTACCATAAAATGCTGCGCTCCAAAAGTACATTGCCAGAAATTTCCTCCTCAAAATAAGGTTTATGTTTGATCTAGTAGATTTCTCTTGGCCAAGAATTTCCTTAATGCCAGTTCTAATCTGCATTTTATACCTCCGCCCCCGGTAGCTGACTGGTCAATGCGACAGAATGTCAATCCTAAGGGCCTGGACTCGATTCCCGACTGGGTCGGAGATTTTCTACGTTCAAGGACTGGGTGTTGTCCTACTCATCATCATTTCATCCCCATCGACGCGCAAGTCGCCGAAGTGGCGTCAAATCGAAAGACTTGCACCCGGCGAACGGCCTACCCGACGGGAGGCCCCAGTCACACGACACTTACATTTATTTACCTTCTTGATCCGTCCGCCATGGGCTATTTTGCTGCCTAAGTAACAATTCCTTACTGCCCAATAAATAGGCTGTGGCAGAGTGCTGCATCGATACCGCTCTTTGTACACGATACGAAAATTTAGAAATTCTAGCGTCAATTTCATCTGTTAGGGACTCGGTGGCGAAAGGAGCTGTTGTGTAATTCGTTTGGTGTAGAATTTAATTAATGAAAATAGTGTTATTAGCGTAGACAAATCATGGAATCTGGTGCTTTCTTTAATAAACCGCGAAAGTAAAGCCCATAACGCTACATCAAAATTTTAGTATGGATCGACCACGTAGCCGCAGACTCAATTTATTTGCCGCCGAACAACGTCTCTGACGCTTGTGCGTCTGTTGTACACTCCTGGAAATGGAAAAAAGAACACATTGACACCGGTGTGTCAGACCCACCATACTTGCTCCGGACACTGCGAGAGGGCTGTACAAGCAATGATCACACGCACGGCACAGCGGACACACCAGGAACCGCGGTGTTGGCCGTCGAATGGCGCTAGCTGCGCAGCATTTGTGCACCGCCGCCGTCAGTGTCAGCCAGTTTGCCGTGGCATACGGAGCTCCATCGCAGTCTTTAACACTGGTAGCATGCCGCGACAGCGTGGACGTGAACCGTATGTGCAGTTGACGGACTTTGAGCGAGGGCGTATAGTGGGCATGCGGGAGGCCGGGTGGACGTACCGCCGAATTGCTCAACACGTGGGGCGTGAGGTCTCCACAGTACATCGATGTTGTCGCCAGTGGTCGTCGGAAGGTGCACGTGCCCGTCGACCTGGGACCGGACCGCAGCGACGCACGGATGCACGCCAAGACCGTAGGATCCTACGCAGTGCCGTAGGGGACCGCACCGCCACTTCTCAGCAAATTAGGGACACTGTTGCTCCTGGGGTATCGGCGAGGACCATTCGCAACCGTCTCCATGAAGCTGGGCTACGGTCCCGCACACCGGTAGGCCGCCTTCCGCACACGCCCCAACATCGTGCAGCCCGCCTCCAGTGGTGTCGCGACAGGCGTGAATGGAGGGACGAATGGAGACGTGTCGTCTTCAGCGATGAGAGTCGCTTCTGCCTTGGTGCCAATGATGGTCGTATGCGTGTTTGGCGCCGTGCAGGTGAGCGCCACAATCAGGACTGCATACGACCGAGGCACACAGGGCCAACACCCTGCATCATGGTGTGGGGAGCGATCTCCTACACTGGCTGTACACCACTGGTGATCGTCGAGGGGACACTGAATAGTGCACGGTACATCCAAACTGTCATCGAACCCATCGTTATACCATTCCTAGACCGGCAAGGGAACTTGCTGTTCCAACAGGACAATGCACGGCCGCATGTATCCCGTGCCACCCAACGTGCTCTAGAAGGTGTAAGTCAACTACCCTGGCCAGCAAGATCTCCGGATCTGTCCCCCATTGAGCATGTTTGGGACTGGATGAAGCGTCGTCTCACGCGGTCTGCACGTCCAGCACGAACGCTGGTCCAACTGAGGCGCCAGGTGGAAATGGCATGGCAAGCCGTTCCACAGGACTACATCCAGCATCTCTACGATCGTCTCCATGGGAGAATAGCAGCCTGCATTGCTGCGAAAGGTGGATATACACTGTACTAGTGCCGACATTGTGCATGCTCTGTTGCCTGTGTCTATGTGCCTGTGGTTCTGTCAGTGTGATCATGTGATGTATCTGACCCCAGGAATGTGTCAATAAAGTTTCCCCTTCCTGGGACAATGAATTCACGGTGTTCTTATTTCAATTTCCAGGAGTGTAGCATGCGCAGTGGCACACTCGGCGGATTGAAAACGAAGCGACTGATGTTGCTTTAGTCTGCCAGCTCATTCTGAAGATGGCCGGAAGGCATACGGAGGGAGTAACAAAATAATAAAATGTGGTTTCTGTGGTTGCACGTCAGAAATATAATGGATAAAATAGGTAAAATAATCGACATTCGATAAAAAGAACATATCAGAATTATGGGACAAGCTACTCAACGCTTGCAGAGCACTTAAGGGAATGCAATATAGCTCAACTACAAGAGAGCATGATATGAAAATAATTAGGATAAATAATAAACGCCACCTGCTGACTTTACAAGGGAACTGACATATATACAAAACAAAGGGATCACATATAATAGGTCAGCAGGATACTAAGGGTGAGAACTTATATGCTATTATTTTATAATTAATAAATGTAATCAACATTAATTACCTTCAAAACGTGGGATGTTGATAAAATCCAAGAGCATATAACGGATGTCAAATGTGGGGCTTTAACAAAAAGCCATTACTACAAAGCGAGGTATGATTTGCTGCTCTCAAAGACTTGAGATGACTGAATGGGAAAGTGGATGAACTGAGTTTCTTAAGAGATCCTAAAATACATTTCTTCCACCGAAAATTCTTGTCAGTAGACAGAATTACAGATTTAGAAGGTGGGGGTTCAAACTAATTTTTGCCGATGTTTTAGATTAATTTATTATTGTTGCTAAGCTTTTTGATGTAGGAAATTGAAGTGGATGTTTTTTTTCTTTTAAGTTAATAGAGACCGTTGTCGTAAGTCCAGTCAATAATTCTTTTAAGCACATTATTTAAAATGTCTTTTGAAGGTCCATATCTACAGGAATTGAGATCCCCACAGAAGATCGGACGCATTTGTTCATCCGCCCTGAAGAAGGGGGAACCATTGCCCTGCTTGGCTTATCAATTATATGAATGTGTGATGTCTGTTCTTTAGAACATGTCCTAAAGAACAGACTCCACGTAGAATCCGCAGCTGTGGAACATTACATGAAAACTGCAGGGGGATCACCGCTGTCAGCTGCTGCGGGACATGAAGCGGAATCAGCGGCGATACACAAATAGTCCGACTTCCTTTGGCAACCTCTGAGTACCGAACGGCAGTATAAATGGACAGGGACTGCGGACAGGTGGCTCTGGGTGAAAAACATGGTTCAAATGGCTCTGAGCACTATGGGACTTAACATCTGTGGTCATCAGTCCCCTAGAACTTAGAACTACTTAAACCTAATTAACCTAAGGACATCACACACATCCATGCCCGAGGCAGGATTCGAACCTGCGACCGTAGCAGTCGCGCGGTTCCGGACTGAAGCGCCTAGAACCACTAGACCGCCGCGGCCGGCATCGGCCGTGAGGCGTACCGAGATAGTCCCTGCAGTTGTGATGACGCTGTGTCTCGGATGGCGCAGTGGTTACCGCATCTGCTGGACATGTCCGAGAGAACAGACAACACGCATTCATATAATCATATAAAAGACAAATGGCACAGGGGTGAACGCTCGCGCTGTTCCTCGCAATAGAGGCCACTTCTCTACACAGTCCTACCTGCGTTACCAACGTCCACTCCATGCTCGTTATACCGAATTGTCTGTCTTGTTTTCATCTGACTTCCTCTCATAATTTATTTTCCGAGATAAATTTCAGGAGAGCATTTGATTTGCAATATTCATGAATGTCCGACATACAATAGAATATTTTTAGTTCAGATTCAAGCCTTTCTTGGTCAGTCATCAGATCAGTACTGTCTACATCTACATCTACATCTATACTCCGCGAGCCACCTTACGGTGTGTGGCGGAGGGTACTTATTGTACCACTATCTGATCCCCCCTTCCCTGTTCCATTCACGAATTGTGCGTGGAAAGAACGACTGCTTGTAAGTCTCCGTATTTGCTCTAATTTCTCGGATCTTTTCGTTGTGATCATTACGCGAGATATATGTGGGCGGTAGTAATATGTTGCCCATCTCTTCCCGGAATGTGCTCTCTCGTAATTTCGATAATAAACCTCTCCGTATTGCGTAACGCCTTTCTTGAAGTGTCCGCCACTGGAGCTTGTTCAGCATCTCCGTAACGCTCTCGCGCTGACTAAATGTCCCCATGACGAATCGCGCTGCTTTTCGCTGGATCATGTCTATCTCTTCTATTAATCCAACCTGGTAAGGGTCCCATACTGATGAGCAATACTCAAGAATCGGACGAACAAGCGTTTTGTAAGCTACTTCTTTCGTCGATGAGTCACATTTTCTTAGAATTCTTCCTATGAATCTCAACCTGGCGCCTGCTTTTCCCACTATTTGTTTTATGTGATCATTCCACTTCAGATCGCTCCGGATAGTAACTCCTAAGTATTTTACGGTCGTTACCGCTTCCAATGATTTACCACCTATGGCATAATCGTACTGGAATGGATTTCTGCACCTATGTATGCGCATTATATTACATTTATCTACGTTTAGGGAAAGCTGCCAGCTGTCGCACCATGCATTAATCCTCTGCAGGTCCTCCTGGAGTACGTACGAGTCTTCTGATGTTGCTACTTTCTTGTAGACAACCGTGTCATCTGCAAATAGCCTCACGGAGCTACCGATGTTGTCAACTAAGTCATTTATGTATATTGTAAACAATAAAGGTCCTATCACGCTTCCCTGCGGTACTCCCGAAATTACCTCTACATCTGCAGATTTTGAACCGTTAAGAATGACATGTTGTGTTCTTTCTTCTAGGAAATCCTGAATCCAATCACAAACCTGGTCCGATATTCCGTAAGCTCGTATTTTTTTCACTAAACGTAAGTGCGGAACCGTATCAAATGCCTTCCTGAAGTCCAGGAATACGGCATCAATCTGCTCGCCAGTGTCTACGGCACTGTGAATTTCTTGGGCAAATAGGGCGAGCTGAGTTTCACATGATCTCTGTTTGCGGAATCCATGTTGGTTATGATGAAGGAGATTTGTATTATCTAAGAACGTCATAATACGAGAACACAAAACATGTTCCATTATTCTACAACAGATTGACGTAAGCGAAATAGGCCTATAATTATTCGCATCTGATTTATGACCCTTCTTGAAAATGGGAACGACCTGCGCTTTCTTCCAGTCGCTAGGTACTTTACGTTCTTCCAGCGATCTACGATAAATTGCTGATAGAAAGGGGGCAAGTTCTTTAGCATAATCACTGTAGAATCTTAAGGGTATCTCGTCTGGTCCGGATGCTTTTCCGCTACTAAGTGATAGCAGTTGTTTTTCAATTCCGATATCGTTTATTTCAATATTTTCCATTTTGGCGTCCGTGCGACGGCTGAAGTCAGGGACCGTGTTACGATTTTCCGCAGTGAAACAGTTTCGGAACACTGAATTCAGTATTTCTGCCTTTCTTCGGTCGTCCTCTGTTTCGGTTCCATCGTGGTCAACGAGTGACTGAATAGGGGATTTAGATCCGCTTACCGATTTTACATATGACCAAAACTTTTTAGGGTTCTTGTTTAGATTGTTTGCCAATGTTTTATGTTCGAATTCGTTGAATGCTTCTCTCATTGCTCTCTTTACGCTCTTTTTCGCTTCGTTCAGCTTTTCCTTATCAGCTATGATTCGACTACTCTTAAACCTATGATGAAGCTTTCTTTGTTTCCGTAGTACCTTTCGTACATGATTGTTATACCACGGTGGATCTTTCCCCTCGCTTTGGACCTTAGTCGGTACGAACTTATCTAAGGCGTACTGGACGATGTTTCTGAATTTTTTCCATTTTTGTTCCACATCCTCTTCCTCAGAAATGAACGTTTGATGGTGGTCACTCAGATATTCTGCGATTTGTGCCCTATCACTCTTGTTAAGCAAATATATTTTCCTTCCTTTCTTGGCATTTCTTATTACACTTGTAGTCATTGATGCAACCACTGACTTATGATCACTGATACCCTCTTCTACATTCACGGAGTCGAAAAGTTCCGGTCTATTTGTTGCTATGAGGTCTAAAACGTTAGCTTCACGAGTTGGTTCTCTAACTATCTGCTCGAAGTAATTCTCGGACAAGGCAGTCAGGATAATGTCACAAGAGTCTCTGTCCCTGGCTCCAGTTCTGATTGTGTGACTATCCCATTCTATACCTGGTAGATTGAAGTCTCCCCCTATTACAATAGTATGATCACGAAACTTCTTCACGACGTTCTGCAGGTTCTCTCTGAGGCGCTCAACTACTACGGTTGCTGATGCAGGTGGTCTATAGAAGCATCCGACTATCATATCTGACCCACCTTTGATACTTAACTTAACCCAGATTATTTCACATTCGCATTCGCTAATAACTTCACTGGATATTATTGAATTCTTTACTGCTATAAATACTCCTCCACCATTGGCGTTTATCCTATCCTTGCGGTATATATTCCATTCTGGGTCTAGGATTTCGTTACTGTTCACTTCCGGTTTTAACCAACTTTCCGTTCCTAATACTATATGCGCACTATTTCCTTCAATAAGAGATACTAATTCAGGAACCTTGCCCTGGATACTCCTGCAGTTTACCAATATTACGTTAACTTTTCCTGTTTTTGGTCTCTGAGGACGGACATTCTTTATCAACGATGATAATGTCCTCTCTGGTAAGCCGTCAGGTATTTTATCGTTTCGCCCAAGGGGGGGTCCCTCAACCTAAAAAACCCCCGTGTGCACGCCACACGTACTCTGCTACCCTAGTAGCTGCTTCCGGTGTGTAGTGCACGCCTGACCTGTCTAGGGGGGCCCTACAGTTCTCCACCCAATAACGGAGGTCTTTTGTAGTACGTTCATTCTTAAAACTAGCGAAGCATTTCTTGATGAACTGTTGAGGAGCTACTAAAACTACAGTGGAAGAATATTTGTCCGTTATATCAACACACATTGAGTCACACTTCCTTAGCATCTTCCATGAGTCTCTTTGAAACATTCTCACAGCTCCTCATTTCCAAAATAGCATTATATAAATTTGTTATATATTTGCTAGCTTTAAGCTCATCAATTCCTCGATATTTCATTTGGATATAAATTATTTCAAAATGAGGCGTAATCTGGCGGAAACGGTCTGACCAAAACTTGAAATTACAATCGTTTAGGTGTTTTAAAATTCCAGTTGTTTCTGCAATGGTTTGATATGCATTTGATGTTGACTGAATTTCAGTAATGCAGTTTTCTAAAGCTTGCTGATTTTTATGTACTCTCTTTATAGATGGTATGTTGAAGTTCCACCTTGTAGATAATGAACGTGGCATGCTGGCGTTCACACACTTCTTGAGAATGGGCACACGTTGTAGTGATATTGAGAAAAATGTTTGAATAGCAGAGAAACGTATTCATTCGTTTTGTGTAATATTTGCTGTGTTTCTCATTATTAAATTAGTTTGATGCGTATACCTCGCTGTTCCTTTTTCCTTCCCTTTGTAGTGAAGTCGGACGCACACACGACTCGGTGGCCCCACATCGAGCACGTCTAACAGACAAACGGCACACCGGTGACCGTTCGCGCTGTTCCTTCCTGATTCGTCACAGGGGCCACTTCTCTACACACACCTACACGGTTTGATATGCCATTGGCAGTTAGATTTTTCCCGAATGAAGAATCTCCGAAAATGCTCAAATATTTACCCATTCAATATGTACCATAGAAATAGGACCATTCGAGTGTGTTCCGAAACATCTGTTGTCAGCAGCCCCAACATTTACAAAGAAAGCGTTTTCAATTTCTTTCCTTACCTCCTCATCGTATATTTGTAGCAGGCACTCAAGTGTTTCATTCTGAATGGTCTTAGGAACACCTTTTGAAGACTGCACTAGTTTCTAAATGGTTCTCCATATATGAAGCTAATTTATATGCACATTTACCAATCATCTAAGTACCCCTGGATTTACTGACTTTTCTTTTATCAAGTACGCGTAAGGGAGTTCTAAAGTTTCCGTACAGAAAATGCGCACCATTATTTTTAAGCTGTACGTTGTGCTTTTGACTGAAAGTCTGTACATCCCGCTAAGTTTCGCCTTAATACTTGCGGTTGCTAAAAGTGACAGTGAGACTACAATATCAACGTACTTGTTCGACTTCTAATGCTGTTCAGTTTTTTCTTTCATTTTGTTTACATTCCTGAAACCACGTCCATGTTACATCACCTCCAAAAAGCAAACATAGAAAGCAATTCACAGCCGAAAATCAAACTTTCTGCTGGTACCATTTAGAATTAACGAATATGTGTGTTGTTTTTACTTACACCTAAGATAATAGAATATCACGTGTTAAACGACCTCTTTTCTTAACTGTAATTTGGTGTGTAAACAGAACCCGTCGCTCTCATTATTGATTATCCTATCGAAATTTTTTTGTGGGGTGGCTTCAGTGTAGATGCGATACATCGTAACATAGTAGATGTACTGGTAAATGTATCTAGTGTAGAGAGAGCTATGGAAACTAAAGCTGCTGGGAGTTACAGAAGTTAAATCTTGGGAATGCAAGGCCATAGTTTCAGTTTTCTGTACAATAAAGGAAGCGAGGAAAATGGATCAAAGGGAATAGTTTGAAGCAGGAAAATAATCTAATTCCACTTTTGATCACATTCAAGAATACCATACACGGTTCTTAAGCATAAAAAAAAGAAAGAAGAAAGCTACTGCCTTCCACTAGAAAATCTCCAGGTTCCAATTTACGCACGCGCACAACAGGGGAACACCACGCCACTGGAACTGTGAAGCGCACAGTTGCATCGAGAGATTTCTACATCTTTCTCATAACATTAAGCTTAAGTATTATATGGTGCAGCCGGCCGAAGTGGCCGAGCGGTTTTAGGCGCTACAGTCTGGAACCGCGCGACCGCTACGGTCGCAGGTTCGAATCCTGCCTCGGGCATGGATGTGTGTGATGTCCTTAGGTTAGTTAGGTTTAAGTAGTTATAAGTTCTAGTGGACTGATGACCTCAGATGTTTAGTCCCATAGTGCTCAGAGCCATTTGAACCATTATATGGTGTGCAAATACGAAGTAAAAATTAAGGAAAAAAGGATTCACTATATTTAATGTTGTCAATAACATCAAGTGGAAATGCGGGGTGCTGCAGTTCCATAGTGCCTGTAAGCCAGCCTCTAACGTCTAGAGGTCTTTATGTGTCTTTTCTTTTGGTCCTTTCCGATTAGAAAGATCAGAGCATCACAGAATTTGGCTGAACTGAGATTTTATTAGTGACTGTGTATTAGTGGATTATTTTGTGGCAATTCCAGAAACGGGACTCATCCTTTTCTTTAGAGCAGGAAATATTAGTAGAGAACAGTAGCAAAATATCCGACTACAACGTTATTTATTGTTATTTACAATTCATCATAGACAGCCTAGACTTACAAGGGAACCTCCCCATCGCACCCCCCTCAGATTTAGTTATAAGTTAGCATGGTGGATAGGCCTTGATAAACTGAACACAGATCAATTGAGAAAACAGGAAGAAGTTGTGTGGAACTGTGGAAAAATAAGCAAAATATACAAACTGAGTAGTCCATGTGTAAGATAGGCAACATCCTGGACAGCAGGAGCGCCGTGGTCCCGTGGTAGCGTGAGCAGCTGCCGAACGAGAGGTCCTTGGTTCAAGTCTTCCCTCGAGTGAAAATTTTACTTTCTTTATTTTTGAATAGTTATTATCTGTCCGTTCGTTCATTGACGTCTCCGTTCACTGTAATAAGTTTAGTGTCTGTGTTTTGCGACCGCATTGCAAAACCGTGCGATTAGTAGACGAAAGGACGTGCCTCTCCAATGGGAACCGAAAACATTTGATCGCAAGGTCATATGTCAACCGATTCCTCCACAGGAAAACACATCTGATATATTCTATACGACACTGGTGACGGCATGTGCGTCACATGACAGGAATATGTTGTCTACCCACCTAACTTGTACACTTGGCGAATGGGTAAAAAGATTCTTCTACCTTGCCCGATTTAGGTTTTCTTGTGGATGTGATAATCACTCCCAAAAAAGTGATGAAAACATAAGAGTTTGTCACATAAACTGAAAATAAAAAATTAAACTTTTCAGTCGATGGAAGATTTGAACCAAGGACCTTTCGTTCCGCAGCTGCTCACGTTACCACGAGACCACGGCGCGCCTGCTTTCCCAGTGTCCTTGACATTGCATATCTTCCCATGAAGTACTCAGTTTGTATATTTTGCTTATTTTTTCACAGTTCCACACAACTTCTTCCTGTTTTCTCAATTGATCTGTGTTCAGTTTTTCAAGGCCTATCCACTGTGCCAACTTATAACTAAATCTGAGGGGGGTGCGATGAGGAGGTTCCCTTGTTAGTAATTTTCAACGAGTAAGAAATACTCAGTACAAAAACAATATCTTGGTCCCTCATGTTTTTTTCCCAAAGTAATAAATGAAAACTGATCTAATTTTCAAAGATAAAAATATACATTTCACGTAGGTCATTGTTTAATGAAATTATAGTCTTGCCGGTATTGAATATTAAGCCTGAGTATTTAAAGTGACGCAGTTTTTTTGAATATTGCTTATATCTTGAAAATTAACAGCAGCAAGAAGAGTGCATAACATTTGTAGAACTGTGCTTGTATGACTGCCTTCAGCTAATATTCAGATCACAAGCAAATTGTATGATAACTATCAAGACAAAACAAATTTCAGAGCTATTTATGTCATGACCCTGCAGACTTAATAAGCTCATTGCAGTCAGATTTGCTGTTTCGTAACCAAGCTCTCTTCATAAGGAGGAGGGAAAAATAAATACTCGATTTAACGGCGATCTAGATAAATACTTTAGAAAGCCATAATTGTGAAATTTAAAGAATTCCAACTCCTCAAATAATTACGTTATCAGTGTGAGTGACATCAACAGTAATTAGCAGTTTAGGCCTATAGTGCCTACATACCCAGAAACCGGAACACTTCAGACTAAACTAAGAAAGCTAATATTTAGATGCTGGCTCATGCATTCGTAGCGCAGCCGTAATAGCTCTGGAGTTGTGAGTTGTGCTTTCAGAAGAGCTGGCGTACGATCATTCATTCCTAAAAACAACAGCAGTAGGAGCCACACACGCCTGGGCAGTAAGTTTTTGCATTGGCGACGATACAGCCAGTGGAAGGTGCATGCGCCCCATTCTTCTGTTAGAGGTTATTTCGGACGTCTGTCGCTCAATCTGCTTAAATGTTTATACGGGCCTAGAAAGAAAAAGAAGCACTAGCAGGAAAATACATCTCATGTCACCTACATCCACCTCTCTCAGTAATTCAAACGTTTACTTTCGACAAACTGAGAAAATTTGTTCTTCTTCGGGAACATTTTTTCAGACACGTCGCTTATCATTTGGCTCCTCCTTTTCCGTCGTATAATACATGTGGCACCTGGACTCGAACCCGGGCTCTCCTACTTACTATGAAGCTGCGTGAACTATTGCGCTAGCCGAACAGAGTGTTGGGTAACTGCGCGTCTTTGGACGCCTCTCGGCCGACTCACACTCCCACCTAGTGCCACCTGTCCGCAGTCCCCGTCCAGTCCTTCATGCTCGCTACTTTGAGATTCCCGCAGAGGTTGGACGCAATGGTACATCACATCCGCACTGAAGGTGGTGGATTCATTGCCCATGCAGGAGTATAATTACATGAATGCTTGCTGTCTGTTCTTTTAAACATGTTCGAAAGAACAGATACCACGCATTTATATACACTACTGGCCATTAAAATTGCGACACCAGGAAGAGATGCAGATGATAAACGGGTATTCATTGGACAAATATATTATACTAGAACTGACATATGATTATATTTTCAGGCAATTTGGATGCATAGATCCTAAGAAATCAGTACCCAGAACAACCACCTCTGGCCGTAACAAAGGCCTTGATACGCCTGGGCATTGAGTCAAACAGAGCTTGGATGGCGTGTACAGGTACAGCTGCCCATGCAGCTTCAACACGATACCACAGTTCATCAAGAGTAGTGACTGGCGTATTGTGACGAGCCAGTTACTCGGTCACCATTGACCAGACGTTTTCAATTGATGAGAGATCTGGAGAATGTGCTGACCAGGGCAGCAATCGAACATTTTCTGTATCCAGAAGCCCATACAGGACCTGCAATATGCGGTCGTGCATTATCCTGCTGAAATATAGGGTTTCGCAGGGATCGAATAAAGGGTAGAGCCACGGGTCGTAACACATCTGAAATGTATCGTCCACTGTTCGAAGTGCCGTCAATGCGAACAAGAGGTGACCGAGACGTGTAATCAATGGCACCCCACACCATCACGCTGGGTGATACGCCAGTATGGCGATGACGAATACACGCTTCCAATGTGCGTTCACCGCGATGTCGCCAAACACGGATATGACCATCATGATGCTGTAAACAGAACCTGGATTCATCCGAAAAAAATGACGTTTTGCCATTCGTGCACCCAGGTTCGTCGTTGAGTACACCATCGCAGCCGCTCCTGTCTGTGATGCAGCGTCAAAGGTAACCGCAGCCATGGTCTCCGATCTGATAGTCCATGCTGCTGCAAACGTCGTCGAACTGTTCGTGCAGATGGTTGCTGGCCTGCAAACGTCCCGATATGTTGACTCAGGGAACGAGACGTGGCTGCACGATCCGTTACAGCCATGCGGATAAGATGCCTGTCATCTCGACTGCTAGTCATACGAGGCCGTTGGGATCCAGCACGGCGTTCCGTATTACCTTCCTGAACCCACCGATTCCATATTCTGCTAACAATCATTGGATCCCGACCAACGCGAGCAGCAATGTCGCGATACGATAAACCGCAATCGCGATACGCTACAATCCGACCTTTATCAAAGTCGAAAATGTGATGGTACGCATTTCTCCTGCTTACACGAGGCTACGTTTCACCAGGCAACGCCTGTCAACTGCTGTTTGTGTATGAGAAATCGGTTGGAAACTTTCCTCATGTCAGCACGTTGTAGGTGTCGCCACCGGCGCCAACCTTGCGTGAATGGTCTGAAAAGATAATCACTTGCATATCACAGCATCTTCTTCTTGTCGGTTAAATTTCGGGTCTGTAGCACATCATCTTCGTGGTGTAGCAATTTTAATGGCCAGTAGTGTAATTTACTATTTCTCCCTGCCAACCGTCTAAAACAAGAAACTTTTCTTTTTTTCTCGTCCAATGCTGTGCTTGTTATCTTTCTTCGGTACAGGCTAAGGCTAATGCCAGGCAAGTGTCGTTTGTCAAATTTAACAAGACCGAAGCGACGATACGACGGTCGACAAATGGAATATCCAGTGTCCAACGCCAAGCTGCTATCTACGACATCTGGCCACTTAGATCCCTATCAGTTAGACGACGACACATCGAACTCGACAGCGACCATCGATCGCTGCATGAATCCCACAGGGAGCTGCTGACGTAGCGACCATCTGTCTGCTGCGGCCAATCGAGATGGTCGTCACATGACGGTCCACAACCATACATAGCAGCACGCAGGCATCAGCTACATACGCCGTTGATTACTAGGGTCAGTTACTAATATATGGGGGTTCCAATGGATCTTGTTATTCATTCCTTGGATACTCTCCAGCATGTGATATTGCGTTGTTAATCATGGTGACTCTCTGACGAGATCGGAAATCGTATTTTTATGTGCTCACGGTACACCAAATACTCGTATGCCCACGGACGTGGTACTAGTGTGAGTACTTCACCATCTGTTAACAACCAGTATTTGCCACGTCTTTAACGTAGCGACGAAATTTTAGGACTTGCATCAGCACACTAGGAACCTAGTCATTGTTAATCTTTTGTGCCTCAAGATCAGCACAACTAACAGCTACTGTTGACTGTAGTGGGAAATTGTGGTCGCTGACTAAATTAAATATACGCGTTGGTTGTAACAGAAGCATTAAAACTTATACGAATTAACGAAGTGTACCAGCTGCAGAAATCAATTACTTGCAGTTACTTTTATTTCTTAAAATTTTGTATTTGTGGGTATCCACAGCCTCCAGACGCTTACTGAAAGGAAATAAGGATCGTAGTAGGTTGTAATATGATGTTTATTTAATCGAGTGATTAGCTAATTTCGACTGAGCCTCATTGTCAAGCACCTGTAAAACCAACATGGAAACGTACTACATTGTCTGCATACATCGCGATGAATAAATAACATTTTACACACCTCACATTAAGATAAAACATTACTGTACAAAGTTCTTACTTATATTTGAAACAGTGACGCCTTTTAAGATCGTATTCTGAAGTTTCCTCCATTTACAACGCGGTAATTGACAGCAGCTAGTAATCTGTTGTCACAGATGCATATTCATCCAAAGACTTTAAGACTCTCGATAGCTTACATCATAGGCACGTTACATATATTGCAGGCGTAACAGACTTAGTGGATGGCATGTATAACAGTCACATTTATAATGGCATATAAATGTGACATAAAATATTGTATACGTTACATGGCATATCACTGAACAAATTACATTTTAAACATCATATTAACAGAAATATACATGAGGTACGAACAAAATTCCAAAAATAATTGAAATAGAATACTCCATCAATTGCTGGCGTGTCAGGTATAGCGACTGCCTTAAATCATGTCATCAGTGTCTGAAACCTTTTTCTGGGCGCACAGAAGCTAGATCTCACTATTTGTACAGCATAATAACTCACAACTTTTTATTTTAATTAAGAACCAATATACTATGCATGAAAGGGTGGTAACCAAATGTCACCTGCGTCATAAAATGTATCAACCAGTATTGGAAACATCAAGTACTTCGTGACTTACAATGTGTGATAGTATCATAATATAAAATATATTAAAAAACCATGAGATAGGTTCAATATAAAGAGAAATAACGTGGGAAATAACTATAAAAAGAAGAGAAAGGAAGACTCAAAACAGGAAGGGTTATGTCGCTACATAAAGCAAGCATAATACCGGAATATGAAATGTGTAAAAATCAGTATTATACTCCTAAAGCAGGAGCAGTTTGCTGTAATACGTATTCAACATTCACTACATCATACATTATTGCATATGTAGGGATTCCAAAACAATGTTCTCACAATCATGTACATGCCTCTAGTATTGAGCAAATACATGGTGATGAATCAAATTCTTTGAGGGAAATATATGGTAACCACGTAGAAATTCCAGCTATTCACACTGTGATATTCACAAAAACGTTTACAGCACCTTCCTCAGTTGACGAACACCGCCAGTAAGCGCTCTGCTTACCTATAGGACGAAGCGAAGAATATTGTAATTACATATTATCGATTCGAAGAAGTTAGTTTGTGCCCGTATGGATCGTGACCCAACAATGCTCCGTGAAGCCAATGTTATTAAATCCTACACTGTATTTATGTAACAGTGGCACGTCAAAGAAACCTATAAAACAATGTTCGGTCAAAAATGCTTATTTGAGCGACATGATGATGTCGTGAGTTCCCTTCTACGTTCACCGGTACAAACACGCATTTATTTCAACAAGTAGTTCTGTTTGTCTTGAAATTCTTATACTGAAGTCTGTGGACATTGCTCTACCATTGATATTACTTCTGTTTCAGCTCTGCATGTGCTAGAGCTGTGCATCTCCTTCGATAGATATCGTATTTTACCCCTTTAAGCTTACAACAGTTTTTCTCCATTCTCAGCTATCTCTCACAAGACGCAAGACTTTATACTTTTGCAGCCTGTTTTCGTACCTGACCTAGTAAGTAATCCACCGTCTTCTGAAACTTTGCTTTTGTCTTTTGCGCTCGTTATTTTAACTGTCGTACTGCACCGGCAATCTCTGGTAAATCCTTTAGTAATTCTATAAACTTCTGGTTAAGTTCATTTTGTGGCTCTTCATGTTTGGCGGGATTTTTTCAACTGTTAACGAATATTTTGTAGTTTGCCAGCTACTTCTTTTACGTTCATCTATGTCTGTTTTCTGCACGCCTTCCTATTTTTACAAGAATGCCGTCACCACTCCTCAGAGTTTGTAGACACTTTGTTGTTTCTGAGCTACCCATTTCATCGCCTTCTTCGAATATGGCTTAGATGTGAATTTCACATTTTCATCTTTTGCTGGTATTTACTGTTTACTGTCTACATTTTCCATAATCTCAGCCGCTATCTCCACTGTTGAATAATATGCACTGTTCACAGTATTTCAAACGCATTTCTATCATCTGATTCACCAGTAAAACCCTTATTCTGTAAAGACTCTAACCCCCATCCATAAAACATGTCAAACATCTGGTTACTTTACAAACTCTTTAATGTGTTAAATATTTGACGTAAAGCATGCGAGCGAGAAAAAGTTTGAAATTACGTTTAAAGTTCGTTGAAAGTCACTAAGTATTCTTACTATTAAACACTGGATGAGTATAGTATGGGTAACTTGGGCTCTGCTTTAAGCAAAAGCTAGTTTTGATGCATCTCAATGTATATGACGTCATACCTCCTGAACCACGTGTAGTACAATGATGTAATTTTGCAGGTGTATTCGTGGCACAAATTCTAATCACGTTAATGTGAATACCGCCTATGGTCGACATCAACGTGCAATAACCACTCACAGACGGTAGGTGGCTGCACTAGCGGTGGAGAGTAAGATATATAGCGCATGTCGCGGCGGGGGGAAGACGCGGGAGAAAAGAGTGCATTCGATGTCGTAATGAGTTCAAATGGCTCTGACCAGTGTGGGACTTAACATCTGAGGTCATCAGTCCCCTAGACTTAGAACTACTTAAATTTAACTAACCGAAGGACAGCACACACATCCATGCCCGAGGCAGGATTCGAACCTGCGACCGTAGCAGCAGCGCGGTCCCGGACTGAAGTGCCTAGAACCGCTCGGTCACAACGGCCGGCTCGTAATGCGGAAACGGAGTGATTTGTTTGACGTCTAAAAGGGTGTGATCATCAGCTTTCGAGCCAAGGGTGGAAGCATTTCCGAAACGACTAAGTTTGTGAACTTTTCGCGTGCCGCCGTGTTTACAGTATACCGTGCATGGCAAAATGCTGCTGTCTATAACAGCCGCCGAGGCAAGTGTGGTGCACCGCAGGCCGGAGACGACAGGGGTGAACGACGGCTGCGGTGATGTGTACAGGGAAACAGACGTGCAACTGTTGAGCAAGTGACTGCCCAGATGATTTAAGGGGCTACCAACAGTGACTCCTCAACTACCGTTCAGCGAACATTGCTGCGTATGGGCCTCCGCAGCAGGCGTCTGATTCACGCGCCGATGTTGACTGCTGTCCATCGGCGACGAAGCGTGCAATTTTGCCGTCAGTACCACAACTGGACGTCCACTGAGCGGCGACAGGTGTCATTTTCAGATGAATCACGTCGTATGGTCCATTGGACAGATGGCCATTGGTGCGTACGGCCCTGCAACGATCGTCGGAAGGATTCAGGTCAGGAGGGAGCATTATGATCTGGGGAATGTTTCCGTGGCATTGCGTGGGTGATCTAGTCATTCTAGAAGGCACAATGGATCAACACAAGTATGGATTTATCCTTGGGAGCATGTCCAACACTACATGCAGTTTGTTTATTCCTCGGAACTACGGCATCTACCAGCAGGACAATGCAACGTGTCATAAACCTAGTTCGTCTGTGGTTCGATGAGCACCAGAATGAGTTTACCGTATTCCCCTAGCCATGAAACTCTCCGGATTTAAAACCAATCGAGAATCTGTGGGACCGCTTCGTTCGGGCTGCTTTCGCCATGGATCCTCAGCCGAGAAACCTAGCGCAGCTGACCACGGTACTGGAGTCGGCATGGCTCCACATCCCTGTCGGGACCTCCCAGAACCTCATGGACTCTCTTCCTGCACGTCTCGCAGTGCTACACGCTGCAAATGGTGGCTATGCAGGCGTTTGACAGGTGATTACGTTAATGGGACAGTGTGACACTGTATTTGTGTACGCCGGCCGGGGTGGCCGAGCGGTTCTAGGCGCTACAGTCTCGAACCGCGCGACCGCTAAGGTCGCAGGTTCGAATCCTGCCTCGGGAATCGATGTGTGTGATGTCCTTAGGTTAGTTAGATATAAGTAGTTCTAAGTTCTAGGGGACTGATGACCTCAGAAGTTAAGTCCCATAGTAGTCAGAGCCATTTTGTATATGTGTTCATTGTCTAAAGAATATAGTTAGTAGTAAAAAAAAAAAATCCGCGCGAACAGACCTTGAAGGTCAAACGGAACCGACCGGCCGCCGTGTTATCCTCAGTCCACAGGCGTTACAGGATGCGGATGTGGAGCCGCTACTTCTCAGTCAAGTAGATCCTCAGTTTGCCTCACAAGGGCAGAGTGCACCCCGCTTGCCAACAGAAGTATTAGTAAAGAAGTAATGAATTGAAATGTCATGTTTCGTGCAACAGTTTTACGACATTAACAGCGATGATGTAGTAGGCTAAGGGATAAACTTATTTCCTTACGTCATTCTGTGATGGGTGTCAGCGAGAAAAATTTCTTATGGGTGGGAATTATATGTACATTTTAATGGAACTCACTAAGTGCTGTCAGTCTCAAAAACTTGATAAGCATAATCTGGCTATTTGCGCGCATGAGTTAATGCTGCCTCAAGACATATACACAGAGTCTAACTGTAGTACTTGTCATTCTGTGTTAAAACTTTAACACAAAACTACGCCTCTTAATGAGTAGATTATGACAGCGTGTTCAATTTTTAAATGTATTGTTGTTGGGTTGTTTTGGGGAAGGAGACCAGACAGCGAGGTTATCGGTCTCGTCGGATTAGGAGAGGAAGGAAGTCGGTCGTGCCCTTTTCGAAGGAACCATCCCGGCATTTGCCTCGAGCGATTTAGGTTCGAGTTCGAGTCCTCCCTTAAAATGTTCAAATGTGTGTGAAATCTAATGGGACTTATCTGCTAAGGTCATCAGTCCTAAGCTTACACACTACTTAACCTTAATTATCCTAAGGATAAACACACCCACCCATGCCCGAGGGAGGACTCGAATCTCCGCCGGGACCAGCCGGACAGTCCATGACTGCAGCACCTCAGACCGCTCGGCTAATCCCGCGCGGCAGCGATTTAGGGAAATTACGGAAAACCTAAATCAGGATGGCCGTACACGGGGTTGAACCGTCGTTCTCCCGTATGCGAGTCCAGTGTGCTAGCCACTGCGCCACCTCGCTCGGTTTCAAATGTATTAAAACGTTAAAAATAAAATTAGAATTACAGGAACAATTTGCTGCAATTTTTCTTAACGAAAATCAATAGAAAACTTGAGAACAAAATTAAAAGAATCCCTATAATATGTACTAATATGTACCTCAGTTAAAACTGTCACATTACATTGTCGCACTATGTGAATAATGCGTTTCAAGGAGAAACGTTACAACGCTTGAAACCGTAACAAATAGACGCACAGAACATGTGATTTATCGAATCTGTCATTCGGTTGTTATTTGAGTGAAAATGGAAGTGAGAGTTATAGCTGACAATCTACATAGAAGTGCGTGTCGTGAAAGTGAAGGCAAATACTAAATCACTGTAGAAGCACCGGGCAAGTGAGAAAACTGAACAAAAAACTGTGCGTAATGGTGGTGTCGAGTCCGACATTACCAATTAAATGTGTCGCTTGCCACACCGTTTAGCGCACGCAGTCAATCTCTGGGTGCGGTGCGGGCGGCGTCGAAGCGGCCTTATATATGGGTTCGTCGGCGCCGCTCGTGCTCTGCGTGCCATTGCACGCCGTCAGCCCGGCAGCAGCGGATAGCGAGCGGTTGCAGAGCACACGCTCTGTGCCGGCTGCTAGCGCCGTCTGGCGCCTGCCCGGCTCCGCGTCACTGTTCGGTCAGGGGAGTTCCGTCACTGATAGAGTTGCACTCTGCCAAACCAACCTCTCGATAGTTTTTATACAGTACAGTAAATTGTAGGATTACCAATAGTATTGGTGCACTGGTAGAGAAAGAAACATAAAGGAATGGGTGAGAAAGGAACTGGGAGCCGAAGACTTTTTTTTGTTTATTGTTTGTTTAACAGATAATGAGAACCACGGATCGTTCAGTGCTTGTCCAAATATAAATTGCATTTTGTGAGTTACAAAAATACTTAGCTGCTCGCTTAACTAACGCGCTTTTATGCAGTCAAAACAATTACTTTTGATGCAAGTACAGTTTACTTGCACAAACGCAAAAAATCTATATAACAGTTGTTACTTTGTATTCAACAGAACGTTCTTCGTCGTGATCAAAGGCACGAGTTTCTTTTTATAACTGATAAATGCGAAAATTGTTCAGCAGTAACAGAAACATGTTTTATGTAAGTTTGACGAAGTCTTGAAGCGATGTTTGATATACTTTGTTCTGTATTTTTTAAATTTTCCTTTTCTTGAGGAAGCTGCTTTTCCTAGCCCAATATTATAAATACGACTTTTTTTTAAAATTTTTGCCATACCATCACACTGTTTCACGATAAAAATCGATCATTCTCGAGTAAAATCTGAATTTAACAATAGCAGTTTCAATTTTCCTACAAATATTGTGTATGTTTAGGTAACAGTCAGGAGGAGAACCACGTAGAACAAAAATGTTCCGGAGGTTAGTTGGCCCTTTATGCATCCACACTAAGTTTCTAGACAATTCACCGCTTTCAGCTTCCAGGGGAATATGGTCAGACACTGATCACACACACAAACAAACCGATCGGAATGAGATAACGCCCGAGAGGTATGCAACACACCTAGCGTGCAGGTAACGTGGTTACAATCACAACTGACAGAAGGTACTAGAAAAATTACCGTAGTCGACTTCTAGACACTGTACCATACGGCAGTTTTACGACTCTAGTCACTAATGGTTGTGGCTCTGTTGGCGAGTGAAGAAACAGATCCGGTAACACATTGAAAATGGCTTGAAATACATTGCTGGGCATTAAAATTGCAACACCTTGAAGTCTACATGCAACAATCGTTCACCTGGCAGGAAGAGTGTGGTACCTGCTTGGATATGCAAATCATTAGCATTAAGCGCAACCGGACGAGCACGACGATGTGAACATTCGTTACATAAGAAAAGATGACGACGCAGAACGTTTCTCATTCGGAAATGGCATTTGAATGTTGGTTGTTTGTGACAAGTTCTTTTTTTTGTCTTCTGGTTGGTTTGATGCGACCCACCACAAATTTCTCTCTTATGCCGTTTTCTTCATATCAGAGAAACTCTTGAGCTCAACGTGCCCAGTTATTGTTAACTGTATTCTAATCTCTGTCTTCCTCTACAGTTCTGACCCTCTACAGCTCCCGCTGGTACCAAGGAAATTATTCCCCGCTGTCTTGACACATGTTTTATCGGTCTATACGTTCTCTTTCTCACTTTTCCACATGTTTCTTATTTAGTCGAATCTGTGGAGAACGTCCTATTCCTTATGTTATCGCCTTCGGACGGGAATCTCATTGACCGGGCTAGACCTGACTTCAGTGATGAGGCCTGCATCGAACTGCTCCTCAATAGCCACCGAAGACGTGACTAGAGACTTCCCGCACAGCAGTGGGATACGAACGTGGCAATTCTACTCTAGTCAATAATATTCAAGACCGAAATGTGTCTGGAGATGCTTCAGACAGTGGTTGATTACTAACCTGGCTGCCACCCGTCATAGCGCCTGACAACCAGAAGTGATGATCTGGGGTGCTATTTCGTTTCGTAGCGGGACACCGTTGGAAGTCATCCACGGCACCGGTTGCAGGACAGTGGTACGTCGGTGATATTCTACGCTCCTTTTTCTTGCTCTTCATGGCAAGCCGTCCTTGGCTTACATTTCAGCAAGATAATGCCCGCCCGCACGCGGCGAGAGTTTCTACTGCTTGTTTTCGTGTTTGCCAAAGCCTACCTTGGCCAGCAAGGTCGCCGGATCTCTCCCCAATTGACAAAGTTTGGAGTATTATAGGCAGGGCCCTCCAACCAGTCCGGGATTTTCACGGTCTAGTGCTCCAATTGGACATAATTTGGCACGATATCCCTCACGAGGGCATCCATCAACTCTGTCAATCAATGCCACCCTCAATAACTGCCTGCATACGGGCCAGAGGTGGAACAACGCGTTATTGACTTTCTGAATTTGGTACCGGGGATGAAGAACATGATTCGGAAGTTCACATTAGGAGGGTGGTTTTTGAACTGATCCTGGGAGATACCGACGACACACTACACCACAAATTGTTGAAGAAGTTACTGTTGTCATACCTGAGAACGCTGGACGTCATGTGAGATCTTCAAGAAATGCACGAGCTGTGCCTCGCTGGCCAACATCAAAGTTGAGATTTTCCGGTCAGCAGTAGAGCAATCTCTAGTGTCATAACAGGCTGTCGTGGAAGCAGATGGTCGTCACATTAAGCGACATTTGTAATTGGAATGTAACCATAGCATTGAGTTAACAAATGTTACCCTCTCATGTGGAAATTAAAATACTAGTATGTTTCTATCAATGGTTTTTCCTTATTTTTCTTCCACTTATCCTTACAAATGTTTGCAAAGAGCTTCATTACTCTACAATCACTCATTTTTTACGGGGGCTGTCAAGTAGAGACAGTTTAATTATGAGAAATGTTCAAAAGAAAAGGTACGGAACAACACTGTGGGTATAATTGAAGTCTTGATTCAAAGGTAATCACCAGAGTTCTGAGCACAACTATCCCACTGTTTCACTAGCCAAAAGATTTTCTGTTCCCATAATTCTTGTGGCTGGGGCAGGAACCAGTCCTCCATTCTGTCCTTCAGTTCGCCGTCCGAATTGAAGCGCTTCTCTTTGAAATGCTTCTCTTAGCGGACCAAAACACGTGATAGTCGCAGGGCCAAATGGCCGGGCTGTATGGCGGCTACTCGAGCTACTGCCACTTGAACTTGGCCAATACACTTTGTGTGACCTTGGATACATGTGGACGCACGTTATCGTGGAGCAGAATCTCCATACAAGATCAGTCCAGGCGTTTTACTATGGAGCGTCTCACATCACTGTTATTGGTTTCTCCGTGCTTGAGGAATTCGATAAGTATCGGACCTCGGACGCCGAGAAGAAAACTGTGAGCATCACCTTGCCTGCCGAGGGCACAGCTTTGAATTTTTTAGGGAAGGAGACGACGCGTGATTCCATTGTCTACATGTCTCACTACGTTATTCCGAAGAGGCATATGCAAATTTCAACCGGTTTGACTGTTACGACGTTTCGTGCCTTTTCGTTTGACAACTCCTTACACAAAGGTTCTATATAATGATCTGAATTTGGTCAGGAAGACAATCTTCACATATGACATATCCTAAACTAAAACCAGTCATTGATAATCAGATCTCGCAGAGCTACAAAATTACAGAGTTTTCGCACGTGTGCTGCCCTGTCAAAACGGCTGGCAGAAGATGGACGTGTCCACAGTATCGTGAAGATGTAGAAGAAACAGCAATACTTGGTATGGAGAATGTTGAAATAAACATCCTGGTTTATTCTTCCAAGGTTCTCGGGTGTACCGTCGGATCCAATCGTCGGAGCTCCACGATATTTCGGCGAAGAACCATTCCTTCATCATCAGGTGCTGCCGATGGTATAAGTATCTGCTATACGCTGGAGTTCTTTATACCGGCCGATTCAGAGTTCGGGCTTCGCTGGCCACGCCCCTTGCTCGGTGATTTGGTGAGACAGGGGAGGGGGGCGTGTGGCTGCTGTGGTGGCGGGGAGCCTTCACAGCTGCCTTCCACCCGCCGTCTCTGTCGCAACTAGCGTTCAGCGTCTTGCCCCCCCTCCCCCCCTCTCACTTTCTCTTTCCTCTACCATAGCAGTAGCACTCCCGACCCCACGAGACAGAGAGCTGGGCCGACGAAGCCCGAACTCTGGGCCGCTAGGTAAAAATAACCGCCTGCGCGCAATAGACACTTTTCCATCAGCACCATCTGATGATGGCGGAACTGTTGTTCGCTGAAAAATCGTGGACTTACGACGTTTAGATGCGGAAACTCACCCGAGAACCTTGGAAACAGCATATGGGCCTGGAAAACCTCAGATCACATCCAGGTTAACGTTCACGTTATCTGACAGAGTTAGCTCAAGTCATTGTGTGAAAAACACTCCCAAAAGTCATAGTACCACCTCCGTTCTGAACTACATCCTCCTCACACTGTGGGTTAAACGCCTCATAGGACTATTGGTGCACTCGATGTCTTGCGTCATTTGAAGAAGAGGCAAAATTGCGAATCCTCGTCCCAGAGTACAAGCGTCCAATCAATTACTGTCCAGTTCCTGTGTTGTTTGGCCCACTGAAGACGCGTAGCCTTATGCACCGCTGTAAGTGAAGGTCTCTTCTGAGGTACCTGACTTCAAATATCCACTACGTGCACTTCCCTTCGCAGTTTCAGCATCCGGCTGGCTGTGTAATCCTATGTTCCAACTAGTATACGGTTGCTGAGTAACAGCTATGTTTAAAACTGTAATCCCTTCGCAGTATTTACTCGCAAACTTGTTGAGATGGACCTGAGTTCATCGACAGCGACAAAACCTGTTCGGTTTGAAATCGACGGCCATTGCATGCGTGGCACCCGTCTCCTGTCCCTTAGGATCTTTTTGCAAACACCGTTTTCGTGCCGTGTTACATGGCTGCGACTGGTACATTACCCCTTGTAGATACGTAGGACAGTAAAATCCGACATAAAATGATCCTCTAGGGAGCGATCAAACGCTTTAATTTTTTATTTAGCTATCTTTGTCGCAAAGAGTTTTGAAGAAGATTACCAGTTTCCGCTGTTTGTCTTCAGAATCTCTCCTCCTGTTGTACTGCAACAGTTCATAACATTGATATATCTCAGCAGAATAACAAATTCTGAAGATGCTGCTGCACAGCCGAAACCGGTAATTTTGTTGGAAAAACTTCGCGATGATGAGAATTTAAAAAAAAAAACTACGTTGGACAGCTCGCATTGACACAGCAACAAATCGGGTAGCTTCAGTCACAGTGTGCTCAAGGGGATGTGCGAACGGGGCAGATCCTTTCCGCCATAGTTACACTGAAGTCACCGTGATTTATGATCATCCCACGGACATTGTAATACGTGGGACATAGTTGTTAGATTATGCGACGTGTGATCACCATAGACAGCAGTGCACGCTTTACGACGTGCTTCCACGCTGGATACAAGGTTAGTAAGGGGTTCTTGTGGTAGGCCGTTCCATCCGTCCACGAGTGCGGTTTACAACTGCCGGATTGTCGTTGGTACATCATGACGAGCTGCAATACTTCCCCCAACGCATCCCACACATGCTAGATGTCATTAAAGTCAAGGGAGTGACCAAACCAGTCCATTTGCCAAATATCCTCTCGTTCCAAGCTGTCCTCCTCCTGTGCTATTCGACGTGGTAGCCGATTTTCATCCATAAAAATAAAGTCAGTACCGAACGCACCGCTGAAAAGACGCACGTGAGGAAAGATTATAGTGTCACAATAACGTTGTGATGAATACAAAGATCTAGAGGTAAGTACCTCAATGCAATATTATCCGTGCTTACATCATAACACCTCGACCACCAAAACAATCATGTTCGACGTGCCCTCATATGACAAGAGGTGGTGAACGAGAGGATATTCGGCGAACTGACTGGCCTGCCCGTCCGACAGACTTAAATCCCGTGGAGCGCGTACGGGATGCATCGGGAAGAGGTATTACAGCACGTCCACATGCACCAACGACCATCCGGTAACTGTCAAGCACGCTGGTGGAGGGATGGAACACGCTATCGCAAAAACTCATACATCTTGTGGGAAGCAAGGGAATCCGTTGCAGAGCATATATTGCCGGGTATGGCGATCATACAGTCTATTAAGAACTATGTCTTGCCTTTTGTATCATCCAAAGGATCATCATGAATGGCGGCGACTTCACTGTAATTGTTGTCTTTGGGTCTGTTCCTCTTGTTGCGTATTTCTTTGTTACCTTCTGTACTATACACTAGACACTGAAGTGTCAAAAGTTAGGGGATACCTCCTAACACCGTGTCGGGCCTCCTTTTGGCCAGCGTTGTGCAGCAACTCGACATGGCATGGACTCAAGAAGTCGATGGAAGTCCCCTGCCTCTAGAGCCGTCCGTAACTGCGAAAGTGTTGCTGGTGTAGAATTTTGTGCACGAGCTGACCCCTCGACTATGTCTCATAAATGTTCGATGGGATTCATTTCGGGCGATCTGGGCGGTTGTCTAGAATTTTCTTTAAACCAACGGCGAACAACTGTGGCCCGGTGACACGACATCGTTGCTCGGGACCGTGAAGTCCATGAATGGCTATAAATGTTGTTCAGGTACCTAAACATAACCGTTTCCAGTCAATGGTCGGTTCAGTTTAATCAAAGAGCGCAGTCCATTCCACGTAAGCACATTGGTCGGTTCAGTTTAATCAAAGAGCGCAGTCCATTCCACGTAAGCACAGTACAGAACATTACAGAGGCACCACCATCTTGAACAATGCCTTGTTGACAACTTTGGGCCGGCCGCTGTGACCGAGCGGTTCTAGGCGCTCCACTCCGGAACCCCGCTGCTGCTACGGTCGCAGTTTCGAATCCTGCCGCGGGCATGGATGTGTGTGATGTTCCTAGCTTAGTTAGGTTTATGTAGTTCAAGTCTAGGGGATTGATGACCTCCGATGTTAAGTTGTAAGTAGGCTGTTTAGGATTTTATGTTGCTAACGTCACGTAGTGCTCTATATGAAAATCACTGACTGTGCTGTGTGCAGTCTGTGGTTGGTTGGCATTGTTGGAATATTCGCTATTGTAGTGTTGGGCAGTTGGATGTGAACAGCGCGTAGCGTTGGGCAGTTGCAAGTGAGCCGCCAGCAGTGGTGGATGTGGAGAGAGAGATGCCTGAGTTTTGAGAGGTTGCTATAAGCGGACGATCTGGACGTGTGTCCGTCAGGAAAAAGGAAATTTGTAAAGATGGATGTCATGAATTGATAGATACATATATCATGACTTTTGAACATTATTTAGGTAAATATATATTTTTTTCTCTATCAGATCTTTCATTTGCTAACTATGCCTATCAGTAGTTACTGCCTTCAGTAGTTAGAATATTTCATTTTACTGGCAACATTGGCGCTCGCTGTATTACAATAGTTCGAGTAACGAAGATTTTTGTGAGATAAGTGATTCATGAAAGGTATAGGTTATTGTTAGTCAAGGCCATTCTTTTGTAGGGATTATTGAAAGTCAGATTGCTTTGCGCTAAAAAAAATATTGTGCGTCAGTTTAGTGATGATCAGAATAAGTAAAGAGAGAAATGTCTGAGTACGTTCAGTTTTGCTCAGCTGTTTGAAAATCAAATAACGTAAGAGTTTTTCCAGCACTGTCATTTATAATTTTTCGAAGGCGTCGTTTCAAAGTCCCATAGTGCCTAGAGCCATTTTTGACAACTTTGGTCGATGCCTTCGTGGGGTCTGCCCCATATTCGAACCCAACCATCAGCTCTTACCAATTGAAATCGGGACTCGTCTGACCCGGCCATGTTTTTACGGTCGTCTAGGGTCCAACCGATATCATGACGAACCGAGGAGAGGCGCGGGAGGCGAAGTCGTGCTTTTAGGAAAGGCACTCGCGTCTGTCGTCTGCTGCCAAAGTCCATTGGCACCAAATTACTTTGCACTGTCCTAATGGATGTGTTAATTGTACATCCCACAAAGATTTCTGTGTTTATTTCACGCAGTGTTGCTTGCATGTTAGCACTGACAACTCTACGTAAACCCTGCTGCTCTCGGTCGTTAAGGCTGTCGGCCACTGCGTTTCTCGCAGTGAGAGGTAATGACACTGTGGATCCACGAATACTGAATTCCCTATCGATTTCCGAAATGGGAACTATCTTTCCGCGTTCAAACTCTGTTAATTCCCATCGTGCGGCCTTAATCACGTAGGAAAAACCTTCCACATGAATCACCTGAGTACAAATGACAGCTCCGCCAATGGTCTGCCCATTTTAAACCTTGTGTACGCGATACTGCCGCCATCTGTATATGTGCATATATGTATCCCATGACTTTTGTCACATCTATGTACTATAGCTGTTCTTTATGTGTATGGCCCAAGTTTCACAGAGTTATGTTACCTGGCAGTTGAAATGCCTGGGCTAGCAGTACAGAGCGGATTAGGTTATGGAAAGGGGCAAAATGAGGTTGCTGTCAGTTGCACTCAACATACAAACTTTATTTGTCCACACACAATATTACACAAGAATATAAAGCACTCAAAGTTATAATGGATCTCGTTTGATTAAATTAAGATCGACTGAAGTCCTCACTCAAAATCCAAGACGCAAGGCCTAAGTAAGAAATTGGCATATAAGGTTCTTTTGGAGGTGCACCCAAAATATTTTCTAAATCTTCAATCTAAACAGGCTGAAGGCCTTAGCTCTTTAATTTTAATGGAACTCGGCTGGAGGCCGCATATTAAGCTGTAACAAGTGTTTCAATCCAACGGAAGAAGGCCTAATCTTAAAACAATTGAAGCAAATTCGGCTGAAGGCCCCATACAAAAACATCACAACCGCGTGCGTTAAGGGCAAGACAAGAACATTAATTTAAGAGATATTAAAACTCAGCTGAAGGCCACACATCAACACAATGATGTAACGGCTTAAGGCCTTAAAAGATTTGATGTAATATTCGGTTGAAGGTGCCTATAAGAACAACAATCTCATGCCTTAAGGGAAGAACATTAATTCAGGATATATAAAACTCGGCTGAAGGCCACACATCAACCAAATACCTAAAACTGAATCAGGGAAGTTACTATGTAACAGACACGGAACGGCGCTTAGAAGTTCCCAAGGTCGGCCTGGAATTGTAACACTAACGCCCGTTTAGGCGAGACAGGCAGCCTGACAACCATCTCTTAATCGGAAGGCAACTCAACTGACAGCCGGCCGACCGACCAATCAATCAAATCAGTTCCGCTCGACGCAACCAGCAAAACGACCACAAGATTTCAATACAACGACACACAGAATATTGGCACCCACAACGACCGAAAACACCTCAGCCGTCTAACTACAAGCCGCCAACGACTCCAGCTCGAATCCGTGGGACGGGGGCTTGCTTGCTGCTCCACGCCAATCAACCGACTGGACTGCTCGTCCGTCCGCGACTGTTACTACATCGTGACTGCACTGCTGGCGTGTCTGCAACTGTCTTTCTTCCTTCGGTCGGACGACGTCCCGGAGACACTGGCTCTGACCTAACCATGCAGAGGTAACACAACCGACGTCTCTGCACAGGAAGGAGCCGATCAAAATATACGTCGTCGGAGAGACGACCGACTCAACGACCAACCAACGGTCGTTCCCACTGGTACTGGCTGTGCCGACCTCACTGGGGCTCCGTCCCCGACTGCATTGCTGGTCCGTCTCGAACTGCTGCTCCCACTCACGGGCAGGCAAGACAGTAATTCAGTGACATCAGTAATTGAAATTTAAAATGACGAGGCGGCCATATGGTACAACAAGATGTTAGATAATAGAGGGCACGAACATGAGCTACGCACGGCTCAAGTGACACGTCATACGAGTTTACTGTCGTGCTTATGTTTTGCACGCCAGTGAACACTGTGAGTTGCGCTTACGAGAGGCAGGTAGGCAGGTGCGGTACTGACCCCTGCCGTGGCTGGGCAGCTGGCTGCTCTCGTAGTTCTTGAGCAGGTTCTCGAGCACGAGGCTGATGTTGCGGCTGACGGCGTCGTTGCCGGCGCCGCGCGGCCTCCGCGCCCTGGCCTCGCCGGCTGGCGGCCGCCGCTCTGCCTGCGGCTGCGGCAGCGGGTGCCGGGCCAGCAGCGACTGCAGGCCGTCGTCGCGAGGCCGCCAGCCGCCCCCGCCGCCCACCAGAGAGCCGTTGGACAGCTGCAGCAGCACCCAGCCTCCGGCGTCTCGCGCCAGCCTACAACACGCAGCAGGACAACTGGAAGCTGTACACGTCTCGTAGTTTGTTTTGTTTATTTATTAACAACATGCTCCATTACATTATTTGTAATACTATATGTACGTGTATATTGTATATTGAGCAAGCAGTAAGGGAAACAAAAGAAAAGTTCGGAGTAGGTATTAAAATCCATGGAGAAGAAATAAAAACTTTGAGGTTCGCCCATGACATTGTATTTCTGTCACAGACAGCAAAGGACCGGGAAAAGCAGGTGAACGGAATGGATAGTGTCTCGAAAGGAGGATATAAGATGAACATCGACAAAAGTAAAACGAGGATAATGGAATGTAGTCCAATTAAATAGGGTGATGCTGCGGGAATTAGATTAGGAAATGAGACGCTTAAAGTAGTAAAGGAGTTTTGCTATTTGGGGAGTAAAATAATTGATTATGTCGAAGTAGAGAGGATATAAAATGTAGACTGGCAATGGCAAGGAAAGCGTTTCTGAAGAAGAGAAATTTGTTAACATCGAGTTTAGATTTAAGTGTCAGGAAGTCGTTTCTGAAAGTATTTGTATGGAGTGTAGCCATGTATGGAAGTGAAACATGGACGATAAGTAGTTCGGACAAAAAGAGAATAGAAGCTTTCGAAATGTGGTGTTACAGAAGAATGCTGAAGATTAGATGGGTGGATCACATAACTAATGAGGAGGTATCGAATAGAATTGGGGAGAAGAGGAACTTGTGGCACAACTTGACTTGAAGAAGGGATCGGTTGGTAGGACATGTTCTGAGGCATCAAGGGATCACCAATTTAGTATTGGAGGGCAGCGGGGAGGGTAAAAATCGTAGAGGGAGACCAAGAGATAAATACACTAAGCATATTCAGAAGGATGGAGGTTGCAGTAAGTACTGGGAGATGAAGAAGCTTGCACGGGATAGAGTAGCATGGAGAGTTGCATCAAACATAGTCTCAAGACTGAAGACCAGAACAACAACATGTACGTGTATTGTGTGTGTGTGTGTGTGTGCGTGTGTGTGTGTGTGTGTGTGTGTGTGTGTGTGTCTGTGTGGAGGGTACTGTAATGTTTGTATTGTGTGCTGATGATGAGAGAAGTTGTAAGTAGGCTGTTTATGTTTTCTCTATGTAAGTAGGCTGTTTAGGTTTTTTATTAGTAACGCCACCTCTAGGCTGTGCTGTGGGCAGTCTGTGGCTGCTTTGCATTGTTGTAATACTCGCCATTGTAGTGTTAGGCAGCTGGCTGTGAACAGCGCGTAGCGTTGCGCAGTTGGAGGTGAGCCGCCAGCAGTGGTGGATGTGGGGAGAGAGATGGCGGAACTTTGCAATTTGTCATGAACTGATATATATATTATGACTTGTGATGATATTAAGGTAAATACATTGTTTGTTCTCTATTAATATCTTTCATTTGCTAACTATCCCTATCAGTAGTTAGTGCCTTTAGTAGTTTGAATCTTTTATTTAGCTGGCAGTAGTGGCGCTTGCTGTATTGCAGTAGCTTGAGCAGCGAAGATTTTTGTGAGGTAAGTGATTTGTGAAAGGTATAGTTTAATGTTAGTCAGGGCCATTCTTTTGTAGGGCATTTTGAAAGTCAGATTGCGTTGCGCTAACAAAGTATTGTGTGTCAGGTTAAGCACAGTCATATATAAATTGTTCAAAGGGGACGTTTCATAAAGTGAAAGGGTGACACCCGGTGCTGCCACGTAGCCTACGCCTCGCGAATAGCAGTAACAGGCTCGCCAAGCTTAACGTCCCCATCAGACGGACGGATCACAACCAACAGTGTCACAGGCTGTCACTTGATGAGACATCACGCAAAGGTTTGGTATTTAAACCAGGACATTGACGCAAAGTCTTGTGATCAGGAACTTCTTGCCACCACCTCTCCTCTCCTTCCCCATCAAATACCGGCTGTGAAAATTTTTTCCTCCACCGGGATTCGAACCGGCTTACCGTAGGGGTCGAGCAACACGTCTCGTAGTGTAACACTTTGTATATGCAAAATCCACTTTTTTGCCGATAGTGTTTTCGACCGGCACATTGCAATGCCACACTCTGTACGATTGGCGAATCTTTATGTGTAAAAATTCAACTTGACTATGTTTATGCTCGCTAAACACGAAAAGTAGTCAGTTGACTGACTCGAAATGTCGACATGCGTGTTATTATATTCCCATTTTTTAAATATATGTAATATATAAATAAATATTTAGTACTTAAAAGAGAAACGTTATTTCCAAAAATCTCGAAGAGTTCTTGACCGGTTTACTTCAAATTTTTATACAGTACTTTAATCAACACTTAGGTGGACACTGGCTATTCTTTTTTAATATTCGTAATAAATAAGTATCTATGTAACATATAAAAGGGTATCACAGTTACTAAAAAGTTCAAAATTCACTCGACCGATTTACTTCAAATTTTTACACGTTACTCTAATAAACGTTTGACTAATATAGAATATGTGTTTTTTAATCTACATAATGTACAAATATATGTGTAAAATATGTAATAATGAAACGTTGTTAGCAAAAGTATCGAAATTTCTTGACCGATTTTCTACAAATTTCAAACGATACTCTATTAAACGTTCAGATAGGCATAGACTAATATTTCTTTAAACAACAATGTATAGGTTTTCTGTTAAAACTGACTGTGAGAAAGAAAATGTTCTCCTATAAAAATGTATGCTTTTGTTTCTTTTGTCAACAGAAATTTTAGCTACGATAGTAGGGCACTTAAACCATTAGACAAATGGTTTCTCCTATTTATATTCTTTTTCATTATACATATTTTTAAACGTAAACTGTACACACAACAATACGTTGTTTTGCTTTATTCCTCACAGACAGTTTTCAGAAAAAAAAAACAGGAAAATTTTATTTCTAGCTTATCAGCTTATGATTGTAAACTGCTATAGATCTGAATTTGCAATAACAGTACACAAGGCTCAAGATAAGAAGGGGATGAAGGCGTTGGGGAGAGGGTTGGGAGGAAACTGACGTAGAGAGCGGAAAGGAGGAGATGGGGAGATAGAGGGGGCAGGAAGAGATGGAGAGAGAGGGTGGGAGGAGAAGATGGACAGAGCGAGGGAGAGAAGGTGATGGTCAGAGAGACGGGGAAGAAAGATATAAACAGAGACACGGAGGGAACGAAATTAGGACGTGTATCCAAATCCCATACATATTATAAACAAGTGCTTTCTCTTTTATTTCTTTACAGCAACACTTGGCGACGTGGCCGGATTCAGCTAGTTTAATTAATAAAGGAGGGCAGGTGTAATTAAGGCGTAGGAACATCAGGGGTTCAAAGTGGTCCCATTCTCAGAGAGTATCAGGAAGGAGATGCAGGAACCCTGCACCGCTGCTCATGGCAAGACTCTAATAGAGGTGGTTTGCCGTTGCCTTCCTGCGACCTTTTGTGAACTGCCAATTGTGCATCTGCGTCGTGTGGATAATTGTCATGACCGCGCCGGCCGCTGTGGCCGAGCGGTTCTAGGTGCTTCAGTCCGGAACCGCGCTGCTGCTACGGTCGCAGGTTCGAATCCAGCCTCGGGCATGGATGTGTGTGATGTCCTTAGGTTAGTTAGGTTTAAGTAGTTCTAAGTCTAGGGGACTGATGACCTCAGATGTTAAGCCCCATAGTGCTTAGAGTCATTTGAACCATTTTGTCATGACCGCTTGTACACTTAAGTGCTGGCTTTATGAAAGGAAGGGAGAGGGTGATAGTGGTCAGAGCCATTTGAAGGGAGATGGTGAAACCCAGTGCTGCCACATAGCCTACTCATCTAGAACAGTACCAAGAGGGCCGCTGAACTTAAAGTCCTCACCCGACGGACGGATAACCATCAACAGTGTCACGAGCTCTCACTTCATGATAGATTCTGGAGAGCCTGGAAGATTAATCATGGACATTGACGCGAAGACTGGTGATCAGGAACTTTATCTCATCACCGCTACCCCCTTGCCGGTCAAATACTGGCACTGAAAGTTTCATTCACCACTATGATTCGAACCGGATCTCCCAATCAACCGCCAACTCACAGGCGTGCGTTAGCGACCTTGGCTAAGAAGGCGGGAGAGAAATGTCAGAAATCTGAATTAATAAACGAATGCTTGGTAAGAATAATGACATGGAGGGGTGAAACGAGAAGACAAACCTGAATGGAATTGTTTGAAGACATGGCACTAACCACAGTGGTATACGGATCAAAAAATATAGCGTTAAGATCAACGACCTAAAACAATTTCAAACATCATAAATGAAGTTTCTTAGTTAAGCAAAAGGCTCCGCTAGAAAAAGGATAATAAGCAATGAAAATGGCTCTCAGCACAATGGGACTTAACATCTAAGGTCATCAGTCCCCTAGAACTTAGAATTACTTAAATCTAACTAACCCAAGGACCTCGCACACATCCATGCCCGAGGCAGGATTCGAACCTGCGACCGTAGCGGTCGCGCTGTTCCAGACTGAAGCGCCTAGGACCGCTCGGCCACACCAGCCGGTCAATAAGCAATGAAGAAATAAGGAAAGAATTGGGGAGTACAGCTACTAACAGAAAAAGTAAACGCGAGCAGGACTAGAAAGATTTTGTATTGCGTATTCCACTTCAGAAAATCCCTCCACTAGCGGCGAAGTCCAGTCCTATTTGATGAAGGAGTGTGGGAAGGCCGAGGAATAGATGATGAAACCGGAACAGCCCATAAGGCCTAATCCTGTATTGGCAGAAGAAGAATTTTCCGTATGATGCGAGGGCAGACGAGAGATACTAAATAGCTAGTGATGAAATGTAGCTATAGAGGTAATTCTTGCGTAGTTAGTAATTTGACGAAGATGGCGTTTTCTGTTAAAAGTAAGCACTTGTGAGAACTTGAACGTTGGCTCGTGCAGTAATACAGCAGAAGGCGGCTTCAGCTATTAGGAGCCTCCAGTCTCTGGCAACATAACGGGTCTACGCAGTTTCCCCAAAAGCTTCGAAAATGAACGTAGGTTGGCTGTTTCTCTGGACGGCCCTTTGTTTTGTTTGAGTACTGAGGTCTTAAGTAATACCCAAAGCCAGCAGTCGGTCTCGTTTTGGTGGTTGATTATACAGAGGCAATACGCTTCTTCCGCAGTTAGTACAGTCATCTTCCAGGCCACATAGATCTTCAGGTCAGGTACCAGTTTTCAGTAGTTTAGATGAGTGCCTAAGGACTCACAAATTTAACAGGTTGTCAATCAGAACAGTTTACAGTCTGCTGCTCTCAATGCTAGGATCAGACTAACACAACGACCGACGGGCACGGAAAAGATAGACGTTGTCGGTTGGCTGTTACACGCACACCTAATGTGGCTGCGGCAGCAACAGCTGTTCAGTTCAGTAACAAATTCTTTCGAACGTTTTGCGCTATCCTGCAGTACCTATTTCGCTTTGTGTGATTGTAATAGCCTTATCACTTTTCACATTCACTAATAGCTACGGACCTTCTTTTGCGTATTATAAAAAGAATCAGCCCAAAGAAAGAAAGGAAACATATGAAGAAAACGGAAGTTAGCGGCGTGATTGTCGTCTGCAGAGCGATATGGCAACAGCGAACGAAACAGAAGTCGCAGCTAAGCTCGTTCTGTGGTTGGTAGTATCCATAGTCAATGTTTTGTAAACAACTATCTGTCGCACACTTCGTTATTCTTATCCAGGGATACTCACAACAATTACATCACAATAATTTAATGTGGCTTAATGGTCTGGTGCAAGTCATTCAGTTGGAAGCCACTTTAGCGACTTGCGTGTCACTACGCTACTATCCCACTTATTCAGCCATAGGAAGGGGACCTACAGTTTAATACGGAATCCGAACCGCGTGTCGTTCCTGGCACCTCTTCACGTCCTGGAGAGGTGGAGACTAGATGAATGACAATGAAAATTCCTGTGGCCCGACCGGATTCAATCCCACAATCTGTCAGGTTGCAGGCAGACGCTTTACCGCTGGACCACGAAACCCGACGACTGTTAGATTCATTGAAATTACGACCTATTATGAACGCATCCGGACCGCAGAAGCCTCTATGCCGCCGCTAAGGCGATCTTCAACATTCTAATGCCGTGCACCATCATTGGATGGTCTCTATCGGTCGCCCTACATTTTTCATGTTTGGTTTCTATACTCGTATACATTCCACGATTTCTTGTCTTATGTGTGGTTTTTTTGTTATTGACCGAGCGCTGAAACTACCATCATCCATAGTAACAGCACTTTTGGCACTCCTTTCGGTGTTTTATAATTTATTAGATGTGTGACCGTTTTCGTAAATGTATTTGTGGGTTTCTATGAAGCATTCTATGATTCATTGCTATGAAGAATTCTATGATTCATTGAGTCTATAGTCTACTATTACTGAACTAGATTACACTACCCCGTCCCGCCCTTAATTTTCTGTCATGCTTGGCCACCATCTCTTCGACAAAGCGTGACTCCAAGGCGTATCAAATTTGCAGTAGGAAAAACATCTGCATCTACATACGGGGTTCTAGGGGAGTAAGTGCAAATATTTTTATTGATGACTGAGGACAGTATACCGAACATCATACATCAGTATTTACTTCATTTTCACACTGTCAGGAGTAGTATGTTTTTATGTTGGTTAGTACCTTCAAGTTCATGTAAGGAGAGCAAGCCTTTAACACTTACTTTCCTCTGGGCAGCAGTTCAGGTGTTAAAGTGTGGACACATGGACGCAAAACGGGTAGTCTATGCTGGCAGACGTTGCCCACTCAGTGTTGCGGATATGACCGTGCAGGAAACATCAGGTGGTACATAATGTGACGTGATTGTAAGATGACAGACGTAGAGAAAAAACACCTAACACGGCTGAAGTGGGTATATATTAAAGTAGCAATGATTATAATGTCTGCTCTTATACCCTAACCCCCTGTATATGCTCCACGAACCAATATACGTTACATGGCAGACACATTGTATCAGTATTATCGATTTGAATTCCTACTCAAAAAATGGTTCAAATGACTCTGAGCACTATGGGACTCAACTGCTGTGGTCATAAGTCCCCTAGAACTTAGAACTATTTAAACCTAAATAACCTAAGGACATCACACACATCCATGCCCGAGGCAGGATTCGAACCTGCGACCGCAGCGTTCGTGCGGTTCCAGACTGTAGCGCCTTTAACCGCTCGGCCACTCCAGCCGACTGGATTCCTACTCTAATCACGTATTGAGCAAGGGAAAAACCACCGTCTGTATGGCTCTGAGCGTTTCCTAATCTGTCCTATCTTATTCTCTTGAACCCTACACGTGATTTACTATGGTATCAGCATACTGGTCGCGTACTCTTCTTCAAATACAGGCTCTCTAAATCTGCCCAGCAGGGTTTCCCGAGAACTGCGTCGTCTTTCCTCCAAGAAACCTCATTTAAGCTCTGACATTACCTGTTACACTTTCACGTGGGCTGCACCGAGCTGTTCTTATCCAAGCAGCGTATCTCTGAATTCATTCCACATCTGTTGTGATACCTACATGATATTTATAACTGGTCGAACTAGCGTCTTTTATGCGATTTGACTTTACACATACACTGCCTTGTCACAAAACTCTTCCAGCAAAGTGGAGCCTTCCTGTTCCTTTTCATAACACTGACTTTACGTGATCGCCTTATGTTATGTTGCTTCTTAATACTGCTCTCAGACAGTTATACCGATCATAGTGATGTGTCAAGAGGTTCACCATTCATCTTGTAATCAGGTACTGATGCTGAGTAAGTGTTAAGACGACTAAACGACTACAGTTATCAGCCACCCATCCACCCCCAGGACAGAAGCAGTGTACCCAATCTATCTGCCTGTACAGTAAATGTGCATGTGTGAGAAAGTGTTCTAAATGTTTGCGTAGCCTGCATTTGAGGTGGAACATGGGAGCCAGGCTGGTATTCACCTAGTGGGACTTGGAAAACAGCCTAAAAACCACATCCAGGCTGGCTGGCTGGCATACCGTCCCATCATCGATCCGGTGCCAGCATACTTCCCCATCCCTGAAGCGGTCGCGTTAACTCGCGTGGCTATCAGGGAGGGGATGTCGTCAGATAGTACTGGGACTTTTGCCACTGATATAGGCATTAACTTACATTCATTACATTTAAACAGAGGTGCTGTTCTTTAGTTCAAATGGAAATTTCGTCCGAGTCGTGATGCGGTTTCTTATTATCGCGCAATGACGATGCTTTCCTGCTCACAACAACATCGACAGCGAACAACCTCATAGTTCTACTGGTCCTGTCTGATAAATCGTTTGTGTGTAATGATAACATTAGAAGTATTATCACACTTGATTAGGGCGCAGCCGATGTTACTTCATTCGCCGTCCAGGGTAACATACAGGGTGCTATTTCTGGAGCCATTCACATGTTATCGAAGACGCTCGGTATGATTGTATCCTGACAGTAGCCAACGACGTGGTGCACTGTTGCACACGGGATCTACCTGTTCAGCTACAACAGTTGTTTGTAAGACGTTGTGTGTGAATAGAGCACGCGGGGTACTTGGCCCACAAATTTTCTAGTGAGTGGATTCTTTGCACAAGTCTGATACTAGCGCTGCAGACTATCAATTACGGCTGCCGTAATCACATACTTTCTCTCAAAACGTTTTGTTGCTAGAAATTTCTTTAGATGAGGAAAGAAGAAGAGGTCTATCTATATCTCCTACGCAAGCCAGAGAGTATGTGGCGGATACGTAATGTACCATGTGAATTACGAGCGGCTAGACCGCTAAGAGTTGGGCGAGTGCTGAGTATTTGGTTGGGCGGTTTGTGGCCAGCGCATTTTCGTGATGTGACTGGGTTATGTGAGTCAGGCTCGTCCGTGGACTGAACGAAAGCCGAAGTTTTAAATTTCACTTTCAAGAAATCGTTCACACAGGAGAATCGTACAAACATACAGTCAGTTGATCATCGGACAGACTCCCTTATGGATGGCATAGTTTTAAGCATACCTGGCGTAGAGAAACAACTGAAAGATTTGAAAGCAAATAAATCACCAGGTCCGGATGGAATCCTAGTTAGATTTTGCAAAGAGTACTCTACGGCATTGGTCCCTTCCCTAGCTTGCATTTATCGTGAATCTCTCGCCCGGCACAAAGTCCCAAGCGACTGGAAAAAAGAGCAGGTGACTCCAGTACACAAGAAGGGTAAAAGAAAGGACCCTCAAAATTACAGTCCAATATTCCTAACTTCTATTTGCTGCAGAATCCTTGAAGATATTCTCAGTTCGAATATAATAACTTTCTTGAGACTGTGAAGCTTACGAGATGGTCACGAATCAGCATGGTTTTAAAAAGCATCTCTCGTGCGAATCTCAGTTTGCCGTTTTCTCACGTGATATACTGAGAACTATGGATGAAGGGCAACAGGAAGATTCCATACTTCTAGATTTCCGGAAAGCACTTGACACAGTGCTCCATTGCAGGCTGTTAACGAAGGTACGAGGATATGGAATAAGTTCACAGATACGTGAGTAGCTCGAAGGCTTTTTAAATAATAGAACCCAGTATGTCCCCCTCGACGGCGAGAGTTCACCAGAGACAAGGGTATCGTCAACAGTGCCCCAGGGAAGTTTGATAGGACCGCTATTGTTCTCTACATACGAGTACATAACTGATGTGGCGGAAAGGGTGGGCAGCAACCTGCGGTTTTTTGCTGATAATGACGTGGTGTACGGTAAGGTGTCAAAGATACAAGACGACTTGGACAAAATTTCCATTTTGTGTGGTGAATGGCAGCTAGCCCTAAACGTGGAAAAATATAAGTTAATGCGGATGAGTGGGAAGATCAAACCCGTAATGTTAGGTTACCGTATTACTAATGTCTTGCTTGACACAGTCAGCTAGATTAAATATCTGGGCGTTAAGTTGCAAAGCGATATGAAGTGAAAGGAGCATGTGAGAACTGTGGTCGGGAAGGCTAATGGTTGACTTCGGTTTATTAGGAGAATTTTAGGAAGGATTGGTTCACCTGTACAGGAGACCTCATATAGGACACTGGTGCGACCTATTCTTGAGTACCGCTCGAGTGTTTGGGATCCGTACCAGGTTGGATGGAAGAAAGACAGAGAAGCAATTCAGAGGCGGGCTAGATTTATTCGAAAAACACGTAGCGTAAGTATTACGGAGGTGCTTGGGGAACTCGAATGGCGATCCCTGGAGGCAAGGCGACGTTTTTTAGAGAAACGCTACTGAGAAAATTTAGAGAACCGGCATTTGAAGGTGACTGCCGAACAGTTCTACTGCCGCCAACATACATAGCACATAATGACCACGAAGATAAGATACGAGAAATTAGGATCCATACAAAGGAATATAGATAGTCGTTTTTCCCTCGCTCTATCTGCGTGTGGGACAGGAAAGGAAATGACAAGTAGTGGCACGGGGTGCCCACCCCCACGCACCGTATTGTGGCTTGCAGAGTATGTACGTAGATGTAGATGTAGATGGGGCAGTGAGACGCCAGCGAGAGACACCGATAGCACGGGAATTCACAAAGGAATGGTCCAATCGTACATATCGAAATCTATTTTGAAATTTTTCACACAGGAAGAACACAGCGAAAGAAATGCACTGTCAAAATTTTAGTTGTTAAAGCGCAGTGTCAATATTTTTTAAACAATGTTTAAGTTACGCATTTTTACCCCACAGAGAACAGCTTATAACAGCGGCTTGTACAGACCTTTCCGCCAAGTGTACGATTAGATTAGATAAGAGTTTTTCTTTCATTTCAATTGATCCATAGTGAGCAGGTTCTCCAGGATGTAGAACATGTCAGAGAAACAACAATACATGACAAATATTTACAACTGAAACAAGTAAGCTAATGTACCTTCCACAGGTCCTAAGTGGAATGATCGCCTTTTTTTTTTTTTTTTACTAAACACCGTATGAAAGAATCATTTTAGAAACACTCATTCACTAAGATCGCATTAACGCACTGAATTTAAAAATAAAAGAAATGTTCTTTTTAAATTTATAATTTAATAGAACTATTACCTTACTTGTTTACAATAAACATATTAACATATTACTGCGCTAAATTGTGCAGAAGTTAGATTGTATTTACACACACACACACACACACACACACACACATTTACAATGAACACATTACTGCACTGAAATTGTAAAGAAGTTATATTGTACTTACACACACACACACACACACGCACACACACACACACACACACACACACACAAACAAATCAGTTGGTTCTACTGAGAAATTCATCAATGGAGTAGAAGGAGTTTGCCACCAATAAATCCTCTAGGCTTCTCTTAAACTGAATTTTTCATTCGTTCTTAAGCATTTTATGGCTGCTGGCAAGTTATTGAAAATGTGTGTTCCTGAAAAACGCACACCTTTTTGTACAAGAGTAAGTGACTTTAAATCCTTGTGAAGATTATTCTTATTTCTAGTATTGATTCCATGAATTGAACTTTTGGTTTGAAAAAGTGGTATATGTTAATGATAAATTTCATTAAGGAATAAATATATTGGGAAGCAGTAGTTTGTATCCCTAGTTCCCCTAACAGGCTTCTGCAGGATGTTCTTAAGTTCACACCACATATAACTCTTACTGCACGTTTTTGTGCTCGGAAAACTTTAGCTTGGGTTGATGAATTACCCCAAAAAGTAATCCCATATGACATTTTGTAACGGAAGTAAGCATAGTATGCCAGCTTTATCATTTTTATATCCCCTATGTCTGACACAATTCGCATTGCAAATAGAGATTCGTTAAGACGCTTCAGCAGTTCTGCAATGTGCTCCTCCAAGATGAATTTATTATCAAGCTGTAATCCCAATAATTTAACACTGTCCACTTCTTCTATCTGCTTATCATCATATGTTAGGCATATACCCGTGGGACACCCCTTACAAGTTCTGAACTGCATGTAGTGTGTTTTTATAAAGTTTAGCGACAAAGAATTGGCTATGGACCAGTGATTTATGTCCACAAGTATTTTACTAGCCGATCTTTCTAAGACTACACTTGATTCGCTATTTATTGCAATTTTTGTATCGTCAGCAAACAAAACAAACTTGGCATCTGGTAATGTTACTGATGAAAGGTCATTGATATACACAAGAAAAGTAAGGGCCCTAAGATGGAACCTTGTGGGTCCCCACATGTGATCACTTCCCAGTTGGATGATGCCTGATAGCTTAATACATGTCTCTTTCCTAATAACACCCTTTGTTTCCTGCCAGAGATATAACATTTGAACCATTTTGCAGTATTTCCTGTTACACCATAATATTCTAATTTACTTAAAAAGATATTGTGATTTACACAGTCAAATGTCTTTGACAGATCACAAAATATACCAGTTGCCTGCAATTTTTTGCCTAATGAATTAAGTACATTTTCACTGTATGTATAGATAGCCCTCTCAATATCAGAACCATTTAGAAATCCGAACTGCGACTTTGACAGCATGTTATTTCAGATAGATTGGTTATAAAGCCGATTGTATATTACTTTTTCTAAAATTTTTGAGAATACTGAAAAAAGTGAAATTGGACGGAAATTTGATGCTATTTCTT
Organism: Schistocerca serialis cubense; assembly: GCF_023864345.2. NCBI lineage: Eukaryota > Metazoa > Arthropoda > Insecta > Orthoptera > Acrididae > Schistocerca > Schistocerca serialis. The sequence goes on along the minus strand of NC_064641.1, from coordinate 451,555,761 downwards.
TATCGCCATTCTTAAACAGTGGCTTAACTTCAGCATATTTCAACCACCCAGGAAATATTCCACTGATAAACGGCTGGTTACACAGATAGCTTAATATGTTACTTAGAATCACATTCTTTAATTAACTTTGTTGATATTTCATCATACCCACTAGATGTTTTTGATTTTAAAGATTTTATGATGGATATTAGTTCTGCTAGGGTAGTGAGGGTCAAATTCATATTATAGAAGTTACTTGAAATGTCTGGTCTAAGGGATTCCATAGCAGCATCTACAGAACCTGACAACCCCATCTTTTCAGCAACAGTTATAAAATGCAAAAGTGTTATATTTTTCATTTTTCTGCAACCCTACACACATCTGCCACCAATGTAGCATTTGCTCTTAATGCTAGTTGCCCCTCTTCATGTCTTTTCTACCAGTTTCCTCCTTCACTATGTCTCATATTGTGTTTATTTTGTTATCTGATATGACTATCTTTTCCTTGTAATATATTTGTTTTTCTGTCTGTATTACAGTCTTTAATATTTTGTAGTATTTCTTGTAACGTGCTGTAGCATCAACATCAGAACTGTTTCAGATTGACCGATACTGTTTTCTTTTTGTTTGACAAGATACCTCTATTCCTTGAGTAATCCATGGCTTCTTTGTAGACTTTGCTCTAACTTTGGTTAGTTTCGGAGGAAAACAGTGTTCAAATAAGGTAAGCACTTTATTAGCAAAAGTGATATATTTGTCATTCATGCCAAGAGCGCTGTAAACATCACTCCAGTGAATGTCTTTGAGGAGTGTCCTAAAATAATAAATTTTTGGCTTATTGATTACCCTCTTGAGCTCAGATTTAACAGATTCTGTATCCTCTTTAGTATTAACATTTAACAGAAGGAACTGCATGTTATGGTCTGAGAGGCCATTGACTATTGGTTCTGTAATATAATTTTGTTCATTGGACTTATCAATCGCTGTTTGTGAGCAATTGGCTGCCCTAGTGGGGAACTTTACTGTGGGAATTAGGTTGAATGATAGTGTTACTACCTCAAATAAGTTCTTATTGGGAGAGTCTTTAAGGAAATCTACACTGAAGTCACCAGTAATCACTATTTCTTTGTTTTTGGTTGTTAATTGGACCAGTACAGCTAGGTGGTTTATGAACAGATTAAAGTTACCCTCAGGTGCTCTATATACACTTAATATGATGAAGAATCTTTTCTGAATTTCTGCCACAGATATTTTATCACTTATGACAGTGCCTCCGCCCTTTAACTTTCCTGCTATTTTCCCAAGCAGTTTATCCATCTCTTTCCTGTTAACGAGAAGGCCATGCCTAGTATAATCCCACCTATTGAGAGAATCAGCAGGAACCACATCAATGTGTGACCTGCACCCGACATAAGAAGCCTTTAGAACTCCAAATTGACTCTCTTGACAGAAGAGTTCAAATGAGGTCGGCCATAGCGCCCAAGAACAGATACAAACTCAACGCTAGTATGCTCCGATGCTGATGCAGTCTTTGCCAGGTCACACTCTATACTGTACCCAGGATCTCTGTCAAAACTATTACCTGGCCCACCCACTAAAACCACAGTGTCTTCCTTAGTGAAATCTTTGCAAAGTAATCCTAAATCCTCTGTCACCTGCTCCAAACCAGCACTAGCTTTAAAAAAATTGGTGACCTGATGTTCTGACCCTAGTTCATCCTGAAAAGGTTGGCCAACATCTCTTCCATGGAAACTACCTAACAACAACACTTTCTTTCTCTTTACTGATTTCCCTACATTCTTACTTTTCAATTTGCTGCTGAAATTTAGTTGTGCCCTGTCTACACCTGCAACTACTTGAGGCTCACCAGCTTCTAACTGAAACAACAGGTCAAATCTATTTTCCATATTGACCACGAAGCTATCAGACAAAGTTCTAGGCCTGTTAATCCTGTTGCCTCTTGCCACTTCCCACCTCTCTTTTACCCTTCTCCCCCCTTAACCTGTCAAGATCTCCCCGGGCCTTGTCTAACTGAGCATGAAGGGCGGCAGTTTTCCCCTCCTGTACTAGTATCTTCCTATCTCTACTACATATCCTACAAAACCACTGGTGAGTCTCGTTTACTTCCTCTATTCCCACGCCACTACAGTCACCCACATCGAGAAAACTACAGCACACGTCACACCAAAGCCCCGACCTAACAATTCTACGGCAAGTCAAGCACTTTTCACTCATGATAAACGTAATAGTTTATTAAGAATAAGTTAGTTAAATTACAGATAAATAACAGGGCAAAGTTTCTGAAACAACAACTTAAACTTTCCGGAAAAGTGAATTAAATAATGAAGACCTATTCCACAGTTAAATTGCTGGAGAGAGCAAAGAACAATTAAACGAAATTCTGTAGATTTGCTGCGGCAAAACGTAAACAGAAAATACAACAGTAACCCGACTGTAAGCTCTTTCCGCGTTTTCTGCTATATTACGTAAAGAAAAATGAAACCTTTAATGGTACGCTTAAAAAGCATACTAAAACACATATTTACCACGTAATCAGTACTAAACCAAATGTTATTATAATCTAAAATAACTTATCTTTATGAGAATACCAAAACTCGCGCTAGTCGCCTGGCTGCAGGGCTGCCAACTCAGTCCTACTTGCCGATCCGGCAAATGAGCAGATGCAGCCTTGACAAGAGAACGTAGCGCCCCTAGAGCAAAGTTCAAAGTGCATACACTCCAATTTAAAGCACTTAAACAATGCCAAAAATGTCTCCCATAATTAAATTTTTGAAAGCTTGCAGTTCAGATAAACCGTTGCAAATTTAATTGTTATGCAAATGTCTAGTACAGGAAAGAAAATCGAGACAGTGCATGATGTTACATTACAGACGACTTCCATCAATCGGGACTTTCATTTGTTGACATGAGATGTTTTATAACAATTACAGCACCACGATTCAAAAATGTGAAGTGCCTACTGGATGATGAAAACTATCATTTTCTTTACACCAGGCACATGTGTTGAAAGAGAAATTGATGAATTAAGGCACTTCACAGTATTTTTTTTTTGTCATCAGTCTCCTGACTGGTTTGATGCGGCCCGCCACGAATTCCTCGCCTGGACTAATCTCTTCATCTCAGGGTAGCACTTGCAACCCACGTCCTCAATTATTTGCTGGATGTATTCCAAATTCTGTCGACCTCTAGAGTTTTTGCTCTCTACAGCTCCCTTTAGTACCATGGAAGTCATTCCCTCATGTCGTAATATATGTCCTATCATCCTATCCCTTCTCCTTATCAGTGTTTTCCACATGTTCCTTTCCTCTCCGCAGAATCTGCGCAGAATCTCTTCATTCCTTACCTTATCAGTCCACCTAATTTTCAACATTCATCACAGTAGTTACTAATTGTATTTAGAGAGGATTGTGTGGGGTAATAAATGGGCGTGACCGTTATTCTGCATACTGTACCAAGCTCACTTGATCAAATTCGTAAAACGTGGTGATGCAAACTGACAACGCACAAATGACTAAAGGCAAGCTGGAACATTCTATCTCCTTCATGTTAATTTCAGCAAATATAAGAAACATTTTTTCTAAAACCGTTGAAAATATGGCTCTGAAATTTGGACAATATTTTCAATGAACATTTCTCTACAAAGCTATAATGCCATGTTAAGAAATATTTATTGGTTTTTGTTTTACAATTTGTTTTTAAATTTTGGCAGTGTTTTCTCTAAAATTTTACATTTTTTCTTCTATAACTCCTTAATTATATAATACTTTTTTACAATTTGTTATAACAATAAAGGAAATGAAATAATATTGTGTATAATTTTGATTCATCTCCTGTTAATACTTTTTGAGAAAATGTTCCTTAAATATGAAAATTTGAAACTTGTGGGGAATGGCTTCCAAAGATTTTTAATACATTCCTGCTGCATATGATGGAACATTAGCATCCTATTCTTTTTCTCGTGTTATTCTCGCCTTTTGATGCAAGTTGTAGACTTTTGTCTCTTCTTGCTGCACCTCTTAGTCTTCCTTCATCAATTAGGTGCATTGTGGAAATGGTGTTGTGGCCTGGTTGGAAACCTAAACTTTTCAGCACATCATATTTTGTAATGTTTCCAGCATTCTATGTTGGAAATGCAACATACACTCCAAAGTGCAATGGTTTTATCTGTACAAACACTGTTTTTGGAATCCTAATCCAAAATAAATAATTCACACGTTCTTTGGGATTTTGTGATTTCCCATGTAGTCATTTTTCCAATAAATTTTGCTGTGACAAATCTCTGAATATGGGCTTAATTACATGAATTACAACATTTGGCAAACTGTTTTTATGGTCATACTCCTTTCCTGATTGGTGTTTACACCATGAGTCATCACCTGTGGGACATAGTGCATGAAATAATGTCCATACTGATTTCCTCATACGCTCAGTGCTTCCTATATTTTGCCTAATTGCACAACCGTAATACCTCTGCAGTCTGTCAATTGTTTCATCTGTCAATTTCCCTCTTCCTCCAAGGATCTCACCACCGCTAAGCTTCTGGGATCCTAATGTCTGCTTCAGTTTGCGCAAATGAGCCCCCATGCGCTTATTCACATGTCCAATACATTCCTGTTTTTTAATGTGAATTTCATTGCCATAAGGTTTGAGTTTGTCTACAGTTTTATATCCCTTAGGATCACAGTCCCCTAGATAGTTGGTATATCACACATTATACCACTCCTCTCAGCTGGAAAAAAATCTTTTCACTCACTCTACTTCCATCGATTCACAGCCTTCATTATGTTCCTCCTTGGTATTGCCCTTACAACTAAATTGTTTTGAGTGAATAGCAACATCAATAGCTTTGCAGCTGTCTCCACTGGTGGTTATCATGACTCCATTTAGAGATTTATGACCTCTACATTGCCATGATCCATCTAAAGCAACAGTTAAATCTCTACAATTTCCGTTATCAGTCACAGCGTCTTCAACTGCTTTCTTCGTTGTTGTTTGTGTATCATCTTCAGCAGAAGATCCCACCAATTCATTATAAAATCCACACTTGATTCGTGGTTTTGGCAAGTTCATAATTCCACATAACATTGTTCTTGAAGCACTGCCCCTTCCTATGCAATGCAAGCCATACACTAGCCTAACATTTATGTCATACACCTTCCTTCCTCTATTACCACTGCAACCAATGCTATTAGAATTATAAAAAGAAACCTCTACACCACATTTGTCACAATTCAATAACATTTTACACGCCAAACCAACGTGTGAAATTATTTTCAATTCGAGTCCTCTTTCTTTGCAAAATTGACATAATACATTATGTTTTAAAATATTAGACAGCAAGAAAATGTTAATTATTTCATTCACATCATTACTGTCACTTTCATAGTTTTGAAATTTTTCTTTGCTGTCAAAACGTTTCTTGCTGGAAGAAGTTTTTTCACACAGTATTGAAGTGGTTCTGAAGCAGGCAGAACAGCATCTCCCTTCGAAACGACAAAGAATTTCATGTTCCATTTATTGCGTCTTTTCTTATACACTCGATTGCTGAAACGGGGCCTATTTATATCGACAAACCAAATACGTATAACAGATACGAGAAAAATTCGTCAAATACGCAAACTCATTGAGCCAAACAACACACACATAGTTAACTTCACAAATCAACAAACACGGCGTGCCGTTTATGTTTACGAATATCGACACATTCACTTATCACAGAGATCAAGGCCTACAACGTTGGAAAACAAAATATTGGCGAATTCCACCAAGAAACGCTGCCTAAAGACAGCGAGTGGTGCCGTCAGAGATAACACATCAAGTCACCACGGCCATTTACGCGGCGCGGCGCGGCGCGGTGCGGCGCAAGTTTGAAACGATAAAAAACACACTTAAAATTCGCATTAAAAGAGTGAAACTTGATTTGTTTTAATCAGAAAATTCCAAATAATTTTATAATGAAAAAATCCAAAAACATTAATGTTGCCACTTTCATCGTTCCGGGTCCCCATTTTCATTAAAACGTCAGACACATCTTCTTACCAGTTATAGAAGATAATTCATTGCTTTTGTTCGATTTTTGATTTTGACATAGCAACACCTCTGTCTTTATCTGAAATAAACTCCGCAATTTTCCGTGTAATACCCTGAATCCTTTTAATTAGGCCGAAGAACCATTGAAGTAAGTTATGTAAATTTCATTCATAATTCAGAGGACGCAGCCTCGTAGAACTCCCTTCGGTAACGGTTCACTGACTCTCACAAGCAGTTGTAAATCTTTCGAATAGTTTTCCTTTCACACATTTGCGACTTTCATTTTGGCCCAGATTTCGTACTTTATGTATTCTTTCTTCCAATTACGCAGTTGACATTCAGATTTTACGAAAAGAAACTGGTTTTGCACAGCGCTGACTTTAAGTGTTTCTTCCCTCCTTCGTTTAACCAAAAAATTCACAGCTTTTTCTTTGTCACTGAAAACTAACAATGTACATGTTTTCTTAAGGCTGGGAAGGTACTGTATTTTTGTTCTGGGCTTCAATTAGCACAATAATCATCGTTCGAACCACAGTTAAATGAATCGTTATAGTTATTTGCTGCTTATTCTAGTTCTTCGACAATTTCTAACGAAATGTCGACCTCACTCGAAGGAATATCAAATAAGTAAAATAATAAATAATACGTATGTTGGTTTTCAGGAGAGGTAGGTGATTTTGATTGCATACTACGTTCTTTATACTTCATCTTTACAAGGTTCAAAACATTAACTGGATTGCACATTGCTGTGAAACTCTACAACCTACACAAAGGCACATGATATTAACAAACATATACTATAGGAACACACTGGAAATTAATTGAATTTTATCACCATTGTTAATACTAACCATTGTTAATACTCAGCGACATAGCAAAGATAGCTGCAGGTTATTATGGATATTAGATTAATTGCAAACTCGAGGGAATAGCAATTTTGAACAATTGTGTCAGAGAAGCAATCAACGGGCCTCAAATTGGATTTAAAAATAAAGAACACATTGTGCTGTGTTACGTTATTCGACGTGCCGTGTTGCGCGCACGCTGTCTTTGCTACGGTAGGGATGTACTACCATACCCAAATGTAACCGAATGACCTGAATTGCGTTTCGCCTGTTTTGCATGCAACCCACATAACGCAGCTGTCTTGCATTCCATTGCTGGTACCAAGAGCTTTTAAACACGCATCACAAATAGTCTTAATTTTATCACTAATATGTTTTCAGCTCATACCAGTGATTCATAAGCTGTCTTTAGTTTGCTCGTAGCATATCTGCTAGGTATTTTCGGTGAATATTACAATTTTTACTCTATATTCTGTCACTGGGGCGGTATAACTAGCTCTGCGACCAGCCTGCGTGACAAGGGAATGATCCAGTCCAGTATGTCAAAACTTTCCCTTGTACTTTTTATGAAGGAATAATAAACGAACGAAACATTATGTCAAAATTTAAGTTGACAAGTAGCGCTGCAAGTGTCTTTAAAAAATGTAGAAAATAGCCAAATTCGTAGCTCGCCGGGTGGCTGGAGAAATGTACAGTCGTCCTCGAAAGTATCCGAACGACCTGAATTGGTTTTCGCCTGATTCGCATGCAACCCGCATAACGCAGCTGTCTAGCAGGTCCTCTAATCGCTCCTTGGTACAGTCGTTTGACTATTGAAATGGCTCCAACAAGTCATCACTAGAAAACTCTTCTCTATATCGCAATAACTCAAGATGTAAAGTAATAACACCATACTAGAAATATCAGGGAACACCTTATTACAGATAATACTGTCCTTAAGGCTTGTAAGCTCACACTTATTGCAATAAATGACATACCTGAAATGTTACCAGTCTCATTACTACGTCAGATACGTAATCCACGTAGTAAGTTCGTCGTATTCATGATTTCCTCTTCAAAGTAACGTACCGTACGTGTTATTTAACACAAAATGACATTAAAAATTTAATTAATTCACGAGCAGCTAGTTGAGAATATGTATGAACTTCAAATGCCACAACAAACCGTCTCGTTCTGCATACGGATTCAAACCCAAGTCATGCAGACTAAGATTTCGTGACTGACGGAAACTAACAGTCATTCCTGACCAGGCATAAAGAGAGTTATATACCTCGATTTTAAGCAGTATCAGTTAGCAAATATCAATTTTAAATTACATAACGTAGACATTTCTAATGGACGAGAATTCCTACCCAGCATCTTTTATCCCTGTTAACGAACTACGAGAGATGTTAAATATTGCTTCTTCACAAGTAACTTACTTGAAATGCCGTGAGGTAAAGCTTTGTGTTGGACAGGGATTCTAACCCAGAACCTTATCGGATTGTTATCGAAGCACAATTAACTGTGACATATCGGATTTTCTCGGCAGTAGCTATAAGTTTTAACTGAAATGACGAGACGAAACATTAATTTTTTCCTTCCCAGGACTCCAACCCAGCACCTATCGCTGTTATATTCGAGAGAAAACGAACGTTAAATATGGGTTTGTTACATCAGCAGCGACATGTGCGCATGTTTGAACTAGAAATCATATAACGAAGAGTTCAGTGCTACTCTATTGCGCTATCTGTTTGTTGAAAACGTCCTGCAGTGCAAAAGAAAAGCTGTAACTGTCTGGCTCTCAGAAGTCTAAATCTGTCCATCTGCATTATCTCACAGCACTGTGGAATGCGGAAGTTCTGGAGGAACTGTTGTTGACTTCTGGAGGAGCTGTAGCTAGATGACAACTAGTAGCATCACGGTAAGCGTCGCGCACCGTAGATAAGACGTCGCTAGTTCTATTACATTCGCTACTACATTTTTTACAACGCAATTCTGCTGTCTGCTCAAGTTACCAATTTAATGGAACTTTGAACATAATTACCTTCACGTCTCAACCCAAAATAGCCGCATGTGGAAAAGTGGCTAAGCCGCGCGGGATTAGCCGAGCGGTCTAAGGCCCTGCAGTCATGGACTGTGCGGCTGGTCCCGGCGGAGGTTCGAGTCCATGGATGTGTGTGTTTGTCCTTAGGATAATTTAGGTTAAGTAGTGTGTAAGCTTAGGGACTGATGACGTTAGCTGTTACGTCCCATAAAGTTTCACATACATTTGAACATTTGAACAAAAATGGCTAACTTCTGCGACATTTTGCTCTTTTCAGGTTTTATAGATGGCCAGGCAGCAGATGCATCTCGAAGCTTTTGTATTATGTATGGGGAGAGCACATCGTCCCAAAATAGTCAGAAAAGTATTTTCTACATTCCCTGTCGTCTGGTAGTGACATTTTATTCTTTTTCAAACCTTGTTTGACAGCTTCAACTCAGAACTAGTTTTCTACATGCATGTAATCAATAACTGCATATGCAATGTCAGACTGTTTCAGATAACATCAGAGAATTCGCATATATCGTTGATGATTAATTTCTCTCTCATGTTTAGTATTGTTTTAATAACATTAAAAGAAACCTTTCGAAAATCGTGCAATGAAATAAAACTACCCACAATAACCTTACGACGAAAGTTTCTTTTGATAAAACTGAGTATCTGTACACAAGCGTGCCTCTATCGGCACTGCTGCCTGTGTGGCAGAACAGTTCTAGGCGCTTCAGTCTGGAACCGCGCGACCGCTACGGTTGCAGGTTCGAATCCTGCCTCAGGCATGGATGTGTGTGATGTCCTGAGGTTAGTTAGCTTTAAGTAGTTATAGGGGACTGATGACCTCAGATGTTGAGTTCCATAGTGCTCAGAGCCATATGAAGCATTTTCTATCGGCACGAATTAGTAAAATACTACTCACTTAGATTTTGATTGGGTCTGTGTTTAATTGGTATGCTGTGTCAAATTCAACAGGTATAAAAATGTGGCATTTCATAAATAAAGCTATGTATTCCTAGAGACCCAAATTTTGCTTGTCAGCAACAGAAAGAGGTATTACCTGTTGTGTAGCATTGTAAGTTTTTCACCATTGCACTACGAGCTGAAGGCATTTTCTTGCGATTTCCTTATCGTGTTTGATCTGATTGCTTGTAGCGCTTTCACAGAAGGGATAAAGACATTACGTTCAGCGAGACTGGAACCGCGAACCATATCAACCGCTTTTTCACAGGTCAGCACACCACCACAGAGCTAGCGAAGAGGTTTGTGTTGTGCTTGCCTCTTACGAGTGCAATAGTGATTAGAACTCGTAAACCGCTATTTAAAGAACGAGATTAGTTGCGATTTCCACGTGCAACGACTTTCCTGGGCTGAAAACCGTAAATTTACAATCTTTTGTTACACCTCAAGCGATAGAACTTGGAGGCTTAATTCTGTGCACATCAGGAAGTAACTCGTCGATCACAGACTTGCCAAATATACCTTGCTTTGTTGCCAAATCTCAGTTACAGAACTAGCAGGAAGAAGGCGAACCGATGTGATCCTACAGCAGGCTGGGAAGTGACCATAGCTGGCGTCTCAAAGACGCAGCTGCTACGGCCTGGAATACGTAATGCGTCTGATTCGCATTTCTGTAACTAGGTTTAGGGGTGGAGCGTAGTTACTAATAATACTCAGAACTGACTGCAAAGTAAGCATCATAAATCAGTAACTCTCATAGTTGTTATCAATATGCCGTAATATTACACGCAACTGAAGAAAGTAGGACTACAAAAGTTGAAGATGACAGTAAGTTGTGTTAATGGACATAGATCTCGGCTTTCTGACTGCCAAGCTTCTTCGCAATACATGCGTCTCTGAAGAAATTGGAATAGACCGTCAATGATAAGAAATACAATATTGTTCTTCACTTAAGACTCAATGCCAGGGCGATACGTAGGAAGGAAAGGAACCTCTTGGTTACTACAGGGCCTCTATGCTAAATTTCCACAATGCAGCTAGGAACTCTCTGCAGAGATTTGCTAACAGCAGCTCTAACAACTCACTTTTTCTCTGGGTAGCTTCAAACATGGGCAATTTTTTCGCCTTAAATCCAATTGAACATTTTAAATGTCACCTTTGAACAGCGTTCACTTCTCCATTATTTAATGTATGGACCTCAAAACAAGCAATTTGTCTTAGTAGCTATAGAGCAGGTTCTGAAAGGTATTGACACTATGTTTCGCATCCATTTACCATAGGGAATCAAAGAAAGAAACCAAACACTTTACATTGCATTTACTCTCTGTGCCTTGACTAACACATATGAATCTATGACAAAAATTAATTATTTGAAGAATCTCCTGTGAAAGGAAAAAGTACAGGATGTGACGCTTTAATTATAGTGCACTGGATCAGAAACAATGAAATTAATTCCATGCCACATTGATGTATTGCATACTAGTGTAGTAAAATACTCATCAAATAAAAACGGTATTGTGCCTCCATTGCTATCGAGTGTGAAACACAAAACGTAGACAGATTTTATGGGTCACCACTCAACAACAGTATAGCTTTTACACTGTCGAGAGTGAGGAGTGGAGCAGACGTTGTTGGCAGAAGGCGAGGCAGCACGGTGCCTCAGCCCCGCAGGTAGGCAGCAAAGGGTAGGGTCCCAAAGAATTCAGAAGCATGCAGTGTTCGCTAAAATATTGTTGAACCAAACTGTTATTACCAATGTGGCAGAAAGTGAAATATATTGTAGATTCGCTTGAATTATACTCATAGCTTCAGCACTGAGAGGAAAGGGGTGAAAAAATTTTTGTCTACATGTGCTTTTGGTTACGAGACGTCGTATTAGCTAGTCTCACGTTTTATCTCAAGACTACGGTCGTAGACAAGAGTGATGTACTCTGACTGCAGTCAAGAGTTCCTCCAGGAAGGGTAGCAGTCTACAATGTTGCCAGATCGAGAATATTGCCGAACATAGAATTCAGAGGGGAGCATGACTGTGTTGTCCACCTGTATCTACAACACATATTGCACGCTTAAGAACCAGAAGAATTAAAAACACAAAATTAGTTTACGAGAGCAACGTTAACGATAGCGTTCGAAGTATTCATTGTATTGTATACGTGTGTGTAAACGCTTTCCGATGCCCACTCAAGGAAGACAAGGTTACGCAGTCTAGCTTCAGTATTATAAATATGCCTCAGTTTGTGGATGAACTCAGACTTAGGTTGATAATCATTTTGAATATTTAGCAGTGCTGTACCCACTGGTGTTAAACCTGTTTTCAACCAATGATTCCCACAGCTACAGGGACACTACTTGTGGTACCTCTCAGACAAAATACTTACGCAGTGCTATTAGACGAAAAGATCAACCTGACACAAACTGTGGGAAGTTTGTTTTACAACCATCATACCTAGATAAAGAGCTTCTCCTACTTGAGATATCTGTGAACGTTGTTGCATAAGACGATTTAAGAAGAAACTAGATTCCTTCAGCTACGTCAGTGTTTAAAGAAATCGTTTTAACGGCACTAAATCGTGGTTTGTGAATCGTTTACCGGCCGTACTCTGCCGCATTTCGCTGGTTGGAAGGCAAAAAAGCTTACTGACAAATTCCACATGAGAAAAAGGGGGACGAAATGTCTCCCACTGGAAGGTCATGTTGTTTTATTTAAATGATTACAAAATCAGGTAAAACGAACAGTGAAGTTGTCAGTATAAGCACATTACTGTTGTCAGTATGATGTTGCACCACCCAGGGCCTGTAATTATAAAGGGCCCGTTTAGGTCAGGCATATTGTATACAGAAGTGGAAGAGAGAGCACCACTAAATTCTACAATCCGTATGCATTGCATACGCACAGAAATTACTGTTGCAGTGTACTTATGGAGCCCAATGAGTGAATTGCATATTTTCCGGTGAGAAAGAGCACTGGGAAACAGTCTTCGCTACATTAGGTTACTTAAACTGGCGTCACTCTGAGCTAGAATTTATGGTCAGCGACTAAGTGTAAGGACAATGAGTCGGATGCAGTTTTTGCAACTGTGAAATACTTTCCTACATTATAGAAGCGAATATTAAAACTGAACTAATATTGCGAAAATTTGTAACTTGGTTAGCTTAGAATGAAAATCTTTCTGTTTATTGCAATGGAAAACAATTAATTTTCTAAAACATTCTCTGTCATACACAACTTGAAACAGGTCACATCGACCAAATCATATGGAAGAACTGACAGCGACGTATATCAAAAGGCAGTAAGATACCTTGGCTTTTGGTTTGGCAGTATTCGACAGACATTTCAAGGCGCAAGTAAATGGAGAAAGGCAGCGCGTTTTTGTTATCAAGTAACGTCTTCATCAATTACTTTACCTTTAATGTAATCTACGAGTAATTGCTCATGTCTGATATTAACATGGAAAGGATTCCGTAGAAAGGGAAAGAACCTGTTCTTGCGCAACTACTTCCATAATGACCAAAAGGCCTTAAATGATCTTCAAGCACATGTGTTCCAGCAGCGGTATGAAGAAAATGATAGTAATAATGACGGTAATAATCGAATTATGCGGTAACTTCATAGTGGATTTTCTCGAACTAAGAAATTTCCTGAATTAGTGAAAATTTCAAAATGGCTTCACATCGAGGCTATGATGCCTAGAAGAGTCTTTACACCCTGCTGACGTGTGAATAGCATAATCTCCGCGTCAGAAGATTCCTTTTACTTAACCATTTAATAGACTCACATTTTTTCCACCGTGACTAATTTTGTAAGCTAAGCACATCATCCGTTACAACACACTCCTGGGGCTGGGAAATGTGGCCACAATAGTCTGGTGGAGCGAACTATCACAAGTGCAGTGCGTGAGTTCAGGCATTTACTTTTAAGAGGCACAAACAAATTTACTTTACCTCTGGCAACCTCAAGAGAAAGACGTTATAATCCAGAGTCCGCATTAAACATCACGTTCCTTCATTCCCAACTGGACACAGCCGGTTTGCTTTGGGAAATGACATAGGCAGGGGTCATTATAAACAAAAATACTGTCGTCAGTGAACTTACTTACATTACAAAATTTTATTTTATTTGATGAAGCAATAGCCATTTAAAGGAACTTGTACTTGATTGAACTACAGACGTTGAAAAATTTGGTGCTGGACTGTGACTCGAATTCGTATCTCCTCTTTCGAGGATCTGAATCTCTCGGAACAGTATAGTTCAATCATTTCGTTCCTTTTTCCAAGACTGCAATCTTCTCTAGGTCTCCTGCAAATGTGAGTATGTGGGTCCGATTCCCGATCCAATACAAAAATATTCATAATTTCATTTCAAGCCCTATCACGAGCACAACGGTCTGCTAGTGAAAATTAAGGTGTGTTTTTAATGTATGTTCACGTGTTGCCAACAATTTCTGGTCAAACACGCACACATCTTACTGATGGGAGTAAGCAATTGATACTTAAGCTATATTCGTGGACGATAAAGAAGAACGATAGGAGTGCGGTTCGATTGTCGCTCAGGCACAAAAATTTGTATCCTTATTTCAGATTCAAACATCTTGCAGCTGGTAACAAAAACCGATACGTAACATTTGATTTTACTTAGTTAACAATGCGATTACAAGTTGGGTTCGTACCTCCGTCACAGAACTGCACGTCATGCACTTCATCTTTAAATGCATACACACTATGTTACTTCTGAATGGAGATATATCAGATATCTTTCGTGGTTAGTCAACAGGGATGAAAGGGTCTTGATAGGAGTCCCCGTTAATTAGAAAAACTGTCGTCTCTTATTTTCAAGTTTAGATTTGGTTACTGATGTAGGCGAGAATTACGGTACTTCATGATTCTTCACGACTATTCAGCAATATGATCTGATTGGATTAGATTAAATTAATACTTGTTCCATAGATATCAATACATTTCGTAACGATGTGGAACGTGTTACTTTAATGACAGATTTCTTTACATACCGGTATTCAATTTCTTTATAGCAATTTTTACCCTCTCTCTCATTCTTTTTTATCTTTATTTATCTCTCTCTCTCTCTCTCCCTCCCCCCCCCCCCCCTCTCTCCCTCTCTCTCTCTCACACACACACACACACATTTTTTTTTATTTTTATTTGCCGGCCGGAGTGGCCGTGCGGTTCTGGGCGCTACAGTCTGCAACCGAGCGACCGTTACGGTCGCAGGTTAGAATCCTGCCTCGGGCATGGATGTGCGTGATGTCCTTAGGTTAGTTAGGTTTAATTAGTTCTAAGTTCTAGGCGACTGATGACCTCAGAAGTTAAGCCGAATAGTGCTCAGAGTCATTTGAACCATTTTTTATTTTTATTTGTTTGGTGTGCTCGACTATCGGCAAGCACGAAAACATCCGTGAATGAGTTTCTTAGTTTTGGGTACAGTTACGAAAGAAATATAAAAACGACTATGAGAGTTACTGATTTATGATGCTTACTTTGCAGTCAGTTCTGAGTATTATTAGTAACTACGCTCCACCCGTAAACCTAGTTACAGAAATGCGAATAAGACGCATTACGTATTCCAGGCCATAGCAGCTGCGTCTTTGAGACGCCAGCTATGGTCACTTCCCAGCCTGCTGTAGGATCACATCGGTTCGTCTTCTTCCTACTAGTACTGTAATTGAGATTTGGCAACAAAGCAAGGTATATTTGGCAACTCTGTGATCGACGAGTTACTTCCTGGTGTGCACAGAATTAAGCCTCAAAGTTCACTTGATTTTACCTGTCATTTCCATTGAATAACCTCAGTTATTATCGCTTGAGGTGTAACAAAAGATTGTAAATTTACGGTTTTCAGCCCAGGAAAGTCGTTGCATGTAGAAATCGCAACTAATCTCGTCCTTTAAATAGAGGTTTACGAGTTCTAACCACTATTGCACTCATAAGAGGCAAGCACAACACATACCTCTTCGCTAGCTCTGTGGTGGTGTGCTGACCTGTGAAAAAGCGGTTGATATGGTTCGCGGTTCCAGTCTCGCTGAACGTAATGTCTTTATCGCTTCTGTGAAAGCGCTACAAGCAGTCAGATCAAACATCGATAAGGAAATCGCAAGAAAATACTTTCAGCTCGTAGTGCAATGGTGAAAAACTTACAATGCTGCACAACAGGTAACGCCTCTTTCCGTTGCTGACAAGCAAAATTTGAGTCTCTAGGAATACAAAGCTTTATTTATGAAATGCCACATTAGCATACCTGTTGAGTTTGACACAGCATACCAATTAAACACAGACCCAATCGAAATCTAAGTAAGTAGTATTTAACTCTAAATCGTGGCGATAGAGGCACGCTTGTGTACAGATACTCAGTTTCATCAAAACAGACTTTCGTCGTAAGGTTTTCGTGGGTAGTTTTATTTCATTTCTTGTAATACAGTGCACAATTTTCGTAAGGTTTCTTTTAGTGTTGTTAAAACAATACAAAACATGAGAGAGTAATTAATCATCAACGATATAAGCGAATTCTCTGATGTTATCTATAACAGTCTGACAATGCACATGCAGTTTATTGATTACATGCATGTAGAAAACTAGTTCTGAGTTAAAGCTGTCTAACAAGGTTTGAAAAAGAATAAAATCCCACTACCAGTCGACAGGTAATGTAGAAAATACTTTTCTGATTATTTTGGCACGATGTGCTATCCCCATACATAATACAAAAGCTTCGAAATGCATCTGCTGCCTGGCTATCTATTAAACCTGAAAAGAGCAAAATGTCGCAGAAGTTAGCCCTTTTTATTCAAATGTTCAAATGTGTGTGAAACTTTATGGGACTTAACAGCTAAGGTCATCAGCCCCTAAGCTTACACACTACTTAACCTAAATTATCCTAAGGACAAACACACACACCCATGGACTCGAACCTCCGCCGGGACCAGCCGCACAGTCCATGACTGCAGGGCCTTAGACCGCTCGGCTAATCCCGCGTGGCTTAGCCCTTTTTCCACATGCGGCTATTTTGGGTTGAGAGGTGAAGGGAATTATGTTCAAAGTTCCATTAAATTGGTAACTTGAGCAGACAGCAGAATTGCGTTGTAAAAAATGTAGTAGCGAATGTAATAGAACTAGCGACGTCTTATCTACGGTGCGCGACGCTTACCGTGATGCTACTAGTTGTCATCTAGCTACAGCTCCTCCAGAAGTCAACAACAGTTCCTCCAGAACTTCCGCATTCCACAGTGCTGTGAGATAATGCAGATGGACAGATTTAGACTTCTGAGAGCCAGACAGTTACAGCTTTTCTTTTGCACTGCAGGACGTTTTCAACAAACAGATAGCGCAATAGTGTAGCTCAAATGCAAAGGAACACTTCATATTTAAATTTCTGCATCCTACACTGTTGGCAGTTCTGTGTAGGTGGCAGTTACGTGATTTTATTTCGGTGATTACAAAATAGAGTCGTATGTCTGCACTGGGTAGCCGAGGCAGCTAGTTCATAGCGATTCGGTCAACCAAGTAAATGAATGAACTGAACATGCCACTACAGGGAGCCAGTGTGTCAGAATTCACATCGAGTGTGCCGCAACAGTGTTATGATAGAAAAAGGAGTGGTACAGAAGAGGATTTGGTTGTCTGTTGGATTGATGATAGGTTCCTATGATGGTTGTCTGGGTTCAATTCCAACTTCTGCCGATGATTTTTAATAGGGAGAGACAGATTCTATTCTCTTCTGGCTATGCCTAGTGAAAAATGGCATTGTGGTCTGAAATTCACATTAAACATGATATTCCTTCTCTACCAAGTAGATGTTAGGTTGAAGCAGAACAGAGTCAGGAGTGGCAAAATGTGGGAACTCTATCACCAGTAACCTTTCTTATACTAGTTATTTATTTCTAGTGACGAAACAAACGTTATGTAGGGTCACGGGACCCTTATTCCATCTTTTATTTGAACTTCTGTATGTCGATAAATTTGGTTCTGAACTTGGAATGCAGCTCAGAGCACCCTTAACGCGGAATGTGATCCCTTCGTGACAATACAGCTCGACTACCGTTTGTTGTTCGTTCAAAACTGCAGATTCCTCAACATCTCCACATATTGCGTGTGAATGGGTTCGAATGCTGGTCCGGCACTAAAGTTTTCATTATATATTATCAAGCTCTAGCATGAGAACACCTATCTGCTGGTGGATAATAATTTTGATTTTTAATGCATTTTCATTCGTTGTCAACACTAACGATATCTGACGTTTTTGACTCCCAGTGAGACACAGAACTATTTGAGAGATCACTGTAAGTTCGAGGATGTTATTCCGAGCTGCTGATGGAGAAAAATTCGGTAGCTGATTTCTCTTTGTATGTAGTCACCAACGGTATGTGTGTAGTTCGATTCCCAGTAAGCACTGAACTCTTCGTCATATTATTTCTAGTTCAAACATGCTCACATGTCGCTGCTGATGTAACAAACCCATATTTAACGTTCGTTTTCTCTAGATATAACAGTGATAGTTTCTGGGTTGGAGTCCTGGGAAGCAAAAAATTAATGTTTCGTCTCGTCATTTCAGTGAAAACATATAGCTTCTGCCGAGAAAATCCGATATGTCACAGTTGATTGTACTTCGATAACAATCCGATAAGGTTCTGGGTTAGAATCCCTGTCCAACAGGAAGCTTTACCTCACGGCATTTCAAGTAAGTTACTTGTGAAGAAGCAATATTTAACATCTCTCGTAGTTCGTTAACAGGGATAAAAGATGCTGGGTAGGAATTCTCGTCCATTAGAAATGTCTACGTTATGTAATTTAAAATTGATATTTGCTAACTGATACTGTCTAAAATCGAGGTATATCACTCTCTGTATGCCTGGTCAGGAATGACAGTTTCCGTCAGTCACGAAATCTTAGTCTGCATGACCTGAGTTTGAATCGTCGTGTCATTTGAAGTTCATACATATTCTCAACTAGCTGCTCGTGAATTAATTAAATTTTTAATGTCATTTTGTGTTAAATAACAAGTATGGTACGTTACTTTGAAGAGGAAATCATGAATACGACGAACTTACTACGTGCTTTACCTATCTGACGTAAAACCGAGCGAGGTGGCGCAGTGGTTAGCACACTGGACTCGCATTCGGGAGGACGACGGTTCAATCCCGCGTCTGGCCATCCTGATTTAGGTTTTCCGTGATTTCCCTAAATCGCTCCAGGCAAATGCCGGGATGGTTCCTTTGAAAGGGCACGGCCGACTTCCTTCCCTAATCCGATGAGACCGATGACCTCGCTGTCTGGTCTCCTTCCCCAAACAACCCACCCCAACCTATCTGACGTAATAATGTGAGTGGTAACATTTTAGGTATGTCATTTATTGCAGTAAATGTGAGCTTACAAGCCTTAAGGACAGTATTATCTGTAATAAGGTGTTCCCTGATATTTGTAGTATGGTGGTATTGCTTTACATCTTGAGTTATTGCGATACAGAGCAGAGTTTTCTAGTGATGACTTGTTGGAGCCATTTTCAATAGTCAAACGACTGTACCAAGGAGCGATTAGAGGGCCTGCTAGACAGCTGCGTTATGTAGGTTGTATGCGAATCACGCGAAATGCAATGCAGGTCGTTTGGATACTTTTGAGAATGACTGCACATCAAAGCCTAAGTACCCAAACGACTTGAATTACATTTCACCTGATTTACATGCAACTTACTCATCGTAGCTGTCTTGCAGGTCCTCTAAATTTTTGCTCAAAAATGGTCAAATGTATGTGAATTCCTAAGGGACCAAACTGCTGAGGTCATCGGTCCCTAGACTTACACACTACTTAAACTAACATTAACTTACACTAAGGACAACACACACCCCCATGCCCGAAGGAGGACTCGAACGTCCGGCGGGAGGGGCCGCGCAATTCGTGACATGGCGCCTCAAACCACGCGGCCATTTCTTGCAGTAGGGTGTTTGACTATACAAAATGGATTCCATAAGAGATCAATAGAGAACACTGTTGCTTAAGGTAATCAGTCCACATTTAAATCGGCACCACAATGTTGCAAAACTAATAAACGGGTCGTTACAGGTGAGACAGTCCTCAAAGTTTATAACTCAATTTTATTACGATAAATGGCATTTCTAAACCACTACCACACTCATTAGAATTTGAGTTAACTATCTCTGTCACATAAGTCATTCCAGCAATATTTACGAAAAACTAAATATCCTTATGAATAAGAGATTTTGAGACAATATCTTGACTCCTCAAGTTCCATGACAACTCGAAGTCTTTTCGGTTTTTAAAAGGTTTTCCCGCACTTTTGAAACGTCGTTCCTGACACGAGTGATTAGTCATAAACTGGATGCTCAACTAACCAGTTACAAGCAACGCGATTAGCAGTGTCAAACGTTCTAGGGAAACTTGAAACTTTTTATGCTCTGCCAGGAATTCTATCAAAACGCTTATCTCCCTGTTAGCTAACTATGAAAAACGTTTAATATAATTTTAAGTGATATATTTTGCACGTGTATAAAACGAAGTGCCAAGATGTAAAGTTTTGTGACGGGGACTCGAACACTGCACTTAATCAGATTGTTAACTAAATATAATCAAATGTTAAGTATCGAAGTTTCTTACCAGTAGCGAGCTGTCTGAATTTAAAATGAGGATACATTTTTTTGTCTGGCCGACAATCGAACTCAGAATATACCGCCGTTGATTTCTATCCACGAATTGTTTGCTCACCAATAGTAGGATGTGTGCGTGTTCGACTAAAAATAACGGCATCTATCGGTATAGTAGACGACACATGAAGAGACTTTAAAAATGAAAATATTTATCACTAGTAGTTCGGTGTGCATATGGTAAGGCTTAAATGAAACCATGGATAATTTTTATCTGCATCAGGATTCGAACCCACACACGTGCATTTCGTAGAGACGTAGAGGAGTTTGCCATCTTCGGGAAAACAACGAAATGGTCGAACTATATACTTCCGTGTGGGTTCATACTACGAAAGTAGATCCGAAGTAGAATCTCAGTCCAAAACGAAATATTTAAACGTCTCAAGTTTAAATAAAATAAGAGCCTTGCGACCTTATACAACCGTTGGTTTCCTTCTGGTGTAAGGAAACTGACTGTCGACAGAGTTTCTGCTATGGCGCAACCTAAATCGGCTCTGCCCCATTTGGTAGCAAAGAGATATAGTGTGGTGTTTATAACGCGGATTCTGAACTACAGTGCAACCTGAGGTTCTACACTTGGCAGTACTAGAGGAGAAAGACATCTTTTCGTGTTTGGTTAAAATACAGGCCGGTAGTGGGAATCGAACCTATACCTCACAACTAAGATCAATCCACACGACCCCTGAAACCCACATTTGTACGTTCATGATTGTGTCGTACGGTATCATGCGCTTAGCTTACAAATTAGACACGACGAAGAAATTCTGTTCTCTATTAACTGGTTAATTATCAGCAGGGCTGTGACACGGAAATTATGGTAGTGTCATGTCAGCAGGATGTAAAGATTCTTTTCGCCATCACAGCCTCGATTCGATTGAAATTCTTGCTATTTCAAGTAATTTCTTAGATCCAGAAACACCATTCGTATGAAGTTACCAAATAGTTCGATTATTTTACTGCCGTTATTGCTATTAACTTCATTATGCTGCTACACCAAGCGAGAAGGGAAAATGTAATGCGGCGTTTTGTGGTAACTGGACCGTCCATTTTCTAATCATTACTATTGCGAAATACTGGAGAACGAACCGGCCGCTGTGGCTGAGCGATTCTACATCTACATCCATACTCCGCAAGCCACGTGACGGTGTGTGGCGGAGGGTACCCTGAGTACCTCTATCGGTTCTCCCTTCTACTATAGGCGCTTCAGTCCGCAACCGCGCGAGTTCAACGGTCGCAGGTTCGAATCCTGCCTCGGGCATGGATGTGTGTGATGTCCTTAGGTTAGTTAGGTTTAATTAGTTCTAAGTTCTAGGCGACTGATGACCTCAGAAGTTAAACCGCATAGTGCTCAGAGCCATTTGAACCATTTTTTATTTTTATTTGTTTGGTGTGCTCGACTATCGGCAGGCACGAAAACGTCCGTGAATGAGTTTCTTAGTTTTGGGTACAGTTACGAAAGAAATATAAAAACGACTATGAGAGTTACTGATTTATGATGCTTACTTTGCAGTCAGTTCTGAGTATTATTAGTAACTACGCTCCACCCCTAAACCTAGTTACAGAAATGCGAATCAGACGCATTACGTATTCCAGGCCGTAGCAGCGGCGTCTTTGAGACGCTAGCTATAGTCACTTCCCAGCCTGCTGTAGGATCACATCGGTTCGCCTTCTTTCTGCTAGTACTGTAACTGAGATTTGGCAACAAAGCAAGGTATATTTGGCAACTCTGTGATCGACGAGTTACTTCCTGGTGTGCACAGAATTAAGCCTCAAAGTTCACTTGATTTTACCTGTCATTTCCATTGAATAACCTCAGTTATTATCGCTTGAGGTGTAACAAAAGATTGTAAATTTACGGTTTTCAGCCCAGAAGAGTCGTTGCATGTGGAAATCGCAACTAATCTCGTCCTTTAAATAGCGGTTTACGAGTTCTAATCACTATTGCACTCGTAAGAGGCAAGCACAACACAAACCTCTTCGCTAGCTCTGTGGTGGTGTGCTGACCTGTGAAAAAGCGGTTGATATGGTTCGCGGTTCCAGTCTCGCTGAACGTAATGTCTTTATCCCTTCTGTGAAAGCGCTACAAGCAGTCAGATCAAAAATCGATAAGGAAATCGCAAGAAAATACTTTCAGCTCGTAGTGCAGTGGTGAAAAACTTACAATGCTGCACAACAGGTAACGCCTCTTTCCGTTGCTGACAAGCAAAATTTGAGTCTCTAGGAATACAAAGCTTTATTTATGAAATGCCACATTTGCATACCTGTTGAGTTTGACACAGCATACCAATTAAACACAGACCCAATCGAAATCTAAGTAAGTAGTATTTTACTCTAATTCGTGGCGATAGAGGCACGCTTGTGTACAGATATTCAGTTTCATCAAAACAGACTTTCGTAGTAAGGTTTTCGTGGGTAGTTTTATTTCATTTCTTATAATATAGTGCACAATTTT
Organism: Schistocerca serialis cubense; assembly: GCF_023864345.2. Classification (NCBI taxonomy): domain Eukaryota; kingdom Metazoa; phylum Arthropoda; class Insecta; order Orthoptera; family Acrididae; genus Schistocerca; species Schistocerca serialis. The sequence continues at coordinate 451,532,796 of NC_064641.1, read as the reverse complement.
CGTAAGGTTTCTTTTAGTGTTGTTAAAACAATACAAAACATGAGAGAGAAATTAATCATCAACGATATATGCGAATTCTCTGATGTTATCTATAACAGTCTGACAATGCACATGCAGTTTATTGATTACATGCATGTAGAAAACTATGGTGGCTATGCAGGCGTTTGACTCGTGATTACGTTAATGGGACAGTGTGACACTGTATTTGTGTACGCCGGCCGAGTTGTGGCCGAGCGGTTCTAGGCGCTACAGTCTCGAACTGCGCGACCGCTACGGTCGCAGGTTCGAATCCTGCCTCGGGCGTGGATGTGTGTGATGTCCTTAGGTTAGTTAGGTTTAATTAGTTGTAAGTTCCAGGGGTCTGGTGACCTTAGATGTTAAGTCCCATAGTGCTCAGAGCCATTTGAAACATTTGAACTGAAGAACGTAATGCTTCCTTGCGTTCATCAGTGATTTCCGGGAGGTAGAATAATCTTCGAACATGTCGATACGGCGAACTCTGTAAAACGCTGGATTCAATTGAACGCAGCCGTTCGTGTACTGAACTGACCTCCCAAAGATGCTGACCTCAGGCCCATTGAGCACGCATGGGCAGAGATGGAGATAATTATTAGGTGTAGAAGAACAGTACCGAAAACCAAGAGAGGGCTGTCCGAAGCAGTTCATAACGCATGGGAAGGGTTGTCACAGAATAACAGATCCATCCGGTAACTTGTTACCTGTATTCCCTGCCGGCTAGATGCAGTTGTGGAGGAGGAAAGAAACTGTACACAGTACGGAATTTTTGTGTTGTTTGGGAGAAACTTTTTATGACTAACGAACGTTTTTTTCTCCTTCGAAGAAGAGGAAAACTCGTTTGCCTTATCTCTCATTTTCTCTACAGAGGAGCAGATTACACCTAAAATCCAGGATGTCTGTTACACTCTTTTCAGTCGTTCGATAGACTCTTGATTTTAAATTATTTTACGACCTTTGATCAAAAAGGCAGAGGCAAGCATGAAACTAGTTCTTCTTGTCATATGATGCGTGACGTCAATCCCGAAGAAGGGATGACAAGAGAGTATTTAGTTCTTTCACGTCGAGGAAAAGCATCATATTAAATTGTGTTCTCTTTATTTACATGCAGGCAGTATCCCAATACCGATGAAATCACAGTACATAAAGAGAAGAAATGGTGCAACACCGGCGGTGTTCATACTTGCAATTGTTGAGTACTTAATAATTTTCGCTGTCCTCCTAAATTAATAACTCTTACCACCAATTAAAATTCTTGGAAGTGAAAGGATTCGAAACCCGTACCTGCGGATTAGAAACTGACCATGATTGAAATGTATAAAAAAACGCAGCTGAATTACACACTTAGCGTATCTGTCTTACGACGAAAGTTTGATGTAATGAACGAAGACTGTGTCAGTCACAGTTGTGAATTGAGTCAAGTATATCACACAGTAATAAAAATGTACATTTACAAGGAAAATGTGTCTCTTCTGATGCAGATGCAAAAAGAAAGACATGAAAAAGCGTGCAATTCTGCTATTCAATATGTTTTTCATCTCCATGTTTATCTCAGTATATTCATTACTTCCATAACGTCTGTCTCGAGCGCTGATTCCATAAACGATAAACAACACAGAAATTGGTGTCATTTATAGTTCCTCGGAGCCTTTTCAAAATCTTTCTTGTGTAGTATCTCGGTATTTCCAAAACAGACACTTCTGCACAATCCTTCAAAGCATTGAATGGAGGTTGTGAGATGGCTTATGATACATTGTCTTATGACTGTGGCTGTTTGCAGATCGAATAAATAAAGCGAGAAAGAGACTTGCAAACCACAGTGTTTCTCCCGCCAGATTTGAACCAACTTGTATATCAACCAGTACAGTGAAAATTGAGCGTGTTACCACTAAGCGAACATGAAACTACAGTGTTGTGCCTCCATTCACAGCGTACATCTTTACTGGCGTAGGTTAGCCTACTCGGAACGTGACATTAAACAGCAGTCTTAGCTTAGGTATCAAGGCTGAAATCTAAGTTGAAATATCGAATTTTAGTTACTCAGTGTTACATCTTAAATGGAAAACATTCAGAATATTAAATCGAGATGACAAAAAAGTACATTATTAGACATAAAACCTCCCACCGCCCGTACATCTCAGATACGGTCCGGGTCTTTCACTTATGGCTTCCAATATTCCCGGCCATATGCAGAATCTGGCAGCACTGTAGCATGCGGAAGTGTATGAAGGGAGTTCTGTCAGTCTTCCCGCGGTATTACAGAGACTTATCTGCACGTGGCGTAGTGGTAAGCTTCATCCTCTGTAAATGTTCCGTCATGCTTTCGGGACCAGTCCATTCCCTACATTCTTTAAATCGAATATCGGATATCTGTTAAAGTTATCAGTCTGATGGAAACTAAGACATAATACGTTTCATTTCAAATCCACCTGCAGTAGTAAAATTTTCCAGAAACTTTTCCTCAGCTCGTGGCTGCGTCAAGTAACACTTGCGTTAGCAGCTGCTGAGTTCTCACACTCTCCCACACACGGCATCTCCAAAACAAGCAGATCTCATAAGACCTAGTAGATTATTTACTGTGTCACTTTCAGTTCGCGCATGTTCTTCGTAACTCAGTTCATGGAATTCAAAAGTCAGATGGACGGTCCACATTTACGTTGAAGACGCACTGCGCCGCTTTCACTCTGTATGTCATTTCTTTTTCATGGAAAAGGTGTGACATTACAGAACATATCATACCGTTCGGAAACGTAGCATATGCTATTGGTGGAATGGCGTTGTGCTTAAGACGGTCAGTTTTTAATCCGCAGATAGGGGTTTCGAATCCTGTCACTTCCAAGAATTTGAATTGGTGGTAAGAGTTATTAATTGTAATATTAACTGAAAATACTTAAAACGCCTTAAAGACAACAGTTCAAAACATATTATTGATAAAGTTATTATCATCTGTTATTATGATTGTTTATAAAATTCATAAAAACTAACAGACGCTCATAATATACATTTGACACGTTGTTTAAAAGTTCTTGATACCAGCAATGAAACTAACTAGTTACTTTTAGTATTAAACGAATTAGTGAATAGTTAAAACAGTTTATTGAGTAATATAAAGAAACGTGCCCAAACTAAGAACTCATTACGGGAACGTGGTTCATTAAAAATAACATGAGAGCCCTATATTTACTTAACTATAATTCGATGTTATGCAGAGTGTTCCAAGAGGAATGGTCAATATTGAGGTACATGACAGGAGCGATCATTCGAAGTAAAAAAGGCTCGTGACCGTGAACCCTAAAATGCATATCTTAAGAGCTATGACCACTTGTTCAGTGGAAGCGATGTGTTTGACAGTAGTGAAGATGTAGAAGTGCTCGTATCTCTTTAGGAATGCAGTTTAGAGCCCATGTTGACTGGAAATATTTTTCTTATTTTGGCCTATGCTTATCTCCTTCAAAATATGGAAAACAAAGATCTTGCAGTAGAAGAGATTTGTTTTGCACTATTGAAAAAGATATGCTCATAGTTCTTAAGGTTTGCATTTTAGATCTCATGTTTACTAGAATTTTTGCTTTGAATGACCGTTCCTGTCATATCCCTGAATATCGACCATTCCTCCTCTGACATCCTGTATTGTATTCAAAATTGATGTCTGGACTGGCGTCAAGCTGCAGCGCTGATGTACGTAAAGTTGGTCTTCTGACTGGTTAGGCTGCAGCGTCGGATGTGGCGATTAAATTTCTTACAGTTAGTATTATTACAAGACATGGATTTGAATGTTTTCTTCTGAGGTCGCAAACTCACCAAGAATATTTATCTGTATTGTAAAATGTATGTACAACTCAAGTGCAACTTTATCGAGTGGTTGGTCCTATTGTAAGAAACTGTATTCAATAATGTAGAAGTAATGGGACCGGCGCTTTAAATGAGCATGCAGAGCAGAGTTAAAAGTCTTTTGTCGAGTTGTCTTCAGTTTGGTAAGGTCTTGTATCGCGTTCGACGGCCACAGATCCGCTGGGGATTCAGACTGAGTTAGGGGAACTTTGGATATTTGGTGATAGCGAGTCGAATACTTAGAAATGTTGCAGGAGTTTGAATTCGGATTGGAATCAGAAATATCAAGTCAGTTTCCAGTGAGTGATTCTTTGCATTCACACGAACTTTATCTCAATTTGTTTGTAAGCAACTGTGACCTTTGGTGATTTTGCTTTACTATAAAAAATTGATTTACCTGTGTGCTGAACTTTTAAGATTCTTCTACTAGTTCTTAATGTATTAATGTGCAGCACTGCGCATTAATGCTGCACTCACTATTGTATGTAAATTCTCTGCTTGCACTAAGTAACTGGTTTTTGCACTGATATTTTAAATTATTATTCAGTTGATTTATCGTTTTGATGTTAGGCAGCTATTAAAATATGTTTGCTTGCTTATTATGAACAAACTTATGGCTAAAAGTATGAACAACTAACTGTAGACAGCATCATTATTGTATGGGATCGTTCTCACACATATATCGTTGTTTTTGAATGCATGGTTTCGCGGGGATATGAATTCATAAAAATATGCTGGGGCTTTCAGCTGCGCAAGGTCGTTACGCTCTCGCTGGGATTTTAACCAACTGACGCGGCTGGAAGGCCCGGAAGATTTTATTAACCGTTATTTCTATTTATTTATCTACTGATTATTTAGTACTTCATTTGGCCTTTAAAACAGTGGCGTATGACCAGCTTTTACTGATTCAGCGAGAAATACTGAAATATTAGGCAGTACTCTGCCCACAGCAAGGTGTTTATCCAGTCGCAATGGTGTCTAATAGTGCCAAACAGCCAGTCTGGTTGGAACCAGTATTCCGTGTGCGGAGGAGATAGACTGTTGGTACCCCTCTGTGTCAGGCAGAATCTCTCTAATTTTAACCTGGCAGTCTCTGTGCACGATGTATAGCGTGTCGCAAGAGGAATGGTCAGTATTCACCGATTTGCAGCAACGATCCTTCCAAGCAAAAAATGTAGTAAATACACTACTGCCCATTAAAACTGCTACACCACGAAGATGACGTGCTACAGACGCGAAATTTAACCGACAGGAAGAAGATGCTGTGATATGCAAATGATAGCTTTTCAGAGCATTCACACAAAGTTGGCGCCGGTGGCGACACCTACAACGTGCTGACATGAGACAAGTTTGCAACCGATTTTTCATACACAAATAGCAGTTGACCGGCGTTGCCTGGTGAAACGTTGTTGTGATGCCTCGTGTAAGGAGGAGAAATGCGTATCATCACGTTTCCGACTTTGATAAAGGTCGGATTGTAGCCTGTTGCGATTGCGGTTAATCGTATCGCGACATTGCTGCTCGCGTTGGTCGAAATCCAATGACTGTTAGCACAATATGGAATCAGTGGGTTCAGGATGGTAATACGGAACGCCGTGCTGGATCCCAACGGCCTCGTATCACTAGCAGTCGAGAAGACAGGCATCTTATCCGCATGGCTGTAACGGATCGTGCAGCCACGTCTCGATCCCTGACTCAACAGATGGGGATGTTTGCAAGACTACAACCATCTGCACGAACAGTTCGACGACGTTGGCAGCAGCATGGACTATCAGCTTGGAGACCATGACTGCGGTTACCCTTGACGCTGCATCACAGACAGGAGCGCCTGCGATGGTGTGCTCAACGACGAACCTGGGTGAACGGATGGCAAAACGTCATTTTTTCGGATGAATCCAGGTTCCGTTTACAGCATCATGATGGTCGCAACCGTGTTTGGCGACATAACGGTGAACGCACATTGGAAACGTGTATTCGTCATCGTCATACTGGCGTATCACCCGGCGTGATAGTATGGGGTACCATTGGCATTGGTTACACGTCTCAGTCACCTCTTGTTTGCAATGACGGCACTTTGAACAGTGGACGTAACATTTCAGATGTGTTAAGACCCGTGAGTCTACCCTTTATTCGATCCCTGCGAAACCCTACACTTCAACAGGATAATGCAGGACCGCATGTCGCAGATCCTGTACGGGATACAGAAAATGTTCGATTGCTGCCCTGGCCAACACATTCTCCAGATCTCTCATCAATTGAAAACGTCATGTCAATGGTGGCCGAGCAACTGGCTCGTCACAATACGCCAGTCACTACTCTTGAACTGTGGTATCGTGTTGAAGCTACATGGGCAGCTATACTTGTACACGCCATCCAAGCTCTGTTTCACTCAATGCCCAGGCGTATCAAGGACATTATTATGGCCAGAGGTGGTTGTTCTGGGTACTGATTTCTTAGGATCTATGCATCCAAACTGCGTGAAAATGTAATCACATGTCAGTTCTAGTATAATACACTCCTGGAAATGGAAAAAAGAACACATTGACACCGGTGTGTCAGACCCACCATACTTGCTCCGGAAACTGCGAGAGGGCTGTACAAGCAATGATCACACGCACGGCACAGCGGACACACCAGGAACCGCGGTGTTGGCCGTCGAATGGCGCTAGCTGCGCAGCATTTGTGCACCGCCGCCGTCAGTGTCAGCCAGTTTGCCGTGGCATACGGAGCTCCATCGCAGTCTTTAACACTGGTAGCATGCCGCGACAGCGTGGACGTGAACCGTATGTGCAGTTGACGGACTTTGACCGAGGGCGTATAGTGGGCATGCGGGAGGCCGGGTGGACGTACCGCCGAATTGCTCAACACATGGGGCGTGAGGTCTCCACAGTACATCGATGTTGTCGCCAGTGGTCGGCGGAAGGTGCACGTGCCCGTCGACCTGGGACCGGACCGCAGCGACGCACGGAAGCTCGCCAAGACCGTAGGATCCTACGCAGTGCCGTAGGGGACCGCACCGCCACTTCCCAGCAAATTAGGGACACTGTTGCTCCTGGGGTATCGGCGAGGACCATTCGCAACCGTCTCCATGAAGCTGGGCTACGGTCCCGCACACCGTTAGGCCGTCTTCCGCTCACGCCCCAACATCGTGCAGCCCGCCTCCAGTGGTGTCGCGACAGGCGTGAATGGAGGGACGAATGGAGACGTGTCGTCTTCAGCGATGAGAGTCGCTTCTGCCTTGGTGCCAATGATGGTCGTATGCGTGTTTGGCGCCGTGCAGGTGAGCGCCACAATCAGGACTGCATACGACCGAGGCACACAGGGCCAACACCCGGCATCATGGTGTGGGGAGCGATCTCCTACACTGGCCGTACACCACTGGTGATCGTCGAGGGGACACTGAATAGTGCACGGTACATCCAAACCGTCATCGAACCCATCGTTCTACCATTCCTAGACCGGCAAGGGAACTTGCTGTTCCAACAGGACAATGCACGTCCGCATGTATCCCGTGCCACCCAACGTGCTCTAGAAGGTGTAAGTCAACTACCCTGGCCAGCAAGATCTCCGGATCTGTCCCCCATTGAGCATGTTTGGGACTGGATGAAGCGTCGTCTCACGCGGTCTGCACATCCAGCACGAACGCTGGTCCAACTGAGGCGCCAGGTGGAAATGGCATGGCAAGCCGTTCCACAGGACTACATCCAGCATCTCTACGATCGTCTCCATGGGAGAATAGCAGCCTGCATTGCTGCGAAAGATGGATATACACTGTACTAGTGCCGACATTGTGCATGCTCTGTTGCCTGTGTCTATGTGCCTGTGGTTCTGTCAGTGTGATCATGTGATGTATCTGACCCCAGGAATGTATCAATAAAGTTTCCCCTTCCTGGGACAATGAATTCACGGTGTTCTTATTTCAATTTCCAGGAGTGTATATTTGTCCAATGAATACCCGTTTATCATCTGAATTTCTTCTTGGTGTAGCAATTTTAATGGCCAGTAATGTATGTGCTCTGTGTAACCGCCCTTTAGATAGTGGTTATACAGAAACGAATATTAGATTAAATTCTGTAATACGAAATGACCTAAGAGCCAAAAAAACAATAGTGGTATTTCGAATTAATAGTTAAAATTTTACAAAGAGTAGATATTCTAAATAGAGTAACGCAAAGTAGTAGAAAGGCAATCCAAGGAAGACAGACGTGCGTTTCGTTTTGAATGTAATATATAAACCAATGCGCAACATTGTTAGGTCTCTTGAGTTTTTGTTTTCAGCGGTGGCGAGTGTGTTCGCAGTTCTTCCGTGGTAGTCGGAATTTTGGGATCAGAAGTCTAATTGAATTGCATTCTTAGAACTGGATTAGACATTGGAGTGGTGGAGAATGGATTATTTTGGGATAAATTCAGAGACGGAGTCAAATAGAGGTGATTTGGTGTACGAACAGTGATATTCAAGTGAATAGTGATCATACGTGTTAAACGAAACGTTGCGATCGTATACTTACGATTTTGAAGAGATTAATTGACAATACGGATTATGTTGAATTAGGACTATGGGACTTAACTTCTGAGGTCATCAGTCCCCTAGAACTTAGAACTAATTAAATCTAACTAACCTAAGGACATCACACACAGCCATGCCCGAGGCAGTGTTCGAACCTGCGACCGTAGCGATCGCGCGGTTCCGGACTGAAACGCCCAGAACCGCTCGACCAGGACTTTATTCGCTGCATGCGAATTATTAAAGAGTGTTGGGACTGAAAATAGTTTGGACCTTATCACACTAGTATCTTTGCTGCTCGTTGTCAAGGTGATTCCGTTAACAAACGATAAGTGAAAAACAGTGCCCGTTAAAAGACTAAACTTGTGCTGAACGGACATTGAAAAGATTCGAACCCATAATTAATATCGTGTCGTGCGAATTGAGAAGCTTGGACATTGTAAGGCTCAGAGACATAAATGGCAAAGGACAGTTTCATGGGAAAGCATATCTTTGGTGATAGGTACACGAAGGAATGTAGTACTGACTGACTGTTATCATACCGAAACAATACACACTAGGATCAACTCTCCTTTCATTGATCCCCCAATGCCATCCATCATTAATTTAAGAACGTAATTGTGTCAATAAAGCAGAAATATAAGAGACATTCCCAGTGTTTACTAAATTCCATAATCAGCTAGTACATAGACAATAATATCTGTGAACATTCAAGGGTTATTGAAGGAAGCTGATAAACCTTTTTACAAACAGATTTAATATAATTCAACGAATGCATACAGATTCCTGAAGTAACTAAATCAAAATACTCAGGGAAACAAATTAGTAAAAACAGATTGGAACTCAATTGATATCTTACTCCAGAGTAATAAAAAAACTGCCTTAGGATCCGTCGTGGGTGAAAATGTATGAAATATCTCTGGAAAAACGCGACCAATTTTCTACTGCTAGTTCACACGACTAGATTCACATCGTGATTCAGAGATGTTTTTTGCCCGATCCACACGGCAGTGAATGGTTCTTAACTAGCCGGGACAATACATACACAAACTTTTGAGATCAGCTACCATGCCGGTGGAGGGGGGGTGGAGGGGGCGGAGCGATATCTGCGCAGTCGCCACGACGGTGGGTGTGCGGGCATATCTGAAATTTACACGTTAAGAGCTATGAGCACTTGATCAGTAGAAGAGGTGTTTCACAGGAGCAAAAATGAACAAATGCTAATAACTCTTAAGGTATACATTTTAGAGCACATGTTTATTAGACTTTTGCTTCGAACGATCGTGCCTGTCATATCCCTCAATACTGACTATTCCTCCTGCGTTATGTTACATATTCGAGGAAGCAGTGTACATTCTGAATAATCTTGTTATAAGCTAAATATGTTAGACTGTGTTAATATTTTCCATGAGCCACAATGCCTCTCTTGTAGCGTTTCTCACGGCAGTTTGTTGAGCATTTAAGACTCATACTTGTTAATCAAACCTTGTAAAGACAGACGAACAATACTTAACTGCAAACGACCTTTTTCATGTGCAAGCGACTCTTCCTCAGAAATAACTACTCTTCCTCAAAATTCTTCCAATATATCTGAGTCTGCCATCTTCCTTCCCAAGGGCTACATTTTTGCGGTCATTCCATCGCAAGTCACTCTGGAAAGTAGCTCTTAGATATTTGAAGGATGTGGCTAATGCCAGTGAGTGTATAGCGATCGCGAATGATATTCGACTTTTACATCTACGATGGCGTGCTGAAAAGAAATGCCTCCGATTTTTTTTATTCTGTTCTCAACATCAGTTAAGGTAGTACACATCATGCGTATTGTTCGGTCAACTTTCCTGCTTCGCTGAGGTAAGTTGCAACCCCCTGTCGCTAAAGCACTCCGAACTATAGCTTGTAACATGGCGCTGTGTTAATGTACCTATGTCGATGCATGAGGAACTGCGTGCTATAATCGAATTTCAGAAATGGAGCATCCTCTCATTCAGCACTTCCGCATGACAATGAGAGACCACCAAAGTACTGAAACAGCTGCAACAATCCGAAGACTTGGGTCCTCCGTCATCGATCATCCTCCATACATTTCTGAATTGGTCCCAATCCGATTTTTATTTGTTTCCAGAACTTAAAGAACACCCTCGAGGACTTCACTTTGATAATGATGGAGCGGTACAAGCAGAGGTGACATTGTGGTTCCGTCAATAGAGTCAAATATTCTACATGAACAGTATCGACAAACTGTCTCTCGTTGGGAGAAATGAGTTAGTCGCCAGGGTGACTATATTCAGCAACAAATACGTAGACATGGAAAGTAAAGATGTAGAATGTTAATAACGTTTGTTTTATTTAAAAAACTTTAAGAGTGTTGACATAAAAAATTCGGAAACATTACTTTTCAGCATGCACTCGTATCTACACACCTTATATTTTGCTAAGTCTACCGTTAGATGCAGCACACAGCTAAACGACATAGATGGCGAACACGACAAGAACCACATTATGCCTCCGCCGCAAAACCACTGTCGTCCGCTATACATCTGGCAATAACTGTGTCTACCGCCACAGACGGCGCTGACACCAGCGACTATTTTGTCTGCTGAATAGATCGTAGATGAGGATTCTTCCGCTGTCCGCAGATAACTTCACTCACCTTCACTCGAGCAGTCATCGCACATCAGCAGTCATCGCAGGTCATCAGTCTCCGTACAGTTATCTATAGTTGCCCTAGTTACAACCCAGCAGCTGTCCATAAGGGATCGCCAGAAATTCAACGCCGAGTATAAAAGTGTTTATCATTGCTAGAGTCTGACTAATACACAGTCGGCAGCACTGCAGACTGAACAGCTATTAGATTAGCTAGCCAACACCTGTGTTCAGAACCTTTACTTCAGTCCCACGCCTTACATCAAACTAAAGATGAGTACTCGTGTAGAATTTATTTCAATAAATGATCGTTATTTGTCATTTGTGTTGTTTCTAATATTATTTGTATTTTAGTTTCCTTTCACCCTGTGATGAGTCTAGTTGCAAGAATGTAAGATCGCCACTTAAATACAGCAACTACGTTTCTGTGGTAGGGAATTTGTTTCCTGAGACCCTTTATGCTGGACGCCAAAACTATTTGGTGGTTGAAGTGTTTCATCTGTTCACGTTTAGCAACTTCTCATATTTGGAACAGGCACTGATGACACATAATGCTCTCTATGCTTCTCGCACGACGCTGCTTACCTCTCTGTACACATCTTCGTCGTCTGTTAACAGCGTCATAGTGCTACACAGCTTACCTGCAAGGCCACTTACACATATCATGAGTAGCAATGGATTTACAACTCAGCCTTAAGGTACACCAGACGCAACCTTCGCTTCTGACGGTGCCTTCCTACACTATGTGATCAAAACTATCCGGACACCTGGACTTACAAGTTCGTGGCTCCCTCAATCGGTAATGCTGGAATTAATATGGTGTTGGCCCACCCTCAGCCTTGATGACAGCTTACACTCTCGCAGGCATACTTTCAATCAGGTGCTGGAAGGTTTATTGGGGAATGACAGCCCAATCTTCGCGGAGTGCTGCACTGAGGAGAGCTACTGATGTCGGTCGGTGAAGCCTGGCATGAAGTCGACGTTCCAAAACATCCCAAAGGTTTTCAATAGGATTCAGGTCAGGACGCTGTGCAGGCCAGTCCTTGTCAGGGATGTTATAGTCGCGTAACCACATTGACACAGGCCGTGAATTATGAACGGGTGCTCGATGGTTTTGAAAGATGCAATCGCCATCCCCGAATTGCTCTTCAACAGTAGGAAGCAAGAAGGTACTTAAAACATCAATGTAGGCCTGTGCTGTGATAGGACCACTCAAAAAAACAAAGGGTGCAAGCCCCGTCCGTGAAAAACACGACCACACCGTAACACCACCGCCTCTGAATTTTACTGTTGGCACTACACACGCTGGCAGATAACACTCACCGGGCATTCGCCATACCCACACCCTGCTATCGAATCGCCACATTGTGTACCGTGATTCGTCACTCCACGCAACGTTTTTCCACTGTTCAATAGTACTATGTTTACGCCCCTTACACCAAGCGAGGAGTCGTTTGGCATTTACCAGCATGATGCGTGGCTTATGAGCAGCCGCTCGAGCATGAAACCAAAGTTTTCTCAACTCCCGCCTAACTGTCATAGTACTTGCAGTGGGTCCTGATGCAGTTTGGAATTTCTGTCTAATGGTCTGGATAGATGTCTGCCTATTACACCTTACGACTCTCTTCAACTGTCAGCGGTCTTTGTCAGTTAACAGAAGAGGTCGGCCTGTACGCTTTTGTGCTGTACGTGTCCCTTCAAGTTTCCACTTCACTATCACATCGGGAACAGTGGACCTAGGGATGTGTGGAAATCTCGCGTACAGACCTATGACACAAGTGATACCCGATCATCTGACCACCTTCGAAACCATTGAGTTCCGCAGAGCGCCCCGTTCTGCTCTCTCACGATGTCTAATCACTACTGAGGTCCATGATATGGAGTACCTGGCAGTAGGTGGCAGCACAATGCACATAATATGAAAAATGTGCGTTTTTGGGGGTGTCCGGATACTTTTGATCACGCAGTGTATCTGCCTTTGGTCAGAAAGGGGCCACATTATTTTGAACCAAAGTTTCTCATTATTAATTGCTGTAAAATGTATTGTAATCCTTTTTCTCATATGTCTACGTGGCTCATGTGTTTCACACACTTTTGAATTGCGACTGTGTCTTACTCTATTGTGAGTTTTCTCCACGTATCTGTGGTTGTAATTACGGGACATCTTTCATATAATCTATCTACAAAACAAATACGGTGATATCTGAATTAAGGCACGCGTTTCTTCATCACTGAAAATACAGGCAAGAGCTTCTGATAAATCTCCACCAAATGTGGGAATATTTCCTCTCTGCAACTGCTAGTTTTGGGGAAAGTGGTATTCGTTTCGCAGAAACGTTCTTTGACTATAATACCAGGCGTTCATTCCTGGACTTCATATAGGTAACCGCTTAGTCAGATTCTTTATTGTCTTTGAGTGCTGTAGTTTTCTAAAATGACGGATTTCGCTTCAGAATGAACCATCCTCATATAGTCTAGAAAACACAACGTTGTTATTACACCATTTCATTAAACGTCAAATGAACCAGAACATACCCGACCGTACCTACTGCATCGTTCATAGTAGTAACCCCTACATCTTATCAGCAAAATTTACAGGCAGCGTCATAGGATAAAATAGTGATTTGGTAGAATCCACGTTATTGATACAGGCTGAAAGACAGCTGCCAACAGGAGGCGTCTAGTACATCTGCAACGTATGAATGAAAAATGTATATCCGATCAAATTAAAAATAATTTTTTTTTTCATTGGTAATACTGTTCTTGGGAAAACTTGATTAAAGTTTACGGTTTTCCAAAGGTATAAAACTTGATGAGAACATCACAAAGTCTGCAAGTTGAAGTTTTTGTAATTTTGTTTTACAGCTGTCAAAACACAAGCTTTAATCAGGTATATCCAGGAACAGTATTCTCAACAAATTATTATTAATTCGTAGTGGATATACAGTTTTGACTCATATATGATTCAAATCAGACGATGTGAATAATTGCTGGAGCTATTAAAACCGCTCCACTCTACTGGCTACCAGTGCTCAGTAACATCGAACCGCCTTATATACGACGATGTATACGAGAGTTTAAAAAGATCTCCAGTAATATAGTCCTGCCAATTCACCAGGACTTTACAATATTTAGAAGACTCAAATCCAGAAATCCTCCTGTGAAGACTGCACAACAACTTCTGAGCCAAAACTACAGTGGCGTTGAAATCTGGCGAATGGACTGGAGAAACAGAGCCAATCCAAGATGGCATACTTTATTTGAGACCCCCTGCCATTCAGCGGGCTTTCACCTCCCAAGGAAAACCTGGGTAAGACTGAACAGAATACGGGCAGGTCATGGCCGATGCGGATCCTCGATATACAGATGGAACTTGAGACCTGACCATGAGTGCGACTGTGGTGCCAAAGATCAAACCATCCACCACATCGTCAGCGAGTGTCCGCTGAGGGCGTTCACCGGCACTGATGATGACTCCCTGGGGGCAACACCACAAGCTGTGGAGTGGCTGCAGAATCTAAGTGTGGAATTGTGATTGCTGAAAATATTGGAACCTGAACTTTATGCAATATTATTGTTTTGTAATGTAGTTATACATTTATTGTTATGTGCCAATGTTCGATTTACATTATTTTATTATGTTTGCATCTTATATTTTAACAATGTATATTCTCTTTTATACTGTTTCCAATGTAATGTGTCATGCCATAAGCTAAATAAATAAATACATATACGACAAATGTATGAGACCTGTTGGCAATTGCCCTGCGGGGTATACGAATAACTTGGGTTTTACCAAACCGCTATTCTATCGTGTGACGTGGCATGTAAATTTGGATGGTAAGTTGGAGGACTTCTATTGTGACAGATGTAGTCAGATATGCTTTGGTATATTTAATGTTTGATGGTATGGCATAACAACAACATTGTATTTCCTAGAGTATTTTTAATCACTTATTTGACTCTTTATCAACAGATGTTTCGTACTGAAGCAAATCCGGTCATTAAAAAAATTCTAACAGTCAAGACAAATATTAAAAAAATTTGTTTCACAACCAGTGACTGAACATTTTCTTCGAGGACTTTATGTTATTTATTGCAAATTGCTTAAAGAACTAGGCAATGTAGCAGCTGCAGCGCAATACACTTCCTCTCTTGTGAGGTGGGCGTTAAAATATGCTATACCAGGAGAAGAGCAAATAAAAAAATTCTACTTAAGTAACCAGTATTATAAAACCAAAACATGATTTCATTTGTACGCGATTTGGGGGTACACAGGGTGCAAAATATATTACATAGGGCTGCCAACTCTGGTAGCAACAATGGCTGTAGTCCGGCAACGGAACTGATACTGAGTAGCAGGAGGCGCGTACGCCATTCCACACTACTTCACCTTCGTGCCAGAGGTAGTCAATCGGAATGGCTGGTGAATGATGGCGCGCCAGTCCGTTGGCAATCCACGGCCGAATGTTTTCTGGGGATAAGAGGTCTGGACAGTGTGTTGGTCACGGCAATGGTAGAATATCCTCTGTATCGAGGTAGATCAGTATAGTATTGCGTTAACTTGTTGAAACAAAACGACACGGGCCCGCATCTCGTGGTCGTGCGGTAGCATTCTCGCTTCCCACGCCCGGGTTCCCGGGTTCGATTCCCGGCGGGGTCAGGGATTTTCTCTGCCTCGTGATGGCTGGGTGTTGTGTGATGTCCTTAGGTTAGTTAGGTTTAAGTAGTTCTAAGTTCTAGGGGACTGATGACCATAGCTGTTAAGTCCCATAGTGCTCAGAGCCATTTGAACCATTTGAACCAAAACGACACGGAATCCTCGAAGATAGGGCACAACGGCTGGCCTTAACAAGTCTGCAACACAATACCTACTTTACTGGCTGTGCGAACCAGAGGACGTAGTATTGTGTACCAACTATAAATAAAACTGATCACAATGGTAAATCCATGGGAGAGTGGCATCAAAAATCTCCATATACAAACTCATACGCTCTTGTTCTTGCTTCTACGTAGGACAAACAGAGAGAAATTTTGCGACCCACTACAAAGAACATATGGATGCCCTCAGACTCAGAAACTTAAAGAAGTCCAATTTTTCATCATAAACTCATGAGCCAAAACATTATGACCACTGCTCACCGCGACATGTGCTGCCGGCACATGCCGCAGTAACAAAAGTGTGTAAGCGGAGCAGACACTGACTGGGAATCACCCTAGGCATGATACGGGCTGCAAATGGGGAAATCCAGTGAGATAAGCGACTTTGACAGAGGGCAGATTATTATTACTCAGAGCCTGTGAACGACTTTCTCGAAAACGGCGAAGCTAGTCTAATGTTCACGTGCTACTATCGTGAGCATCTACGGAAGGAGATAGAAGAGCAGTCAAACTACCACTAGGCGCCAGAAGGTTGGACGTCCACGATTCTTCACAGAGCGTGGGGTTCGGAGGCTTGACTGCTGTGAAAAGTAGGATAGACGGTGATCTGTGGTATCTCTGCAGAAAGAGCACAATGCTGATGCACGCGCAAGTGTTTCGGAGTATACCGTTCATCGCCCATTGTTGAACATGGAGTTCCGCAGCAGAACACCCCTACGTGCTCACATGTTGACCCAACGACACCGTCAATTCTGGCTGCGGTGTGTACGAGACCATAGGGATTCGATCGTCGGTCGATGGAAACTTCTTGACCCTTCGGGTGAATCACATATTTGCTAACTAGATAATGGTCGTCTTCGTCTCGTTACAAACACCGCCATCGAGGTGAACGGCGGCTCGAAAGGTGCAGCGCGCCGTGGACGCAGGCTGGTGAGAGCAGTATTACGCTATGAGAGACATTCTCCTGGGCTTCCATGGCACATATGGCAGTAATCAAATACACGCAGACAGCTGCGAACCAACTGCAACCCATCATGGTTGATGTCTTTTCCATCGTCATTTTTCAGCAGTATAATTGTCCGCATCTCGGGGTCAGAACCGTGTTACAATGGGTTGAGGAGCATTATAATGAACTCACATTGATGTCTCGGCGGCCAGATTCGCCTGTTGTAAATCCTATGGAACCCATCTGTGTCTCTATCGGGCGCCGTCACCCGCGCACGCAAATCAGTGCGAATTACATGACCTGTACGTAAACAGCTAATGCCACATACCTCTACAAACCTACCAACAAACTGTTGGATCCATCATATGCAGAATCAGTGGTGTATTTTGTTCCTAAGCCGGACAAGCAGGTGGTCATAATGCTTTATCTCATCAGTGTACATTACTCGTCATGCACACACTTGATGATATAAGTGACAACCTTTCTGTGCTGCCTAGTGCTGAAGAAATGGCACTGTTGAATCTCCTCGAAAAATTAAGGGATTTACATTGACAAGGCCGGCCGATGTGGCCGTGCGGTTAAAGGCGCTGCAGTCTGGAACCGCAAGACCGCTACGGTCGCAGGTTCGAATCCTGCCTCGGGCATGGATGTTTGTGATGTACTTAGGTTGGTTAGGTTTAACTCGTTCTAAGTTGTAGGGGACTAATGACCTCAGCAGTTGAGTCCCATAGTGCTTAGAGCCATTTGAACCATTTTTTTACATTGGCAAGCTAAAATCAGACGAAGCGTTTATAATTAAAACATTTTAGAATAACAAAGAGATTTTGATTTAGAAGCCCATAATATGACCTTTATCGACCTTGAGAATGCTTTTGGACAGTGAGCCATAATAGCTTATGAAGGATTATATCTGAATGTGGATATCATTATCACCTAATAGTAAGTTGAAAAATTGTTCAGTGGCTCTGAGCACTATGGTACTTAACTTCTGAGGTCATCAGTCCCCTAGAACTTAGAACTACTTAACCTAACTAACCTAAGGACATCACACACATCGATGCCCGACGCAGGATTCGAACCTGCGACCGTAGCGTTCGGGCGGTCCCAGACTGTAGCGCCCAGAACCGCTCAGCAACTCCGGCCGGCTACCTACAGCAACCTACATCCTTCTGAATCTGTTTAGTGTATTCATCTCTTGGTCTCCCTCTGCGATTTTTACCCTCCACGCTGCCCCCCAATACTAAATTGGTGATCCCTTGATGCCTCAGAATATGCCCTACCAAACTATCCCTTCTAGACAAGTTGTGCCACAAATTTCTCTTCTCTCCAATTCTATTCAATACCTCCTCGTTAGTTATGTGATCTACCCATCTAACCTTCAGCATTCTTCTGTAGCACCACATTTCGAAAGCTTCTATTCTCTTCTTGTCTAAACTATTTATCGTCCATGTTTCACTTCCATACATGGCTAAACTCAATACAAATACTTTCAGAAACGACTTCCTGACATTTAAATCTATACTCGATGTTAACAAAGTTCACTTCCTCAGAAACGCTTTCCTTGCCATTGCCAGTCTACATTTTATATCCTCTCTACTTCGACCATCATCAGTTATTTTGCTCCCCAAATAGCAAAACTCCTTTACTACTTTAAGTGTCTCATTTCCTAATCTAATTCCTGCAACATCACCCGAATTAATTCTACTACATTCCATTATCCTCGTTTTGCTTTTGTTGATGTTCATCTTGTTGTTGTTGTGGTCTTCAGTCCTGAGACTGGTTTGATGCATCTCTCCATGCTACTCTATCCTGTGCAAGCTTCTTCATCTCCCAGTACCTACTGCAACCTACATCCTTCTGAACCTGCTTAGTGTATTCATCTCTTGGTCTCCATCTACGATTTTTACCCTCCACGCTGCTCTCCAATACTACATTTGTGATCCCTTGGTGCCTCAGAATATGTCCTACCAACCGATCCCTTCTTCTAGTCAAGTTGTGCCACAAACTTCTCTTCTCCCCAATCTTTTTCAATACTTCCTCATTAGTTATGTGATATACCCATCTAGATGTTCATCTTATATCCTCCTTTCAAGACACTGTCCATTCCGTTCAGCTGCTCTTCCAGGTCCTTTGCTGTCTCTGGCAGAACTACAATGTCATCGGCGAACCTCAAAGTTTTTATTTCTTCTCCATGGATTTTAATTTCTACACCGAATTTTTCTTTTGTTTCTTTTACTGCTAGGTCAGCATAAAGATTGAATAACATCGGGGATAGGCTACAGTCCTGTCTCACTCCCTTCCCAACCACTGCTTCCCTTTAATGTCCTTCGACTCTTATAACTGCCATCTGGTTTCTGTACAAGTTGTAAATAGCCTTTCGCTCCCTGTATTTTACACCTGCCACCTTCAGAATTTGAAAGAGAGTATTCCAGTCAACATTGTCAAAAGCTTTCTCTAGGTCTACAAATGCTAGATACATAGGTTTGCCTTTCCTTAATCTATTTTGTAAGATAAGTCATAGGGTCAGTATTGCCTCACATTTCTAGGGAATCCAAAGTGATCATCCCCGAGGTCGGCTTCTACCAGTTTTTCCATTCGACTGTAAAGAATTCGTGTTAGTATTTTGCAGCCGTGGCTTATTAAACTGATAGTTCGGTAATTTTCACATCTGTCAACACCTGCTTTCTTTGGGTTTGGGGTTATTATATTCTTCTTGAAGTGTGAGGGTATTTCGCCTGTCTCATACTCCTTGCTCACCAGATGGTAGAGTTTTGTTACGTCTGGCTCTCCCAAGGCCGTCAGTAGTGCTAATGGAATGTTGTCTACTCCCGGGGCCTTGTTTCGACTTAGGTCTTTCAGTGCTCTGTCAAACTCTTCACGCAGTATCATATCTCCAACTTCGTCTACATTCTCTTTTATTTCTATAATATAACATCGCCCTTGTATAAACCCTCTATATACACCTTCCACCTTTCTGCTTTCCGTTCTTTGCTTAGAACTGGGCTTCCATCTGAGCTCTTGATACTCATGCAAGTGTTTCTCTTTTCTCCAAAGGTCTCTTTAATTTTCCTCTAGGCAGTATCTATCTTACCCCTAGTGATATGCGCCTCTACATCCTTACATTTGGCCTCTAGCCATCCCTGCTTAGCCATTTTGCACTTCCTGTCGATCTCATTTTTGAGACGTTTGTATTCCTTTTTGCCTGGTTCATTTACTGCATTTTTATATTTTTTCCTTTCATCAATTAAATTCAATATCTCTTCTGTTACCCAAGGACTTCTATTACCCCTCGTCGTTTTACCTACTTGATCCTCTGCTACCTTCACTATTTCATCCCTCAAAGCTACCCATTCTTCTTCTACTGTATTTCTTTCCCCCATTCTTGTCAGTCGTTCCCTTATGCTCTCCCTAAAGCTCTCTACAACCTCTGGTTCTTTCAGTTTATCTAGGTCCCATATCCTCAACTTCCCACCTTTTTGCAGTTTCTTCAGTTTCAATCTACTAATAGATTGTGGTCAGAGTCCACATCTGCCCCTGGAAATGTCTTCCAATTTAAAACCTGGTTCCTAAATCTCTGTCTTACCATTATGTAATCTACCTAAAAATTGTCAGTATCTCCGGGCTTCTTCCATGTATACAACCTTCTTTTATGATTCTTGAACCAAGTGTTAGCTATAATTAAGTTGTGCTCTGTGCAAAATTCTACCAGGCGGCTCCCTCTTTCATTTCTTAGCCCCAATCCATATTCACCTACTATGTTTCCTTCTCTCCCTTTTCCTACTATGGAGTTCCAGTCACCCATGACTATTAAATTTTCGTCTCCCTTCAATACCTGAATGATTTATTTTATCTCATCATACATTTCATCGATCTCTTCGTCATCTGCGGAGCTAGTTGGCATATAAACTTGTACTACTGTGGTAGGAGTGAACTTCGTATCTATCTTAGCCACAATAATGCGTTCACTATGCTGTTTGTAGTAGCTTACCCGCATTCCTATTTTCCTGTACATTATTAAACCTACTCCGGCATTATCCCTATTTGGTTTTGTATTCATAACCCTGTATTCACCTGACCAGAAGCCTTGTTCCTCCTGCCACCGAACTTCACTAATTCCCACTATATCTAACTTTAACCTATCCATTTCCCTTTTTAAATTTTCTAACCTACCTGCCCGATTAAGGGATCTGACATTCCACGCTCCGATCCGTAGAATGCCAGTTTTCTTTCTCCTGATAACGACGTCCTCTTGAGTAGTTCCCGCCCGGAGATCCGAATGGGGGACTATTTTACCTCCGGAATATTTTACCCAAGAGGACGCCATCATCATTTAACCATACAGTAAAGCTGCATGTCCTCGGGAAAAATTACGGCCCTTGCTTTCAGCCGTTCGCAGTACCAGCACAGCAAGGCCATTTTGGTTAGTGTTACAAGGCCAGATCAGTCAATCATCCAGACTGTTGCCCCTGCAACTACTGAAAAGGCTGCTGCCCCTCTTCAGGAACCACACGTTTGTCTAGCCTCTCCGTTGTGGTTGCACCTAAGGTACGGCTATCTGTATCGCTGAGGCACGCAAGCCTCCCCACCAGCGGCAAGGTCCATGGTTCATGGGGGGGACGAAACTTTTATACTTTTTGTTATTTAAAGTTAAATAATGTCGTGTGACTAGGGCCTCCCGTCGGGTAGACCATTCGCCGTGTGCAAGTCTTTCGATTTGACGCCACTTCGGCGACTTGCGCGTCGATGAGGATTAAGTGATGATGGTTAGGACAACACAACACCCAGTCCCTGAGTGGAGAAAATCTCCGACCCAGCCGGGAATCGAACCCGGGCCTTTAGGGTTGACATTCTGTCGCGCTGATCACA
The DNA here is from genome assembly GCF_023864345.2 of Schistocerca serialis cubense. NCBI lineage: Eukaryota > Metazoa > Arthropoda > Insecta > Orthoptera > Acrididae > Schistocerca > Schistocerca serialis. Next base: position 451,511,110 of record NC_064641.1, on the reverse strand, counting down.
GCTACCGGGGCGGATGTTTAGAGGTATAAGCGTAACATTCATATTTCTGGAACAAAAATTAAAGTATTTTAAAATACAATGAAATGCTCATTTAACTAACTTTAGTAATGCATGATACAATATAATATTTTCATTATAATTACTGTATCTCCATTGTCGAAGACTGAGCAGTTGAACCAAACGCTAATTCCCTAGCGCTACTTATTATTATGTATATTACTCAGTTATTGTTGATTTCGTGCTAGTATGAGCCTTGCTTGTGCTTCTCATCATGGCGACTGATTATATAGTTCTATTGAAATGGGTAGAGTTACACCCAAAAATTTAGGGAAGAGTGGTTAAAAAATCCAAAGTTTTTGCAATGATTATCACAAGCTAGAGGAGATAACAGAAAGGCATTCTGTAAAGTGTGCGAGTGTACTGTAAGAGCTCGGTTAGCGAGCAAAGAAAATAATGCAGAAACAAAATGACTAAAACTGCTGTTTCTTCTTTTTCCTCTCAAAGATAGAAAAGATTATTTCCAAACCACTGAAGGATTCCGTAGGACGTAACGAAGTTGAAGTGTCGCTTGCCCTTTTCTTGTCCGCTCATTTTGCTATAATTTCGTGTGATCATTTAGGAGAAAAGTGTAAAAACATGTTCAAGGATAGAGTTATTGCAAGTTACATCGTAAAAAGTGTCGTGCTATTATCAAGGATGTTCTTGGGCCCTTTTTTGCGAATGATCTGAGACCTGATATTGATGATGCTATGTACAGTATTTTAATTGACCAATAAACTGACATTAGTCTCACTAAACTTCTAGCAATAGCAGTAATTTATCAAAGCAAAACATCTCACAAGACATTGTCAACATTTCTTACAAGAGTCGAACCTGAAAACGGCAATGCTGAGTCTGTTGAATCTGCTATTAAAGATGTGTTGAAAGAAATTAATTTATATTTAAAGAAATTTCACGGAATAGAAACAGATAACGCTAGTGTGACAGTCAGTATTATTAACGGTGTATATGAAATAGGGTACTTAAAAGGTTCCACATTGGGTATTTATAAGGTGCGTCTGTCTTTCCATTCAGTTGGCAACCTCTGCAGCAACTGCAGAATGTCTCCAAGAAATTTAGACTTTTTTATTAGGTAAAATTACAACTGGTTTTCTCTATCTTCACGACAGCTCTTTTACCCCCAGATTCTCTCAGTCCTAAATGAAGTTGAGGAACCACGGAAAATCCCCGAAGCTTGTGACACGAGACGGTTATCTATTGAATCTGTGGTATGCAGAATGATTGATCAAAGGCTCTAGCTAAAAATTCATTTTCAAATTGTTAGACTCAGTGAAAAATGTTTCACAACTGAAACGCTCTGTTCGATATTCAGTGACGAATTCAGTTTGGTATATTTGCTATTTCTGAAACCTATCCTGTCATTTTTTCAGAGAGTAAATAAGGAATTAAAGACAAATGGTTTGGACCTGTGCAGTTTATTAGATGACCTGGTAGTTCTTTGTCAGTCTCTTCTTAAGCAAGTTGTGATAACCACATATCCATATCAGAAAAAAAACATCTTTACAAGGTTTCGAAGTTTCCTAGAGACAAAGCTATATCTTGAATGCTGGTTTGAAAAATAATTTCAGAAATTAGAAACAAAATAACCGAAGAAGAAGGAAAAAATATTAGAGAAAGATGTGCGAAATTTGTTTGTTCACTTGTTAAACAATTACAGCAAAGAATACCAAAGAACATTGAGGTATTGAGGTAATTATCGCTTAATGCAGTTTAACAGGAGCTTGTACTGACAAAAGAACCGTTAATTCCCCTGGAAGAAAGCTGTCAACTGGATGATGATAAAATTACAAGAATTGAATTACAGTGGCAAAAATTACTATTGTGCAATGGGATAACGTTAACAATTCTGTCGATTTCGGGTGTGAGGTTTTCAATTACCATGACGCCAGCGATGTAGAAAGAATATTCAGTCAGTTGAATCTCGTGAAAACGAAAATAAGGAATTGAATGCGTACGGATATGGTAAACGGCATATTAGGGATTCGTGCAAGTCATCGCAGAAAGAATTGGTGCAGCCGTAATTACGTACTTCCTGAGTCAGTTCTCAAAACAATTGGAACAACTGAAGCATATAAATCGAGACCATAACATGTACTGCTGCTTCTCTTACCAAAGGACGATAACGATAATAATGAAGAGACATTCTTATCCAGTTTTAGGTAAGGCTAGTCAAAAAAAAAAAAAATTTATATAGTCTATTTCCCGAGTGAATGGCGTTCTATTATCATTTCTATGGTGCTGAACAAAATTGTAAAATCTAGCTCTTTTAAGGCATTTTTTAGTCATCTTTACGCTCAGGCTGGTTGGAAAAGTTGTATAGTGTTGGCAACACTGGTTTTCACAGCAGTGAGTGTCGTGACTGTATGTGCTAGACTGTGATGCTTATCACAACGACCTATCTTAGCGTTTTTAATATGCTGTGGATTTTAATTATAAGTACCTGTGAAACACGGATTAAATATTTTGTAGCACGCAGGTTACGCGCAGCAACGGCAACAAATAAATAAATAAGATTGCAGGCGCCACTGTGTTTATTTATCGAGGTCACGTTCGTCCTGCGATCAAGTGACGAACTCCAGCACGGGTCTTGCCGCTGTAATTAATTCTCATGATAAAAATTACAGTCTCAAAAATTACAATCTACTTCGTTTGTTCGACATTTAATTCTTGGTTAACTGTATTGACTGTGTTCACCTGAATGTTGCCGTCTTGTTTTCAAACTGACTAAAATTTGATAATGTTTTCATCTGTTATTCAAAAATGTGAACAGGGACTGAAACGATCATATAAAACGTATTTAGTAAATCATTAACGTCTCTCATAAACACATAAAGTATTATACGGGGTTCAGTCAAGCAATATTTTCGTCTTTGTTACTTTTAATTAAATATCAGCTTAAATGTTTGTATATCCATACATGCCGGAAATGTATGAGAACTCGAATTGTAAAATTTGTTTAAACATGTTTCACGATATTGTCAAATTTTAAACAGGGCCTTAGCTTATTGTAGTGGCTAGTTCGTAGCTTCTTACGTATCGCTTGCACTTGCGCCGCATTATTCAAGTGTCACGAGATTGTTCGAACAAGTTCGATACTGTTTCGAACGCTTCGGCGTATCGTAAAATTCCGAAGCCGTTCGAGTACCAGTATCGTTTGCCCAGCCATAGCATAGACCATAATATTTATAAACAAACGTCAAAAACGCGCGAAATATTTCAATCGGCTAAGAAAATGAAATTAACGAGACAACCGCGAGAATAAGGGGGTTTTGGACGGGGACGAACTTAAAACAGGTTATAAAGATAAGATCATTCCATAGCAACCTAAAAATTGAAAAATAGAACACACCAATTCATGTAGAATAAACGGAACGAAAATGTGTAGAAAATACAAAATTGGAATCGAATACTTCCCTTGACCTATAGCTCAAGCGAAGACAGCGATACCAGACACTCCCCTCACCAAAACAACGAGTTTATCGAAATACATACAGGAATTTGTCTAGAATAAACCAAACATAAAAATGCAAAAATCGCACAATCGTAATTTTTTCTGGTCTATATAAGTGAAGCGCACGCGCTAATACCAAATACATAGCCCTGGATATTAAGATAACGAAACACAAAATTTAAAACCATCGATAGGAATAAATTTCCCTTTCAGAAGCAAAACACGAACTTAGGATAAATAAGAAATATCACAGGAACGTATTTACCAAGCATAGTCCACCCTACACTAACCTAGGTTGGCCAGTGAACATACTCAAACCACAAACACACGTACAAAAATGTTCAAACCTGTGTGAATTCCTATGGGACCGAAATGCTGAGGTCATCGGTCCCTATACTTACACGCTACTTAAACTAACTTACGCTAAATACAACACACAAACCCAAGCCCGAGGGAGGACTCGAACCACCGGCGGGAGGGGCCGCCCGATTCGTGACATGGCGCCTGTAACCACGCGGCCACACCGCGCGGCTAACAAACGAACACATACATGCAGATACGCACAGACAAATACTCACAGAGATAGGCAGTAGGACAAACATCATAGCTTACATCAGTTAGTAAGACAGCCACAGGTAACATTTAATAACAGGTTGCTTACATCCTTCGCAACGTAAACTCATGACGCCACACAGGACGTGATGGATCAAAGTAGGCGGGTGGAATCGGACCGTGCGCTTGACCCATATGTCTGACGTGAGTGTCTTGGCGTGGGGGCAGCATGGCATGGCATGGCATTGAGCGCCTGAAAGTCTTACAGGGCAACATTAACGCCAAAAGAACAAAGAAGAAATTTCAGTATTGAAACTGTTGACCCCTATCCGTGATTTGTTTCGTAGTAACAGTGAGTAGTGCATTTTTCAGCAACACAGTGTGCCATGTCACAGAACTAGAACCAATAAGAAATAGTTCGCTGACTATTGCGTTAGTGGGCTGACTTGGCCTGGCAGCAGTCTCGACCTCAACCGGACTGAGAACTTGTGGTCATTGCGACGGAAATAAAAGGGGGCAGCTGCTAAGAGGCCATCGTCAGTTCATGGTTCAGAGTTATCGAACCACAAGAATTCCTTCGACATTTGGCAGAGTCGATGCCACGCAGAACTGATGCAGTGATTAAATCAAAAGAATACCCCACGAAATACTGAGAAACATTAAAAAAATTTTTTTTAGATCTAGTAATTTGCTGAGAAACCATACAGTATACTGAAGAGAGATGAGCCGGTAGTAAATGAAGATGTTCAAGGATAGTGCTCAACATCATCTACAAAGCCTACGTAAGATCAGTTTTAACAGATGTCAGCGAAGCACTTGTTACAGCTATTACCAGAAATATTAACAGGTTAGAAAAAGCCCATAACCAAGCACTAAGAATTATAACCGGCGGAGTAAAATCAACACCTTGTATATCCATGAGGATTCTTCTAACTAGACTAGAACCTATTGCAACAAATATTGAAAAGTTAGCACTGCTTTAATATGAGAAACTGATTCGTCCGCGCAGTCATATTACATGCCTAAAATACGAAGATTCATGTGGCAGTAACAGCAGATAATTGAAAACACAAAATAGCTTCGTCCAAAAAGCATAAGACGTAAGATCACAGTACAAGTTACCGAAAGTTGATGCTGAAAAATTTATTTTCACACACTCTCCAATTAACAATATGTGATTGACACTTTATTAACAACACATTCCAATTAGAATTAAAACAATACAATAAAATTTCATGTTAGGGAAGCATCTGAAAAAACCTCATAGATGACTCGGTAATGCCTTATGAACCAATTGCGATACCAGCTAGACATAGTGGATAATTACAAAAAAAGTGAAACAGATAAAGAATAATGAGAGCAACAGTATTGGAAACAGTAAAATCTGAGATACCCTGAAGATCAGTGGCTCCACATCCACATGGTTCATTAAGGAAAAAGTAGAATGTCTTGGCGTAGGAACATAGAGCAAAATTTTCTCTTTCTACCAAACTTTACGACCACACCCTTCAAATTTTGAAGGTGAAGTTGAAGCCATCAGAACTGCAGCAAGTCAGTCAAACAACTATTTACACACATCCGGCGAAGAACTATATTTTGCGATTCCAGAGCATCAGTATCGGCAGTTATCAACACAACAGATCCAAACATCGTTCAGGTTTAAAAAGTCTAAAAGGTAATTAAATTCTACAACAGAAGAACAAGACAACTGCAGTTCAGTGGATACCATCTCATTGTGGCTTAAATGGTAATGAAAAGGTAAATATTATAGCCAAAAAGGGCACAAATATTAAACGGACTGCAAAAACTATCAAGTGGTATTTTGCAGTGAAACGCATTATTAGCAGCACACTTCAAGAAGAATTAAAATGATACAATAAAATGTCATGTGAGGCAAGATCTGGAAAAACCTCAGAAGACTCGGTAGTTCCTTATGGACCAAGAGGACAAGTAGCAGCCATATTCCGCTTGATTGCTGGACATGGCTGTATGGCCGCCCGTCTGCGTAAAAAGTCTATCCCACAATCTCCAGAATGCGTTCTGTGTCACAAGGTTTGTTCGATGATGAACGAAGACCATTTTAAAGAGTGTACAAAATTAAGTGATTGTAATTCAAACATAACAACATTGTACTGGGGAGTAAGAAGCGAATGACACTAAGTCAAGTGCCAAAGCAGTAAAACAATAATAATAATTATTATTATTACTATTGTTTTACTGAAATTTGTTGGGTTGTATTTTGCCTGATTTTTAATTAAATTGTATTTTCACTAAAATTATTAAACAACGGACATTAAGACATGTTTCCTGAAAATTTGCAATAAATTAAAATATATAATTCAACTAAAACAAATTTCTGAATGGAACATTCAATGTACTGTACAAAGTGTCCAGCATTGATACGATTACTGCACATACGCATGTTCTTTTGTTTCTTTAGATAGGTCTGCTTCTTCTGGAATTCTTATTCGAACGCAGTTCCCGGTAGTCCATAGACAATTACCGTGTTATACTAACCAGTCAAGCTACTGATTAACTGCGACTGTTTGCGGTTGCCGACCCTGCCACCACAATTCTAATTGCTTCTGACACCATCAAAAAATTACAACTTCTAAATATATCCAGCTGAGATAACTCTTAATTCAAATAGCAAATATTATTATGAAGTTGTCGTAATTTATCGGGCAAGAGAGCGTCTGTGATGGGTGGAGAAGTTTATTACAAAGTCTGTAAAATATATCTCATACATAAGAATTTATTGTTCTTACAAAAAGCAGAACAGAATGAGGATTTCCAGTAGAAGAACAAACTTGCTGTAATTATTCGGAAACGCGAAGTTACGCTGGCGGACGTTCTCTATCACTAATTGGACGATAATTGACAGCGCCCCAAAATTAAATTATTCTCTTCGAACTCTACTAACGAAAGCGCATTTATCACGGAGTGTACTTCAAATGCTATATTATTTTCTCAATACCTAAAATTTAATACGTAATAAAATGCCAAAAATATTACACGTTATCTGTTTCACCACAACAGGCGTGGTATAGATCAGGGAAGAAATCAAATTGTAGTAACTTCAACTTAAACCTCATTTTTAACCCAAGTCTTCAAGTTCATTCACCAGACATTATCTTACGAAAAAATCTGAAATTACTTTTCAGAGCTGCTGGGGTTCTAGAGCCTAAGATGTGTATCTCGTAAAAAAATATTTGTCTCGTATTTAAGTCGAATTTGTAATTTGTCTGCAACGAGATAGTGGTCTTTTTTTAGCAGTAAACGTGAACAATTTTAAAATAAATAAGGACTAAACAAATAAGATCAGCCGAAATAGGCAGTAGCACTAGAGTAACATAACAAAAAGACAAAAACATAAGTAACTTCATCGCCATATTATTACGAATATCTTGTGAATCTTTGAGATTACGACTGTTCTTTGATTTTGTATTATCACGCTTCCAGCGCTATGGTGACGTATGACAGATGCAGCTCTGTCATTTGTTCCACCATTTCAACTCTCTAAACAGGTTAGCCTGTTATCGACTACGGTCCCGTAATGTCCATATTTTTTTGCCAAATACGATTTCAAGTAATAAGCACATTTCTTACTTCACTTTAGTAATGTGGGAATTTGAATGATATGTTATTTGATCAGCTATTCACTACTAGCTAAAAATTTCTAAGACGATGAAAGTTACTGTCTTAAGAAAGAAGTTAATATTAATAAATTACTAATTTAACGCTACCCTGTATTTCTGCTAATGATGGATTACGTCAATGCAAACATATTTCAACTTCTTAAATGAATGTAATCATAAATACTGAGCAACATTTCTTATTTGTGCAATACTAAAATTTTCGAAAATGTCAGTACCGGTATGTACAAAATTACTCTTCGCTTTAATTCTCCAAGCCTGAAACCATGTAAGTGCCTTTATCGCACTGACATTCATTCTGTTCCAGGCTATTTTTTGCAAATATTTTAAGTCGAAGTATCCATTGCGTCCTGCAAATAGTTTTTTTTTAAATTTATCCTATCAGAAGCAGTGAAAATTCAAAGTACTACGACAGTACTATGGTGAAGCTGTCCTCAAACGGAAGGTTAATTTAAGCATCTTGGTGCTTTACTAGGTACAGTCGTCTCGGAGATGGGAAAGTACGCCGTTCCCTTCCTCCGACATTGTAACTTAACTCTGCCGTCACAGCGGGCGGGACTTACAGTTTAACGTGAACTCCATAATACTACAGTGCAATATTTCACTTCATTTCAAAATCATTGTAAGAGGAAAAAAGAAGGGACAGGCAACAGAACAAAATACTAGGACAGACTGAGAATTGAACCCCCAACCTATGGGTTCACAGTCTTGACATACACCCATTGAACTTCCAGGCTACAGTAACAAAACGTATTAAAATCATTTACAGCATCAAATGAAACAATTTAATGATGACAATGGAATCATAGCTACTATCAATTTAAAATAAGCAAGTGTCAAATATCTCTGTTGCACAGCCGATGAGATATGAATGAGGACTTGGAGTGAACGTTCCACAGTATACCACTGTCACCGGAAACTTGATCGAGATACGTAGTGAGAAAAAAATAATCATTACCGAATAAAGGAGGCAACAAAACATTCCATATTCGAGCTGTGACAGTCATGGTCGCTTATAAATGTTACTGATATGCCGAATCAGTAGCGTAACAAAAGTCCCCACAATAAGAATCATATGTGAACGGCGTGGAAATTAATGTAAAGAGCAAAGTGGACATTTCCAAGAAGACGCACATCTCCCTAGACAGTGGTTTCCAACCTTTCTTAGACCATTACCCCTTAGTGCAATCAGACATTAGCTAGTATCCCTGCACTTCCCCAGCCCCTGCGTCTATTGCCCTCCCCCACACTATCACCAACCTTAACACCTAACTAAACTGTGTAGAATGGAAGACTTTTCTTGGAACATTTGTTTTTAAAAAGATGAAAGATGTGAAGATGAATGATGTATGATGTTTAGTGTGTGTGTGTGTGTGTGTGTGTGTGTGTGTGTGTGTGTGTGCGCGCGCGCGCGATAGAATGAATGATGAAGCAATTTGCGGAGCATCGCAAAAACATGCTTCCCTGCATTACTCCTCTCTATTGCGGCACTTCCTTGCACAAACTGGACAACTTCAGGTAGTTAGTGCTTTGCGTCTAAACAGTCTAATCAATACTGTTTACAATATTATGTAGTTACTGCTGTGACCTGCTGTCAATTAATTGATTTATCTGGTTTGAAGCGGCTAATGAAGCAATTTCTGGGGAACTCCAGGTGCTACCTACAACTTGTAGAAGATATGTTCTCGAGATATTTACAATTTGTTACGTATTTGTCTCACTTTTATCATCGACAATGTACGGAACATAACACAGCATATGTGTGTAGCTGGTAGACTATGTGAGAAACCTGTAACTCCCACAGGATTAATGCTACTAATTGAGAAAAAGTAATTACCGATAACTTACATAAACAATATTAGCGTTTTACAAAATTGTGGTAATATTAACGATCTTTTGAAAATAATTTAGTTTCGTGACTGAAACAGAATCAATTCATTTAGTTTTTACCCCTCAGAAAATTTCATTTTACCCATCAAGGGGTAATTACCCCCAGGTTGGGAACCACCTGCCTAGGAGATACAAGAGCAATGTCAAATTACTTGCTCCTAGGAACGTCACTGATATCCAACAATGCTACGCAAGCCGCCTCTGTTGAGACAGCATAGACCAATCATAATTCTGAAATACTGGCTTCTGTCCTCACGTAATACAGAAGAGGTGTGCGTGTATTACTTGCATTGGGTATGCAACATATTTTCAGCAGACTAAAGCGTTCCTTGCTAATCATTCTTTTATGCAGTAATGCAGCCTTATGACAAACAACCAATCTGTTTGTTGAAATGTCTAAAAATGTAGTAATTATAACAGAATAGAAACGCTCAAATGTCAGTTAAAATGTTCGTTGCTGCAAAAGTACTAATAGTGTTTATTAATAATGCAAATAAGACTCAGAAGACTTATTATTAATATTACAGTATAATCATCACACGTCTTTGCTTATGTCTTTACCACTCTTTTTTAAGTTCATCCACAGACATACCGCCAGGACCCAAAGAAATCACCATTAGCAGTCCACCTGTTACAGATAAAACCTGGAAAAACTCGTATTTGAGAATGTCCTTTACTCCGTCATTTTCGAAAACGTTCCACCATGGGTTATCGTAGAAATTAAAACAAGTAAGCCAGGCAATGAGAACTGCAGCGCTCAGTTTAGTTTTGAAACCAATGATTACAAATACCATAAGAGCGGTTTCTACCACGTCTTGAAGTATGTTAATAAATTTTGTATCGTAATGCAATATAGATGAAAACATTAATGTTAGCAACACTCTCCCTGTAAGCTGTAGATACTTCTTTGGTCTGTCCTCACCTCTTGACGGAACACCAGCGAAATGTCTTTTTCTTTTTACTTTGCTTTCGGCTACAAGTAACAGCAAGCCTCCAGCTATTCCAAGAGTGCGGAGAAAAAAATAACGTACCCACCAAATGTCATAAACAAATGCCTGCAGAATGACTATGCAATTTAGAGCAAAGCACGCTTCTGTAACGTGTTTTCTTATAAGAACAGCTAAACAGCCAGTTAACTGTACAACACAATTCAGTAAGATAAAGGCAAACGATGCGACTTTACCATAATGCCACAGGGATTCAATATAGTCCATCTGTGCCGACCACTGAAGTAGCATTCGGATACCATCATCCATAAATGTAGAAACCAGACATAATCTGGCGAATGTTGGCAATATACGCTTGCTTTTCCTCAATAAATAGTCTGACATATCTTCTGCCTTTTCCAGCCACACGCTCCACTTCGCCATTGCGACTTGTACTACCGCGTGTCTCTTCTAGTAGGGCTATAATACAAGAAATCACAAAAATAACCGTTTCTTAGAGCCACAACATGTAAGCTATACTCCATCGCATGTGACAAAATTTTTTGGACCACTGTGTGTTTATCTTTGAAATTGCGTGTCCTTAAGAAGCACAGATATGTTTGTAGATATAATACAACACTAGTCAATTTATATTTCATTACTATTAAATACAGATAAAAAGTTATTTCAAACTTCATAATGGGCTGTGCGCTTATGTTTACCTCGCAATACGTGAATTTGGTGAGAAACTATTTTCAGCGAAGGATAACTGTAACATATTTTACAAAAGATCGATTCCATATTACCCTCTTCTATAGCGATTTGTCTTTCGTTGATAAACAAACGCCTTGGGTTTCGAAAAATATTATATCTGTTCGGTTTGTCCAGGCTTAAAATTTCTGTACATGACGAAATCCTCTTACATGAATTTACTGTATCGAAGTCAAGCATAATATGAAGATATAAGAAAGAACAATCAAAGATTATACTAAGCAAAATTTAGTCAGTGCAATTCGGAATCATAGAGTAGAAATATTTTTCTTATGAGCGTTGCGTTCTGCGGATTGTTCTGCGCATGTCGTCATCATTAATCTGGTACTGACACGTGATCTCGGAACAACGCTTTTGTTTGTTTTCCGTAGGATTCAAAGATTGTAATATTACAGGTATTTTTAGCATTTTTATCTTTTGTTTATTTGTATGGCGATGGTAAATCACTGTTATTTGCTACAGGCGCACAGAAAAATACGCACATGAAAGGAGAAAAACTATGCTGTATGAGTAGATCTACGTTGACATGCTGTACAGTTTCAGCTGCGGTTTGGATAAATGTTTTAAATCTGCTATTATATGTGCAAAACGCTCAAGAATGTCCAGCGAAGTCTTTGGCCACCTGCTGCAGTCATTTCTAATATCCAAGTCCAGGCTATTGAAATTCAGGCAATTGAAATTCATAGCCTAAGAAACATTCTGTGTAGGAAACAGACTTTTTTCCTCTTACACATTTATGATAGCTCAAATATGCGTGATGTATGGCCAGTTTGTTTGAAACCGGATTAATTACCAAATGGTATTCTGTAAAATGAAGTAACAGTTTTATGTTTTTATGCAGGAGCGAAATGTTTGTGAAATGCTTCTCTCTATCTGAAAGCATGTGCAGTTTCATATTTTTCTTTCAAATCCGCCGATAAGTAATGACAAGCTCAACATACGCTCAAACAATGGAGTAGGTGCATGCGTGATTCTTTCTGTTGTTTTTTCCTTCCTTCTTGATTAACAATAGGCAACGACTATGTGGCTTCCACGAACTTAGCTTCTTCCCCAAATGCGTTTGCTATTTGGGCAGCAAAGGAAGCGTAAAGATGGACTGGCGGCAGTAAGAAAATATTTACTGGAAAATGGTTCAAATGGCTCTGAGCATTGTGGGACTTAGCCTCTATGGTCATCAGTCCCCTAGAACTTAGAACTACTTAAACCTAACTAACCTAAGGACATCACACAACACCCAGTCATCACGAGGCAGAGAAAATCCCTGACCCCGCCGGGAATCGAACCCGGGAACCCGATTTACTGGAAAAGATTAATATGATGACATCAAGTATAAATAATTAGAAAGTATTTTTGGAAGTCTTTTTTGGAATGTAGTCTTATATGGTAGTGAAACGTGGACCATACATAGTACAGAGTAGAAAACAGTCGTTATTCTTGTTGTGCTGCTCAGTCCGAAGACTCGTTTGAGGCAGCAATCCATGCTAGTCTATCCTGTGTAAGCCTCTTCGTCTTTGTGTGCCCTTCATTACCAAATTGACAATTCCTTGAGGCCTCAGGATGAGTTCTATCATTTAATACCTTCTTTAAGTCAAGTTGTGCCGTAAATTTCTTCTCTCCTATATTAGACTCAGTGCTTCTTTATTACTAATCCAATCTACCCATATAATTCTCAGCATTTTTCTGGAGAACCATGTTTCAAAAGCTTTAATTTTCTTCCTATCTGTACCGTTTATTTTCCATGTTGCACTTCTATACTCAAAGCCAATACTTCCAGAAAAGGCTTGCTAACAGTTAAGCTTATATTAGATTTTGAAATCTCTCACATCTTTCCTCGTCCTGTCTGTCCGGTATTTCACATAGTTTTAACACTAGAAGGACCGAGGGACCAAGTTGGCCCCTTTTCGGTCTTTCCACTTGTTTTCTGAGCAAATCGTAAGTTCGACTGACTTGATATTTTGTGACTTTTCATCAGTCATATGAAATATTAATCACCGCGTTTTGGAGTGTCCTATTTTTATTAGGTTGTGAAATACGAAGCTTACCACCTAGAAGGACGGCGGGGCCAATTTGGCCCCTCCAACATTGCTCTGTATTTAGAGGCTACTTCTTTGCAATATTGCGTATGAAATCACATCAACTGTTGTCCCTTTGTTGTTCAAATATGTGACAACAGTGTCATTCAATCCAGTGCTGATTGTTGGGTAGTTGACACAAGGATTTCAGTTATTGTCTGTTGTGACGGTATCTGAGAGTTGTCCCTGCAGTCATGAGCAACGAATACGAGAAGCGGCTAACAGACGCTGAAACTCTAGTAGAACTGAGAAAAATAGAAGATGAAAGTTCAGGTGAAGAATTTGAGTTTTCCGACAGCGATCAAGACAATGAAGAAAGTGAAGTAGTTCCAGTGTGTGCAGATGAAGAATGTGATTCGTGCAACGAATGTGATGATGTAAACACAGCCCAGGACAGTTTTCCGCTAAATTTAGGGGAAAATGAAGCTTCTACACCCAGCATGCCTTCTAATGGTCCAAATTCTAGCTCTATAAGATCAACAACCAGGACAACATTTGCTTCTCCCGGAAATCAGATACTGGGCAACCTACTGAAGAAAAAGAAAATTGTACCACTGGGCTCTAATGCAGGTCAGTAATATTTCTGCTCTTTGTGTAGAGTTTTAGTTTGTAAAATTACAAGAACAGATATACTCATATAATATCAGTACATTACACGTTCTAAAAATACTGTTCTTTTTTCATATGTTTTCAGGTCGTCTACAAAGTCATAACATTTTGCGGGAGAGCTCGGGACCAACATCATATGCTAAAAGGAAAATTCAGAGTTGGGAAACTTCTTAGTGCTTGGCGGTTAATTTTCAGTGCTTCCATGATGCGCCACATCAAGCACTGTACTGAAGCTGAGGCTCGTCGTCGAACACAAGACGATTCCTAGACAGTAGACACTGAAGAACTGGATGCTTTTGCCGCCATAATGTATGCAAAAGATGTGTACGGGGTAAAGAATTTTCCTCTCAAAAGCCTATGGTCAACAGTATGGGGTCCTCCGTTTTTCAGACAAACTATGGGACGAAATAGTTATCGAAATAATGAAGTATATGAGGTTTGACACCAAGTCCACTAGATCTGAACGCCTCAAGGCTGACAAATTTGCTCTTGTCTCAGATACTTGGAATGCTTTCATAGAAAACAGTGCATCATGCTATAAAGCAGAACCTTATCTTACAGTTGATGAACAACTTATGCCGTCTAAAACAAGATGCCCATTCACACCATATATTTCAAGCAAGCCAGATAAGTTTTGCATCAAATTCTACTTACTTGTAGGTGTTTCTAGTAAATACATACTGAATGAATTCCCATACACTGGTGCTGATCCCCTTCGACCAGCTGACCAAGGCGTAGGTGAAAATGTTGTTATTAGGCTTATGGGACCATGCTTAGGCAAAAGTTTGAATGTCACTACTGACAGTTACTTTACTTCGCCTTGCAAACCGTCTAAGGGCAGCATCCACAACTTTAGTAGGTACTTTGAACCGTAATCGAAGGGAGGTGCCTCCTGCTGCAGAGGCCAGAAAACAACCACTCCACTCGACTATTGTGTAAAACAGTGATGATGGAACAACACTAACAGTTTATCAAGGGAAAACAAATAAGAATGTGTGTTACTGAGTTCACTTCACTCTCATGCATCCCTGTCCGATAGTCAGAAGAAGATTTCTGAAACAGTGCAATTCTGCAATGAAACAAAATTTGGGGTCGACGTTGTCGGTCAAATGACAAGGATGTACTCCACAAAAGCCGGTACAAGACTTTGGCCAATGCATGTATTTTACAACATTCTTGATTTGGCAGCCATAAATTCCTGGGTGTTGTACAAGGAAGTGACTGGAACGCGACTTAGCAGGCGGAAGTATATTTTTGATTTGTGTGAAGAGCTTCGAGCGCAGTATGTATCATCAAGAAATAAAGAGCCAGACCAGAATCATGCAGACACTAAAGGCGGACCACAGAGGGCAACTAAGAGAGAGAGAAGTGTAAAATTCGTACCTCATGTAAAAGAAAGCATACTGCTACTGTTTGTTCAGGTTGTGAGAAAGCAGTATGTGGCAAATGTGAGAATAGAAGACGAGTGTGGTGCGACAAGTGCAGCAGTAAACAGCAGTGAACTACGGTGGTGTGTGTGTCTGTCTTCTGTGTGTGTGTGTGTGTGTGTGTGTGTGTGTGTGTGTGTGTGTGTGTGTGTAATGTATTTATTTTATTAATAAAAATCAACAAAAGCTATATATGTGTGTTACATTTCATTACCTATCACAATCTGATCAAATAAAGAAAAATAAACATGGGGCCAATTTGGCCCTGTCGGTCTTTGTAGGTAGTAGCCTGCTTGCCGTCCTCCTAGTGTTAATCCGCCAACAGGTAGCATTACAAAGTTTCGGACAATTCCGATTCCATAGTAGTACTAGTAGTAGTAGTAGTAGTATTCTCATCATAAGCCATAAACACGACTTTCCTCGAGGAACAATTTGCCTAACGGTTTACATGCACTGCTTTTTTATGATAGAAAGAAAACGAAAACGCACATTTTCACAGTATAGCAAAGCACAGCGTTATCTTCCTCGCCGTTGGTTTTGACAGAATACCCGTCCAACTGTTGTTTAAAAGAATATGTAGCCTATATCCATCTGAATGTTTAAAAAAGTATGAAGTGAGTCAGTCAAGATCTTTTCCTGATTTTCGCTAACAACTATTCCCTACTGTGTATTATATGTATGTTGACAAAAAAGATTTCTGAGTATCGTACCACGTCATAATGTAAAATACTGTACTGAGGAAACAACGTTTCGGTCACGGTTACAATGGCCTTTTTCTGGGTCTACTGAAGAAGGCTAGTGTAAACGTAGCCGAACCGTTGCTCCAGTATAGTTTTTTGCATTTTATCGCTGTACGATACTCAGAAAACTTTTATGTCAACTAACTCTTACCGCGGAACCCAATATATAGTTTATGTTCTTCCGAACCCTTATTAGAGTATCGTGTACAAATCTGAAGCAAATCGCACTAGAATTTTTCGAGACTTTTGGTAACAACGTTAAACAACGACCTGTCTTCACGTAATAGTGTAGATATTCTAAGATAAATCGTTAGGTCTGTTTATCCTCGCGTGCACATACATTTCTCCGGAACCCAAACTGATCTTTCCCCGATGTTATCAGTCTTTCCATTCTTCTCTAAATATTCCGTGTTAGGATTTCTGACGTTGAGTTATTACACTGGTGGTTCAGTAATAACATCTTATGAAATGTGATGCTTCTAGATCGGATATGTAAAGAAGAGGCACTGGATCGAATGGGGATGAAAACACAACCTGAATAAAATAAGGAGTAGGTTGCAGGACACATCACGAGGCCTCAAGGAACAGTTCATTTGGCAAAGGCTAGATAGGTTGTGTTAGTGGGTGGAGCATGGGGGGGGGGGAGGGGTAGGGTGGGGGGGGGGGGAGGTGCTGGCCTACAGTAAGGAGATTAAAGTGGATGTACAGGAGTTGGACAAAAACATGGAAACACGGGGAGAAATACGTGCTTGAAAATGAATGCAGACGCTAGCCGTGCCTGCAGTTTACGCTGTGGCATCTGACCACGAACGGCGTCTGTTCAATGTCCGCAATACACCGCAAGTGTATGTCGTAGTCAGAACAGTGTGCTGTGTAGTTGCGAGTGCATTATGTTGAACTAAGTGAAGTCGAACGTGGACAAATTGTTGGTGCTCCTATGGTGGGCGCTCCAGAGTAGCCGAAGGTTTGGTGTTTCAAGAGGCACCGTAATCGAAGATTTATACCATGTACAGGGCAAATGAGAAAACGCCGCGGACGAATGTGTATGTAGAGTGATCGTGACAGACAGTCGTTGAAGAGGACAGTAACGAAAAATAATAGTATTACACCTGCTAATGTCAGTCCAGAACTGAATGTGCACTCGTGAGCCCAGTCAGCACAATGGGAGTTCCATAAGCAGAGAACTGCAGGGCGAGTTGGAATTCCAGTACTTCTCATTAGTGAGCTAAACGTCCGTATCAGCAAAACATGGTGCCGAAGCCGTAAAACCTGGGTTACTGGGCGATGGAACAATGTTTGTTCCCCAATGGTGATGTTGTGTTCGAAGACACAGCTCGCATCGGCCAGGAGTGGTTTTGTGAGAACGAGGGTGAATTGTCGCATCTCTCATGGCCACCAAGTCACCAGATCTCAATATTATCGCGCCACTGTGGTCTACTTTGGAGAGAAGGCTACGTGATTGCTATTCATCTCCACCATCGTTATCTGAACTTGCCGCTATTTTGCTGGAAGAATGGCTTGAGGTTCCCTTGAAAACCATACAGAATTTTTATTTATTCATTCCACGACAACTGGATGCTGTTTTGTGAGCTAATGGTGTTCCTATGCCGTATCAGGCACGCTAGTGTGTTGTGTTTCTGACTTTTCCATATTTTTGTCCACACCCTGTAGATTTGGTACTTATCTAGAGATGATGAGACGTTAACAGGATAGATTAGCGTGGAGTGCTGCATCAAATAAGTGTTTGGACTGAAGACCACAAAAACAAGAAATAAAGAGCGATAGATGCAGTTGGGTTTCTGAAGTTCACTTAGTGCCCGTCACACAAGGAATGTGCAGAAGTATCTGGGCGCACCCCGGACCTGCAGCATTTGCCTTGAGTCCCCTTTGACCACTGCCCCCAATATTCCTTAGGCTGGGTAAGAATACCGACATCACAGGATGTTGCAGCTGGCAGGTTGACTAGCGAAGACCCTGCCCTCTGTACCTGTCAGAGCTGTGCTCACAGGTTTATCTTGATCGGAGAATTTTTAAAACTCACAGTTTGTGGGGCATAATGACTTTTTCGCGTGCTGACCGTATATTAACACACACCTCAAGTTATTATAGTCGTTTAGTAGGAATTCAATGTGCTTGGGGCATCTGTAGTCTAAATGATAGCAGACTGACTCCCCATGTTGTCTGCAGTGTGGGTTAGTTACTGGTTCATCGATATTTTTCTATGAGAGTGATCCAATAAGATTTTCACCTTATGGGTACTAACAGCTGCATACCGAGAACTCATGGAGCGGACATTGGGATTTCGCTTGGTTGGTCACTTAATCCCGCTGTCAACTTGTCTGTCGTGACGTGTTACGCTCATGTCTAATCCACCTCTTACTTAGAGCTACAATCAAAAGCTCACTTAGCGCTAACTCGGTCTGTAGACTTTCGTGATTGGAAATAACTGATCTTCCACTTCACTGAAGGGTGCTAAAAGCCATAACGCGAGACGAGGTTTTCCGTAATCACAGATTTCAAATGGTTCAAATGGCTCTGAGCACTGTGGGACTTAACTTCTGAGGTCATCAGTCCCTTAGAACTTAGAACCACTTAAACCTAACATCACACACATCCATGCCCGAGGCAGGATTCGAACCTGCGACCGTGGCGCCTAGAACCGCTCGGCCACTCCAGCCGGTAATCACAGATTTAATCACCATCCGACTACGAGAACCTCTGTTCTTCACGTGGTCTTTGACGTCCATAACATGATTAAAAATAGCTTCCGAAAGTCGCATATTATAAGTAATACATTGTGGTTCTAACGTCGTAATTGTAATAAGATAAATAAATTATGTGGAGTCGTCACAACTAAGCGTGCTTTATTGCCCCGGTTGCTGCCCGCAGTGGGGCTGAGCCCTCGCCTGTGGTTAATTGGGAGGTCGTTCCAAGGCGTGGCAGGCAGCGAAAGACGTCCCCGGAGGCTGATCAGAAAGCCTCCCCGGTGCGTCTGACAAACAGGTTTCAGGCACTGTCTCTGGCTGAGCCAGATGCAGCTGCCTGCCCTGTTTCAGAGGATGATTCTCAGTCTTCAAGGTCCGGGCAATCACAGAGGGTGGGCTTATTGGTAGTTGGGAGCTCCAATGTTAGCCGCGTAATGGGGCCCCTTAGGGATATGGCGGCTAAGGAGGGGAAGAAATCCAGTGTGCACTCCGTGTGCATTCCGGGTGGAGTCATTCCTGATGTGGAAAGGGTCCTTCCGGATGCCATGAAGAGCACAGGGTGCAGCCAGCTGCAGGTGGTGGCACATGTCGGCACTAATGACGTGTGTCGCTTTGGATCTGAGGAAATTCTCTCTGAATTCCAGCGGCTGTCTGATTTGGTGAAGGCTGCCGGTCTTGCTTACGAGGTGAAGGCAGAGATCGCCATCTGCAGCATCGTTGACAGAACCGACTGCGGACCTTTGGTGCAGAACCGGGTGGAGGGTCTCAATCAGAGGCTCAGACGGTTTTGCGACCGTGTTGGCTGCAGATTCCTTGACTTGCGCCATAGGGTGGTGGGGTTTCGGGTTCCGCTGAATAGGTCAGGAGTTCACTACACTCAGCTGGCGGCTACACGGGTGGCGGAGGCTGTGTGGCGTGGACTGGGCAGTTTTTTAGGTTAGAAGGCCTCGGGAAAGTACGGGGTGGGCTGCAATCTCAAAGGGTGCATGGCAAATACAGGACGTGCTTGGATCAAGGAACTTTCGGAATTGTGGTTGTAAATTGTTGTAGTTGTGCTGGGAAAGTCCCTGAGCTTCAAGCGCTAATAGAAAGCACAGAAGCTGAAATCGTTATAGGTACAGAAAGCTGGCTAAGGCCTGAAATAAGTTCTGCAGAAATTTTTACGAAGTCTCACACGGTGTTCAGGAAAGATAGATTAGGCAGAATTGGTGGTGGAGTGTTTGTGTCTGTCAGTAGTGGTTTATCTTGTAGTGAAGTCGAAGTAGATACTCCGTGCGAATTGGTATGGGTGGAGGTTATACTTAACAGCCGAACTAAGTTAATAATTGGCTCTTTCTACCGACCCCCAGACTCCGATGATATAGTTGCTGAACAGTTCAGAGAAAATTTGTGTCTCGTAACAAATAAATAATACGATTATAGTTGGTGGGGACTTCAACCTTCCCTCAATATGTTGGCAAAAATACTTGTTCAAAACCGGTGGTAGGCAGAAAACATCTTCCGAGATTGTCCTAATTGCTTTCTCCGAAAATTATTTCGAGCAGTTAGTCCACGAACCCACGCGAATTGTAAATGGTTGCGAAAAGACACTTGACCTCTTAGCCACAAACAATCCAGAGCTGATAGAGAGCATCATGACTGATACAGGGATTAGTGATCACAAGGTCGTTGTAGCTAGGCTCAATACCGTTTCTTCCAAATCCACCAGAAACAAACGCAAAATAATTTTATTTAAAAAATCGGATAAAGTGTCACTAGAAGCCTTTCTAAGAGATAATCTCCATTCCTTCCGAACTGACTATGCAACTGTAGAGGAGATGTGGCTCAAATTCAAAGATATACACTCCTGGAAATGGAAAAAAGAACACATTGACACCGGTGTGTCAGACCCACCATACTTGCTCCGGACACTGCGAGAGGGCTGTACAAGCAATGATCACACGCACGGCACAGCGGACACACCAGGAACCGCGGTGTTGGCCGTCGAATGGCGCTAGCTGCGCAGCATTTGTGCACCGCCGCCGTCAGTGTCAGCCAGTTTGCCGTGGCATACGGAGCTCCATCGCAGTCTTTAACACTGGTAGCATGCCGCGACAGCGTGGACGTGAACCGTATGTGCAGTTGACGGACTTTGAGCGAGGGCGTATAGTGGGCATGCGGGAGGCCGGGTGGACGTACCGCCGAATTGCTCAACACGTGGGGCGTGAGGTCTCCACAGTACATCGATGTTGTCGCCAGTGGTCGGCGGAAGGTGCACGTGCCCGTCGACCTGGGACCGGACCGCAGCGACGCACGGATGCACGCCAAGACCGTAGGATCCTACGCAGTGCCGTAGGGGACCGCACCGCCACTTCCCAGCAAATTAGGGACACTGTTGCTCCTGGGGTATCGGCGAGGACCATTCGCAACCGTCTCCATGAAGCTGGGCTACGGTCCCGCACACCGTTAGGCCGTCTACCGCTCACGCCCCAATATCGTGCAGCCCGCCTCCAGTGGTGTCGCGACAGGCGTGAATGGAGGGACGAATGGAGACGTGTCGTCTTCAGCGATGAGAGTCGCTTCTGCCTTGGTGCCAATGATGGTCGTATGCGTGTTTGGCGCCGTGCAGGTGAGCGCCACAATCAGGACTGTATACGACCGAGGCACACAGGGCCAACACCCGGCATCATGGTGGGGGGAGCGATCTCCTACACTGGCCGTACACCACTGGTGATCGTCGAGGGGACACTGAATAGTGCACGGTACATCCAAACCGTCATCGAACCCATCGTTCTACCATTCCTAGACCGGCAAGGGAACTTGCTGTTCCAACAGGACAATGCACGTCCGCATGTATCCCGTGCCACCCAACGTGCTCTAGAAGGTGTAAGTCAACTACCCTGGCCAGCAAGATCTCCGGATCTGTCCCCCATTGAGCATGTTTGGGACTGGATGAAGCGTCGTCTCACGCGGTCTGCACGTCCAGCACGAACGCTGGTCCAACTGAGGCGCCAGGTGGAAATGGCATGGCAAGCCGTTCCACAGGACTACATCCAGCATCTCTACGATCGCCTCCATGGGAGAATAGCAGCCTGCATTGCTGCGAAAGGTGGATATACACTGTACTAGTGCCGACATTGTGCATGCTCTGTTGCCTGTGTCTATGTGCCTGTGGTTCTGTCAGTGTGATCATGTGATGTATCTGACCCCAGGAATGTGTCAATAAAGTTTCCCCTTCCTGGGACAATGAATTCACGGTGTTCTTATTTCAATTTCCAGGAGTGTAGGTTGCAGTGGGTACTGGGAGATGAAGGAGCTTGCACAGGATAGATTAGCATGGAGAGCTGCATCAAACCAGTCTCAGGACTGAAGACCACAACAACAACAACAACAACAACAACAATTTTCTTCTTTCTTTGCTCTCTCAATCAAAACCCAGTATTTTACCGGTCATTAAAACGAAACACCCAACTAGTATGCACCCCAGATTGGTTGTTTTGGGGAAAGAGACAGACAGCGTGGTCATCGGTCTCATCGGATTAGGGAAGGATGGGGAAGGAAGTCGGCCGTGCCCTTTCAGATGCACCCCAGAGTCAGAAGTCTTGATCTCTGGATCTCACACTTATCGCCCAAATACGACTACAGTCCGACCTTTGTACTTATTGCTTGCCGCAGTGGATCTTCAAATTAAAGATCACAAAGTTTTTTCTACGTCTGAATTGTCTGTAATACTGCTCTACAACTCTCTTGAGAAGGAGGATATTGCGACTGCGAAGGACAGAATATGGTTAACCTAGAAAACGAGAGAACCAAGAATACCAAGACAACAGAGAATCTCGGAAATCATCAAGAAAGGAAGGAGCGTGTTTTTCTGGCACATTCTTCGGCTGCACCATGTGAGGCTAACACAGCATATAATACAGTTTCTGGCGATCGACAGAACCGAAGTACGCTGCATCCAAGAGAGGCAAAGGCTTGTGGAAAAAATGGGAATCCAGGAACCACAGATACACAAGAGACTGAATTTTAAATAAAAAATTCGGGCTTTCGCAGTTTTCGACGAGAGAACGAGACCCAGCAGCTTGAACAGAAATCGTGTTATCTTCAGACGGCCAACATGAAAAGATGAAGAAGAAGCAGTACAAAATACATGTTACTCTCTTATTCGCCCTAGCGATATACATAATAATTCTGTGATGATGTTACAAACTTTCAGGGGTGATGGAGAAGAGTAAATGCATCAATTTGACGTAACGGACCATAATCTGGAAACGACCGAGTCGAAAGTTATAACCAAAAATCGTTCTGCTATCTCTGACAGTTGACCACTTGTACTGCATGCCTTTTGCTTTCCATATTTTGAGTGGAAGCAGTACGGACCAAAACATGAAAAACAAATTCCCTTAAAGATGGACTCTGATGTGCATACCTTAAGGGCTATGAGCACTTGTTCATCTTCGTTACTATAACACTTCTCTACTACAGAACAAGTGCTCGCAGCTCTTAAGATATGCTGTTGAGAGTCCATTTTTACCAGACAATTTTTTATTTTTACTCTGTCATACGAAAACATGGAAATCAAAGAGCTTGCAGTAGAAGAGATCCACTGTCAGAGGTATCAGAATAATTTTCGAGTATAACTTTCGACTCGGTCGTTTCCAGACGTGTGTTTCTTACCTCAAATTGATATATTAACCTTTCTCCATCATCCCGGAAAGTTTATAACACCGTCACGGAATAGCCTCTTATATTACAAGCTAAGATACATTTGGCGATGAGTATATACTTTGATCTTTCTATGAAAGTAAAATTGCCATTTAAAGAAACCAAAAGTTGTCTGTATTATTTATAAGAATACGTTAAGTTCTCTTCTACAACCGTACAAAACACACGTGGCTGACTTATTCGCATTACTGATCCAACTTATAGATCAAATCACATTTGGCGACAGCAGTATTTCGATGTTTGTGCACACTTGTAAGTCATAATTCATTCCTCAAATGAAGTGCCCCAACGTTACTCCCACGTCTGAATTGTCTGTCTTATTTACCACGTCAAATCAACACAGGGCCTAAATCTCACCTTCTCAGATTTTCTTGAAATTTAGCACAGGTGTAGTGTTGGTGTAGAATTAACAGATTTGTAATTCAGAAACGAGTTGACACTTCAAAGTAAAATTTCATATTTTTCTAAGTTATTGTTAATAGGCCCAAAAACAGGGAAGGGCAGTTTACAGAATTGCTGTAGAAGCTTTCCTAATTGAGCTACAGACCCGGGACACACACCAATTTACAGTATTTTTCATGCCCTTTCCTATGGTATACAATAATTTGTTGGTTAATATAAGAAAATACCTTTTAAAACAAAATTTAAATTTAATATTTTTTATGTGGGCTAGAGTTACTCTGTTGAAAAACACCCTGGAATGCTGCTCATGAACTGCAGCACAACAGATCGAATCAGCAGACTGATGTACAAATTTGCAGTCATAATGGATAGGATAATCACAACAGTGCTCCTGCTGTCATACGGCATTGCGTCCTCAGCTCGTGATCTCGGGGTGGCGTTCTCGCTTCCAGAGCACGGGGTCCCGGGTTCGATTCCCGGCGGGGTCAGGGATTTTCACTTGCCTCGAGAAGACTGGGTGTTTGTGTTGTCCTCATCATTTCATCATAATTCCTGAAAGTGGCGAGTTTGGGCTAAGCAAAGGTTGGGAGTTTGTACGGGCGCTGATAACCGTGCAGTTGAGCTCCCCACAAACCAAACATCATCATCATACGGAATCGCACCCCAGACGGTAATTCCAGGCGTAGGTCCAATGTGTCTAGCACGCAGACAGGTTGGTTGCAGGCCCTCAACTGCCCTCCTTCTAACCAACACATGGACATCGCTGGCACCGAGGTAGAACCATCTTTCATCAGAAAACACAAGAGACCTCTACCCTCCCCTCCAATGAGCCCTCGCTTGACACCCATGAAGTTGCAAACGGCGATGGTTTGGGGTCAGTGGAATGCACGCTACAGGGCGTCTGATTCGGAGCTATCCTTGAGGTAAGCGATTTGTAACAAGAGTACTTATGCCACTGTGGTGCGAGCTGCTGCTCGGATTGCTGCTGCAGATACGCCGAACACGATGATCTTCGCTTTCGGTAGTGCCACGTGGTAGGCGGAGCCTGATTTTCTTGCGATCGTTTGTTCCCGTGACCACCGCTCCCAGCAATCATGTTTAGCGGCTACATTCCTGCAAAGATCTTCTGCAACATCACAGAAGGAATATCCCGCCTCTCGCAGCGCTATTACACGATCTCGTTGAAATTCAGTGAGGTTTCGATAATGGCTTCTTTGTCGTCTTACAGGCATTCTTGGCTAACATCAACTGACCACGTCCAAAATCAATGGTAACAAACGCTCACGACCCTTACAGTGTGTATTTAAAGCAAACCTGATTTGCATCATCATTTAAAAAATAGGACGATCGATTTCCTTTGCCTTTGTTCCCTAACGGGAGCTTGTGCTCCATTTCTAATAACATCGTCGTCAGCGGGACGTTCAACTCTAATATTGTACTCTTTCTTCCCCCTTTCACAGCGTTTTAAAATCATCCTGAAGGACTGAGAGTGCAGCCTTCGAAGCGCGTAAAGCTCGAAGCACGTAAATGCAGTCGACTACGGAAGTACGGAAAGTTGGAGAGAGTTGCTGAAAAAAGCTGCGGAGGCAGGTTATGACTCTTTCTTTGGCAGCTCATTCGGTTAGGCGATTGCCCAAGAACAGGAAGCGTCCGTGTTGCATTCCCACTCCAGCTAATTCAACAGATATTTTGACTCCCAGTCGTCTGTCTTTGAATTTCACCCTCACAGCACTACACGTATGTCCACCAGCGTGATAGTTCGTCACAATTAATATTCAATTACGGGATCATTTTAATAAGAAACACGCAACACGGACGGTCAACAGCTCAGATCCAAGTGACTGGGCTGCTCTAAAACGGGGATGTGATGCTGGTGAGGTGTCAGGCTTTGGGGGTGGGGGGATGTGAAGACCGCCGTTTCTGTAGTAAAAATCGCGGCAAGGTGGCAGTCGAGAATCTGGCGTGTTTACATCTTAGATGGGTGTGTGTCAGCCGTCTTGACAGCAGCAGAATCGTCCTAGTTTCGGCACTGACCGACAGATGGCGGTACTTTAAAATGAGTACGGTCAATTTGGCGTCCAGCCATGGGACGGGGAAACTCGACGGCCGGCAAGCTGGCTCATGGCGGGCTTTCTCCGGGCCGCTTTTAGCATAGAGCTAAAGTGAATGTATGAAGTGGAAATAAAAAAAAACTGATCCCAATGTGGCACAAAGGAGTTTGTAGGCTCATTTTAAAGCAGAAAATTAGCCGGTTGTGCTCATATAAAAGCGCCTCCAGTCCCCCTTATAGTTTTTGAATTATAATAAATTGAATATTTTAATTATTAAGTAAGATTGTAAACTGAGCACCTTGGAGATGCTTTGACAAAATTTTACGAACGAAGTGTCAAATGAAAGGTCTGAATGAGTAGTATTAAGATATCTATGTAGCTTTTTTACATGTTTTAAAAATTCAAATGAGGAGCTGTACGCTGTTTTTGTAGTTAAAAATGCAGAATTTTGATAAATAAAAAATAGGAACTATAAAGATAGCGACATTACGGAAAAGTAAACATAAGGAAATAGGTAGTACAATAATAATATCAGTTATTTATGCAATGAAAGTATTTTAAATAATGAAAAGTTCTATACGAAGAACACATAAATTTTAATACTATGAGAATAAGATCCTGTACAAAAATTCTGATGATGAATCTGAATTCAGAGGAAAAGTTCCGTCTGAATAGAAGTGATACATGCATTTTATAATATCTATATTAAGTCTAAAAGTAAATTTTATGTGCAAACAAACTTGATTTGACTTCAGAGTGTTCAACTGGGGGCTTTTAAGGGTGGCCATTTTCTGTGGTAAGCAGTCATTCGGTTGAGTTGAAAAGGGTAGCACGTGTGATTGGCAAAAGTCCGTACACGAATTGGACTTAGAAAATTTTCGGACCGCGAAGTCGCGTGGAACTTGTGATTTTCAGCAGTTGGGTGCTGCTGAAATTTGAAGAATTCTCGGTGGTGCGTTTGTGAGACTTGTAGAAAATTTCGCGCACGCGTTGAACTTAGAATATTTTCGTACCGCAAAGTCGTGTAGAACTTTAACTCTGAACAACCGCTGTGGGACAGTGATTTCAGCTTGCGGTTGGACTTCGGATTGTGTTTGGTTTATTATTATTTTTTTTTTTCGAGAAGTATTCTCCGCTCGGAACTTTGTTCATATTGGGATTCCAGCTATTTTAAAAGAAACATTAAGTGAATAATTACTGAATGATTGTGATTAATATTTGTGTGGCGCCGTTGAACTAACTCGGAAAATATCTGAGGTCAAATCAAGAACACTTAACAGTATTTCAGTCAAATCTGTTCTGAAAAATTTAAAATAAACTCCATTTAGTTGAA
This sequence comes from Schistocerca serialis cubense, assembly GCF_023864345.2. Lineage (NCBI taxonomy): Eukaryota > Metazoa > Arthropoda > Insecta > Orthoptera > Acrididae > Schistocerca > Schistocerca serialis. Next base: position 451,483,761 of record NC_064641.1, on the reverse strand, counting down.
ACTGTGTTGTGTTCACTAAAAATTATTCCTGCCTGCTAACATTTCTTTTATCAACTTGATACTAATTTAAAATTACTGAGGATAGTGCAGCGGATGTGGTTGGCATCCCTCAGACCTAACGTAGCCAATTTAATTAATAAGTCCAACCACATTTTACGGAACCCCAAGGGGATGCAGGCTTTGTAGGTGCTTGGGTGATAATTGTTCTTTATTTTTCGTGCGAGAAGCACGTGGGAGCTCGAGCCATCTAGGTAAGTGACTTTGAACTAAAATTATTGTAATCACCCAGTGCAACCAGTGTGTTTCTCCCGATCTTGCGCATAGAGAGAAACCGTAGCACGTCGCAAATGGTTTTCACGACCCAGCGGAGCTCGCAAATGGGTATTTCTCGTCAGTAGTAGCTCGCATACTACACATTGCAGCCAAACCGGTAGCTTTCTTGTGATGGCGCCAGGTACTACTACACTACTGGCCATTAAAATTGCTACACCAAGAAGAAATGCAGATGATAAAAGAGTGTTCATTGGACAAATATATTATACTAGAACTGACATGGATTACATTTCTATGCAATTGGGTGCATAGATCCCGAGAAATCAGTACCCAGAACAACCACCTCTGGCCCTAATAACGGCCTTGATACGCCTGGGCATTGAGTCAAACAGAGCTTGGATGGCGTGTACAGGTACAGCTGCCACGATACCACAGTTCATCAAAAGTAGTGACAAGCGTTTTGTGACGAGCCAGTTGCTCGGCCACCATTGACCAGACATTTTCAATTCATGAGAGATCTGGAGAATGTGCTGGCCAGGGCAGCAGTCGAACATTTCTGTAACCAGAAAGGCCCGTACAGGACCTGCAACATGCGGTCGTTCATTATCCAGCTGAAATGTAGGGTTTCGCAGGGATCGAATGAAGGGTAGAGCCACGTGTCGTAACACATCTGAAATGTTATGTCCACTGTTCAAAGTGCCATTAATGCGAACAAGAGGTGACCGAGACGTGTAACAAATTGCACCCCATACCATCACGCCGGGTGATACGCCAGTATGGCGATGGCGAATACACGCTTCCAATGTGCGTTCACCGCGATGTCGCCAAACACGGATGCGACCATCATGATGCTGTAAACAGAACCTGGAATCATCCGAAAAAATGACGTTTTGCCACTCGTGCACCCAGGTTTGTTGTTGAGTACACCATCGCAGGCACTTCTGTCTGTGATGCAGCGTCAAAGGTAACCGCAGCTGATAGTCCATGCTGCTGCAAACGTCGTCCAACTGTTCGTGGAGATGGTTGTTGTCTTGCAAATGTCCCCATCTGCTGACTCAGGAATCAAGACGTGGCTGCACGATCCATTACAGCCATGCGGATAAGATGCCTGACATCTCTACTGCTAGTGATACGAGGCCGTTGGGATCCAGCGTTCCGTATTACCCTCCTGAACCCACCGATTCCATATTCTGCTAACAGTTGTTGTATCTCGACCAACGCGAGCAGCAGTGTCGCGATACGATAAACCGCAATCGCGATAGGCTACAATCCGACCTTTATCAAAGTCGGAATCGTGATGTTACACATTTCTCCTCATACGAGGCATCACAACAACGTTTCACCAGGCAACGCCGGTCAACTGCTGTTTGTGTATGAGAAATCGGTTGGAAACTTGTTTCATGTCAGCATGTTGTAGGTGTCGCCACCGGCGCCAACCTTGTGTAAATGCTCTGGAAAGCTAATCATTTGCATATCACAGCATCTTCTTCCTGTCGGTTAAATTTCGCGTCTGTAGCACGTCATCTTCTCGGTGTAGCAATTTTAATGGCCAGTAGTGTAGCAACGCGGAATCTAGAGGATCGGCAGATAGCGAAAATTGTCGTGGCGAACAAGGGCCCTAAGAACTGACGACAAGCAAAGAGAAGACAACTTTACAAAGGGACTGAGAACTCGCCCTACGGTGATCTGTAAGCTCGAAAGAAGTTGCAGATGATGCGGAACCTTTCGTAGGGTTACAGAGCGCGAGATACGCCAGCCACTTGTGACGCCGGCTACAGACGGCCGGCAAATTTCCGGCAAGGCTTCCGAGGAATAGGCGCGGAGCACAACGCCGGACGGCAGACGCCTTGCCGTTTCTGAAGGCAGCCTGTATGCCAGAAAAACAAGTAGTACGAGCATGGGCGTCCGCAGAAATTTCCCAGAAAGGAGGGGGTGGGGGAAGGGGAGGGGGCAAGATTCAAAATTTGCAAGGTTTGATTTAACTGATTCCGTGAGTTCGAAAACGTTTCACAACCAAGGAACTAAATTTATCCAGAATTACATAAAAATTATTGTCTCTCAAGAGATTGGTCGTTTATCTACTTAGTATTTCTCAAAAATGTTCAAATGTGTGTGAAATCTTATGAGACTTAACTGCTAAGGTCATCAGTCCCTAAGCTTACACACTACTTAACCTAAATTATCCTAAGGACAAACACACACATCCATGCCCGAGGGAGGACTCGAACCTCCACCGGGAGGACGTAGTATTTCTAGGGCACATTGCTTTCGTACCTGTACAGTAGGCATATTTCAATATTATATGCAAAGAACATACTTTTATCTTATGATCTTATGAATATAAGTATAGATTCTATCTTTTTGATTCAACAATCTGAAATTATTTCCGATCAAATCCAGGATACCTAACGAATCGATGCTAATAATAAATCCGTAAAACTTGTCGTGTCTGTTTGTCTGAACACGCTTCTCCAAAACTACTAGACGAATTTTCATGGAGTTTTCGCAGGTAACTTGAGTAAAGCTTGGGCGCCGTACAGGCTTCATTTTATAAACATTAGGTTACCAAAAAAAAAAAAAAAAGACATCGTAACTGGAAGTTTTATCGATACTGATATTATAAATTTAAAAGTAACTCTGTTATGTTTTCATGACTAACCTCCCGAACGGATTTCGATGAAATTTGTGGTACGGAGACAGCCTGAACCCTGACGAAGAACAAAGGCTGCTTTAGAAAGTGTGGAGTTCAAGATATTTATCTGAAAAATATTACGCGAAATAGGGAAAATACTTGCTCTTTGAACAGCTATTAACTCTTTGACTTTGATCTTTATCATAGTTGTAAAATTGTTTTACTGGTTGATTTGTGCTACGTGATACGATTCAAAGTAATGTAAACAGTGTTTATATGATCTTCGCTGCGTGTAATATTGCTTCCACACTATTGGTTGCAAAATGTGCACGTTGTGTAATGTATAGCTATTTCAGCACCAGGATGCATAAATGTGGGCTTGTGTCCGTGGCTCTCTGTGCACACTGCTCGGCAGCTACATTGCATGTGCCGAAGCATCGTGCGTTGGGACAACTTGGGAGAGGGAAAGCAGGGTGCACATCACGGGCTGTGTTTATCTGAACAGAGGCTTGAGGCCAGCTGATGTTATTGCAAGTATAGTAGCTTACTTAATCACCATCACTCATCATAACAAAACTATTGATATGCACGTGCAGCTGCAAGCAACAGCTAGTTATGAAACGAAAACATCCACAAAAGTAATTTATTCATACCCGTAATGTTAGGCTGAAACTGAACATTAAAAATCATGAATGGGAAAAAAGTATTCTGTGGATATCACCAGAATTGGCACATTAGTGCCCCTTGAAGTGGAGTAACGGGTAAGACACTTTAAAAGAAGTATTTTACTAAACCTTGATGTCATGTATGACACTTTTTTTGCTTATAAAACTTCACATTCGTTAGTGTTAACGACTTATTGCATTTGTTTCATGATTTCGATGTTTTATTGTCAACTGGTATAACTGACATTGAACGTTTTGTCGTTTTAAAGCTATATAATATTGGGTTGTATAGGTAAAGTGTAGCACAGGGCCAATAAACAACTGTATGAATGGGGCAAACCTCAAAAAGTCATTCTCAAATTGATAGTTAGAATGTACATTTAGCGGCCTAGGACTACACCATGGTAATCTTCGTCTGTGCACTTTTTGCAGCATACTAATTGGAATGCAGTAGTTCTGTGATTGCATGTTGCGGACTGTTGCACCCATAGATTTTGAGAAGGTCCCAGTCCCAGAGAGCAGGTGTTTTAGAGGTCGAAACTGCACACTTTTTTCCTTCTCTTCTAACGCAGGTACCTCTTTTGGCTGATGTACCCGAGATTAAGTATAAATGTACACTTTTGCAATATAGTGTGGCTGTTTTCGTCGGATTGTGTTACAGTTGCTCTGCCATGTAAACTGAACACACTCAGCAAGCCACATGTTTTATCACAAACAAATGATAAATTACTGTTGTGATTCCGTCGTGGATCAAAGCAGGACCAAAGTCATGTAACATATATTCTATATTCCAAAGCACTGCAACATAAGTACATCTAAATGCGGACATATACTTCAGTAGACATAATGTTACATTTTATTACACGGCAAGTCTCCGAGGAGCAACTGAAGCATACTTTTCTGTTCCTTCGTCAGGGTGCAGGTGATAGATGAGGCTCCTATGATGAGAAAACAGTGCTAGGACAGATAGCCTGTTAATTTCACTGCTGTTACACAAATATTTCTTCGATCTTCTTAACGTTGAGAGTGTTCTCTCAAGTGTATTTGTGGATAATGAAATTGTGGCCAAAACTTTCAAGTTACAGGTCATATCAACCAAAAAATTACATTTCCACTTACAAAATTTATTTTCTGACCTTAACCCAATTTCGACAACGTGGAACATACGGAAAGGTGTAGAAATGGATTCTATGTCAGCAAAGTGTTCTTCAGTCCACTGTTTTAGCAAAACTGAAGCTAATACAGAAATCAGTGGCTTATGATTCACATATCTTCCACGAAGCTGCGCTGCTACGTCGTTTAATAATGGGATGTGAGGTCTGTTCAAAAAATTCCGGAACTTTGTGTATAAAATTTTTCTACGCTTGCCTTTTACTTATTGTGCACGGTCACCTTCGAAATACTCTCCTCCATAATTGATACACCGCTTAGAATGCCGTTTCCACTTCCGAAAGCTGTCTTGGTACGCATATTGCTGGCTCGAGTGAAGCACCGTCTTTTTCTTTTAACTCGTCTATCGTTGCAAATCTTCGTCCATTCAGCGGGGTTTTCAACTCTGGAAATAAAAAAAAGTCCGCTGGGGCCAGGTCTGCAGTGAACGGAGGATGAGGCACCGCAGTGGTTTCTTTCTTTCTGTAATAGTCATGCACCAACAGGAATGAATGTGTGGGTGCGTTATCGGATGCAAGAGCCATGAATTGTCTCGCCTCGTTTCAGGCCGTTTCCTTCCCGCAGGCGTCACAGCTCGTACCGATAGTAACAACGATTAATAGTTTCTCCCTGTGGCGCCTACTCATGATGAACGAAACCCTCGAAGTCAAAGCAAAGTATGGGCATGACTCTGACACTCGACCCGGCCTGACAAGCTCTCTGGTCTTGGAGAACCTTGATCTCCACATCACAGCCGTAGACGCACGTTTCGTCACCACTCCTGATCTAAGAACATCTCGTTCTCATCTGCGCGATCCAAAAGCTCTTCACAGATTGCGAGGCGAAGGTCCTTCTGGTCTTGACCCTTAACTCGTGGGACGAACTTGGCGGCAACACGATGCTTTCCAAAATGCTGTGTCAGGATTTCATGACATGATCCAACCGAAATCTTACATTCCTCTGTAATCTTTCCGACAGTCAGTTTTCGATTGGTGCGCACAATTTCATTGATGTTCCTGACATGAGCGCCGTCGGTAGACGCCGAAGGGCGTTCTGAACGGGGGTCACCTTTAACTTCTGTCTGGCCATTTTTAAACCGTGTGATCCATTCGTAACACCGAGTACGCCCTAAGCACTCATCACCGTAAGCTTCCGGCATCATTTGGTGTGTCCTGTAAAGATTATCTTGAATTTGAAGCAAAATTTGATGCAGAGACTTTGGTCCCCTAATTCTGCCATCTAGAAATTCGCAAAGTGTGCGACACAACGGTCTACGCAGTACAGCACTGAACAATAACGGACATACGACAATGAAACTTCCGGCAGTTACATTTTAAACATGTGCAGAGATGCCAACCGCATTTCGCTCCGACACACCATTGTCGCGGAAATTTTTTGAACTGACCTCGTACATATTTATTCTTAAATAATCCTCTGGATTATTGGCATCATATGGTAGTCCCACATTTGATCTATGCCTCTACAAGGGATAAGTAGTTAGATTACAGCTACCTCTGCTATCACGTTTATTTCAGAGAACAGTCCTCTGAATCTGCATTTTCACGCATTGCGCTCAAGACGTCACAAACATATTGTTGCTCTAATGGATCACTGTAGACTTTTTGAAGTGCTGTGCTTATAAATAAAGTTATGAAAACGTGTCATTAAGTACAAGAAGTGAGACCAGACGCATAAAAGAGCTGGCTGGCGTTAGTCGACGCATATAGATTCTCGCTCTCTTTCAGCATTTCCAGAAAGTACAAGATTGGAATATAAATTTTATTAAATATTATTAGTGAATCGTATCTTTCAACCCACAAAGCTTCACACATGGACAAAAGATTCGCCCTTCTGATACGCCATAACAAAACTGCGAAAGTAACTCTTTCTTTTAGAATATTTGTATGGTTTGAGAACGCTGAGGATACTGTGCCTATGCAGTTTCGAAATGGCTGAACAGAGCAAATATGTACACAAAATGTGTACGAATTTAGCTTGAGGAAACCTTTCACAAATTAAGCTTGCGCCCCTCGCAGGTATCCACTCATTGCGGACGCCCCACACGAAAATGACACATCAAATTTATATCTTTCAAGGTTCATGATCACTATCGCTAACCCTACACCTGTTAACGTCACGGTCTGGAACAAAATCTAAGAAACTTCCCTAGGAACATAGTTGTTATTCCGAAATGATCTTCCAACGTAGCGTAGACACTGCAACATTTGCTCTTTCCTCGATATATCGAGGCTTTCATCTGCCAAAATAGAAAAATACTGTGACCTGTTATCTTACTGATTATTTTTTCTTAAAATAAATATCCACAAATGGATATTATATCTTTCCGGATGCTCGTACGCGTGTAGAGTGCGTTTAAAGACGCGGTTTATATATGCTTTTTGAGAGCCACATCTCTACCTTTCACACACATTCTAAGTATCACTCTGACATTATCGTCATTCCAGCCTGATGATAAAATATGGATGGTTTCCACTACGGGGCAAGTCTTTGTTGTATTTTTAAGTGCAAAGTTCGTCTAACTGATTACATCTTCCTGTATGTGAGTAAAGTTAGCAACAGAGTTATCAGCTACCAAGACATTCATTTTGTGGTAATGACTTTGTTCGTGTTTCCTAACCAGTTAACATGGCTCTTTCTATTTTGTAAATTCCTTGCATACAAGCGCATTAAGTTTTTCTGACTACCTGGATTGCCAGGTGTTCGGTTTTTTTTACCGAACTGTTCACTTTTTCAGTCAGTGTTCGATGTTTTTAGAATTCCATTTTATCACTAATTTCTTGGTTGATATGCAAACTCTGGTCAGTGAAAATGTGGTGCGCTGTTGCCGGCCGCAGCATGCTCAATTTATGACCCTGTCTGATCGTTGTCCGTCTCTCTGTTTCTCTGAGTCCCGCCAACCTACGCCGCCCACCGGTTAATTAGTTAAACCTCAGAGTTGAACACATTTGAATTTATTGATTTAGCACGCGTATCTAATCTGTTTGCGAGGTAATGAAACATAATATCAATATTCCTACTGATTTGGTAAGTTAATATTAGTGTAATAAGATCATTTTAATGGTATAAATGTTAAAACTATATGAGGTCGAGCGAAATTATTTCAACATTGGAACTCTCGTAGCCTACCAAAAAGTCGAAGATTATCTTGACTGCGAAAACTCTCCTTACAATATTTTCATTTACGTGGAGTAGCAGCAGTAACTTCCATGTATGAATGGTTGTACAAGCATCAAAGGTTAGGTGGTGGTTATTGAAGAAGACATTGTCAAAGATGGCCTATACGAAGAGATCTGTACACTAAATAAAACTATGGAAGAATTAAAAAGTCAAGTTTTCGTGGAAAACCTATTTAAACGGAGAAGAATAGCCTAACATAAAAAAGTATTATGAAAAGGATAATGGCGGTTCCATGCAGCAATGCCTATGTGGAAAGTGTGTTTAGTCATATGATCATTTATGGTGTAATGCTAGATACAAACTGAATGTCAGTATGGTAAAAGCAGAATTACGAATTCCTTCTAATTTCATGTTTGCAACATGCAACGACTTTGGCCGAAACATTAAAGATAGCGAAAGTTTGTTGAAATCTGCAACCAGCAATAATAAACATAATTTTTAGTGTTACCATTTCCAGATTGTTCTTTCTGAACACAACTCAGTACTCACACAGAGCCGAGAGCCCGATTTAGTTTTGATAGCACCAACCGAGCATAGTGTTTTAATTACTGATGGTGGAAGCGCAACTTTATTTTAGATTTCATGACATGAAAAGCAAAATATTTAGGTAGCATCCAAGACTCACTAACAAGTTTCAGTGTCAGTTCATGTTAAGAGATTGAAGATGTACCCGGAACTTCCATGGCCTCTTCATTTACCTAGACTTTGTGGCTTGGGTTTTCCATTGTAATTCGGTGGCAGTAGCCTTCATACAATTACTCGTAGTTGTGAGTTGATCGATTCATGAGCATGGTCTACATGCGGCTGTTTTATTGCAACAACGAAGTTCTGTACTGAACTCTGTCCTAGTTTCATTTTACAACTTCACACCGAAAATACTTGCAACACCACCTCAGTAGGTAAACAACTGACTAATGTCTAGATTAGAATCAAAATATTCTACTGTGTCAGCATCAATGAAGCACAACACGACAGGAAAGGGAGTCCGATTCCACGGAAACCGGTCGGTGGTACTACTGCAAACAACTCTCGCTTAAGTTAGAAGTTCTTTGGTTCTCATACCAATGCGTTTCCAAAATCGTACGTGTGTTTCGGACATCTTCTTACGTAAGTTCACTAGCGGTCATATTGAATAAGTCCGCTTAAATGATTTTGTAGTGTAAAGATTCTTAAAATGTCGTAAAAGAGGGTACCATTTACAAAATTCTTTCATGATTATTTTCGTGTAGGGAAGGGAGAAGATTGATACTCTTCATATCCTCCCCCCTCTCCAGCTATGGCCCTGCATCAGAGAAAGGAGGCATCTTTATGCGAACTGCGGACGGATGACTGACACATGCGCTGCTGCCATTTTTATTCGTTAGGAATCGGTGGCGGAATCCGTGCGTATCCTTTCAACAGCTCAGTAAGGGCTGAACGAGGAAGTGACAGAAAGAGAGTGGAGATTATTTCGGCACGGTTCTGTAAAGTTTCGTATTAATCTTAACTACAGATCAGCGCCGAAACCGCAGCCGCACAAATCTGCATAATTTTCCGTGAACAGAGTGATATTAAGAAAACCCAAGATGTATAGGGGTTTCAAAGGCTGCAGTTTTCTCGTCGGCGTCAGCAATGCCAAATACCGGGTGATCAAAAAGTCAGTATAAATTTGAAAACTGAATAAATCACGGAATAATGTAGGTAGAGAGGTACAAATTGACACACATGCTTGCAATAACATGGGGTTTTATTAGAAAAAAAATAAAGTTCAGAAAATGTCCGACAGATGGCGCTTCATCTGATCAAAATAAAAATAATTAGCATAACAAAGTAAGACAAAGCAAAGATGGTGTTCTTTAAAGGAAATGCTCAATATGTCCACCATCATTCTTCAAAAATAGCTGTAGTCGAGGAATAATGTTGTGAACAGCACTGTAAAGCATGTCCGGAGTTATGGTGAGGCACTGGCGTCGTACGTTGTCTTTCAGCATCCCTAGAGATGTCAGTCGATCACGATACACTTGCAACTTCAGGTAACCCCAAAGCCAATAATCGCACGGACTGAGGTCTGGGGACCTGGGAGGCCAAGATGATGAAAGTGATGGCTGAGCACACGATCATCACCAAACAACGCCCGCAAGAGATCTTTCACGCGCCATTTGTCGGACACATTGTGAACTTTGTTTTTGTTTGGTTCTAATAAAACCCCATGTCATTCCAAGCATGTGTGTCAACTTTTACCTCTCTATCTACATTATTCCGTGGTTTATTAAGTTTTCAAATTTATACTTACTTTTTGATCACCCTGTATGTAGTTTACTGCAGAGACAGACAGTGACTGACAGAAATTCTGTACCGAATAAAAAGTCTGTAGTTACATACCTGGAAGAGGCAAGTATTTCCCCTTGTGGACGCCTGTGAGACCCCTTTTCAACAATACATCCATAACCATAGGAAGTATAGCTACCCAGCACATAGAGGAGACGTTGAGTTGCAGACAGGCACAACCAGAAGATTGCGACACATTTAATCTTTCGACCACAAGACCTTCTTCTAAAAGTAGAAAATACACACGCATTTACACAAGTGCAATTCTCACAACCATGTCGACTGTCTCTGGCCGCTGAAGCCGGAATGACTCCGACTGAACCGGCGTCAGCAGTCAGAGAAGTGTTGTCATGTGTGTCTGAGTTGCGCTTGTGTGAATGTGTATGATTTTCTACTTTCAGAAGAAGACCTTGTGGCCGAAAGCTTAAATGTATAGATACCTTTTTGTTGTGCTTATCTGCAACTCACCGTTTCCTCTGTATGGTCAGAAGCAGTATATACTTTCCATAACATCATCTTCATTCCATCCTGGACTTTTCATTGTGTGATACATATATAACTACATTTTTTTGAAATGCATTGTTTTACTTCCTTATGATATGCAAAAGTAACGTTTAAAAAAGTCATTACAGTAATTACAGTACTGATGCTAAGCACCTTGCTTTTTGATCCATTATTCAAGAGACTGGAACTACCCTCAGAGTTGACTCTTATTAGCTTCGTCCAGACTGCAGGGAAAAATACTTCTTGCGAGTAATACGTCTCTCTGTCATCAAGCTAAAATAAGATTTTTAAATCACTACTTACACAGACACAACAGCGAATTTCTTTTGTCCAGCCCTTAAGTCACCGTCGATCTTCGGTTCAGACGTGCCATAATTTCTTTTTTTTTGTCTGTTTTTAGTACAATAAAAACGCAGAATTTGATACTCCGAAAGTAATCGATGACGATAAGCACTAACATTTAAATTGTGCCAACCGCCATTACAGATCCTGACAGTGGCTCAGAAACAGTTAACAACACTGAGCTGTAAGGTGCTGTATGGCTCCATTTGTTGCAAATGTAAAAGTCAGACTCGAAGGACAACTGGAAAGAAATTGAGGAATTCCGTTTCCGGACAATGATTTCTGACGACGAAATTATCGTTGTTATTTCGTTTGCAGAAAATGGTCATAGGATTATGGATTATCAAGCGAATTTGACGCTCAGTGTGAAGGCATTATGGCACATGTAGAGGCAACAACGCAACCAATGAGGCCTTATTTTGAACGCTAGGCAGAAACAACTTCGGTCGAACAAGTGCTGGCGTATAGCCTGTGTGACCGAGCTGAACGTAAATGACATACGAATATTGTTTCAGTGTATAAAACACTGTGTTCGTTTCAACATATAACTAACATTTGTATAAAAGTAACATATAAGTGGATTTATAGGAAAAAAGATGAGTGTTCTTATGCCATTTAACCCGTGTCATTCTAATTTCTTATGAATTTCTGTATTATCAGGGCTTTTGATTATCCGAATGCCCTAGTTCAGACAAACAAGATCCCATTGCACCTACTGAGACAATGAGGTTGACAAACTGCCCATAGCACTCTTGATTTTGTTTGCGCTAAATGGGAAGAGTACGATAATCATCGTTCCAAATTTTTGTCGATGCTCTAATTATCGCCAAGCTCACCGTTCAAAAAATGGCTCTGAGCACTATGGGACTCAACTGCTGTGGTCATAAGTCCCCTAGAACTTAGAACTACTTAAACCTAACTAACCTAAGGACATCACACACATCCATGCCCGAGGCAGGATTCGAACCTGCGACCGTCGCGGTCGTGCGGTTCCAGACTGTAGCGCCTTTAACCGCTCGGCCACTCCGGCCGGCTGCTCACCGTTGCGGGCCGAGGCAACTACAGGCAGATTGCAGGCGTAAGTTTGTGCAGACTGTCTCAAAATTCATTATAAATTATTACAGAGGACGATACAAAGTAAAATACTTGGTATTTGGGATTGCCACATCTAGCTGAGACCTCGTCGGACAGTATTGAGGTGGAGGTGTAGAAATGAAGTAAAAAATTTATTTAATATAATTACTTTTTGTATAGAACACTGTTACATGGAACTCGTTGCGGCAGAAGTTGTTGGTACACCATATTCGGAAGATTTCACCTTTTTCAGCAAGACTTTCTTCCCTTTTACGTACTTATAAAACTCCAGGTAAGTAAGCTTGTAGTTAAACTGGCACTGTAAGACTGATTCCACAGTCCCTGGCAACAGTTGATTTCTTTCATCAGTCAACTGGACCGATATCAGGGAAAATACTCTTACCACAGTGGCGTCATGTGAGGGAATACAAAACAAACACTCGCATAATTTTAGCAGTTGGCATTTGCGTTCAGGATTTTCGATTTCCTTAACTAAGTAAATCTACCTTTCTTCGACCGAGTGAGTATTAGACTTTCATTTTCCGGGTCACGCTTCGTTTCTAAAAAACTCTTCAGACACATATTAGCATAAGCTGCGGACGATCTTCCATGAACGTAATTATGGTTAGTACCCGCTCCTTGGACAACAGTTGTTCTTTACTTCATTTCACTGGAGACGGGATTTGTGGTTCCTTGTCCGACAAAGACACATTGCAAGTACTTTTAAAGAAATGTTGAAATTTTCCAAATTTCTAGCTCGTCAGGCAGTTGGGAAAATGTACAACCCTGCCGTAACTGTAGCAGAAAGGGCACACGCAACGTGGCAGGCACGTATCTTTGGTTGACAGCACGTTGGGAAACATATAACACGGCACAATGCGATTGTAATTTGTAAAAGGAATTTCAGTTTCCGTTTATAGCTACTATTCCATCGAATTTGTAACTCATTTAATATTCATAAGAAAATTTAACAGTTGATTGGGTGGTATAGCTAAGTGTTAACAATGGAGGTAAAACTTTCTTTTTGTTTTCTTGTTATACGCTTACTAATACCATTTGTCTTTGAACAGGTTCGAAGAGTTCCGCACTAATGTGGAAGCCTATTAATGTCATCATCTGCGGCAATGTTAGACCACAGCGGTATTCCAACGATATTCTACGTCCTGTCTTGTTGCCCTTCATGCAGGCCATTCTGAGTTTACATTTCAGCAAGGTAATGCCCTCGCTTTCTCCTGCTTGCCACACCCTAACTTGGCCAGCAACTTCACCGGATTTCTCTTCAATTGAGAACATTTGGAGCATTATGGATAAGGTCCTCCAAATACATAGTGATTTTGACAATCAAGCACGCCAGTTGGGCATCCTCAGTATCCATCCAACAACTCTATTAATCAGTGCCAAACAGAGTAACTGTTTGCATAAGGACCAGAGGCAGAACAACGAGTTATTTACTCAGTTTGTGAAGTGGTTCTTTTTTCTTGAATAAATGATGAATTTTTCAGAAATTGTATTGATTTGTTTGTCTGTACATGTAAATCATATCTACCGATTTCCGTCCATTTCGGATAATTCATTCATTGTGCATGCTTTTTTTGTCTTCGAGTGTATTTCCTTGTCACTTGTGTAATACTTACGTCTGCAGCAGTTTAGTTATCGATATGAACTGCAAGCTATTCAAGAAATTAAAGATTTGAGACATTTTTGGTGTGGTTGAAATGCTTAAAATGCGCTTGTGTACACTTTGGACTTCGTGCTACATGGCGCTGCTTCCTCTTGTCACTAGAGATGGGCAAACTCGTTCATCCTTGGGAACTAGTTCACTGGTGATCGCTCTTTTTTTGCGAACCGTTCATTTTTACTCGTTCACCGTTCATTTGTGCTTGGTATACAGTTTTTATGAAAAATTGGAAATTAGTAGCTTAAGTGACTGAAGATGGAAGGCGCCAAGAGGGGGCACTTGCCTCCGCCCTGGAGTATAGAGTTTTTATTCATAACAGAATTCTCACACGCTTGTAATTTTCGTGATTCTGCAAAACCTCGCATCTAGCCGACTGTAGCGTTATGTGGCTGATCGCAGTGAAATAATATAAGGTGGCGCACAAAAAACCGGCCCCGAGTACAGACTGCTTGCCAGTTACGCAGGATTTGTTGACCGCTACGAGCAGAATAGATAAACATGTAATAATTAGGCAGTGAAGAAATAACAAATAAGCTAATGCAAACTACTACTTCGAAACAATAGATGACTGTTGGTAGGCGACAATGAGCAGTCTAATACTCGGGAGCGATTTTTCGTGCGCCACCCTGTAGCACTGAAATAATATTGTAGAATATATCATATTCTCTTTACAAAATGTGACACCAGACACTCGATTATGGTACGCGGACTTAATTTGGTTGTAAGTAGGTCTGCCTTCCACAACAACGAACATGCTCTTTTACCTTGGATCAAAAAAATATGGAAAATGGCCACTCGTGTGTGCAGTGCCGACTTACTTTGCATGTGTAATAACAAAAAAATCTTGCCTTTTTACAAGTATTTCTTCAGCTATTGATCGAAATAGTGAAGTAAGCTGATATGCCGTTTTGTTACCTGAAAAGACGTATGTATTACATTCCACGTAATTTTATGTAATTTACGTAATTATAAATACATTTTAATTACCGGTCATGGACGCTGAATAGAATACGAAACGAACCAGATGTTCAGAGTTCAAAAAAGGTTTGGAACATATCTAGAATGGGCGTGAGCAGCGATCGAAACGAAGAACTCTATACTGAACTAAGTATGAGCAGTCGGCAGTGGAACTGCGACGAGTGGCCATGCGAAGAAGGACGAGTCCAGCCGAGCGAGACTAAGACAGATGGGTACGGGACCGAGGCTAGAACGAGATCGGCCGACTTGCCGTTGCGGGAACGAGACCGACCGTTTACTGTTCCCGGGAACTATATGTAGGAAGCTGCCACCAAAGTGAACTATGAAAGACTGTTCCCTAGAATTCGTTCATCACTCGTTCTGTTCATCTTGACGAGGCTGAGTGGTTCTAGGCACTACAGTTTGGAGCCGCGCGACCGGGTCGCAGGTTCGAATCCTGCCTCGGGCATGGATGTGTGTGATATCCTTAGGTTAGTTAGGTTTAAGTAGTTCTAAGTTCTAGGGGGCTGATGACCACAGCAGTTAAGTCCCATAGTGCTCAGAGCCATTTGAACCAACCAGTCCGCTAAGATTATTTGATCATCTGCTAACATGAGTGTATTTATAATTTTATTATTAAGCTTATAATGGTGCACTAATTTTTGCCGTCATGTCGTCTATGTATACCAGTATGTTAAATAATATGGTTGATAAAGGATACCCTTGTCTCACTCCTTGACGGATGATTCTAGCAATCGAACCTCCCTGTTGTACTTTGATTTTTTTTGTGTATGTACATACGCTGAAGTACGAAAATGGCTCTGAGCACTATGGGACGTAACTGCTGTGGTCATCAGTCCCCTAGAACTTAGAACCACTTAAACCTAACTAACCTAAGGACATCACACACATCCATGCCCGAGGCAGGATTCGAACCTGTGACCGTAGCAGTCCCGCGGTTCCAGACTGTAGTGCCTAGAACCGCACGGCCACTCCGACCGGCTTTGAAGTACATACAGATGCTATAACAGATGCTGGGATATACCTTTCTTTTGTAAAAACTCCCATAATTTAACTCTGTTAACTTTGTTGAAAACTTTCTAATGGTCAGCAAAGGCGCTAGCTGGTCATGTGGGCGGATTGTTTTCTCTGGGAAAGTACCTTTAGTCTGTTTGTTATTAGTTTTACATACATCTTGTATCCGGAGTTCAGACATGTGACATTTTCTGCGATTCCCTTTTTTAAATAATGGGGTAACAGCTACTGTTTGCCGTAAGTGATGTTTCAAAGTTCACTACTGCTTCTTGTAGATTCTAGAAAAGGTGCTTTTGCACAAGTTTCTTGGCGTTCTGGGGGGTGGCTGCCTGCCTTAGGACTGTTCGCGCTATATGAAGACGTGATGCGGCAGCTAGCAGCAGCAGGCTAATCGCGCTGGATTGTTCTCCGGTGCCGGATTATGCTCGGTGTACAAAAAGGGGGCCGGCGGGCCGCTCGTTTCTGCGCCGCCTCAAGTGACGGATTCCGCCCTCTCTGCTCGAGAGGCAGAGACGCTGCCGCGATCGGCGGCGCTGAGCGCGCGCACTGGCCCCGCGGAGTAGCAATATCTATGGAGTGAGTGCATGGCACCAGCATCAGACCGGGACTATTACTATACGCACTACACGACTTAGCCCTTTTACAGGCGACGCTCGGCGCATAAGCACACGATTGTCGGCAAGGTTATTGCGTGCTGCAGAGGGAGGAGAGACAGAGGGGAAACAAGCCCTGCCTCGTTCTCGCAATATAAGCAGCACACTGAAATCAAGGCTACATTCACAGTGCCTACTACAATGCAACGGCGTGTTCTGTTGTGTAATAGCTAAGGTTGGCAACGGGCGGAAACATTCCATAATGGCACGAAGTAAGCGAACTGTCACCGATTCCTGTGCTACCAGAAATGGGTGAAGTTACATTGCGTGTATATCATTGTTTGCTTACATTTCGCACTAAGACCGAAACTTTAACGTTAAACGTTGGGAGGGTAGGAGATTTTCTGCTATTTTATTGGCAAGGGTTTCAAAAAAGGAAACCATTTAATTAATAGAAAAATCTCTTACTAGATTGATATACGGCTTGTTAGAGGTAAAAGTGCAGATATTGTTATTGGTGACCGAGGACAGTGTATTGAACAACATTACAGCAGTTTTTATTTCGTTTGCAGACTAATAATTATAGCCATTAGGAGTAGAATGTTTTTAGGTTGGTTAGTACCTCCAACTACTTGTGAGAAGAGTAAGTCATTAATGGGTACTTCCCTGGGAAGCAGGTAAGGTATTAAACTGTGGATCCATGGACGTAAAACTGTTAGTCTATACAGGCAGGCGTAGCTCACGTACTTGTTAGTGAAGCAGTTACTATCGTGCAGAAAACATCAGGTAGTATATTATGTGACATGACTGCAGAAACTCAGACACGGAGAAAAAAAAATAACACTCTGAGGTGCGTAAATACTAAGGTACCAATGATCACAGTATCTCCACTAATTCTTCTAACGCCCTATGTAAGTGAACAAGAGGCTTTAGTTGCGAGTTTCCAAAACTTGAGTCGAAAGGTAATTTTGAGGGTTGCTACTATCTTTATTTATTTTGAAGTATATTACGGAGAACGTTTTGTTATGGATGTTCTTTTTATTTGCCTGAGCTACTCCTTATGGGCTTCCTGAGATGGTAGGAACTCTGCTTGACGCCACTACAAGTGCATCAAGTATGCTGCTCGAAGGAATATCATCGACTCTAATAGTCGAATATGTTGTATAGCAACAATGTCAATATATACACTCCTGGAAATGGAAAAAAGAACCCACCATACTTGCTCCGGACACTGCGAGAGGGCTGTACAAGCAATGATCACACGCACGGCACAGCGGACACACCAGGAACCGCGGTGTTGGCCGTCGAATGGCGCTAGCTGCGCAGCATTTGTGCACCGCCGCCGTCAGTGTCAGCCAGTTTGCCGTGGCATACGGAGCACCATCGCAGTCTTTAAAACTGGTAGCATGCCGCGACAGCGTGGACGTGAACCGTATGTGCAGTTGACGGACTTTGAGCGAGGGCGTATAGTGGGCATGCGGGAGGCCGGGTGGACGTACCGCCGAATTGCTCAACACGTGGGGCGTGAGGTCTCCACAGTACATCGATGTTGTCGCCAGTGGTCGGCGGAAGGTGCACGTGCCCGTCGACCTGGGACCGGACCGCAGCGACGCACGGATGCACGCCAAGACTGTAGGATCCTACGCAGTGCCGTAGGGGACCGCACCGCCACTTCCCAGCAAATTAGGGACACTGTTGCTCCTGGGGTATCGGCGAGGACCATTCGCAACCGTCTCCATGAAGCTGGGCTACGGTCCCGCTCACGCCCCAACATCGTGCAGCCCGCCTCCAGTGGTGTCGCGACAGGCGTGAATGGAGGGACGAATGGAGACGTGTCGTCTTCAGCGATGAGAGTCGCTTCTGCCTTGGTGCCAATGATGGTCGTATGCGTGTTTGGCGCCGTGCAGGTGAGCGCCACAATCAGGACTGCATACGACCGAGGCACACAGGGCCAACACCCGGCATCATGGTGTGGGGAGCGATCTCCTACACTGGCCGTACACCACTGGTGATCGTCGAGGGGACACTGAATAGTGCACGGTACATCCAAACCGTCATCGAACCCATCGTTCTACCATTCCTAGACCGGCAAGGGAACTTGCTGTTCCAACAGGACAATGCACGTCCGCATGTATCCCGTGCCACCCAACGTGCTCTAGAAGGTGTAAGTCAACTACCCTGGCCAGCAAGATCTCCGGATCTGTCCCCCATTGAGCATGTTTGGGACTGGATGAAGCGTCGTCTCACGCGGTCTGCACGTCCAGCACTAACGCTGGTCCAACTGAGGCGCCAGGTGGAAATGGCATGACAAGCCGTTCCACAGGACTACATCCAGCATCTCTACGATCGTCTCCATGGGAGAATAGCAGCCTGCATTGCTGCGAAAGGTGGATATACACTGTACTAGTGCCGACATTGTGCATGCTCTGTTGCCTGTGTCTATGTGCCTGTGGTTCTGTCAGTGTGATCATGTGATGTATCTGACCCCAGGAATGTGTCAATAAAGTTTCCCCTTCCTGGGACAATGAATTCACGGTGTTCTTATTTCAATTTCCAGGAGTGTATATTTAATCTTCTTGTAATAGAGTTTTGTTCAACTGGTTGAATCTCAACTGAATGTCAGTTTAACATAAAGATGCATGCTAATGACTAATCTCTTGTCTGGTGTATAGTCAACATGCAGTGCCCAATTGTAAATTCAAGTTGTCTGAATACTGATGTAGAAGTCGTTGGCGTCAAATCAAGATTTAAGACTATTTCATCTCGTCGGAAGTTCGACAATTACTACAGAGCAGGTATTTAGTTCATTAGTAACACACATATCGACCGAATTCTCGCAACGTAGTTGTTCAGTTTCTGAGAGGGGTAATCACGAAGACTGTATTTCGTTGTAGCCTTAGTGGCTATTTTTGGCAAAACTGCGACAGTAAAACTGGTCTTCTTCTGTTCAACAGTGTATTACTATGCAAATGTGTATTTTGAAGTCAGAGCGTCAGGCTTCAGTTCATATGTAAGGACCTTCACTGCGATGTCAACACACCAGAAATGCGCATCTATGAAGTCACACTGCATTATTAATCTCTATTAACCAAATTGTGACGAAATAGATACAGAATTACAGAAGACTATACTGATTGTACACTTTTACTTGGCCCCTGAGCGGAGGATGCTGCGAACGGAAGCTTGCGATCGGTTCGTAGCACTTTGGCTGCTGTGACAAATCCCGTCTCCTTCTTCTAGAGCAGGCAGTTTTCTGCTTATAAGAGAAATAAACGTGTAACAGGTTAATGCGTTGCGGCGGTAACGCATATGTTGATGGCGAGTCGCTAAAAGGACCAGTTCATTTCTGTAAATAGTATTAACAATCGCTAAGTACAACATCGCACACGGATCAACAATATATTCACAAAAACTATTTATTGTTAGGGGCACAATACTGTTTCGTGCAGAGAGAGTAAACATTCCGGAGCGGCACGAAGCCAGCCAACTTGCGCGGATCACAGAGGACGAGCTGGCCTTTGCGGCCGAGCGGTTCTAGGCGCTTCAGTCTGGAACCACGCTGCTGCTAAGGTCGCAGGTTCGAATCCTGCCTCGGGCATGGATGTGTGTGCTGTCCTTAGGTTATTTAGGTTTATGTAGTTCTAAGTCTATGGGACTGATGACCTCAGATGTTAAGTCCCATAGTGCTTAGAGCCATTTGAACCATTTGAACAGAGGACGAAGTGAAAGTGCGCGATCAGTGCGTAGACCAGAATCTGCCACGAAGTTTCAGTACATCTAGACTTTCATTTGAACACGTAGTATACCTCCGAATCTTGTTGGCTTCTTTTGTATATATCATGCCCATCAGCTTAATGACATGTTGGTTCACATCTGCAACGCAATACAGCAGTGATTCCGTGTGGCGTGGATTCGACACGTCCTTAATTGGTTTCTGGAGGTAGGACTATATGACGACAGATGTCTATTCAGAGTTCACGTAATTCCCGTAAAATAATGGGCAGGTGTTTTGTGGAGGGTGGAGCTGGAGCCCAATACTGTCCCAGATTTGTGCCATTGGGTTAAGATCACGCGAATCTGTGGGCAAGGCATCGATTTGAGTTCACCACCATGCTCCTCAAACCACTGTAGCGGGATATGTGTAAATTGGAAATATATGAAATGAAGAATGTTGTACTTTCTTCTGATGTCATCATTCGCCTAGATGGTTGAAAGTGCCCCACCACGAATTCTTCTTCCCTGCCAGCATACGGGCCTTTTCAGTAAGGCGGCGTAAGGCCGTCGCATTGAACAGACATTATGTTCCTCTTCATCTCATAGTACAACGTGCAGTCTACGTTCTTCACTATGTGGTAGATGTATTGCAAATCTGTGTCCTCTTCTACAGTTTTTACACTCTGCAGGTCCCCCTAGTACCATGGGAGTTCCCTGATGTCTTATCAGATGTCCTAAAATCCTGCCCCTTCTTCTTTTCATTGTTTTCCGTACATTCCTTTCGTCTCCGATTCTGCGGAGAGCCTCTCATACCAGCTAATTTTCAACATGCGTCAGTAGCACCACGTCTCAAATACTTAGATTCTTTCCAGTTCCCGTTTTCCCATGGTCCTTGTTTCACTAACATGCAATGCTGAGCTGCAGACGTAAATTTTCAGGACGTTCTTCTTCAAATTAATGCCTGTGTTTAATATTAGTAGACTACTCTTGGTGAGGAGTGCTCATTTTGCCACTTTGCTTTTTATGTCTGCTTTTCATGTCCTCCTTGCTCCGTCCGTCGTGGGTTATTTTACTGCCTAGGTAGCAGAATTCCTTAACTTCATCTGCTTCACCAATCTTGATACTAAGTTTCTCGCTGTTATCATTTCTTCTACCTCTAATTAATTTCGTGTTTCTTCGATTTACATTCAGTCCATATTCTGTACCCATTAGTCTATTCATTCGATTCAGCAGACCATGTAATTCTTCTTCACTTTCACTGGGGATAGCAATTAAATCAGTGAATTTTATCATTCATATCGTTTCACTTTGAAAGTTACTTCCACTCTTGAACTTCTATTTACGTCATTGCTTCTTTGATGTATAGATTGACAGTAGCCGCGAAAGATTACATCCCTGTCTTACGATCTTTTTAATCCGATTACTCCTGTCTTGGTCTTCTATTCTTATTGTTCCCTTTTGGCTGTTGTACGTAATGAATATTACACGTCTTTCCCTATAGCTTATCCTAGTCTTCTCAGACTTTTAAACACCTTACACCATTTGACACTGTCGAATACTTTTTCAGGTCAACAAGTCCTATGTACGTGTCTTGATCCTTCATTAGTCTTGCTTCCATTATCAACCACAACGTCAAAAGTGCCTCTCTGGTCCTTTACCTGTCCTAAAGACAAGCTGATCGTCATTAACACATTTTTCTTTTTCTTTTACATTCTTCTGTATATTATTCTTGTCAGCAACTTGAATGCATGAGCTGTTAAGCAGAATGTGTGATACTTCCCTCACTTGTCATCAGCTCGTGCTGTCTTCGGAATTATATGCATGATATTATTCTGAAGTCAGTTGGTATATCACCAGACTCATACATTCTACACATTAACGTGAATAGTTATTTTGTTGCCACCCCCCACGCCCCACGATTTTAGAAATTGTGATGGTATGCTATCTATTCCTTCCGCCTTATTTGATATGAAGTCTTCCAGATCTCCTTTAAACTCTGATTCTAATACTGGATCCCCTATCTTTTTTATATCGGCTCCTGTTTCTTCATGTGTCACATCAGACAATTCTTCCCATCATAGAGACTTCAATGACTCATTGCACCAACCCCAAACCATCACTCCTGGTTGTAGGGCCTTATGGCAGGCGACAACGAGGCTGATATCGTAGCGCCATTTAGAATGTTTCCAGACACGTCTACGATGATCTGGGATACCATGTCGTTTCATAGCAGCCCCCTTTTGGTTCTCATCCGCGGCAGCCTCATACCATAGCGGTGTGTCTACGCCACGTTTAGTTGCCCTTCATGGCAAACCATCCTCGGCTTACATTTCAGCATGATAATGCCTGACCGTACAAGGCGAGAGATTCTGCATCTTGTCTTCGTGCTTTCCAAGCCCTAGCTTGGCTAGAAAGGTCGCAGAGTTTCTCCCCAATTGAGAAATTCGGGAGCATTATGGGCTGGACTTTCTAACCAGATCGGGATTTTGACGATCTAAAGCGCCAGTTGAACAGAATTTGGCACGATATCCCTCACGAGGGCATTCAACAACTCTGTCAGACAATGCACAGCCGACTAACTGCTTGCGTTGTTAACTTCATCAATTTGCCAAGCTCTTTTGGCCTGAATAAATCATCCAGTTTGTCTGAAATTGCAATCGTTCGTTTATCTGTACATGTACCTCAGCACTACCCATTTCGTGGTACATGCTTTTTTTTGTCTCAGAGTACATCTTAATAAATTCTTATCCATTAACACAAAAAATTAATTATTCATACCGAATAAATAAAATAACGAATCATCAACAGTCAGGTTCATGGAGTAGTTTAAACAATACACTTCAGGATTAATGCAATTAATCACGCTCACGACGTGTAGTTAAGAACTAGAACTGCGCACACACTGGCACTCCTGTGTGCCATCAATAAACAACCACAACTTGCCAACGACAACTACGGACGTCCGTGAAAAATTGGTTGCTAGCAGACACATCCGGTGCACCACATGTATGCCACACAGTGTACTGTATCAAAACTAAACTCGTCATGTGGGTGCATGCATCAGGTGCAAAAACACCAAGCTCGGAGTAGCCGCGCGGTCTGAGGGCCCCTTGCCACAGGTCGCGCCCCCCCCCCCCCCCCCCCCAAATCGGAGGTTCGAGTCCTCCCTCAGGGCATGGGTGTGTATATTGTCCTTAGAGTAAGTTAGTTTAGGTTACATTAAATGGTGTGTAAGCCTAGGGTCCTATGACCTCAGCAGTTTGGTCCCATAGGAACTTACCACATATTTGTTATGTTTGCGTATTTTGGTTGTTAATACACTGAAGCGCCAAGGAAACTGGTATAGGCATGCCATATGTATATTTTGTATAGTTGTTAGAAGAGGAGAACAAGTTCGCATTATGCAAAAACAGCTGGCTGTTGAGAACAAAGTAGTGGCTGTTTTCTAAATGCCAGAGAAGTATATTGTGTTGGCAAGAAAGCAGTCACAGTAAATTGGTATGTCCAAACTGGGTGCCAAACGTTGTCAGACACATATGTATATTTTATGAGGACAGGCAGGTGGAGTTTCCATCTTGACGAGGCTCGAATATGAGGAACAATAACCGGCACAGATTAGATGGCAAAGAGCGAGCTGTAGGAAGTAAGACACCCTTTCAACAACTTATATCTTGTTCGAAGTGAGTTCTCAGGTTCAAAGATCACGAAGTATGAATATGTTTAAACTCGTTCAGACGTGATGGAGAGATTTATTGATGATATCAATGGAGATAGAATGCCATTAAATGAAATGAGCGAAGACCGTTCAGAAGCGCTGAACTTACAGTGCAGTGATTACGTTGTGACACCTGAATTTTCATATTCCGTAATTTTTAACGCGTCTGCTGGCGAAATGCAGGAAATACGGATTCTAGTCCCTGTTTGGCATAAACTTTTAACAATACCAACGTATAGAATTCATTAGATTGCAAGTTCAGCACATCTGAACGGATTGCAATGATATGGTTTTATTTCAACAAGATACAAATATAACGATCCTACATGAAAAGGAGCTAATGAAGTATGACCGCTTTCGTAGAGATAAAATGCGTAGAATTCTCTGTGTAAGCCTGTAGACTGATGCCTCAGTTGTTATCGTGATTCGTGACGCAGTAGAATGCGTCAGTCCCAACCATGTGCAAAACTCTTGTTTCCTTGCAATTACAAGGGCAGTGAAAGGTAGTTAGCAGTAAGTAGAATTTAATTTTCCTTATCTTCCTGATTTAGGGGAGTGTTTACGAGAGAACCATAACGAGCTATTCCTTACACCTATAAACAGAATTACCGGTACCTGTTATAGTGCAAACATACATTTGCAACGGTCTGTAGAGACTGAAATGAACAATAATATATACGAAAATCATTAAACAAAATAAAGGAGATTGTATTACAGAGGTTATGTCTATTTCATTTCGAATAATAGCAGCAATGGTTACTTGAGATTACAGGTCAAATTTAAAAAAAATATCGTTGCAAAATGTATGCAAACAAGAAACATACCAAATAATCTTAGAAGAAATCTGTAAGATTGAAAACACCTGTGACGTATAGGCGATGCCACTATGCCCTAAGCAAAAGAACAATGCTGCGCGGAGTGGCCGCGCGGTTTGGGGCGCCATGCCACGGATTGCGTGGCCCCTCCCACCGGAGGTTAGAGTCCTCCCTCAGACATGTGTGTGTCTGTTGTTCTTAGCATAAGTAGTGTGTAAGTCTACGGACCGATGACCTCAGCAGTTTGGTCCTTTAGGAATCCACAGGCGTTTGAACATTTTTAAAAAGGACAATCAGTCCATTCTAAGGTATTTGACATTTACACAAATGTTTCTAGTGATACTTCAGCGTGGCTCAATGATACCATTGAAAATATTGTATAAGTAGAATGGACAAAAATGGGTAAACCAATATAGGTGTATGTAACTGTGGAGGTTTATCCTTTATTTTTTACAGTTGCTTGTATTTTCAGTGGTACCCTTGGACCAGGCTGAAGTACCACTTATATATTTGCGAGAATATCCAGTAGCTTAGAATCGACACAGTTTGTTCAAAGAGAGTTTGCTCGGTGACTGGTCACCAAGAACATTTTAAATCTCATCTATAATCGTTTATTTCAAATTTCTGCTACTGTATAGAAAAATTGTTAATTAAATACTAGGACTGACTCTAGTCTAGAAGATGAAGATATTTACTTTAATGTTAAAATTAAACATGTGTGACTAGTAATTTGATGTGTATCAATGTTAATACAGTGTTCTTTATCGGACAAACGATGTATTGAGCACGGAATGAACTAAATGATTAACAGATATCCAGAATCACGTATATGATTTGTTATATGCGCCCGAACTCCATTTAGTAATGTTTGACAGATCATCTTTCACGCCCACCACTAAAAAAAAAACTGTAATTTTCGCACTTAATTGTTGAATGATTAAAGCCTCCACCGATAATTACCGTATGATTGGGGAACTTAGGTGCAAGTGAATGAGGTTTTCCTAAAGTTTTCGATTACATAAGGAGATGAGTCTGGTGGGGGATAGAAGTACCCAATAATCGTTTTATGCTCACCTCTGATACTGAATCCTGCACAAACAATCTCTCATCCATCTTCAATTTCTGCATCAGTGAATTTCGGTTTCTTGTCTACTGTGAGAAATACAGCACCTCCATTTCCCATTTACCTATTATTTCGCTATACACTTAAATTTTCCCCAGAATTCTCACTTCTATCAATTTTGGGATTCAACCTGCTTTCTTTACCTAGCATTATGTGAACTTCGCAGGTTTTCATGAGCGCTTCAAACTTCAGCACTTTGTTGGGAATTCTTCGGCAGTTTACCATTAGGATTTTAATACTCTCATCCATGATAGACATTTCCTTTGATGTTACATTGATATTTCCGGGTTTCCCAGATCTATCGTTATCTGGACGGGATGGAGAGTCGGCTAATTTAAAAAAAAACCTATGGCGCAAGTTTTGGAAGTCGCAGCCTAGCTTGTCACAGAACCTTCGAAGTCTCTGGTTCAGAACTTCCACTCGACTCAGACCCAAAGGGCTACGCTCAGTTCTGGAGACAATGGTGCAAACTGTGAGCTTCGTTGAAATTCCATGCTCAAGGTTGGTCTTCTCAAGCTTCTCTGCCAGTCGCTGGAATGATCCAAGAATAACGTTGGAGTCCATTCACCATTTGTTTGAACTGCCGACAGTTAATGATCCCCTAACCTTTGCTTTGGATCCTCTTGACACCAGATAAAATAGGCTTCCCCAAAACGGGTGAAGTGAGTCTCCCTGGCACCCATCTACCCTGTACAGGACGCCTAGATCTAATACTGACACGTCACTCACAGTCAAGTGGCCCGGTAATGACAGATCCTGTATTTTCTACAGAGGAGAAATGATTCACAGTAGAGGATAGTACTAGACGCACCTCTGGTACCAATATCACAGCTACACTACTATTGAGAGCTCTTCCAACACACTGATTTGCAGCCGTTGCCAATCGTTTGAGAGAAGTCAGGGCGATTTCCAGCTGCTTAAGAATGCCAGCCAACTCATCCCATTTTCGAGAACAGCATTCACAGTGGGTATGCATTCTGGCTGGTACATTGTATTACAAGTCAGTATACAAATAACTTTAAATGAATCCGCTGATCATCGTTCAATCTGTTGAGCTAAAAAGATGCTAATTCCCTATAAAAATTGAAGAAAATACAGAAAACGAGATTTACATTAAGGCAACACTGAAACATATGGTAAAAATTACTAGTTTCCTAAAATGCTTTGAGGATAATTATTATTGTTAGCGTGCTCGAGTTAATTTACGATAACTGCAAAAAATGGTTGAAATGGCTCTGAGCATTTTGGGACTTAACATCTGAGGTCATCAGTCCCCTAGAACTTAGAACTACTTAAAACTAACTAGCCTAAGGACATCACAGACATCCATGCCCGAAGCAGGATTTTAACCTGCGACCGTAGCGGTCGCGCGGTTCCAGACTAAAGCGCCTATAACCGCTCGGCCACAGCGGCCGGCCGATAAATGCAGAAAATGTGTAGGGCTACTCCTCTTTAAGGTAAAGCTAGATGTTATACAATATGTTAAAATATCTGCTGCAGTAACTAAATCACAAACGCCAATTTACTAGGAGCTGGTCTCAGATTATGTAAAGGACCATGGTAGATTCCGCGAACTCTCAAAAATGCGCGATTTTGCAGAACTAAGAATCACAAATGCTGATTTGCTACGAAATAAGTTATAAGCCCAAAACACTCGTATGATAGCTTACCAGTTTTGTAAGCGTCCAAAAATTCTCACGAATAACCTATTCACCTACACGATTGCTTTTCCTATTGTCAATATTGCGGATTAATGAAGGGTGGGTAGTGAAATAAGATTGTCGACAGCTGCCATTGTGTTAGTTTTTCAGAGAATCTGTATCCAGGATTCTGACAGCATGCATGGCTCGAGGCAACGTATTGCCAGTGAAGAGTTGTTGTCAATGGAAACCAGTAATTTACTAATAGTATGGGATCGGTGAACACAGATATGAAGTTTTACGGAGAATAATGAACATAACTGACACAAAGAAATGATGTAGGTTTCAGGCCACATGTTTCACACTGGTTCTGTAATCAACATTTACTGTCACCTGCAGAAATTAAATATTCACACACCGGGGCCAGTCCTTAAACCTCCGAAAAAAATTAATTTCTGCCGACGCCATGCAGCATGGACGAACAATGACTGAAAGGGTAATATGATGGATGAAACATGGTTCGCATTGTTTTAACTCCACTTGGGACAATGTGTGATGAACGACGATAGAAAATGGCTAGTCGAACCTCAGTTAGTCATCCCCACACATAGAGACCAATCTGAGAAGCCGTGGATTGAGGAGCCTATGGTTACTCTAGAATTATAGAGAAGTATTGTGGGTGGATTTGACATGTGCACGCATTCATTTGTGCCCAAATTACGTCGCCGTTTGAGTAAATTAGTAAACGGCTTTGTTGCTTGTTATGTTGCTTGCACAGACGAAATAAGCTGCTGTTGTAGGTTATGCAGTCATCTACTGTTAACATTATGCAAAACCTGTTGTCAGGTAGAGAGCAGTGCAAATTTTCTCATTCAAACTCACCAACAGAGCCAACGGTCTCATCATTGGCTTATGATTACAGTCTACAAATATGTGACCAAGATTCGATCAAATGTTGTGAACGGCTCAAAAGAAATCCAATGTCGCTGGACTGAGCCGGCCGCTGTGGCCGAGCGGTTCTAGGCGCTTCAATCCGGAACCGCGCTGCTGCTGCGGTCGCAGGTTCGAATCCTGCCTCGGGCATGGATGTGTGTGATATCGTTAGGTTTAAGTAGTTCTAAGTCTAGGGTACTGATGACCTCAGATGTTAAGTCCCTTAGTTGTTAGAGCCATTTGAACCATTTGTCGCTGGACTGTCTGGCCTGAAAAGACAAGCAATAAAGAAACGGACAAATGGAGACTGCACTTCAGATAAGAGAAGTTCAACGAGTAATCCGCAGAGCGATACCCAGAGACGTAATGAGATTGAGGACCACGTAGAACGGTTCGTTACAACGAGACGATCGCGATGTGATTACATCCCGATTCCTGTGTCACTTTGTGGAGAACTTACGGGCGGCTGCCAGCTCTAATCGGTGTGTGGTTCCCCGGCAGGAAACTCTTAGTGCTTGCGGCAATCAGTGCTCCGCCTAGCGGCTGAGATCGATGTTGTTGTTGATGATGATGATGATGATGATGATGATGATATTTGGTTTGTGGGGCGCTCAACTGCGTGGTCATCAGCGCCCGTACCAAGTCCCAATTTTTACACAGGCCGAGATCGAGTTCCAAGCATACCGACAGGCTTTCAGAGTCGCCGGGCCGGGGTATATATGTAGGTAGGAACTGTAATTTTAAATACTTTACAAACTCATTTTTAAAATTTGAAAAAATTTCGATATTAGGCTATATCATTATGAAACACTGAAACAACTTAAGTGGTCGATTTTGCAGTGGTACTCTTAAGGGCAACTAACTGGTGATGGCCTTCCCGTATATATCGTCTTATTTCGGTCTAAGATGACTGCTGACATCACATTTTAGGATGGCGTTGGCCCATGGGTACAGACGTCACATTCTGAAATGCCATTCCACAATTCGAAATAAAGATTGCTAGAGAGCGGTGGCTGTACGGTAGACTATTGCCTGAGCTACTGTGGGCAGGTAATTGTTAGCCAGCAGAGAATAAGCAGCTTTTAGCCAGTGGTAGTACACGATCCAGTCTTATTAGTGAGACTACCAGTCAAAAGCCTTTTGCAGCTCAGGCGTGCAGTAAGAGAGGCAGTGAGGTTCTGGAAGGTGCCGACAAGGATGTGGAGCCATGCCGACTCCAGTGTCGTGGCCAACAGCGCTAGGTTTCCCGCTAGAGGATCAATGGCGCGAACAGTCCTATCGAAGCGATACCACAGATTCTCGATTGGGTTTAAATCCGGGTAGTTTGCTGGCCAGGGAAGTACCGTAAACTCATCTTGGAACGCATCGAACCACGCACGTATACTGAGAGCCGTGTGACACGCTGACTGTCCTGCTGGTAGCTACAATCGTGCCGAGGGAAAAACAAACTCCGTGTAGGTGTACACATGGTCCACAAGGATATATGCATACTTGTGTTGATCCACTGTGATTTCCTGAATGACGAGATCACCCAGGGAATTCCACGAAGCCATTCCCCAGACGAAACGCCCTCACCTCCAGCCTGGATCCTTCCGACAATTGTTGCAGAGCCGTACACGCCAACGGCAATCTGTCCGATGGAGCATAAAACGTGATTTATCTGAAAAGACCACCTGTCGTCACTTAGTGGACGTCCAGCTGCGGTATTGGCGCGCAAATTCTAACCTTCGTCACCGATGAACAGCAGTCAGCAAGGATACGTGAACCAGATACCTCCTGAGGAGGCCGGTACGCAGCCAAGTTCTCTGAACGGTCTCTGAGGAGACACTGTTGGCAGCCCCTTGGTTCATGTGCGTCAGCTGCTCAACAGTTGCGCTTCTGTTCGCAGCTGTCGTCCAGATCTGTCATCTAGGGCCCTTGGTGCACCAGAGTTGCCTCGGCGCCGGGTTTAGATAGCGCCATTTGCCATGCACGGTACTGGTATACTTAAACCACAAACATGACGGTTTCGGAAATGCCACACCCTTCGCCCGGAAGCCAATGATCATGCCCTTTTGGACGTCAGATAAATCGTCGTGTTTCCACATTGACATGTCCGACGGAACATACTCCCCTCAAACATATACATTTCTGCAAGAATGCTACGGCTCCTTGACATCTGTTTCAGTGCGGATACACTAATATCATCTGAACTCCTATGGGATTCAATAATTTGAGAGAAGGAGATTAAAGGGTGAGGGACACTGCAATGCAGCGTGCTTACAGTAGGGCTACAAGATGTGTGTGTCCCATCGAAGGAGGATGATATCGAGTCAAATCCTTTTCAGTATGATAAAAGAAAATGGGGAATCGCTATACTTTAAGATGATGGAAATTTGACTCAGTCAGAGACCGTATCCGGATCGCTGAAGCACTTGCGGCAACCGCTGATGAGAAGCGGTTAATCCGGATTCGAGTCCTGATCCGGCACAAATTTTCAACTTTCGGCGTTGCATTATCAGAATGCCGTGTGCGGCTGAAAGTCACGAATTTCTATTCATACCTTTCCTTTCATTCCCAATTCTCTATTTCATATAAAAGTTCTGTGGTGGCCACTTGTTTATATTGTTGAACCCGGATCATGTGGAACTGCTGGCTGGCGATCACCCGCGGCCTGAAGGACTAGGATTGCTGGTAGCCAGGCAGTCGGTAACTTGTAGCCATCCTCTCTGCATAGTTCATGCAAGCCGCAGCGAAAAATAAGAGGCTGTCGAAATAATTAAACGCCGTAATAGTATGAACAGGTGCAAGGTACCGACGGCCTGGTTGCTAGTGATATCTACCCATAAGGCCGTGTGCCTTCATCAGCCAACAGTATAAACAAACGACCACAAGAGAACTACCGTGCGGCATCAAAGTTTCGCCACAGAAAAACACCAGTGCTGGATAGAAGCTGCCAGTTCGGTACTGCCTACCAATCACATACAGTGCAGCCACCCCTCCATAGCAATCTTTACTTCTAATTGTCCAATGGCACCGCCGAATGTGATGTCAGTAATCACCTGACAACCGAAATACGACTTTATGCAGGGGAAGACCATCGTTGGAATTCAGGAATTAGTCGGCCTGAAGAGGACCGCTGCAAACTCGGTCGAAACGCCGGCATCTAAGTTGTTTCATAATGACGCGGCGTAATACCCAAAATAGCTTTACTGAAACTGAAGTTGTTCTTGGAACCTTACGACGGCCGTCTCTTGACATCTCTAAAGGGGGTAATAATTTTATATGAGCCAACACTGACTCTCTTCATTATTTCATATGCACTTCTTTACTCTCCAGTTTTCAGCAAACTCTAAACAGAGTAGCCACTCTCTAATCATGTGGAGCCTGGTTGCCGAATGTTCTTCCCTTTTTGCTGTAACGGGGCAAGTGCACATGCGCACGATGTCGATCAGAGATTTATCAGTTCGTGCACAGAAATGTTCTCCATTACCATACACAAATACAGAATCACCCAAGATAGTTTTGTACAAACGTTACGCACTGCTGGAGAACCAAATGGGCCATATAGTCACAAGAGACCATTGATGTACAGTAGGGCTACGAGATGTGTGTGTCCCATCGAGGGAAGGATGATACTGGGTCAAATCTTTTTCAGTATGATAAAAGAAAATCGGGAATCGGTATACTTTACGATGATGGATGCACTATCCATTAGATTTGCTCTCAAAACAGATTTTTCAAGAAACGCAGTAAGAAATTATGTGGCCAGTTCAGTATGAAGTGACTTTAGCAGTTAATCCGTCTGATAAAGCTGCATGTTAGTCTTTTAATCAACTGTTTATCACTGTTGAAATAAATCCCTGTTCCACTTCCAGATTAATTGGAAGATGAAGACGGGAGAAAGCTAGAATGAGACAAAGATGAAGAAGAAGAAGAAGAAGAAGAAGAGTATTTGCTGAAGCGATATGAAGTGGAATTAAGAAAACGGTTGATACTGCCTTTTATCTGGTGTGTCCTATTGTAAGACTTAAAGTTTTATTTCTTCTCCGCCTTTCAAACTGTCCTTGACGTTCTTTGTAGTGTAGGGGCCTGGAGTGAGACGTCTATTGTTGTCATTCCGAGTTTCGAAAAATATTGCTTAGACTAAGAAACTGAACGAAGATACTGAATTAATCAAAACTGGATTTGTAGAAGCTGCAGATTCACTATTTGATAGTTTCAAAAATAAAACTAAAGTAATGTGTGCTATCAAACTAGCACAGCTTTCTGCAAATACAGTAATGAGGAGGGTTGTGATCGTAAGTTCTGACGCCACTTCATAACTTGATACCGATTTTGATCGCTACAGCGGTGTTTCGCTACAGCTTCACGAATCGATATATAGTTGATACAGCTCAGTTGATGGTTTTCGTGAGGATGGTTTAAATAAACAAATTTAAGATTTGTTTTAAAAAGTTCTCATTTCTGTCCTAGTTTCTTTTGGTAACTCACAGTAGGATTTAAAAAACGGTACGGTAGATCAGGAACGTCAGAAGTTGGGCGACCGCTGCTCGAAATCTACAAATGCTACAAAAGCATGTTCGCCTTTCTTTAACCTATCTTCTGAAGTAAGTACAATCCTTCAGCAATTATGCGCTTTTCTACAAGCTATGTTATCAACTAAGAGGTGGTTACATCGTAGTGCTCGTGAAAAGACAGTGCCCCACGTGCTTTAAGAATTGTACTTAGTTGAGTTCTCTTCTAGAAAATTCCAGCGCGCGTCGCGGGTAGGCGAGTAATGTCGCGGCGGCGTGCGAGGGGCGGCTCTGGGCGTCAAAGCGAGAGGCGGGGGGCCGTGCTCAAGTGAACCGCCGGCTCCGGGCCGCCACGTCAGCGTTCCCTCTAGGGCCGCCCCCGCCGACACACGTCACCGCCGCGCCGGCTGGCTCGCTGCTCCTGGCCGGAGGAAGACTGCGCTGCTATGGAGACCACGAGCACTGTGACAGTACGCTGTCAAGTTAGCGGTCCATTACTGCACTGACGCCCAAGAGAGTGGCGTGCAACAATCGTCTGGTTGGCATGAACTACACTACATGGTCGGATGTTATTCAGTAAGACATGCAACAAATTTGTTTCTCGGCCAATTCCGCTTGAAGAAATGCGATGTTTATTGTGGGCATACTGGAATGTTTCCTTTTCTGCCCCTATAGTTTCATGAAGTTCCGATAGGTGGCGGCGCTATACGTGTCCTTCAAAATGGTTGTAACGGAGGTGCGTTCGAAGCAGGGAGCTGTCACTTTCTTTGGCGGGAAACCAGAGCATCGTACATATTCACAGGCGCTTGCAGAATGTCTACGAAGACCTGGCAGTGAACAAGAGCACTGGGAGTCGTTGAGCGAGGCGTCTTCCATCATCGCAACAAAGTCGCGCAAAACTGTCCGATTAACCGTGTGCCTGCCGACCGCACAAAGGTGCGACTCCTGCAATGTTGGAACGTGCGGACACTCTCATTAGAGGTCGTCGACAGGTCACAAACACCGCGCTGCTCAACCGGACGTCTCTCTTCCCAGTACTGACACACTCGTCCACCAACAGGGATACTCAAAGGTATGTGCCCGCTGGGTTCATCGCCGCCTAACAGAACACTATAGAGAACAACGAAGAATGATCAGTGTGGAATTACTCGCGCGTTACGAGGCTGATCGTGACTATTTTTTGTCGAACATCGTCAGAGGCGATGCTTCGAACAAGACGGCAATCCACGAAATGGTGACACACTACCTCTCCTCCGAAGTAAAAGTTCAAAGCAGCTCCCCCAGCCAGTATAGTCGTGGCGACGGTCTTCTGCGCTCGGAAGGAGCTATTCTGCTTGATGTCCACCCTCGTGTTGCAACTATCACCTCAGAACTATATTGTGCTGCCTTCAGGAAATTGAAGAAACGACTTCAGCGTGTTTGTCGTCACACAGAAAGCAAAGGAACTTCGTCTTCTCCACAACAACCAAGGCTTCACATGAGTCTGCGCACCCGAGAGGAGCTCCCAGAACTTCATTCTACTGTTCTTACTCATCGACTGTACAGCTCGGATCTCGCGCCTTCCAAACTTCCATCTGCTTGGCCCAGTGAGGGATGCACTTTCAGGGTAGGAGTGCATGATTGATAGTGAGGTTACTGATGCAGTAAGACGATGGTTCTGACGTCGACCAGTAGAGCGGTGACGTGTTGGCATGCAGGTCTTCCCAGTAACGTGGCGTAACGATGTCGCACTGAACGGAGATTGTGTTCAAAAATAGGGTTTGGTTCAAATGGCTCTGAGCACCACGGGACTTACAATCTGAGGTCATCAGTCCGCTAATAGGGTTTAGTAGCCAAAATAATGCGGAATAATATAGTATATTGGAATCGTGGGTTAAACCATCTTGCTTTCAGGAGAAAAATGTGTTGCATTACCCTCGTAGTACATTTTCTTGATAACGACAATGGATCGTTACGTATAGAATTATATGTGCATGATTTTTCTTCGTAATCTACTTATTTTCCTGTACTGCACATGAATTAAATTTACGTTGTCATAACACTTATTTTTTCTTGTCGTTACTTTTTCTTCTACTGTCATTCTAACGTTTAGATGGTTACCTATCGTTTTCCTACAGCATCTCTGTCCACTCCCAGACGGTGCTTTCTTTACTGTGACAGAATGATAGCCATAGGTTTTCGGTATTTCAGATTGTTTTGACTAATTTACAGTTATCATTGTACCTACTGCTATTACTACTGTTACAACACCATATTGTATTGTTACAATAACAAACACTATAACTGTTACAGTTATTAGTACAAAAGAATAAAACAAAATGTTGCTAATAGTACTTCCGCTACGAGGATTGTTGTTTATTTAATTTAATTACTTTTTTCGCCAACGGCTACTACTGCTGCGAATTATGTTCCGATTACTAACACTAATACTAATATTTCTATACTAGCTGTGTGCCTGGCGTTACCCTTATATTTGTTCAAACCTTCTATTAGTCCATCTCCTCCATCCCTGCCTCTCTGTCCATCTCTACCAGCCCCTCTCTCTCTCCACCTCCTACGCCCACCTCCCCTAAACCTTGTCCATTTCCTGGTGCCCCTCTCTCTGTCCATCTTCTCTCCCCTCTCTCTGTCAGTCTGCTCCTCCCCCCTCTGTCGATCTCCTCTGTCCACCTCTAATTCTATCTCCTCCTCCCTCTTTCTCTGGCCATCTCTACTCTCCCCTCTCTCTGACCATTTCCCCCTCCTCTACCTCCGTCCATCTCCTCCTCCCCCTCCTCCCTCTCTGTTCATCTCCTCCTCCACCTCCTATCTCTGACTTCCCCCTCCCTGTCTGTTCGTGTCCTCGCCCTCCCCTTATCTCTCCATATTATCACATTCACCCCAATAGGGTGCTGATGGTTCTTAGCCCTACGGTATTTCTTTCCAGATTCTAATTAATATGTGTACGAAATCGTTCCAGGGGTTTAGGATGCATACACACATGTCAGATATATTTCACACATATTTACCAAATTTCACGCATATTTGTACACGTATTTCACCTGCATGTCTAGCGAATTTTGCCCTGTAGTTGCATTTTCACGCAGCTCAAAGTTTATGACGTCGCATATCCTGAACTATGTGCTGGACAATGACATGATTTTGTACAAATACTTCCAGTCGTATGTATGACAACTGTCCGTGAAACGTGTTGTGAATGGAGTTAATAGTAAAGAAGTAATACACACATCAAAAAAAGTTTTGCATCACCCCAGTTCCCAGAACTGCTGAAGATGCACGTGACTATGGATATTATATCACAGACACAGTCCCTTTGACTGTTCAGAGATGTCAGTAAACCCGCCGAAAGCTGTAAACAAACATGCATGAGCAGTGCCTATTAGACACAGGGGGTCCGACAGCCGATCAGTTCCAGTCATACCATCAGGAAAGAGGTACACGGCTCGGGTTGTCTGTAGTTCAACCACACCTAGACGGTCAATACCGTGGTTCGACGGCGTCCGCATTGTTACTTTCTGCCTGGAATGACTCTCAGCAAGGGAAGTGTCCAGGCGTCTCGCAGTGAACCAAAGCGATGTGTTCGGACATGGAGGAGATTCAGAGAGACAGAAACTATCGATGACATGCTTCGCTCAGGACGCCCAAGGGGTACTACAGGTGTGGATGACCGCTGCCTGCGGATTATGGCCCGGAGGAACCCTGACAGCAACGCCACCATGTTGAATAACACTTTTCGTGCAGCCACAGGACCTCGTGTTACGACTCAAATTGTGCACAATAGGCTGCATGATGCACAACTTCACTCTCGACGTCCACGGCGAGATCCATCTTTGCAACCACGACACCATGCAGAGCGGTACAGATGGGCCCAACAACATGTCGAATGGACCGCTCAGGATTGGCATCACGTTCTCCTCACCAATGAGTGTCGCATATGCCTTCAACCAGACAATCGTCAGAGACGTGTTTGGAAGCAACCCGGTCAGGCTGAACGCCTTAGACACACTACCCACAGAGTGCAGCAAGGTGGAGATCCCCTGCTGTTTTGCAGTGTGTGGAACCGACGTACGCAACTGGTGGTCATGGAAGGCGACGTAACGGCTGTACGATACGTGAATGCCATTCTCCGACCTATAGTGCAACCATATCGGCAGCATATTGGCGAGGCATTCGTCTTCATGGACGACAATTCGCACCCCCAATGTGCACATCTTGTGAATCATTTCCTTCAGGGTAACGACATCCCTCGACTAGAGTGGCCAGCATGTTGTCCTGACATGAACCGTATCGAACATGCCTGGGATGTACTGAAAAGGGCTGTTTATGGACGACGCGACCCATCAACCACTCTGAGGGATCTACACCGAATCGCCTTTGAGGAGTGGGACAATATGGACCAAAAGTGCCTTGATGAACTTGTAGATAGTATGCAACGACGAATACAGGCATGCATCAATGGAAGAGGACATGCTACCGGAATGTACAGCAATCTGGACCACCACCTCTGAAGGTCTCGCTGTATAGTGGTACAACATGCAATGTGTGGTTTTCATGAGCAATAAAAAGTGCGGAGATGGTGTTTATGTTGACCTCTATTCCAATTTTCTTTACATGTTCCGGAACTCTCGGAACCAAGGTGACGCAAAACTTTTTTTGATATGTGTATATTAAAAAGTTATGCATGATCTGGCAGATTCTCACACATTCCAGTGTTTACGACGTCATATCTCCTGAACTACGAGTCGTACAATCAGTAGCATATGTGGAAATTGTCACCGAAAACAGTAGCGAACTGAGTTAGTAGCGGCGGGGTAATAAATTTAAGCGCCTTGCTTGATGCGGTAATTTTCACGTATCTCAGTGTTTATGACGCTATGCCTCCTGCTGACGTTGTGGCTCCTGCAATAAGTGTCGTACAATGATGTAGTTTTTCTGGTACATTCAGTGGTATATGTGAATACTGTCTTCAAAATGTGTCACGAATATAGTTAGTAGTAAAAAAGCAATAAATTAAAACATCATGCTTCATGTGGCAGACTTACAGCATGAACAGCGAAAATGTAGTAAGCGACAAAAGTTTTTCCTCTCATCATTTTGTGGGGGTAATCAGCGAGAAAACGTTTCATAAAAGTTCGAAATTATGCGTAAACTTTGTTTCAAGTCTCTAAGTGCTCTCATTCTCAAATACTGGCTGATTAAATTATGAGTATTTGCGAGTCTTGGGCTATACTGCTTTTTCACCCCTACCCCATTCTCTTAAATACGAGTGGTTATTGAAACTTCCTGACAGATTACGTCTGTGTGCCGGACAGACTCGTACTCGGGACCTTTGCTTTTCGCGGGCACGTGCACTTGCTCGTTTGCTTGCAGATTAGCGCATATCACTTCACTAACCGAGTCTTCTTCCGTTCGCTTGTGACCAACTCCCTCACTCATTCCCTTACAGGGACGTGTGATCGTAGAGCTAGA
The DNA here is from genome assembly GCF_023864345.2 of Schistocerca serialis cubense. Classification (NCBI taxonomy): domain Eukaryota; kingdom Metazoa; phylum Arthropoda; class Insecta; order Orthoptera; family Acrididae; genus Schistocerca; species Schistocerca serialis. Next base: position 451,445,449 of record NC_064641.1, on the reverse strand, counting down.
GGGCTACGATCACGTTCACCATGATGGTATACAGGACTTACGCGCCTTTGTTGTTTCTCCCTCAGCCAATAGATGGTAGCCCATTGATATTGTTAAGACTTCAGCACATGTGGTGCTGGAAGCCCCGCTACATCTTAGCAGAATTCCTCGCTGTACTTTTCTTACTGCAACGGCAGGTTTGACTAGTCGTAACCTGTGTGCCTAAGCACTGGTACAATAGACCACAATTAACATAGACTCGTGCTATAGTCTAATTACATCCAGGGGCAGCCGAAACCTCCTTTGCCCCATATTAATAACTTTATGCATTACACAGTTCCCTTCCTTGCAGCAATTTCTATGAGAGCATTGAATATCCAGCATTCATCCAGGTGTAACCTAAACACTAGTTGACATTATGACTTCGAATTATCTCCTGATTTATTTTAATTGATGAATCCCTTAGTAAGTCTTTCTTTTAGTAACATGTCGATGCAGCTACCTTGAGTCGCATCTGCGAGCATCACTGATGCGAGATTCTAAGGAGTTTTCCACATTTATTTTCTGGCGAATCTCGACTGTTGGCGTGCGCTAAAAGTAACAAATCATCAGCATATGCAACAACTCCTAGCAATTCCTGGGTGCTTTGTAATATATCGAGAAGTGGTTCTAAGTTAACGTTGCAGAATTCGGACACGCAAACTGAGACCTGAGGCTGTGTTTCCGTAATACGTTTGGTAACTGTTGATGCTGGAGTTAATAGCGTCACATGTTGGTCTTTGCAGTATTCCAATAGACATTAGCGTAACATCCTTGCGCAGCCCTTTTCCCTTTGATGTGCAAGCGTTCGCATTTCAGCGCAACTGCGAAAAATAGGTAGCGGTAAAGTCATCTACAATTTGCATGTAAGAAAAGAGTGCGCAGCGGGATTCTCTACTATTAATCACATTTGAGTTTGTTAGTGAGAAGATGACGTTGTGCACCATGTACGGAGAAAAATCTATCACCACGTGTTGGAATTCACCTGCGCCACAAGCCGCAACCTGTCGAGACTGCCTTTTATTGTTCAACGATAATGTTTCTCGCGTTGGTCGCGATCACACGACTGTCGCGTGAACATAGAATCGATAGCTGCACGAGGGCCATACTCAGCGTCATGCAGGATCTCAACAACCTAACGCTGCTAGCGCCCTAGAGGACAGAAATATATCGTTCGCTCGGCCGTGCAGGAACTTGCAGCCAAGATACGTATCTTAGGAAATGGGCTTCTTTGCACCAAGGCAAGTATCCACTAGGACATTTTCGCTTTTTTCATTTGTTTATTACCTAGAATAGTCCATTACCTCATAGTGTTTAATGGGCCGTAATTGTGTTACAATATGTAATAGTGCGATTATACTTGACAGCAGTGTTACTATTAGTTGCTATTACAAAGCTGTACAATTCATCATACACAGTCCAGTCACGTTAACGTGGCCACCGGCTATGTTCTACGGCAACGTGCAATAACCACTCACAGAAGGCAGTTGGCAGCAGTCGCAGTAGAGGGTATTTAAAGTTGGTCGAAGGGACGCAGAAAACAGTACACTGCTTTAGTAAATACGTTTGAGGTTCTAGCAGCGCAGACTGGGTTAAATTCCTTGAACCCTTTGGTGAGTGCAGCCTGGTCATTCCCAGCTGGTAGCTATTGGCTACCTAACTAGTTGACGGGGTAGCCGCTCTACCGGTCGTTGTGAAACTAATGGCGAATTCTGTTCTCATACAACACAGTTTGTCTACGGCTATTAAATTTCATTTATTCATTATTGTTATTGTTATTATTACCATTACTAACATCTTCTTAGAGTCCTGTTCCATCTACGTAGCCTCTGTGTCATACGTATTTCCCTTACTTTGCTTCACAAAGCATCTGAGTGGCCAATAATATACGTATTTATTTAAGTACACTGTCCGTCTAAGTTCCGAGACTGATTTGAATCCTGGCCCACAAGCGATGTCACCACAGTAACTAAAATGATAGCTTGAACTAATGAAAGGCTCCTATAGTGCCCTTTCACTATCATATTTCGCTTCGTTGTTGAATGTTTTTCTCTAGCAATTGTTTATTCTAATAATTTTCATACATTGCTCCAAGTTTAATGTTTCATGCCCATGCTTTATTAGGTGTTCAGCGAAGGTAAAATGGCTATTTCGACACTTCCAGCGTCTTATGTGTTCTTCGAGTCTAGTTTTGAAATTTCTGCCTATGATTCCCAGATACACTAATTTGCAATCGACGTTCTGACTGTTGTGTACTAGCTTGTTTGGTTTATGTTTGTAAACGCAACTGGATTGTGTTTCTCTTGTGTATCTAAGTACAATGTTTGTTTCTTTAGTATATTTGCTTTATTGTATGATGAGTTGTATATTTGCTTTATTGTATGATGAGTTGTGAACATATGGAAATGTGTATGTATATGTTAAAGTGTACCATTTATGTTTGTTAGTCATATTTATGTTGTGAATGTTTGTATGTACTGTCGTGCCTGTATTGAGTGTTGAGTTTTGTGAAGTTTCTGTCGTCTGCTTGGCTTCATTTTCAGGGTGCCGTATCTCAACCGATAGAAACGAAACCCTTAAAGGATCACTTGTTGTCGCCTGTCCGCCTGTTAAGACAAATTTTTCTCTGGAAAGGGTTGAGCTATATCATGTTGAAATTTATGTCTAATACTAAGGTCTACAGTCCCTTGGCGATGTAAAACAAATAAGCTTCTAAGTCATTACTGTTAAAAGATATCGTCATTTATGTCACATATTCTGATACTAGCAAACGCACTCATGAAAATCTATAGATGAACTGTCTGTATATACAATTATGTTTGTACGGAACTCTCAGAGTGAGAGTCCTGCCCATACTTGTCCTCTTTTTATTTTTTTTGATTTTGTTTTTGTCCTTGCATTATATAGGTGTTATATTCACTGTTTTTGGCTATGAACTGTATTGTTACTAACTCATTTTCATAGTTTTCTATGCTGAGTGAGATGTTATTCAGAGTGTGTATCAAGTATTTGAAGGCTGCTAGTTTATTTATAGTCAAATCAGTATTTTTAAGAGATAGGTTACCATAGAATATTAGGTCATAAGGACTTAACGAATGGAAGTACTTAAAATAAAGTAAGAGACTGTTTTTCTTTTTGCATTTAGACCATCAGTGATGCAAAGAGTAAATGTACATGAATTTAGCTGTTTGAGCAGCTCGGTAATATGTTCTAGCAGTTTACTTTTTATCAATATTTACATACACATTTTGGAATATTCTGGCTCGTGCACTTACTGCTGTCCATGTGCTATATTTATCATTGACGTTATTGTACGGTACTGATTACACTATTTTTTCGAAAATGTGGGAGAGAATCATTTCATAATTCTCTAAAAACATTATTCGCGCTTTCCCCTGTTTCTATCTTCTCTCACAGGACTGATCATAATTATGTGTCATGTGGAAAAAATACTTGTTCTTCTTAATCAGTGTCCTCTATTTCGCATTTTTGAGGAGTACAAGTGAACCAAAAAAAGAATCCTGTGAGTCTACGTTCGGGATTTGTCCGCTGTTACTAACATTTTGTCCTCTTACTACACTGCGTAATTATTCACCACCTCTTTTTTGCATACTTATTCGTAAGTGCAACTCAAAGTAATTTTCTGAAGAATAGAGATTTTTCTGACCTGGAGGGCTTTAACAATGGAGAGGAAGAGGATCATGTAGACAATAGTCATCAGCAGCAAGCAGATGTGGATGAAACACTGTATAACAGGAGGCACAACATGCAGATGATTCATCAAGCGATAACAGTGATGATGGTGATGATGATGATGATCATCATCATACTAAAGGTGATGAGATTCCAGATGAAAATACAGGCAGTGCTAGGAGGAAATTGTGGGAAAAAATTTGAGAGGCGTCCTGTTGGGAGAATGTCAGTACAGCTTCAACATGGGAGGTGTAGACATCATCGACAAAATGATCAGCTACTATAAGATCAAAGGTCGAACGAAAAGTAGAGTGCAAGAACTATTTTTCATTTCACTGATTGACAAACTGCAAACAGTAGGGGGGGGGGGATACAAGTTGGACAAGGTTAAATTGAATGAGCCCAGAAAGATTGTGCCTGGCTTCCAAGGTAGCTTTGGTAGGGGAATTTTTGGAAAAAGGAGATGATACTTCCAGTGACAGATAACAGTGACGAGCATACAAAGAAACCGAAGAGAAGTAATGACAGTGGTAGACCACAGAGGATAAAACGGTATCTTCCAGTCATGATGAAACCAAAAAATAGTGTTTTCAGAAGCGTGGTCACAGCAAAAAACCAAAGTAACGTGTCAAGCGTGTGAAGTATATTTTTGTGTTAGTGTGCAGAACAATTGCTTGTTAGAGGTGCAAGAAAAGTGATTTTGGAAAAGGCCAATGTTCTTTCTTTGGACTTTGTTACTAGCGCCTTTGATACTTTGCGGGAGACAACTTTCATTCGAATAAAAAAGTGATAACATAAATAAAAAAAATGGTTCAAATGGCTCTGAGCACTATGGGACTTAACATCTGAGGTCATCAGTCCCCTAGAACTTAGAACAACTTAAACCTAACTAACCTAAGGACGTCACACACATCCATGCCCGAGGCAGGATTCGAACCTGCGACAGTAGCAGTCGCGCGGTTCCAGACTGAAGCGCCTAGAACCGCTCGGCCACACCTACCGGCGATAACATAAAGATCTTGATAAAAATATGGTCAGTTCATTTCAGATTAAATATGTAATTTAACTTTTAATAAGCCTTTCTGATAAAAGTAGATATATGATTTTGTTTCAAGGAGGAATTTTTCTAAGACCAGCAATCTCATTTATCGATTCAGATCCAATCTTCATTTAAATACCCATTCCATATTTAAGCTCTTTGTCAAAAATTGATGTAATACAATTCAGAGAAGTTCATTATTAATATGCTTCTAAAACAGCTCTGGCCCTCAGGAGGCTTAAGGCCATCATAGCTGTATTTTAACAGCTGGTGTGTTTTAAAACTTGGAGACTGACGGACCAGCGGTTCCAGACGCCACAATTCCGCTGTATAATTGTCTCCTGTGTACTAAAAGCACGAAGGGGGCAAAGCAGGAGACTGCGGTTTGACGCTCTTGTCGGCGGCGATGTCATTAGACATGCAGCACCTGCTCTGATGTAGAATGAGAGAGGAAGCAGTCGGCCGCGGCCTTCCCACACCATTCGCCTGCGCCGATTTACGAAAGTATGGAAAACGTAAGTCAGGATTGCAAAATGGATATTTGGTCGTATACTAACACAGGGTGGAGAGAAGACAGGGCGTTTGAGGTTAGTCTGCAATTTTCGTGAGGAGTAAATGGAGGAAGATAAATTCCAGTGAAGGCAGATTGATAAAATGAATCAGCGCCTAAACGCTGTCACAGAGCACGTACGAGAGGCAGGGATTTTGGGACTCGACAGGACGCCTGCAGCAGGAGACTCATGGAATTCAGCGGTCTGATTAACACTATTTATTAGCGATCAGACCAACTACTACACTGAAGGTTAATTCTAAACATTAGAAAAAACGAAGGAGGGAATTGGTTGCAGAACAGAAAAAATGGCTCTAAGCACTATGGGACTTAACATCTGAGGTCATCGGTCCCCTAGATTTAGAACTACTTAAACCTAACTAACCTAAGGACATCACACACATCCACACCCGAGGCAGGATTCGAACCTCCGACCGTAGCAGCAGCGAAGTCCCTGACTGAAGCGCCTAGAACCGCTCGGCCACAGCGGCCGGCGCACAACAGAAGTCAGTGTCTGAATCGACGACGGTGAGCGCTGACAGAAGAAGCGGACACTAGCAGCATGCTAGGTACAAACTTGAGAGCAACGGTGCAAGTGAGGAAAACAGACATGTCAGAGCACACCGAGGCTGGCTACGAGGCACACAGTACGTGCCGCAACGATCTGACTGAAAACTCTCTCTGAATTTAAAAAAAAAAACATAGGCTTTCAAAGAACTGTGGCGACGCACTATTTCTCCCTTACTATAGTCGACCGTCCACTCCACCGGCACTTAACAAACTTCGGCCATCCTGACGGGTCACTCTGCACCTCCAGGGCGCCTCTGGCCAACCACATTTAGATTCCTCCCCTTCTCCTACTCAGTAGGTAGGGATGCTTCTGGACTTAACATTAAAAAACTCCAAGTTCGGCAGCAACAGCCTTCATCTGAAAGCTAAACGTATCTGTCACTCCTATTATGGCCAACAACAACAACAGTGTTTTACGTCATCTGGCCCCGACCTCAGTCCTTTGGCGTGTGGGGACTGCTGTAGTAGCACTCTAACCTGTGTAAACTCACTGACGTGGCAGTTCTCAGGAGCAAGTATCAAGTTTGCTACCTCTGCTAAAACATGCCTTTCGTGGCCATCTTCTACAGTGACGCCTTACAACAACTTCTAGCCAGTGGGTGGAGTTACCAGTTAATTCTCTAAAGTGAAACTTCTCCCCTGGGACATCTGCCTAGAGCGTCTGCAATTTGCAGGGCTCTAGTGTTACTGTTTAGCTGCTGTAACATAAACGCTACCACTTTTGCCTGCTCTCTGCGTTGTGTCTACCCTTGCAGTTTCAAAATCTGTTTGTGGCTTTCTAAGCCCTTGCCCGGATGCCTGCGTATTGCACTTTTGACTCCACACACAGTTTGACGGGCCCGTCCCTGATCCACAGGGTTGCCTTGGTAGAATCAGTTATTACACTATGCTTCGTAACAAAGTCTCTACGAATTAAACCAGCGTAGGAAATATCCATTTCACCTCTTACCAGATGAAAATTATATTTCACTTCACAAAAGAAGACGAAGTAAATATTCCAGAATTCGAATTAAGAACAGCTGCCAACATGAGCAACGTAGAAGTAAATATCCCCGGAATAGTGAAGCAACTTAAATCACTTAATAAAAGCAAGTCTTCTGGTCCAGACTGTATACCAATTAGGTTCCTTTCAGAGTATGCTGATGGATTAGCTACATACTTAACAACCATATACAACCGTTCGTTCGACGAAAGATCCGTACCCAAAGACTGGAAAGCTGCATAGCTCACACCAATATAAAAGAATGGTAGTAGGAGTAATCCAGTAAATTACATGGATCATATCTTTAACGTCGATATGCAGCAGGAGTTTGGAACATATATTGTGTTCAAACATTATGAATTATCTCGAAGAAAACGGTCTATTGACACACAGTCAACATGGATTTAGAAAACATCGTTCCTGTGAAACACAACTAGTCCTTTATTCACATGAAGTGTTGAGTGCTATTGATAAGGGATTTCAGATTGAATCCGTATTTCTTGATTTCCGAAAGGCTTTTGACACTGCACCACATAAGCGGCTTGTAGTGAAATTGTGCGCTTATGGAATATCGTCTCAGTTATGTGACTGGATACGTGATTTCCCGTCAGAGTGATCGACGGGAAGTCATCGAGTAAAAAATAAGTGATTTCTAGCGTTCCACAAGTTAGTGTTTTTGGCCCTTTGCTGTTCCTTATCTATATAAACGGTTTGGGAGACAATCTGAGAAGCCGTCTTACATTGTTTGCAGATGACGCTGTCTTTTATCGACGAATAAAGTCATCAGAAGATCAGAACAAATTGAAAAATGACTTACAAAAGGTATCTGAATGGTGCGAAAATTGGCAGTTGACCCCAAATAACGAAAAATGTGAGGTCATCCACATGAGTGCTAAAATGAATCCGTTAAACTTCGGTTACACGATAAAGCAGCCAAATCTAAAGGCCGTAAATTCAACTAAATACCTACGAATTACAATTACGAACAACTTAAATTGGAAGAGACACATATAAAATGTTGTGGGGGAAGGCTAACCAAAGACTGCGTTTTATTGGCAGGACACTTAGAAAATGTAACAGTTCTACTAAGGAGACTGGCTATACTCCGCTTGTCTGTCCTCTTTTAGAATACTGCTGGGCAGTGTGGGATCCTTAGCAGATATGATTGACGGAGTACATCGAAAAAGTTCAAATAAGGGCAGCACGTTTTGTATTATCTCGAAATATGGAAAAGAGTGTCACTGAAATTATACATGATTTGGGCTAGACATAATTAAAAAAGGCGTTTTTCGTTGCGACGGAATCTTCTCACGAAATTCCAATCACCAGCTTTCTCCTCCGAATGCGAAAATATTTTGTTGACACTAACCTACATATGGAGAATCGATCACCACGATAAAATAAGGGAAATCAGAGCTTGTACGGAAAGATATAGGTGTTCGCTCTTTCCGCGCGGTATACGAGATTTGAAAAACAGAGAATTGTGAAGTTGGTTCGATGAACCTTCTGCCAGGCATTTAAATGTGATTTGCAGAGTATCCATGTATATGTAAATGTAAATGTAGACTCTTAATTTTTGATCTATTCCAAGACATAAAACTGCCATCCCATATGTATGTATGTATGTATGTATGACCAGACCTTTGATACTTTTACTCTTTATGTTTTCTTTAGGTCTACACCCGGCCTGGCCTTGGAGACACTTCATACTGAACAAGCTAATTTGTGCTCCATTACCTAAAGGTACTACGGAAACAAAGAAAGCTTCATCATAGGTTTAAGAGTAGTCGAATCTTAGCTGATAAGGAAAAGCTGAACGAAGCGAAAAAGAGCGTAAAGAGAGCAATGAGAGAAGCATTCAACGAATTCGAACATAAAACATTGGCAAACAATCTAAACAAGAACCCTAAAAAGTTTTGGTCATATGTAAAATCGGTAAGCGGATCTAAATCCCCTATTGAGTCACTCGTTGACCACGATGGCACCGAAACAGAGGACGACCGAAGAAAGGCAGAAATACTGAATTCAGTGTTCCGAAACTGTTTCACTGCGGAAAATCGTAACACGGTCCCTGACTTCAGCCGTCGCACGGACGCCAAAATGGAAAATATTGAAATAAACGATATCGGAATTGAAAAACAACTGCTATCACTTAGTAGCGGAAAAGCATCCGGACCAGACGAGATACCCTTAAGATTCTACAGTGATTATGCTAAAGAACTTGCCCCCTTTCTATCAGCAATTTATCGTAGATCGCTGGAAGAACGTAAAGTACCTAGCGACTGGAAGAAAGCGCAGGTCGTCCCCATTTTCAAGAAGGGTCATAAATCAGATGCGAATAATTATAGGCCTATTTCGCTTACGTCAATCTGTTGTAGAATAATGGAACATGTTTTGTGTTCTCGTATTATGACGTTCTTAGATAATACAAATCTCCTTCATCATAACCAACATGGATTCCGCAAACAGAGATCATGTGAAACTCAGCTCGCCCTATTTGCCCAAGAAATTCACAGTGCCGTAGACACTGGCGAGCAGATTGATGCCGTATTCCTGGACTTCAGGAAGGCATTTGATACGGTTCCGCACTTACGTTTGGTGAAAAAAATACGAGCTTACGGAATATCGGACCAGGTTTGTGATTGGATTCAGGATTTCCTAGAAGAAAGAACACAACATGTCATTCTTAACGGTTCAAAATCTGCAGATGTAGAGGTAATTTCGGGAGTACCGCAGGGAAGCGTGATAGGACCTTTATTGTTTACAATATACATAAATGACTTAGTTGACAACATCGGTAGCTCCGTGAGGCTATTTGCAGATGACACGGTTGTCTACAAGAAAGTAGCAACATCAGAAGACTCGTACGTACTCCAGGAGGACCTGCAGAGGATTAATGCATAGTGCGACAGCTGGCAGCTTTCCCTAAACGTAGATAAATGTAATATAATGCGCATACATAGGGGCAGAAATCCATTCCAGTACGATTATGCCATAGGTGGTAAATTATTGGAAGCGGTAACGACCGTAAAATACTTAGGAGTTACTATCCGGAGCGATCTGAAGTGGAATGATCACATAAAACAAATAGTGGGAAAAGCAGGCGCCAGGTTGAGATTCATAGGAAGAATTCTAAGAAAATGTGACTCATCGACGAAAGAAGTAGCTTACAAAACGCTTGTTCGTCCGATTCTTGAGTATTGCTCATCAGTATGGGACCCTTACCAGGTTGGATTAATAGAAGAGATAGACATGATCCAGCGAAAAGCAGCGCGATTCGTCATGGGGACATTTAGTCAGCGCGAGAGCGTTACGGAGATGCTGAACAAGCTCCAGTGGCGGACACTTCAAGAAAGGCGTTACGCAATACGGAGAGGTTTATTATCGAAATTACGAGAGAGCACATTCCGGGAAGAGATGGGCAACATATTACTACCGCCCACATATATCTCGCGTAATGATCACAACGAAAAGATCCGAGAAATTAGAGCAAATACGGAGACTTACAAGCAGTCGTTCTTCCCACGCACAATTCGTGAATGGAACAGGGAAGGGGGGATCAGATAGTGGTACAATAAGTACCCTCCGCCACACACCGTAAGGTGGCTCGCGGAGTATAGATGTAGATGTAGATGTAAAGCAATCTTAATGGGCTTTCTGTACTCTGTCGGCAATTCAGTTCTACAAACTCATTTTTACTTTCACAGTCTACTTTGAATACTTTTCCCAATTCAGCATAAGGCTACTGTAATCTTATGCTTTTCTTTTATTTCCCTACTCCTTATTTTCCACAGAATTCCCTGCATTGTCAGCACAGTCTCTAACCATGTGCCCTTGCCTATGGTAAGCGAAACACACAACCGGCTTCAATTTCTTACAAAGACCTTTGCGTCCCAATAAACTGTAAGTTTCGCATCTGATTGTCTTTAGGGCCTCTGATTCTCGACACACTTGTGCCGGTTCTACTTGGCGAATACTTTTCTCATATTAGCAGTCTCGCGTTAAATGCCCTGATTTGCCACAGGTTTTACACTTGACGTTACATCTGCAGTCCTTAGACATGTGATCTACATGTCAACATGAGAAACACTCAAGCGTGACCTTCCCCCTCTTGCCCTGATGACTTAATGACCAAATCCTATTTTCTTGGTGGATATTATTGCCGACTCTTTCGTCAAAGCTACCGCAGCACCCTCAGTGAGGATGATATTTTTGGCCGTTGCATGCACAATTGTCTATATGCGCTCTTCATAGATGCCCTGAATGAATACTACTCTGCTTAATTTCCCTACTAATGACAAAGATCCCACCAGTTCTAATGCTGGCATCGCACTTCAAAAAAAATGGTTCAAATGGCTCTGAGCACTATGGGACTTAACATCTGTGGTCATCAGTCCCCTAGAACTTAGAACTACTTAAACCTAACTAGCCTAAGGACATCACACACATCCATGCCCGAGGCAGGATTCGAACCTGCGACCGTAGCAGTCGCGCTGTTCCGGACTGAGCGCCTAGAACCACGAGACCACCGCGGCTGGCGGCATCGCACTACGGACAGCTTCATAAAACTGATGTTTAAGTGTATCTACATTATTGGCCTAATATGCAATCGATTCTCCCTTTGACTGTCCGCCAGAAAACATATTACAAGCCTAGTAATCCAAAGTGCGCTTACATGTGTAATTTTCCAACAAAATATTTTTTACTTCTTCCCATGTGAAACATAATTAACACATAAACAGTGTACATAGTGTAGGACCTGAAACGGGTTTTTGCGAATTTTAACAACACTGAATGGTCTGCCTCATGTACTAATTCAAAAGCTATGTCTACAGTATTAATAAACTCATTTAATGCACATTTTGCACCACTGAAAGACTGGGGAATGAGTTTAATGGTACTATTGTTAGATATTACCGCTCCACCCTCGGCAACTGCATTGTTAGACGAGGCCATGGCTTACTTTTGTCTGCTGACATGTTGTGCAGAGGCGAGACGAGAAGAACTGAAAGCAGAATGTTGGGCCGAGTTGAGTTGAGCTGAGCCGAGCTGAATTGAGCTGAGCCGAGCCGAGCAGGACGTGGCTGTGTGATGCCGGCAGTGTCGTGTTGCCCTCAGCTGAGCTGTGCCAGGTCGCTGCCCACTGCTGCCTGCCATCTGCTTGCTGGCCAACGCTGCAGCCTTAAAGTCGCGAAGGCGCCGCACGTCCTCTGCTGCTGCGTGGTGCTCTCGCCGTGTGTCGTTGTCCTGGCAGGCCTCAACTATACCCAAAGCGTCATTTCGTTGTCAGTCGATTGTTCATGCGAACCTTGCATTGTCGTGAAGTCGTGTAGATAGGGCTGCCATGGCCACGTCTTCCCTCATCAGGCATCGATCTGCAGACCTCTGCATCTTTCTTCTGCTCTTTGCGCTTCGTCTGATCTCACTGCAGTGCATTTCAGTCTCAAAGCCGTCAGTCCAGTCATGGCGTTGGGTTGCTTATGTGTGATGCCCCTATCTATCTAAAAAAATCATTAAGGACATACCCCACATCCAACATCAGAAAATGTTTAGACTGCTATGGTCGCAGGTTCGAATCCTGCCTCGGGCATGGGTGTGTGTGATGTCCTTAGGTTAGTTAGGTTTAAGTATTTCTAAGTTCTAGGGGACTTATGACCGAAGATGTTGAGTCCCATAGTGCTCAGAGCCATTTGAACCATTTTAGAAAATGTTTACATATGTCGTGCCCTAACAAATGATAAAGGGAAGATGGAGTTTAAGGTCAGTCTGCAATTACTGAGTGGTGAGGAGCAAATGCAAAAAAATGTTCAAATGTGTGTGAAATCTTATGGGACTTAACTGCTAAGGTCATCAGTCCCTAAGCTTACACACTACTTAACCTAAATTATCCTAAGGACAGACACACACACCCATGCCCGAGGGAGGACTCGAACCTCCGCCAGGACCAGCCGCACAGAAGCAAATGTAGAAAGATAAATTCCGAGTGAAGAAATGTGGATGACTTAGATCAGCGCCAAACATTTCTTCGACAAGAGGCCCAGATTTTGAGACTCGACAGGATGCTTGCAGCAGGAGACTCATGGAATTCACGTGTCTGTTTAACACCATTTACTTGGGATCAGACTAACTACTACACTGAAGACTAATTTTAAACATTAGAAAAAGTAAAGGAGGCAGTTGGTTGCACAACAGAAGTCAGTGTCTGAATCCAAGGGGGTCAACGCTAACAGACGTAGCAAACACTAGCAGTATGTTAAGTACAAACTTGAGAGCGGCATCCAGGTGAGAAAAAGAGACTTGTCGGCGCTTACCGAGGCCGGCCACGAGCGATACGGCGCCTCAACGATCTGACACTCTCTCCCTATTAAAAAAAAAGGGTTTTTAAAGAACTATGCGGCGCACTATTTCTCCCTTAGTATAGTCAGTCCACCAATCCAACGATGCTTAACAAGATTCAACCAATCTGAAGATTCGATCTGAACTTCCAGGGAGCCTCTGACTAACCACATTAGATTTCTGCTCTTCTCCTACTCGATAGGAGGGGTGCTTTTCGACTAAAATTAAGATATTCCAAGTTTGATAGCAATAGAGCTTAGCTGAAAGCGAAACGTGCCTGCCATTCCTATTATGGCTAGTAACAACGGTGTTTTAAGTCACTTGGCCCCTCCCTCTGTTCTTTTGCTAGTGGGGACTGCTGTAGTAGCACTCTAACCTGTGTAAACCCACTGACATGGCGGCTCTCAGGAGCAAGTGTGAAGCCTGCTGCCTCTGCTAAGACATGACCCATCGTGACCATCCTCTACTGTGACGCCTTATGACAGTTTCTATGCGGTGGATGGAATTTCCAGTTAATTCTCAGAATCGAAACATCTCCCCTGGGACAGATGTCCAAACCGTCTGCAATTTGCAGGGCTGTAGTGTTACCATTTAGTTTCAGTAATCTAAACTCTACCACTTTTGCCTTCTCTCTGCATTGTGTCTCTATTTCCTATATTTGAATGCTCCCAACAGCCTTAAACGTAACAGCGTACATGTCTTTATGTCGTCAGTATATGACAATTTGTCTCCAGTTCTTCCTCAGTGTCTGCTACAAAGGGCCCAACACTGCGATTGAATGGCGCACAACTGGCACCAGGCGCTCATGTCATCCTCCAACGCCAACATAGGACGCCTGTCAGTTGTATCAAATTACCCGCAGTAAGATGGACCCACGTGTGGGCGTGACGTAAGCGCAGAAAGGAACTATAATCCAAATAACGAACGGGAATGCAGTCACATGATGTCTTCAAACCTTCGATATTTCGATAGCTGTTCACCCTGCCTTTTACAAAGCACAAATGCACCAAGGAAGCGCTGTGCAAGAGAATTTAAAACCTCTATATGCAAAGCATATTCGGAAATGTAAAACACACACATATTAGCGCCACCACAAAACCAAAGATGACCGATGTCAGGAGTTACCAATAGTGAATATTAATAACCAGCGCTTGAGATAGCATTAACCCCAACCCTCTGCTTTTTGAAAAGAGTGAGAGAGAGAGAGAGCACGATTTCCAAAGGATTTCAGCAAAAACTCCATCTCTATTTATATGGTCACTTGCTAAATCAATTTCGACTGCCTCCTTAATAATAGCCGGAAGTGCATGACAGAACCTTTGAATTGTATTCTTTAGGACGATCGGTCAAGGCAATGTTCTTAAACAACCGATTTGCTCGGCTTTTGTAAGCGTATGTGACGCTTATGGTCAGTACACCGGTCCTACACCGTCCAGATGGGCTGATCACAATATTATGACACGCTAGAACTACATGGACTACGATACACACCCGCTTTACGCAAAGAAAGATCGTCCTTTACGCTTCCTAAAAAGCCTATAATGTTAGGTGGTGGTTGGGAAACACGTTTCACATCATATTTCTGCAACATACCGCTAGTCTTTTTGGAAATGCTTCCGCCGTAACGCAAAAAGCCCGTAGACTTAGGTGCTGCCTCGTTACTATCATCACTCAGCCGATGCACGTTTTTTTTTACTATAACCATTGTGGCGAAAGCTGACTTCGAGATGGTCTAACTCAGGTGACTGGGTGCTGTAGGCAAAGGTACTTCCTGCCGTCCCGGATGGTTCAAATAGCTCTGAGCACTATGGGACTTAACATTTGAGGTCATCAGTCCCCTAGACTTAGAACTACTTAAACCTAACTAAGCTAAGGACATCACACACATCCATGCCAGAGGCAGGATTCGAACCTGCGACCTTAGCGGTTGCGCGGTTCCAGACTGAAGGGTCCCGGATGGTGACAGCTATCAACCTGTAGATACAAGTCGGTGTGAGTTGGCGCTCTGTAAACATGTTCCAGTGTACCATTAACTTTCCTCCTGAGCGAAACTTCAAGGAGAGAACGGCAGAGTGATCCTTTTCCACGTCCATCGTGAAATGAATATTCGGGTGGTTTGAATTCAGATGTCGTTTAAATTCTACTATGAACAAAAAGTATCATCTGCATGTGGATAAAATACATGCAGGTTTCAACGCAGCCGACTCTAGGACCCGTTCCTCAAAATCTTCCATAAACAGAGAGTGGAGGTAGAGGAGGTGGACAGAGAGAGGGAGCGAATGAGATGGATAGCGAAGGGGGGGCTATTAGAAGACGAAGAGAGGAAGAGGGGGGCGGAAGGAGGAGAAGTACTAATAGAAGAGTAGGATAAATACGTACTCGGATACATACCTGTATATCTAGAAAGTTTCGCCCCGCTAGAGTTAGTAGTATAGGAATAATAAATTTAAACGTCATGCATGATATGGCGGTTTTTCAGTGTTTATCACTTCTTATCTGCTGAACTATGTGTAGTACATTGATACAATTTTGCTGGTACATTCAGTGTTGTACATCAATACTGTCTGCAAAATGTGTCTCGCGAATACAGTTAGCAGTAAAGAAGTAATAAATTTAAACATCACTCTTCATGTGGCAGTTCTTTGCATTTATAGCGTAAATATAGTAAGCGATGAACGTTTTTTTTCCATTCATTATTTTGTGACGGTTGTCAGCGAGAAAAAGTTTCGAAAAGCTTCGAAATTATGTGTTATATTTGTTTCGAGTCACAAAATGTACTCAAACTCAAATACTGGATGAAAAAAGTCGTGGGCTACACTGCTTCCCCCCGCCCCCCCCCCCCAATCCCACCCCTTTGATAGGTAGGTGGTTTTTACCCCCAAAGCGATTCTTTACAGACAATATGTTTACCAAGATTTCTTAAAATCTGTGCAGTAGTTTAGGAGGGGATATGGAACATACATACATGCGTATTTACATATATTCATTTTTATAATGTGTATGGGTTGGGATGTTGGTGTAAGTTACATATATATCTCAATAAAAAGATGTTCTTGGTTCCAATCTCCGATTGCATTAATGCAGCTACAGATTGTGTCGTACATATTAATTTCAAATTTGGAGTGATCTGTTGACATGTTAAGGTAAAAAGACATGATACTAGAATACTTTAGCTATTTTGCCAAATGTGAAATGCGGAAATATGGATGGAAACAAGAGAAAGTTCTTGGTCGGCATGAAAGAGGTATGGCGAAGACTATAATTCCAAAATTGAAGTAAACTCTGCAGATATTAACCATAATTATTGAGAAGAATTCATTTAAATTGCTGGGAAGTTACTTATGATAGTGCCCTGAAGAATATAGCTGTTAAGTCAAATGAGAGTGGGATTTCTGTAAAAGCTTGTGATAGGAATCTCGAAGCAGCAAATAAGGAAATCACAAACAGGAGGGAAAGGGAGTCAGACCTTGTGGATGAAAGGTTTTTTAAGACGTCAGTATTACCAGCCAACTACAATAGAAGAAACATTCGGGATATGTGGTGGTCGTACAGCACACCACACAAAGGTGCTCGGCATAGCCTGGGATTCAGTGCTAAAGTTGCTGGAACTGAAGAGAAAGACAAGAAGCTGCTTAAAAGATTCCCAGGTAGTCGGAATACACATAAGACAAATCCGTCATCTGAGTCTAAAACCTCAAAAAGTAGTGAAAGTGAATGTGCAGACAACCATGGCATAAAGAGTTTTCCTGTTGTAACCATTAACAGAAATAAAATTACGCAACTGCCAGCAAGTTTCAAAACAGCGCACACTCCGTAGCAGAGTGAAAGACTGAGTCTTGACCAGAGAGTGTTCTAATGATATACACTCCTGGAAATGGAAAAAAGAACACATTGACACCGGTGTGTCAGACCCACCATACTTGCTCCGGACACTGCGAGAGGGCTGTACAAGCAATGATCACACGCACGGCACAGCGGACACACCAGGAACCGCGGTGTTGGCCGTCGAATGGCGCTAGCTGCGCAGCATTTGTGCACCGCCGCCGTCAAAAAAATGGTTCAAATGGCTCTGAGCACTATGGGACTCAACTGCTGTGGTCATTAGTCCCCTAGAACTTAGAACTAGTTAAACCTAACT
Organism: Schistocerca serialis cubense; assembly: GCF_023864345.2. NCBI lineage: Eukaryota > Metazoa > Arthropoda > Insecta > Orthoptera > Acrididae > Schistocerca > Schistocerca serialis. Next base: position 451,428,123 of record NC_064641.1, on the reverse strand, counting down.
AACCTAAGGACATCACAAACATCCATGCCCGAGGCAGGATTCGAACCTGCGACCGTAGCGGTCTTGCGGTTCCAGACTGCAGCGCCTTTAACCGCACGGCCACTTCGGCCGGCCCGCCGCCGTCAGTGTCAGCCAGTTTGCCGTGGCATACGGAGCTCCATCGCAGTCTTTAACACTGGTAGCATGCCGCGACAGCGTGGACGTGAACCGTATGTGCAGTTGACGGACTTTGAGCGAGGGCGTATAGTGGGCATGCGGGAGGCCGGGTGGACGTACCGCCGAATTGCTCAACACGTGGGGCGTGAGGTCTCCACAGTACATCGATGTTGTCGCCAGTGGTCGGCGGAAGGTGCACGTGCCCGTCGACCTGGGACCGGACCGCAGCGACGCACGGATGCACGCCAAGACCGTAGGATCCTACGCAGTGCCGTAGGGGACCGCACCGCCACTTCCCAGCAAATTAGGGACACTGTTGCTCCTGGGGTATCGGCGAGGACCATTCGCAACCGTCTCCATGAAGCTGGGCTACGGTCCCGCACACCGTTAGGCCATCTTCCGCTCACGCCCCAACATCGTGCAGCCCGCCTCCAGTGGTGTCGCGACAGGCGTGAATGGAGGGACGAATGGAGACGTGTCGTCTTCAGCGATGAGAGTCATTCTGCCTTGGTGCCAATGATGGTCGTATGCGTGTTTGGCGCCGTGCAGGTGAGCGCCACAATCAGGACTGCATACGACCGAGGCACACAGGGCCAACACCCGGCATCATGGTGTGAGAAGCGATCTCCTACACTGGCCGTACACCACTGGTGATCGTCGAGGGGACACTGAATAGTGCATGGTACATCCAAACCGTCATCGAACCCATCGTTCTACCATTCCTAGACCGGCAAGGGAACTTGCTGTTCCAACAGGACAATGCACGTCCGCATGTATCCCGTGCCACCCAACGTGCTCTAGAAGGTGTAAGTCAACTACCCTGGCCAGCAAGATCTCCGGATCTGTCCCCCATTGAGCATGTTTGGGACTGGATGAAGCGTCGTCTCACGCGGTCTGCACGTCCAGCACGAACGCTGGTCCAACTGAGGCGCCAGGTGGAAATGGCATGGCAAGCCGTTCCACAGGACTACATCCAGCATCTCTACGATCGTCTCCATGGGAGAATAGCAGCCTGCATTGCTGCGAAAGGTGGATATACACTGTACTAGTGCCGACATTGTGCATGCTCTGTTGCCTGTGTCTATGTGCCTGTGGTTCTGTCAGTGTGATCATGTGATGTATCTGACCCCAGGAATGTGTCAATAAAGTTTCCCCTTCCTGGGACAATGAATTTACGGTGTTCTTATTTCAATTTCCAGGAGTGTACTATCTGCTGAGCACACTTATATTTCGCACAGGAATGACAGGGATTTAAAAACAATATGTATAAGGGAAAGGGAAAACCTAAGGGAGGTCCGTGTTAGGCAGTGTAGACGCAGCTAAAAATCTTTTGAAGAAATTCCTCTCCAAGGAGCTCGTTTTGGCCATTCACGTCTCAGGAGTCTTCGGCAAAAGAGGCGGGCGAAAGGGGCGGACTCTCTACTAGCTAAGAGCTTTCTCACTGAATGGAAAAAGAAAAACACAGTAAATGTGCATAACTGCGTTTTTAACGCATTCCCACAGAGAGAATCCCTTACCTCCGAGTCGTGTCTGCACTGCATAGTTACGGAACCTCGTTTCGCGTCGTCTACTGCCGTAAATTGGCTGCTCAAACATAAAAATCTATAACAGGGCGGTCGTCTGGATTCAAATTCACAGTAATTTAGCAACGTACCCTCAATAAAGCTTGATAATGTGTTAATTTCTGCACCGAAGTAAGTGCAATATGAATTGCTGAAGTGTACACAGGGTGTCCAGATCTAGCACTACAGTCCGTTTTCTTGATAACGAGCTTCCTGTTACGCTGCGTTTTGAGTTGACCGTTAGGAGTAAACTGAGTGGCGAACCACATATTTCTGGGAATTTAGTGGAAACTCGAGAAATTAATCCAGCTTCAGAATTTCAACTGGAGGGCAGTATCCAACCAGTATTGTTGAACAGGCCTCTAAAAACTGAAAACTCCTTGTCTGAGGAGTGTTTTGGTATATTTAGCAGATCAATGATATCTAAAGCCTACCTGAAATCGAAGAGTTGAAAACAGATTAAGGAAATGAATAGTAATTCTATAGCGTAATTTGTATTGTTAAAATTACCTTGCTAACATTGTGATACGAAAATAGGCTTTCCTTTTCACGCCAGATTTTAAGTAAACGTGTTTTGTACCATTTTTGAAGTACACAATTTCGTAATTTTAAATGAAAATTAATCTGATTTTCCCAAAATAATATTTTATCTATTTTCGTTTCTCTTTCATCAGTTTTGGAAATATTGCCGCCTTAATCTACTTAATATCGTACTGCAAGGTCTCTCTGCTGCTCACAGCGATCGTGTTGCCTCCCGAATCCGACCCTTCAAGTCCGTCTCTCTCGTACGACACTGTTGATGCTCTACGTCTTTTATGGTCCCTTAAAAAGTTAATCAAGGCGACGTAAGTCTGGTCCCCTTCTTACAGTCTGACGACCAGCAGTAAATTTATTTGAAGTTCGCCTGATCACCGAGGAAAAACGAGCTGGGCGTAACGTGGCCAAAACAGGGGAATGTGTTTTTGCAATATGTTATCAGCGAAACACCTACATAAAGGATACTCCGATAAAATAAACATATGGAAAACACGACCAAGAAGATGGGACAGGATGATTAGGCACGTGTTAAACATCAAGGTCCCTAAAGAAGGTAAAAAGGATGTTTAGTGCTATGGCTTCACTGAAAGTGTATGTAAGCTTTCATGAACCACTCTTTACACTCATCATCATCGTAAGAAACCCACAGAATATGTGACCTCTATCCCTCAGGTATGAAATTCGTATGTGTTTACCGTTTCGTCAGAATACACCAACAATTTTGGCACACATCTTGCCCGTAATGAATGGAGCACTTGAGGGAACTCGACAACAAATTGACTAATTAGGAAGCAACTCTTTCGAACACTTCTTAATTTGCATACCGAACACTGGCGACATTTGCACATTGGGTATAGAACGTCACTGTGGTACCTACTATTCACTGTTTTATGTACGTTAATAACGGTGTATTTCAGCTGAGTTACGCCCTTTTGCATCGACAGATCAAATCACTGATCGTAACTGACACAAAACCACGTTATTTACATTCGAAACTATTTTGATTTGCTTCCACACAAAGAGTTTCACTGTTTGTGAATGCGATAGCTGATCACTACAGGCAGTCATACATTCTAATCAATTAACGGTTACTTTTGACAAGCACATTGTAGTTATTAAGAGAGAGCCACTTTCTGAATGAGAATGGGAAGCTCATAGAAAATTAAAACTACACTGCCTGACAAAAAGTGAATCTGTAGAAAGGGAAAAAGATACGAATTTTCGTGGATTGAGAAACTATGTGATGTTATTTCAGTAAGTAAACAACAGAGTCCAATTTACAAAGAACTTAGCAGTATGAGTCCACTTATGACTATGACGTTGCATCCACTCTGACATGGATGCATACACTGATTCAGTTGGCAAGAGTCCTAGAGCTGTTGCATCCTCTCCAGAGACAAGCTGGCCCACAGCTGTTGTAACTGGTCCTCGGTATGCCAGAAACTACCACTTGGGCGGAGCTGAAGCCCCAGCTGCTCCCACACATGTTCTGTTGGGGACAGATGTGGGTTTCACGCTGGACACACGAGTACCTCAACATCACGCATGCAGTTCGTAGAAATGCGTGTCATGTGTGGATCAGCATTGTCGTACTGAATAATGGCAGCACAGCGATGTGGTATGGGAGGTAACGCATGAGGCTGGAGGATGTCCGTGCAGGACCGTTGTGCTCTCAGAGTTCTCACAATCATTACTAGCCGTGACATGAAGTTATACCCGATACCTCCCAACACCAAGACGTCAGAGTAACACCGTTCTGCCTCTCCAAAACATTGGAAGAATGGAGTCCGTCCCCAGGTTGTCACGATACTCGCCGACGATGGTCATCAAGGGTGGTGCAGAACAGCCATTCATTACTGAGCACAGTGCGACGCCATGCTTCTCAGCCGTTCGTGTTGTGGTGTCGACGGCAGCCTACGCAGGGGGCGGTAGCTCCCTAGTCCGACTGATGCTGGTCTCCGACCGACGGTGCAGGATGACACAAAAATGGTGCAGGGAGAGTCTGTTTCTTGTTTTCGAATGACAGGCACAGACGTGTTGAGGTTACAATGCGCTTGGTTCACAGCGCGGAGACCCTTTCTTCTGGTCAGACGCGATCGATTGGAACATGGGTCCGAACTAGGACTGTTGATATTTTTTAAAACATCGGGAAACTGATACATCGATATTTAAAAAATTATCAGTATCGGTCCTCTATAGATGGAAAAATAGTATCGATCTACCGACTGAAAAAATATCGACGTAACGGCCTACAAAAATATCGGCTGCACATTGTGAATATAATTCCTATTTTAGACGTATATATTTAAGTATTGATTTATTATTAGATATTTCGTACATCAACAAGCTAGCAGCTTGCCTATCCCCCTCAGATCAAAAACTGAAGGTAAAACGTTGCACCTTTACACTTGGCGATAACCACTTTGCTAACAATGGTAACTGAATATAAGTGGCACTATAAAACGTGCCCGATGGGTCCGTCGTTCGATTTCGTCACATGTCGGATTTGTCAGCAACACTTCATGTCGACTTTCCTGTTTTTTCTTTTTCATTTCTGCCAAAGCCAGCGATATAGCAGTTGTCGTGTCAAAATTGCGTACTGAAGCTAAACATTACAGTTTCTGTTGATAGCGACGATTACGTCAGCATTTCCCCCTCACACGTCTCCGCCCACCACAAAGACCATTCTTGTCACTTAGATTTTTGTTCATAATTTTCAGCAACTGTTTTTGGAAAATGACGATGAGAAGAAAGAGCACACTAGTTGCGTTACAAATTGTTTTTCATTTCTTCACATAGTAAATCTCGTTATTCCATCCCCTCCTCCCCACCCCGCCTCCATGAAAATGGACTTCTTTTGTGCCACCTATACTTGCACAACATATATCGATATGAAATATATCGATATCATATATATCGACCTCTGGAAAATATGTATGTACCGATACTTTTTATCAACGGCCCTAGTCTGAATGTCCCACAAATCTAGATATTGCAGGTTTCGACAAGCCGGTCAACTGGAAACCCACAATGACGCCCTTTCTAAATTTCTTAGGTGCTGATAACGCTGTCTCATTACGCCGTATCGCCGTGTCGTTCACAGTGATCACTCGATGTCTGAGGATGTTCATGTTCCTTACAAACCCCATGAGGTCTGGTAACAACACGAAACACGAACAATACTAATTCGCTCTCGTGGCCGTTCTACCTGTCACAGACAACTTCAACACAAATAATTTACATATGCATCTATGGTATGTACGTGTACGAAGTTACATTGAAATACAACCATGTCTTCTGGGTGTTTCACCTTCTTTTTCTCGCAGTTCATATGGCCAGAGGAGAATGTGGGTATTTAACGTATCACATCCTTCTTTTGTAGAAAGATGATACTACTAGGGTACTAGTGAGCGACCAGAGTTATGCCCAGTGTTTCGCAACCATTTCCTGTCAATAGTAGACAGCTTAATGCAAACATTGGTTGCCACAGTTAAGTAGCCAGAACTTTTAGAACTTGATATTCTGCCACTATTATGTCACACGCTATTACAGGAAACGAGCAATGAACAGCTTGAATCAATTATTGAATCACTGAAGAGTAATGAAGCATACGGTACGGTGAATTATTTAGTTATAGCATAGTAGAAAGAAATAATGGAGACAACTACAGGCCCGTATCCGCGCTATTAGTGCTTTCAAAGGTGTTTGTAAATGTGATGTATAAGAGTGTAGTAACACATCTGGTACACACAATTTATTGTCAGACCTGGAATTTGGTTACAAGAAAGAAATATGAGAAGAAAATGCAATGTGTTCTTTTATGTGAAAGGGTAAATGATAATGAGGGAGGTAGATACATTCTGTGATTGAACAAGGGTATTTGTTTGTGTGAGCCCTGCTATACAAGTTGGAACATTATGGATTTATGGGAAAAGTTAAACAATGATTCATTTCATGATAGCGCAGTGGTTAAGATCCCAATACAGACAGTTAGTTTTACACTGTTGACCACTTTGGACAGTGAATAACAGAAGCTGTGGCAAGAATGCTTGACTATATTTATATATAGAGGGCGAAATATAACACATAAAGGTGCCACAATTGCTCGAATCCGGTTGTTCATCGAGTCGAAATGAGCTTGGGGACAGATACGGGTGCGCCCTTCGATGTTGATTGAGCCCCACAGAAGACTTTATCAATCCTAGTGGCTGGTGAGTGGTTTCTCGACAATACATCATCAGATGTGTGTGAGTGAGATACAGAGAACATCCTGACCGGGACAACAATCGAACTTCTGCGTTGAAACAGATCAGGGAAACACGAGTAACATACAGTCTTGTGTTACGTTGTTGAAAACTAACGTCACGATCGCCTCGAAGGTTAGTCACAATCATTTTACTTATTTATTTTATTTATTGATTTATTTAACGTGGCAAATTAGGATTGTCAGACCCTCTCTTACACCTAACCAGACGATCTACTTATTTTACATAGTACAGATTATAGTAAGTATGTTGTACGTGGTAGAGTGATGTTAATGTGACTACCGCCTGTCTTGGACGTCTGCGTGTAATGACTGTTCACAGACGCCATGTGGCAGAACTAGCAGCGGAGGGTATATAAAGCGTCTCGGAGGGACACGGACAACACATGACCATTGGCTTTCGGGCCAAGGGGGGAAGCATCTTCGAAACGACTAAATTTGTAAAGTATTCGCGTGCCGCCGTAGTTAAACCATACCGTGCTTGGCAAAATGGCGCTATCGAGAACCGGCGGCGTGGCAACAGTGGTGCACCACGGGCCATATATGACAAGGGAGAATGACAGCTACAGAGACGTGTAACTGCGAATAGACGTGCAACTCTTGAGCAGCTGACCGCCCAGATGAAACAAAGGGTTACCAACAATGACTCATCGACTGTTCAGCGAATGCTGCTGCGTATGGGGGTGCGCAGCAGGGCCTCTTTCACGCGCCCGTGCTGACTGCTGTTCATCGGCGACGAAGGCTGGAATTTGTTCGCCAGTACGGGAACAGGACGTCCACTGAGTGGCGGACAGACGAATCACGTTGTATGCCCCAACGGGCATTTTTCCGTTAGCGTGGACGGTGTGAAACATCTGAAAGTACCCTGCGGCAATGGACTGAAGGGTCGACGTACCTACTTCGAACGGTTGTGCCGAAATGTTAATCATTTACATATCCACACATGTAGAGTGCACTTCATGCCAATCTGACAGCTGTTTCACTTTGCCTCCATGGTGTTGATATTTTAATGGCTAATATACTGCCCACGAATTATCCGAGTGGGACGGAAATCAGTAGACGTGATGTACATGTAGAGACAAACAAATGATTACAATTTCAAAAAATAAATGGATGATTTATTCAAGAGACTGATAGAGCTGTTGAATGTCCTTCTGAGGGATATCGTGCCAAATTCTGTCGGACTTCCGCGTTAGATCGTCAAAACCCGAGCTGGATGGAGAATCCTGCCAATAATGCTCCAAAACTTTTCAATTGGAGAAAAACCCGGCAACCTTGCTGACCGAGGTAGGATCTGGAAAGCACGCAGACAAGCAATAGAAACTCTTGCCGCATGCATGTGGACATTATCTTGCTGAGGCATAAGCATAGGATGGCTTGCCTTGAATGGCATCAAAACGTGGTGTGGAATATCGTCGACGTATCGCTGAACTCTAGGGGTGTCGCATTGACAACCAGAGTTCCTGCTATGAAATTAAATGGCACCCCAGGCCATCACTCCAAGTTGTCAGGCCGTATGGCGGGCAGACTGGTATCCCACCGCTGTCTAGGGCGTGTCCGGAAACGCATTCGCTGGTTAACAGGGCTCAGTTCGAAGCGGAACTCACCAATGAAGACAGCTGTACTCCAGTCAAGGAGATTCCAGCCCGAAGACGTGTCTGGGGACGTCAGTGGGATACGAGTGTGACTGTCGCCCGCCATACGGCCCAATAAACAGGAGTGATGGCCTCTTATGCCACTTCGTTTCATATCAGGTCCCCTTTGGTTGCCATCTGCGGCACTAAGATAAGCCCGCCTGCACACAGTGAGAATTTCTACTGCTTATCTCCGTGCTTCCTGAACCATACTTTGGCCAGTAAGTTCGCTGGTTCTCCCCACGATTGAGAATGTTTGGAGCATTACGGGCTGAGCTCTGCAACCAGCCGACGCGACACTTGGACAGAACTTGGCACGATCAGGAGGGCGTCCAACAACTCTGTGAATCAGTGCCAAGTGGAATAACTGCTTGCATAAGGGCCAGAGGTCGCCCAACGCGTTGTTGGCTTGCTCAGTTTGCAAACCTATTTCTCTTGAATTAATCATTTGATTTTTCTGTAAATGCAGTCATTTGTTTGTCTGTACATTTACATGGCACCTATCGATTTCTGTCGCATTCTAATAATTTCTTCATGTGAGTCTTTTATTGTCTTATAGAGTCTTTTCATACTTATCATAAATTACTTTTGGTGAATTCCAGGATGAAGCCTTTCCTCCTCTAATGTTCCAGTTTGTGCTACATCTCTAAGGACAGCGTCGATGATGGAACTTTATACCTAACCTTCATTTCTTCATTAAAGTCAATTCCATAGTGCATCGTAAATAATAGGAAAACACAATTGCGTTTCAAACATTGTAGCCAACATGTGCTTCTAATTCACTGCAGAGGGACACCTTGATTGGTGCAGCGTTTTCATTCATTAATCCTCCTGTGAAAGCTCCGAAAATTCGACGAAACGACGGTTCTGTTAGAAAAAAGTCACTGATATTATCCATATGAGCTACAATATTTCCACATATAATCTGAAATATAAAACTTCGCTGCGCCGAAAAAAACTACTTAATAAATAACTGTGTAGGGTATTACGAACGTCTATGTATAGTATTGCGGGATGAAAAATGCAATATTTCGTGCGAATATTAAAATACGTGTACTGCTGGAACGTTGTTTAAGCCCACGTATGGAACAATAAAGATTGAGAGCGGGTGGAACAGCTGAAAGTCGATGTTCATTCTTACTTCTACTGCGAAATAATATCTAATCCATAGAAAGGGGCGTCTCGGCGACAGCATTCAAATGGCACACACTTCATGACTAATTAATAACATGCTTTTAACAGAAGCAAACGCAAGCTGAAAAAATAAGACATCTTGAGAATGGAGTTTAGCACAATACTAATAGAAACAGTGAACAATCGAGACAGGAGACATTTTAGACGCCCTAAGCTAAGAGTAATAGTCACGGTATTCCGACACGCTAAAAATAACAGTTGACAATGACAAGCAAATTATCGGTACATTGAAATGTATTGAAACACAGCAGTTCAAAGGTCACATCTCTCTTCCCCATAGTTACTGGAAATTTCATAGTTATTCGCGACACAATAAGCGCCGGAACAGAAATATAGAAACACCGCGAAAAATCTATGGTTGAACATAAATGCAGATGGTAGCAAGGCCCACAGGTTACTCTACAGTATGGTAAGTGCTTCCGTACCCATGGTGGTCGAAGTATTTGGTGCTTCAAGAGGCACCGTATCGAAGATTTATACCGTATACAGGGAAATAGGAGAAATGTAATTCCCGAAGTCAATAATGTGGACAAAAGCGTGTGTTGAATGATGGTGACGGACGGTCACTGGACAACTGAATGTCGCTGTCACCGCCAAAACTATACGAAGGGAGCTTCCACAAGCAGTGAACTGCAGGGCGAATTCCAAAACCACTCATCATAAGCGCAAAATCCGCAACACGAAAACGTTGTATTACAGCCATAAAAACTGGACTGTGTCAGGAAGAATGTCATTTGGTCGGATGAATTTTGTTTCACACTGTTTCCAACTTGTAGGCGAGTTTACGCCTCAAGAATGTAACATGGCGGCGATTCGTCGAGGATTTGGGCCGCCAAATCATGGTATTCCTTGGGCCCCATGGTTACCGTGCAAGGTCGCATTACTGCCAACGATTATGCGTCCATTTTGGCTGATGAGGTGCATCGTATGGTACAACGTAAGTTCTAAAATGGTTACGCTGATTTTGTGACGATCAGGATGAACTGTCGCATCTTCCCTGGCCATCACACCTACCAGATCTTAATATTATTGAGAATTTGTGGGTCTACTTTGGAGAGAATAGTGAGTGACCTCCATCATCGTTCTTTTGCAAAAAGAATGGTGTAAGATTCCCTTGAAAACCATACAGCACCTGCATTTATCCATTACATGGCGACTGTAAATGTTTTGAATGCCACCCTTTTCCTACACCGTATTAAGAATGATGATGTATTTATGATCTTCCCATATTTTTTTCCAATCCCTGTATGTCATGTGGTAACTTACGGCGTGTTGTACTCATGTTATTTGTTAAGTTTGTGCAACATCGTTGTGATACTGTTGACCGCCGCCCGGAGTGGCCGAGCGGTTCTAGACGCTACAGTCTGGAACCGCGCAACCGCTACGCTCGCAGGTTCGAATCCTGCCTCGGGCATGGATGTCTATGATGTCCTTAGGTTAGTTAGGTTTAAGTAGTTCTAAGTTCTAGCGGACTGATGACCTCAGATGTTAAGTCCCATAGTGCTCAGAGCCATTTGAACCATTTTTTTCTCTTGTGATTTTTGAAGAGTGTATTCGCTATTACGAGCTCAAATTTACTGCAGAACTCTGCTAGTTTTTCTCCTTTCGTTTCTACTAGTGAGTGCATGTTCTCCGGTAGCAACACTTTCAATTCCTTTCCCTAAAACGGCGTTGCAGTACCCCATTATTACGAGGATTATCATCTTCGTTTACGTACTGAGTTAACCATTTAATGCATTCATATACTCTATATCTTCATCTTATGCTTGTGACGTCGGCATGTATACCTGAACTATTGCTGATGGCGTTGGTTTGTTCTTGATTCTGATGAGAATAAGCATATCACTAAACTGTTCAAAGCAACTCATTCTCTGACCTAACCTCTTAACTTCAGTTACGCTATTTTCTGCTGTTGTTGATATTACCCCGTATTCAGCTTACCATAAGTCCTTATCTTCTTTACATTTCGCTTCATGATCCTCCTTATGTGTAGTTGATCCTTTGCATTTTCCTTTTCCGAGTTTTTAGCTTCTCTGCCACATTCAGGCTTCTGACAATGCACGCTCTGAAGCGTAAAACATTATCCTTTCTTTGGTTATTCTATCCTTTTCTGATAGTTACCTCCCCCTTTGCATTCCCCTGCCGGAAATACGAATTGGGGTTAATCCGGAATATTTTGCCAATGTAGAGTTCACAATCACGCCCCCCCCCCCCCCCCACCACATTCTAGTCCTTTGGATACACATTAAATATCCTTAATACTGTTCCAACTTCCTCGATGAATGCGAATTTCATGACAGCAGATGCAATGGGTATAGATGTATTACCCAACTGCGACAGATGAAAATTTGTGCTGAACTAGGCCTCGAATTCGGATTGCCTGCTTATTCCAAGCGGTTGCGTGTTTCGGTTTCCATTTTGATCTGACAGGAAAGCGTGCGTGGACAGCCGAAGTTGTCAAGGCGATCGCTTGCTACTAGCGGGAAATCAGAGTTCGAGCTCCGCTCCGCCACAAATTGACGCATGTTACAAAGCGTAATACGTTCATACTCATTTCAGCAGATCTCATGAAATTCGCATTCATCGAGTAATTTGGAATAATATTTCATACAGCTACTAATCGTCAACTCATACCTAAGTCTCTAATGCTGTGGTTTTCTTTGCCTTCTGCGTCCTCGTGCTGTTGATCATTGCTCATTAATCCACCTTTTCTGTGCAGTTTCCCACCCCAAGGCAACAGGGTTACCTGAACTTCTTTCAGCTCTTCGGATCTCCTTGACAATTTCGTTGGCGGAATGGAAGTAGCTCCTTATGCCAGAAAGCTTCGGCCGCCATTGTTGATGAATTTTATTCACAATAAATGTGGTGGCTGGGATCGGACCAGGGACTTAGGACGTTTTGAATAGTAACCAGAGACGATATTCCTTGACGCCATCGTCCCCAAATTCCAACCTGTGCCAAGTTTCTAATGATCTTGTCATCGACAAGACTTCAAACTCTAAACTTCATTCCTTTCCATTCAAGCGCTGCACCACATCGCTTTAACCAGGAGAATGCTAGGAACTGAAAGTTAATCATTAAGTTCATTGGGATCCTCAAATATTTGGTTGCCAGTTTGCTGTTAAGCTATTCAATGTTTAGTGCTAATTTCATGTTTACCGACAGTAAAACGTATTTCGCTTCCTTCAGCACTAGCGATCTGCATTGCCTAACGCACAGGCTATCTAATTGTCAAAGAGAATGAGTTATGGCTTTTTACAGTAAGAGATGGTACAGAAACACGGAGCACGAGATCAACATTTGCGCGAGATTCTGATGCAACCTGTTTTTTATATTTTGTGAAGAAATGTGTCTATAAGTACAGAAGTCGCTAATGCCTTTCGAGGCGACTAGTATATTTGATTATGTAAGGCCTGTTATGATTTCAGTGACGTTACTCACAAAACGTTAAATGTGAGAGAGAAGTTTACTCAACCTTTCCCGCGCACACACTGCACTGCACAACACAATCAAAGAATCAAAGGGTCACTTATTCGCAACTACTTAATTGTCTCCCTTTGCGACGCTTGTTTGAAATTTGGCTCAAAGGTAACTAAAACCTTAATTTGGAAAGATGCAAAAGTGTGGCGCCCTTTGACGTCACCCTCGGGCTCGGCGACGCATCAAACAGCGAAGTATCGACACTTGCGGAAAAAAAAAGCCACAGCTCAGAGGTTCATGTTAGCTGTAAGGCCGGTTAATGATGCCACATTGACACCAAATTTCACTGAAATTCTGCATCGTGTGAGTCACACGATGGGTAGGTCGTCACAGTCCCTCTTGTTGTTGTCGTCTTCAGTCCTGAGACTGGTTTGATGCAGCTCTCCATGCTACTCTATCCTGTGCAAGCTTCTTCATCTCCGAGTACCTGCTGCAACCTACATCCTTCTGAATCTGCTTAGTGTATTCATCTCTTGGTCTCCTTCTACGATTTTTACCCTCCACGCTGCCCTCCAATGCTAAATTTGTGATCCCTTGATGCCTCAAAACGTGTCCTACCAACCGATCCCTTCTTCTAGTCAAGCTGTGCCACAAACTTCTCTTCTCCCCAATCCTATTCAATACCTCCTCATTAGTTACGTGATCTACCCACCTTATCTTCAGCATTCTTCTGTAGCACCACATTTCGAAAGCTTCTATTCTCTTCTTGTCCAGACTATTATTGTCCATGTTTCACTTCCATACATGGCTACACTCCATACAAATACTTTCAGAAACGACTTCCTGACACTTAACTCTATACTCGATGTTAACACATTTCTCTTCTTCAGAAACGATTTCCTTGCCATTGCCAGTCTACATTTTATATCCTCTCTACTTCGACCATCATCAGTTATTTTACTCCCTAAATAGCAAAACTCCTTTACTACTTTAAGTGTCTCATTTCCTAATCTAATTCCCTCAGCATCAGTCCCTCTTACCCACATTTAACCCCTTCTTTCGACGTCTCTGCGATGGAGATCAGAACCGCGACACACAGCGTTGAAATCATCCGGTTTTATTGCTGGTGGCCGAGAAAAACAGTTCAGACACACTACTACTCAGAATCAAGAAGAAAAGGCCTCAGGGCATTAATGAAATCACCCCTTTCTGTGGTGGCGTTGATTCCCACACATATCGCAGTCGAAAACGACAGTTCGCAGTGAGATGAGCACCAGGAAGATGTTGTTGACAACAGTTGACACCAATGACATCCTCTTACGTTTGAACTCTTCTCTAAGAACATTGTGGGGCTGCGTGTCCAATGAACATGATCGTATCCCTTCGGAGTGCAGAACGACAGCAATTTTCGCTCTCGTGTACAGGTTGGAACCACTAGTGAGAGTTCAAAACCATTCACGAAATTTGAACGTGGCTGGAACATAAACATGCTCGTTAATAAAACGTCAGTTGGTCCCTCTAAGACCTCCCATTTCGGTAACACTGTCGGTGCCATGCACGCAGATTTATTGAGCGCGTTACAGAAGCAACTGTCAGAAACTTCGACGTCAGTTCATCTTGAGGCTGCGCTAGCGTCTGAATGTATGCAAAACCCACCCACGGGTGTCGGAGGGGTCGCCTAATGTTCAGGCGCTAGAGTAGCCGCCCGGCTAAATCGGTGTCGAATTTTCTGACTAGTATATTTGTAACGTGGTCAGTACATTGGTCTGTGGCAGCAAGAGTGTTGTCGAATTTGCGGCATCATAGAGGGATCTTTTGCTGTTGTATTGACGCACATGTTAATGTTGCACTTCTGCGTGATCACGCCAAAGGAGAGCGGAAAACAGTAGGGTTGAAAAAGCATAAATATCCTTCACTGCTTCGGATCACGTTCAGATTTGGTCGAATGGTTTGGAACTGTCACTAGTGATTCCAACCTGTATACGAGAGCGAAAATTGCGGTCGTTTTGCACTCCAAAGGGGTACGATCATGTTGAATGGGGATGACGCACCGCAACGTCCGCAGAGAAAGGTTGAAACGTCCGAAAGAGCCAACATTGTCAAAGTCTGTCACGAACAGCTTCACGCTGCTCATCGCACTGCGAACCGTCGTTTTCGACTGCGAAATGTGTGGGTATCAACGCCCCAGGGAAGGGCTGGTTTCATTCACACCATTTATGCCACCCCCTTGAAGAATTTTCGTGTCCATTCTGAGTGGAAGTGTATGTGAAAAACGGCGCAACACTGGTTGCCTTGGTTCTAATCTCCATCGCAGAGACGTCGAAAGAAGGGTGAAATGTGGATGAGAGGGGGTGTGGCGGCCTACATATTGTGTGAAACGTACACGGTGGCGTTAGACAGAATTGTAGTGAAACCTGGTGTCAATGTAACATCATTAACCAACGTCACAGGTTACATGATCTTTTGGGTTGTGATCTTCTTTTCATTTGTGTCCACACCTTGCTGTTTGAAGCGTTGCCGAGCCCGAAGGTGACGTAGCAGGGCGCCATGCTAATTACAGAGGAAGATTTGAGTCAAATTTCAAACTTATTCGTCGCAATGGGAGGCAATTATATGGTTTCCAAAAAGTAATCATTTAATTATGTTGCACAGTGTAATGCAGAGGCTGAGACCTCAGCACAGCTCTTTCGACGCGTTACCCGACGTTTGCAGGAAAGCAACTGAAACTGCGTTGGACCGGCTGTCCACGTCATCAAATGTAGAATTTTCTCCGGAAACGTTTACAAAATATTTCGCTCCATACCGAAGAAGTCTGATTCCACTACACATTTCTTTTCAGAAGCTCTCGAATGACATTAAGAACTTCGCTTCTACCTCGTTTAAATCTACTTTTAATATCTCGTTGGTCAAAAAGGAAAGGACTATCCAAAAAATTCCCTTGACATTTCGATATTTTACCTCGTTAATGGAATGTCACGCAAGTGCATTACGTGCGTAGTGCGTACATAACCACTTTGTCTGCAGATCTGTTGCTGGGTCATCTTAACCACAGCATTAAAATACAATTAGGTTCAAACTATTGTTCTACAGAAGCAAAATCACGGGATTTTCCTGAATTGCAAGTGGAACGCCGAAACTGGAACCCCTTTCCCTTGCTCCCAATTATAAATCATTGCTAGCTAACAAGGTTGCGGGCGAAAGCCGAATGCTGGATTCTCCATTACCAGCGTGTTATAGGACGTTGGTTAAGAGCCCCTTCCAGTCGGTCGGATCTTATAGACTAGCGATTCGTCTATGGAAAAGTCATTAGAGACTTGTGCAGTTAGAAAGTCATGGCGAAATAAAGCTATCTTGGTCTTGTTACTGAACCATTACCAGAGTTTCAAGATGGGACTTAAGTAACCACCATTTAGGTTCTCCAGTTGGGTGTTTGGACCTTACTCCCGAAGATGTATCTAGTGCGCTGTTGAAATTTCCACTTTGTCTGGTACATATTCCTAATGCTACATTATTAGGAATTTGGAATCTATTACAACTACACATTTCTAGGCAGCTCACTGGTACTGTATCGATATTTTATGCTGTAGCATTTGAGTATATACGATGGCTGCTCGTTTATTAACGTCCGATTGGTAGTGAAATCCAAACCGCAGTGAACATCCGATGAAGCTTTGCATAGATGTGTTAAGAAGAGTCTCTAGTATGCTTACCGATTACGTCATGTATTTCTTTTCAGTTCTGAGCGCACTGAGCGTGTAAGAATGCCTAGATATTAGTGTCCCCTCCAAGTGTCTAATGACAGATTTCGCCTCTTTGATCACCCGTGATGCAGCCCGAATTTGGCTCCCTCTGAGTTTCATCTCTGCCCAATTCAAGCGCTAACTATGAAAACAACATTTTCGCACAGACACGAGCATCAGATCAACGTAGAGAATTGGCGAAAAGCACAGGCGACTGACTTCTATCACGAGAGTATTGGAGAGCTAGTACAACGCTACAAGAACTGTCTATGTTGAGACCTAGCTGGAAGATGTAGGCAACTGCTGTAAACAAACATATTTGATTTTATAAATTATAGAGTGCAGCAATCAGTCGTCCTTTTTTAGATTTTATCACGCAAATCCAGATTTCGGCTAGTGGCTATCCATCCTCAATGCACTATTCTCTATTCTCGATGCATGTAACCCTGTAGTTCGGGCATCAGTCACATTTCTTGGATTTTCATTGTGGTTTCCATTTCGTGACCGATCGAAACTTTTTGAGTCATCAGTCTTCTGACTGGTTTGATGCGGCCCGACACAAATTCCTCTCCTCTGCTAACCTCTTCATCCCAGAGTGGCACTTGCAACCTAAGTCCCCAATCATTTGGTGGTTGTATTCCAATCTCTGTCTCCCTCTATAGATTTTGCCCTCTACAGCTCCCTTTAGTACCATGGAAGTAATTCTCTGATGTCTTAACAGATGTCCTATCATCATGTCCCTTCTCCTTGTCAGTGTTTTCCTCATGTTTCTCTCCTCTCCGATTCTGTGCAGAACCTCCTCATGAGTCCACGCAATTTTCAACATTCGCCTGTAGCACCACATCTCAAATGCTTCGATCCTCTTCTGTTCCGGTTGTCTCATAGTCCGTTTCACTACCTATAATGCTGTGCTCCAAACGTACATTCTCCGAAATTTCTTCCTCAAATTATAGCCGATGTTTGATACTAGCAGACTTCTTTTGGCAAGGAATGTCTTTTTGGCCAGAGCTAGTCTACTTTAGATGTCCTCTTTGCTTCGTCCGTCACTGGTTATTTTACTACCTAGGTAGCTGAATTCCTTACTTTCATCTGCTTTGTGACCATCAATCCTGATGTTAAGTTTCTCGCTGTTCTCATTTCTGCAACTTCTCATTACTTCCGTCTTTCTTCGATTTACTCTCAGTCCATATTCTGTACTCATTAGATTGTTCATTCCGTTCAGCAGAGCATGAAATTCGTCATCACTTTCACTCAGGATAGCAATGCCATCAGCGAATCGTATCTTTGATATCCTTTCACCTTGAATTTTAATTCCACTCTTAAACTTTCTTTTATTCCCATTATTGCTTCTTCGATGTGCAGATTGAACAGTAGGCGCGAAAGACTACATCCCTGTCTTATTTTACATGTTGTACATTCCCTGTTTTTCTCAGAATTTCGACCATCTTGCACCATTTTACATTGTCGATTGCTTTTTCCAGGTCGACAAATCCTATGAACGTGTCTTGATTTTTCCGTAATCTTGCTTCTATTATCAACCGCAACGTCAGAAGTGCCTCTCTTGTGCCTTTCCTTTTCTAAACCCAAACTGATCGTCATCTAGCACATCCCCAATTTTCTTTTCCATTCTTCTGTATATTATTTTTGTCAGAAACATGGATGCATGAGCTGCTAAGCTGACTGTGCGATAATTCTCGCACTTGTCAGCTCTTTTAGTCTTCGAACTATGTACATGATATTTCTCTGAAAGTCGGATGTTACGTCACTAGAATCATACATTCTACACACCAACGTGAATAGTCGTTTTGTTGCCACTTCCCCCAATGATTTTAGAAATTCTGATGAAATGTTATTTACTCATTCTGCCTTATTCGATCTTGACGTCCAAACCCCTTTTAAATTCTGATTGTAATACCGGATCCCCTATCTATTCTAAATCGACTCCTGTTTCTTCCTCTATCACATGTGGCAAGTCTTCCCCCTCACAGAAGCCTTAACTGTGGTCTATCCAACTATCTGCTCTCTCTTCTGCTTTTATCAGTGAAGTTCCCATTGCGATCTTGATGTTACCTACCACCCTTGCTTTTAATTTCACCAAAGTTATTTTGATTTTCCCATACGCTGAGTCAGTCCTTCTGACAATCATTTCTTTTTCTTCTTCACATTGTTCATGCAGCCATTTCGTCTTAGCTTCCCTGAACTTCCGAATTATTTCATTTCTCAGCGACCTCTTCCCGTATTACCTGGCCGTTTCCAAGTATACCTTCTCCTCTTGTGGGTCTTGAATAGAGTATTCGCTATTACTGGCTGAAACTTGTTGCAGAACTGAATTAGTCTTTCTCCTCTCTCATTCCTTGTCCCAAGCCCATATTCTCCTGTAACCTTTTCTTCTACTCCTTCCCCTCCCTACAGCCGCATTCCAGTCTTCCATGACTATTAGATTTTCGTCTCCCTTTACGTACGGTATTACCCTTTCAATATCCTCAGACTATTAGCAAACCGTATACGACCGATCCTGCCTCATGTCATCTCACCAGATCAGGCCTGCCTAGGGGGTATCAATAACATCCACATAGCATTAAAAAAAATGTTCAAATGCTTGTGAATTCCTAAGGAAGCAAACTGCTGAGGTCACCGGTTCCTAGACTTATACACTACTTAAACTAACTTAACGCTAAGGACAACACTCCACACCCATGCCCGAGGGAGGACTCGAACCTCGGGCGGGAGGGCCGCACGATTAGTGACATGGCGCCTCTAACCACGCGGCCACACAGCAACTGTGTCGATACCGTGAGATACTAGCCCTGGCGAGGGCACGCCGCATGCCGGGAGCGTTGGCATCACTAGACTTTAGCCAAGCTTTTGATCGAGTGGATCACGCGTACCTAACGTCCGTTCTCCAACACATGCAGTGCCCACAGCAGTTCACAGATGTCGTGATGCACCTTCAAAGAAGGGCGACTTCCAAGGGGATCGTTAACGGGCGTCTCACGCAGTCCCTCCCGAGTTTCAGATCGGTGCGTCAAGGTGCCCTCTGTCGACCTTAATCTACGTTCTGGCACTGGAACCACTCCTCTTTGGCCTCCGTCAACGCCTCGCCGGACTCACCTTATGTGACGTCAGGCCGGCCGAGGTGGCCGTGCGGTTAAAGGCGCTGCAGTCTGGAACCGTAAGACCGCTACGGTCGCAGGTTCGAATCCTGCCTCGGGCATGGATGTTTGTGATGTCCTTAGGTTAGTTAGGTTTAACTAGTTCTAAGTTCTAGGGGACTAATAACCTCAGCAGTTGAGTCCCGTAGTGCTCAGAGCCATTTTTATGTGACGTCACATTTCGCTGTACAGCATATGCAGACGACCTAGTTCGCGTACTCCGCAGTGGTGACGATGTAACCAGCGCACTAGAACGGATTACCACATACGGTGTGGCTTCCGACAGCTGTCTCAACGTCATCAAATCGGTCGCCATGACAATAGGAGACGGGTTGATCGCAGCGTGTGTCGACCCCCTAGAGCTTAGTGGCACTATCAAATGTATCGGAATGGAGTTTCAAGGCGACATACGACGCACTGCGGCCCTTAACTACTGCCGCTTATTACAACATATATTCCGGTCCAGATCTCCAATCTTCGTCTGCGGACCCTCGACATTCTTCAAAGGACACACTTCGTCAATGTTTACCTCTCATCGCGCCTTCCACACATAGCGCGTGTCCTTTCCAGTACCGTTACTGATGGCTCGACGTCTTCTAGCGGCATTCGTCAATGTTTACCTCGCATCGCGCCTTCCACACGTAGCGCATGTCCTTTCCAGTACCGTTACTGATGGCTCGACGTCTTCTAGCGGCATTCGGAGCCTAGGTCAGTACAGACATGCTCTTCAAAGCCAGTTATGAGTCACTGACCCTTCCATCAGAAAGGGGAGGTTTTGGCCTAGTCCATGTCCACGACAGAGCGGTGGCTCTGTTTGTCAGTTCACACATCATGCTGTGGCGCCACTATTCCGAAAGTTTGGCAAGTTCGCTGCTGGAATCCTTAGCTCGGTCCTCTCTTATGCCCCCACTGACGGCGCAAGACATACCCCCACCCTTCTACTACTTCGGGCACGTTTACATCGAACACAGTTATGCCCGTATCGCAGTACCACCGACGAAACAGATGTCGGCGCGGGATATGTAATGCGTCTCACAGCAGGGACGCCTACCAAACATCGTGGAGGCTAAAAACCGTCAGTTTAGTTGGAAGGTGGTGTGCCGGACGGTACACGTGGTTACACTGGATACAGACGTCCGATCCACACGGTACATCACAGTCAACGGTAAACAGATTACCCGATCACGCCTCCACAAGATAAATATTGCGGACTGGCCTCTACGTGCAGACTGTGGAATACCGGACACGGAGGAGCACCGTCTCACATGTGGTGCGGCAGAAGACGTATGGTATTTGGCGCGACAAATTTTGTTGTATTTTCTACGGTTGACTCCGGAACACATCACACCTCGGCTTCTACTATTTCCGGATAAACAGTATTTCCCGCGCACCAATACCAACGCAGTCACGTGGGTCCTTGGGCATGCGGTACAATACTTGTTTCACGGTGAACCTAAAGACTATTGGACTTTTATAACTACCTACAAGAACGTCAATGCAAGATTGTACGGAACTCAAAATAAGGACAATATTTTTCTAATTACTTAGGGAGCGCCCTACGCGACCCTCCACACAGCTGGATCATCAACAGATAGGAGAAGATACCCATTGACCGAGCTGACAAGATCATGTGTGATTATCGGTGGAACAACATACGACTTGCGTGAAGACGTACCTGGATGATGAAGCGTAAGCAGAGTAGCGACAAACCCTTCTGCAAGGTGTACGAAGCACGTATTTCGTTTTCCTCATGAATATTACTTCGTTGTAGGAAGGTACCGAGATATTTGTTTTGTTTATTCAGAACACAATTGGGTGCTAGGTACATTTATTTTCGATGACTAATTACAACTATATTTAAAAATAAATAAATAAAAATATTTTTTTTTAAAAATCCCACACCTGATTTCCCCTCACCAGCCCTGATACCTAGACAGGCGATGGGGATATTGTGGCTTGTGGCCAGGCCTCGGGTTACGACCCCTGCCCTCCCTGCTCTCCCTTCAGTGCCTCCCCACTGCGAAAAAAAAAAAAAATAAGAGAAAAAACTAAAAAAAATAAAAGGGGGGTAGCGTCTTTGATTGGTAAGCCTAACGTCCTCGACACCAGGCTCGAAACCCGCCACCACTTAAATTTTGATTAATAATCAACATTTGTCACCGAAGACTTCCGGCATAAGAAGTCACGGCCTTGCAAAGAGGGCGAAGGAACGGACAGAGGTTAAGGGCACTCTCTTGTTCTTCGGGTGGGAAACTGCCCCTAAAGGTGGAAGGATCAGCAATGATCAACGGCATGAAGGTGCAGAAGGCAATGGAAACCACTGCACTAAAGACACATAACGTGTATCCATAGGACAGGGGGCCTGTAATTGAAAAAAGTGTCATGATCATCTCTCCATTGGAAAAAGATTTCGCAATAGTCCCTCATTCGGATCTACAGGAAGAGACTGCCAAAGGGGAGGTGACCATGAGAAGAAGATTGAATAACCAACGAAAGGATAACGTTCTACGAATCGGGGCGTGTAATATAAAAAGCTTGAACGTGGTAGGGAAGCTAGGAAATCTGAAAAGCGAAATGCAAAGGCTCATTCTAGGTAGATTAGGGATCAGTGAAGTGAAATGGAAAGAAAACAAGTATTTCTGGTCAAATGTATATTGGGTAATATCAACAGCAGCATAAAATGGTATAACAGGGGTAGGATTCGTTATGTATAGGAAGTTAGGGCAGAGAGCGTGTTACTGTGAACAGTTCAGTAATAGGGTTGTTCCTTACAGAATCGACAGCAAACCAATACCGACAACGATAGTTCAGGTATACATGCCGACATCGCAAACTGAGGGGATAGAGAATGTATATGAGGATATAATATAGTACGTAAAGGGAGGCAAAACTCTAATAGTCATGGGGGAGTGGAAAGCAGTTGTAGGGGAAGGGGTAGAAGAAAAGGTTACAGGAGAATGAGAGAGGAAAGAGACTAATTGAGTTCTGTAATAAATTAAAGATTTCAGTTAGATTACATCATGGTCAGAAAGAGATTTCGAAATCAGATACTGGATTATAAGGCGTACCCAGAATCAATACGCAAATAAATGGGATACGGAAGTACTAAGGAATGACGAGATACGCTTGAAGTTCGCTAAGGCTATGGATACAGCAGTAAGGAATAGCTCAATAGGCAGCACAGTTGAAGAGGAATGGACATCTGTAAAAAGGGAAGGTACAAAGAAGGTAACTGCGACGAAACCATGGGTAACAGAAAAAATACTTCATTCGATTGGTGAAAGGAGGAAGTACAAAAATGTTCCAGGAAACTCAGGAATACAGAAATACAAGTCTCTGAGGAATGAAATAAATAGGAAATGCAGAGAAGCTAAGATGAAGTGGCTGCATCAAAAATGTGAAGAAATCAAAAAAGAAATGATGGCCGAAGGACAGACTCAGCACACAGGAAAGTCAAAACAACCTTCGGTGACATTAAAAGCAAGTGTAGTAACATTAAGAGTGCAACGGCAATTCCACCGCTAAATGCAGAAGAGAGAGCGGATAGGTAGAAAGAATACATTGAAAGCCTCTATGAAGGGGAAGATTTGTGTGATGTGACAGAAGAGGAAACCGGAGTCGATTTAGAAGAGTAGGGGACCCAGTATTAGAATCACAATTTAAAAGAGCTTTGGATGACTTAAGGTCAAATAAGGCTGAAGGAATAGATAAACATTCCATCAGAAAGTCTAAAATCATTGGGAGAAGTAGCAACAAAACGACTATTCACGTTGGTATGTAGAATGCATGATTCTGGCGACGTGCCATCTGACTTTCGGAAAAATATCATCCACATAGTTCGAAGACTGCAAGAGCTGACAAGTGCGAGAATTATAGCACAGTCAGCTTAACAGCTCATGCATCCAAGTTGCTGACAAAAATAATATACAGAAGAATGGAAAAGAAAATTGAGGATGTGTTAGGTGACGTTTAGAAAAGGAAAGGCACAAGAGAGGCAATTCTGACATTGCGGTTGACAATGGAAGCAAGACTAAAGAGAAATGAAGACATGTTCATAGGATATGTCGACCTGGAAAAAGCCTTCGACAATGTAAAATGGTGCAAGGTATTCGAAATTCTGAGAAAAATAGGGGTAAGCTGTGGCGGGACGGGTAATGTACAATATGTACAAGAGCCAAGAGGGAATAATAAGAGTGGGTGACCAAGAACTAAGTGCTCTGATTAAAAAGGATGTAAGAGAGGGATGTAGTCTTTCCCCCTACTGTTCAATCTGTACATCGAAGAAGCAATGATGGAAATAAAAAGAGAGGTTCAGGAGTGGAATTAAAATTCAAGGTGAAAGATATTAATGATACCATTCGCCGATGACATTGCTATCCTGAGTGAAAGAGCAGAAGAATTACATGATCTGCTGAACGGAATGAACAATCTAATGAGTACAGAATATGTACTGAGTGTAAATCGAAGAAAGACGAAAGCAATGAGATGCAGCAGAAATGAGAACAGCGAGAAACTTAACATCACGATTGCTGATTGCGAAGTAGATGAAGTTAAGGAATTCTGCTACCTAGGTAGTAAAATAACCAATGTCGGACAGAGCAAGGAGGACATGAAAAGCAGACTAGCACTGGCAAAAAGGGCATTCCTGGCCAAGAGTAGTCTGCTAGTACTGGGGTTTTGGCGACATCCATAAGGGGGGACACTAGTACTCATGGATGTACCTCTTTTTTAGACTAATATCAGTTTCCAATGAGAAGTTCAGGCAGGCAGGTACTAAAGAGGTCCAAAACACACAAAATTCTCACAACAGGAAAATAAATAATAATGTTACCATATTTAACCAAAATATTGGTGGATCAAAGAAAAAAGTAGATTCTCACAAAAGTAAAGTAAAAAATAATGTTACTATTTTGACCAAAATATTTCGAGATTGAAGAATAAAGTAGATGAGCTCCTGGTTTGTTTAGATGACATTGAATCTGTTAATGTAATAGATATACTATGCCTGTCTGAGCATCACATTGTGTCTGATATGGAAATGGTAAATATCAGTGGTTATAAACTAGCTGCACATATGAGTAGAGAGAATAAGATGGGAGGAGGAGTTGCCATATATGTCAAAAGTTATCACTGTGTAGAAAAAAAGTTTTGTCTAGAGAAACATATAGAAGTATGTGCCTGTCAACTTAAACTGAAGGAGGGCTCTTTTATAATTGTAACAGTATATAGGTCCCCTTCAGGAAACTTTCATTTATTCCTGGAAAACTTGGATGCCTTGTTGTGTTATCTGTCAGATAGGGGAAAGCAAATTATTATTTGTGGGGACTTCAATGTTGATTCACTGAAAGAGAAGGAAGAATGACCTGGAAGTCTTGCTCAGTTCTTTCAATTTGACATCTGTCATTAACTTTCCTACTCAGGAAGTAAAGGACAGCAGCACATTGATAGATAACACTTTTATAGACCAACATAGGTTTAAAAACATAAATTCTTGTCCTGTTGAGAATGGGCTTTCTCATCCTGATGCTCAGCTAGTTACAGTACATGACATAGCTCCATTCAGTAATTAAAAACTACCCTCCAAAGTTGTGCATTCAATTATGGACTCAACAATTAGAAATTTAAGAGAAAATCTTCAGCAGTTACACTGGGATGAGGTGTACAAGGAACCCAATGCTAATTTAAAATATAACTTATTTCATGATACACTTTACACTTGTAAGAGAATTTGAAAACTGTTTCCCCAAGAAAGTAGTTAAATCTAATTATAAGAAACCATGCAAAAAACCTTGGCTTACTAAAGGAATAAATCACAAAAGGGAACTGTATCTAACAACAAGAAAGAGTAATGACCCAGAAACAGCCAAATATTATAAAAACTACTGTGCTACATTAAGAAAGGTTATTAAAAAGTCCAGAAGCATGTGCATCATGTCTGAGATTAATACCTCTGATAACAAAATAAAAACAATTTGGAATATTATTACAAGGGAGACAGGACAACCAAGAGTACAGGATGACGGCATCACCATCAAAGCGAATGGAAACTTGATAAACAACAAGCCGGAAGTTGAAAACATTTTGAATAATCATTTTTTAAATGCTGTAGAGGAAATAGGATATAAATGTTCATTAGAAGAAGCAAGGCAGTTAATGGAAGAGGCCTTACCCACACCATTTGATACAATTGCAATTCCACCCACCTCTCCTTCTGAAATTAGGAAGATAATAAACTCTCTCAAGAATAAAAGCTCACATGGAATGGATGGCATTTCCAGCAGGATAATAAAGGCTTGTTCCCAAGAAATAAGTGGGATTCTTAGCCACATATGCAATAGCTCTCTGAAGCAGGGCATTTTCCCAGATAGACTGAAGTATGCCATTGTTAAACCACTGCATAAAAAAGGGGATACGACTGATGTCAACAACTACGCCCAATTTCTCTTCTGACTTCCTTATCCAAAATTCTTGAAAAAGTAATGTATTCTAGAGTAGCTTCACACCTTTGTAATAATAAAGTTTTAACAAAATGTCAGTTTGGTTTCCAGAAGGGTTTCTCAACGGAAAATGCTATATATACTTTCACCAATGAAATATTAAATGCTCTGAGTAACCGGAAGTCACCCGTTGGGATTTTTTGTGATCTATCAAAGGCTTTTGGTTGTGTAAATCATGGAATACTTCTAGATAAGCTCAAGTACTGTGGTATGAATGGGACAGTGCTCAAATGGTTTAAATCGTATCTAACTGGAAGAGTGCAGAAAGTTGAAATAAGCAGTTCCCATAATATACCAAAAACTGGTGATTTCTCAAACTGGGGAACAATCAAGAATGGGGTGCCGCAAGGTTCGGTGTTGGGTCCTCTGCTGTTCTTAATATATATTAATGACTTGCCATTCTATATTCACGAAGATGCAAAGCTGGTACTATCTGCCGATGATACAAGTATAGCTATCACACCCGACAGATAAGAATTAACTGGTGAAATTGTAAATGATGTTTTTCAGAAAATCATTAAGTGGTTCTCTGCAAATGGGCTCTCATTAAACTTTGACAAAACACAGTGTATACAATTCCACACAGTAAATGGAATGACCCCATTAATAAATATAGACTTCGATCAGAAATCGGTAGCTAAGATAGAATATTCAAAATTTCTAGGTGTATGCATTGATGAGGGGTTGAACTGGAAAAAACACACTGAGGATCTGCTGAAACGTTTGAGTTCAGCTACTTATGCTATTAGGGTCACTGCAAATTTTGGTGATATACATCTGAGTAAATTAACTTACCACGCCTGTTTTCATTCTCTGCTTTCGTATGGCATCATATTCCGGGGTAACACATCATTGAGTAAAAGAATGTTCATTGCACAAAAGCGTGTCATCAGAATAATTGTTGAAGCTCATCAAAGATCATCCTGCAGACACTTATTTAAAGAGCTAGAAATCTTCACTGTAGCCTCACTATATATATATATATATATATATATATATATATATATATTCACTTATGAAATTTGTTATTAACAATCTGAATGAATTCAAAAGTAATAGCAGTGTACATGGCTACAACACTAGGAGAAAGGATGATCTTCACTACTCTAGGTTAAATCTAACTTTGGCTCAGAGGGGGTAAATTATGCTGCCACAAAAGTCTTTGGTCACTTCAGAATGAGATTTTCACTCTGCAGCGGAGTGTGCGCTGATATGAAACTTCCTGGCAGATTAAAACTGTGTGCCCGACCGAGACTCGAACTCGGGACCTTTGCCTTTCGCGGGCAAGTGCTCTACCATCTGAGCTACCGAAGCACGACTCACGCCCGGTACTCACAGCTTTACTTCTGCCAGGAGACGAGATACTGGCAGAAGTAAAGCTGTGAGTACCGGGCGTGAGTCGTGCTTCGGTAGCTCAGATAGTAGAGCACTTGCCCGCGAAAGGCAAAGGTCCCGAGTTCGAGTCTCGGTCGGGCACACAGTTTTAATCTGCCAGGAAGTTTCATATCAGCGCACACTCCGCTGCAGAGTGAAAATCTCATTCTGAAGTGACCAAAGACTTTTGTGGCAGCATAATTTACCCCCCTCTGAGCCAAAGTTAGATTTAACCTAGAGTAGTGAAGATCATCCTTTCTCCTAGTGTTGTAGCCATGCACGACTCACGCCCGGTACTCACAGCTTTACTTCTGCCAGGAGACGAGATACTGGCAGAAGTAAAGCTGTGAGTACCGGGCGTGAGTCGTGCTTCGGTAGCTCAGATGGTAGAGCACTTGCCCGCGAAAGGCAAAGGTCCCGAGTTCGAGTCTCGGTCGGGCACACAGTTTTAATCTGCCAGGAAATTTCACTTCGGTCACTTACCTAATAGCATCAAGAGTCTGACGGATAGCCATATAGCATTCAAAAGGAAATTAAAACAATTTCTTAATGGCAACTCCTTCCACTCATTAGATGAATTTTTGGATATAGTAAGTGGGTAATTTCCAAACCCCCACAAAAAAAAACAAAAATAAAAAAAATTAAGAATATTGAGTGTCAAGTAATATTTTGTCTAATGTAATATCTTGTATAGACACCTTTTATTAACCTGACATGTTCCACATCATTACGAAGTGTCGTATTCATGATCTATGGAACAAGTACTAATCCAATCTAATGTAATTTAATCTACTGCCTGCAGAGTCACAGTTGTGTCAGTAGGATGTAAACCTACTTTTTAGAGCCTTGCCCAACGAGCTATTCCCGATGAGTGTGCCTCTGACACTGGGAAGGCCAAGGATGTTATTCGCTGCAGGTTCCTAAATAGCCAGTTTCCTAATCTAAGTCCTACTAACTTGTTCTAACGTAAGTCAAGTCCGGTGCTTCGTCCTGTATCGGTGATGTCGTACCCCACTCCCCCTAGCCCTGTACGCGGCGGATTCTAGACTATGAGGAAAGTCGGCCTGTCCACGCACAGGCGGTATGGGAATAGGGCGCAAAATTCAGTATTTGGTTTGTCTCAAATTGTTACGTTTTTACGTCCCTCAGGTATTCTTTTAACACTTCTCGTGATACCTCATCCGCCAATTGGTTAAGAGTTTTAAAAGTGTCTTTTTGTCTTAGTAAGTGGTATGTGTCATGATCAGGTAATTGGTCATGTAATGTGGATGCTACATCATTGAAAAGCGGGTGTTGCCCTTTTCCCGAACCGACATAAATATGTCGGGTATAGCCCATGACCAGTGAGAAAATGGATCAGTCCTCGAGTAGGTTCAAAGTAATGTCCAGTCGTTCCCTGACGTTAGGAAGAAATTCAAAAGTTCTACGACCTATTTCTTCAGCTTCCCATAATTCTCGCCACAATTGCTCGCCTCTTCACCTTATCTCACCCTTATCCTCAACCCCAATGCCTGATATCTCTTCTATCTTTGTGGTATTCCCAGAACCACGCAGCCTGTTCTTGAATTTTGATGTCCAGGGGGCAGAGCCCCATT
Organism: Schistocerca serialis cubense; assembly: GCF_023864345.2. Taxonomy (NCBI): domain Eukaryota; kingdom Metazoa; phylum Arthropoda; class Insecta; order Orthoptera; family Acrididae; genus Schistocerca; species Schistocerca serialis. The sequence continues at coordinate 451,398,998 of NC_064641.1, read as the reverse complement.
TGACTCATAGGGCTCCCCCCGGGGATGTTCTATAGGTCCCCACAGATCTCAGTATCATATTTCTCTGAACCCTCCTCACTGTCATGGCGGGCACAACCCTCGTGAGCCTGTGTGCCCAGACTCCCGAGCCGTAACCCACTAATGATGTTAAATTACTGCTGTGATATAGTTCTATGAGATGAGGGGGAAGATGGAATCAAATGGTTAAAATGGCTCTGAGCACTATGGGACTTAACATCTTATGTCATCAGTCCGCTAGAACTTAGAACACTACTTAAACCTAACTAACCTAAGCATATCACACACATCCATGCCCGAGGCAGGATTCGAACCTGCGACCGTAGCGGATGCGCGGTTCCAGACTGAAGCGCCTAGAACCGCTCGGCCACACCGGCTGGCAAGATGGAATCTTGTGTGTCTGATGGAGATGAGATTGTTTAGTGTTTGAAGGGCTTTCTGGGTTACAGTGTCACGTGTTCCCGAAGTTCCACCTTTCGTCAATGATGATTCCCAAGTACCATGCCTCACATCGCCAAAGAACCGGTGAGCCCTCAATTCTCCCAGTTGGGTTTCTAGTTAACTGTCCTTTTAGTAATAGGTAAGTTGACTTACTTAGTGATATTTTCATTTCGGTGTTTCGGCACCACAGTTGCAATTTATTCATGGCTCTTTCTATTTGTCCTGGCGACTACGGCCGCCAACCAACAGGAGGAAGTCATCTGCTTAGGCTATCAACTCTAGCACTTCTTAACTTTGTTGCAAAGTATCCAATAGTGGCTCCATGTGGATGGCCCAAAGCAGGGGTCTTAATACAGAACCCAGGGGGCATTACTTTGTTATTGATTTTCCGATTCTCCCGCTAGGGGATGATAGCCAGACGTCACGATCCTCATAATAGCTCCTCAGGCAGCCATATATCGGCCCTGGACACTCTTTCTCCCTCAAGCAGGAGAAGAGTGAAGCCCACCACAGGTTGTCGAAGGCGCCACTGATGTCTACCATGATGCCCACTACGTACTTGTACGGCGTAGAGCCACAGACCTCAGCCGCCAGGGCGATTGCATCAGATGCCAATCGCCCAGGCCTGAAGCCGAACTGCCTGCTGCTCATCCCACACAGCACTCGGTGTGCAGCCAGTCTGTCAGCCAGTAGTTTTTATAGTATCTTCCAAGTATGTCCAGCAAAAATATGGGTCTATATGATTTTCTGTTGGGTCTTTATCGGGTCCTTTTCTGATGATCACAACATTCACTGTCTTCCAGATCTTCGGGATCTTCCGTTGTCTGAGGCATTCGTTATACAGGTGAGTGAGTGGTGCAGTTAGCTGGGGAGCTAGGAATTGTACTACCTCCGCCACAGTGCCGTCTGGCCCGGGAACTTTACCCCTCTTTAGTGATTTTATGTGCGTAGCAACCTCCTCTTCTGAGAAAGGGTAGACTTCCATGTTATTGTTGTCCAAGACAGAGAATGGAATATATCCACCAAATAATTGAAGACGTAGGTTGCAAGGGCTACTCTGAAACGAAGAGGTTGGCAGAGGAGAGGAATTCGTGGTGGGCCGTATCAAACCAGACAGAAGACTGATGATCCAAAAAGAAAGATAAATAGTCTGGTGAATATCTTCATGTCGCAGTTGACGAGTGTTAAAGGGTGGTAACCATGTATTCGGGCCCCACCTTTAGGTTTGTGAACAGGTATAATTATTCCTCCTACGAAGGCCACGGGGAGCGGCACCGCGGCGGACATAAGCTTCCGACAGATGTCTGTCAACTTGGGAGCCAGTAAATCTGGAAAGTTCTATAAAACTCCACAGGGCCAGGAGACTTGTTCGCCGCTCCTTTACCCATGGCGTCTATAACTTCGTCTTCCGTAATTTCGTTCAATAATTCAGTTTGTAAATCCTGTGAGACTTCTGTCACCGTTGTCAGGTCTGAACATTGAGCAAAATAAAGTCGTGCGTAATGGTCTAAGAAGACTGCACCCATATCGGGTTGTGTGGTGTGGTGGCGGCCGTTCGCACTGGTGATGGCCTGTAGCAGCGCCCGTCTTCGTAGTTGACGTTCCCGAATGACGTGCTACATTGTGGGTAGTTCTGTTGCGAGTCTGTCATGTTTTCGCATTCGGACGATCGTCCCTTCGAGGTGTCGGCGCATATGGGCGACGATCTGTGCCTTTGCACGCTGTCCTTCCGGTGTGGGCGGCAAGGAGGCACATTCGCGATGGACGGTGAAATAAAAATTGAGGGTCTACCGCCTCCAAGCAGTGGTCTCACGACCGTACGTAATAAAGTTCCTCCGTAGGGCCGGCTTGCCACAGTTTAACCACCAACTGATCGATGTAGGATACGCCGGGTGGCGGCGGACGCACGAACTCCACGTGTCCTCGATGGTGCATCGACAATCAGGAGAAGCGAGATGAGCAAGCTTTAATTTCCAGGGATGTCGCCTGCGCCACACCGGTTGGCAACGAAGGGCTACGGCAGTAATAAAGGCCTCGTGATCAGAAAAGCCTGCTGGCCACACCTCTGCGTCACTCATTGTTGCTGCAAGAGAACAGGAGACGTAGATCCTATCGATGCGACTAGACGAGTGACTCGTGAAATGAGTGTATCTCGGTCGATTTCCTCGGACATGTTCCCATGCATCTACCAACTGGAGATCGCTGATGAGTGTCCCAAGTTCGGGGAACGATGAATGGGATGGCAGCTGATCTTTAGGTGCTTGAGTGCTCCTGAGATCACTCCCTAATGTCAAGTCATCGTGCCTGCCCTGAAAAAGCGGCGCTGCTCTTTCTGCGAAGAAGAGCGATCGGTCGTGACGGCGATTCGTTCCGGAAGGGGCGTACACATTGATAAACTGGACGCCCAGCACCTTTACGGCCATTGTTCTAGCGTCGGGGAGATATCGTACTTCGTCCGCCTCGAGGCCCTCCCTGAGGAGAACGGCGACTCCACTGTTAGTTGGCGAGGTGTGGGGCACATGAGTCGTATAACCATACATATCCCAGGAATCGGCGACGAAGACTTCTTGGAGGCAGAAGTCAACGTCTACTGTATTGAGCATGTCTTGGAGCAGCGACAACTTCGTACGTACCCGAATGGTGTTAATGTTGATGGACGCTTAGCGATAGAGCTGTAGATCGTCTCCTGCAATGGGGGCTGTCGTCAGCGTCGACGTGAAAGTTGAGCCTCTGATCTGCAGGCCACATCCGCGCCGTCATCTGTTGCTACTCGGGAGGGGTCGAGGTGTGGGAGGAGAGACCCCTCTCTTCATCCACCACAGTGGGCGTAGAATCGTCTTCAATCTCGTCCGCCCAAGATCCGTAAGTTGACTTTGGCTGCAGTAGAACACTTGTGAGCTGAAGGGTGAATCCTCAGTTGCTTCTGGTTGTATGAAAATCAAAGAATGTGAGAGGTGAGGGCAACCCGATGCCACCCATTTTTCTCGTCTCGTCAGCCATCCGGTCGTCAACTGGAGAAGACGTCCGCTGGAGGCAATTGTCTGAGGGTGTGCGAAGTCGCTTTTTATGTTTCCTCGGTGACCTTTGTTTGCGAACGTGGGTTTCTTTGTCCGTCAGAGTGTGTGGTTCCCGCACCGCACCCCCCTCAGGGAGAAAAGGAGAGGTCGGTACAACACAATCGTCGAGTTCCATTATTTCGTCAAAATCCTCTTGTGGAGTCGATGAGCGGCTTTCTGCAATCTCTGTGGACTCCGTAATGGTGTTGGTCAATCCAGGACTGGCGACGGGTGTGCATTCTAACGCTTCCTGTCTTCCAAGTGGTCTTTCGTCTGCCATGACGGTCGATCGTGTCACCCCTGCGTAATTGAGGAGTAGGTTCGTGAGAGTAGGAAGTGGTACCTGGTCATCTAATGGAATTTGTGTAACCCGACTAGCCAAGCGGTGTGAGGCGCTGCAGTCATGGACTGTGCTGGTCTCGGTGGCGGTTCGAGTCCTCCCTCCGGCATGGGTGTGTGTGTTTGTCCTTAGGATAATTTAGGTTAAGTAGTGTGTAAGCTTAGGGACTGATGACCTTAGCAGTTAAGTCCCATAAGATTTCATACACATTTGAACATTTTTTTGTAACCCGACATTAAATACACACCGAGCGTACACGACCCTCCTGGCCGCAACCAGAACAAATACGAGGATGTCCATCGTATATTACGGTTGTTCGACATCCACCTATGACTAAATAGGATGGCACGTGTTTGTTTAATTCAATTTTGAGTTGTTGGACCCTGTTGAGAACCTGGTATGTCTCGAAGGTGTTCCATTTTTCGGCCACGTGGCTAATTACTATCCCATACGGGTGGAGAGCTGTGATAACTACGTCCGGCGGCACTTCAACCGGGGGTTCTAAGACTCAGTGTGCGTAATCCTAGTCCTGCAGAGTCAACGGTAACCACCCCGATGTGACCATCGAATTGTTTGAACCTGAGAGTGTTCAAAATGTTTCAAATGGCTCGTAGCACTATGGGACTCAACTGCTGAGGTCGTAAGTCCCCTAGAACTTAGAACTACTTAAACCTAACTAACCTAAGGACATAACACACATCCATGCCCGAGGCAGGATTCGAACCTGCGACCGTAGCGGTCGCGCAGTTCCAGACTGTAGCGCCTAGAACCGCTCGGCCACTAAGGCCGGCCTTGAGAGTGTGCGCACATCTTCTCACAGTAGCGTGACATAACTCGTCATCGACCATCTTGACGTAAACGACGCTACTTGTGATGGATAGGTGGATATCGATGATGTGCTGAGGTCGTATTTGAACGTCGTCACGCATAAATCCTTAGATTTCAAAGGCTCGTGGTCTTGCGTGGTCGGGCTGGAAGCTGATCTTGGTGGTATCTTTTCTGTAAAAATGAGACATAGCACCTCAATGTCGACGGACGCGAGTACTAGCTGCGACGCGGAAGAAAACAAACTACGAGCGCTCGCGACTCTGCGGACTGGACGTAAACAAGACGTCCTCGCCGCTCACCTCCCGAACGCAGACTACCCCTAGATCACGGGCGGGACCGTAGTAAACGAATAGCTCTTGTATGTGTTCAGGGTGACTCCGTGAAGATGTTACAAGCTTGTAGGTTCGAAATGGGTGAAATGGCTCTAAGCACTATGGGACTTAACATCTGAGGTCATCAGTCCCCTAGACTTAGAACTACCGAAACCTAACTAACCTAAGGACATGACAGACATCCATGCCCGTGTCAGGATTCGAACCTGCGACCGCAGCAGCAGCGCGGTTCCGGACTGAAGAGCCTAGAAACGCTCGGTCACAGCGGCCGGCAAGCTTTTAGGGATGATGGAGAAACGAAAGCCGGCCGGTGTGGCCGTGCGGTTCTAGGCGCTTCAGTCTGAAACCGCGTGACCACTACGGTCGCAGGTTCGAATCCTGACACGGGCATGGATGTCTGTCATGTCCTTAGGTTAGTTAGGTTTCAGTAGTTCTAAGTTCTAGGGGACTGATGACCACAGATGTTAAGTCATATAGTGCTCAAGGCCATTTTGAGGAACGAAAGCTATGAATTTGAGATAAGGGACACTGGCTCACAACCGACCGAGTCGAAAGTTATAAACGAAAACCATTCTGACAATTTTGCCAATGAAGTATATGTACCGATACTGTTGTTGCTAAGGCTGTGGAGTACGCAATTTTCAGAGATGGCAGTATGCAGCAGAAGAAGAAAAAGTTGACTGTATTTCTCTTACCATATAATTATCCGAGTTGCAGTCAGCCCTCCTGCATGGACTCTATAAAGTATATAACCTAAGAACTGTGAGCCATTGTTCGATACGATGAAACACATCAGTTCTATTCAACAATTGTTCATAGCTCTAAACTTGTGTATTTTAGATCCTACATTTAGTAGAAATTTATTCTTGTTTTGGTTCATATCACCACCTGTGAAAGTTGCATACCCAACAGTCTTAGCAAAAACAGTACTGGTACCTGTATTCCATTATTAGTGGTAACAGAACGACTTTCGCTTATAACTTTCAACTTGGTCTTTTCCGGATCAGATTGATATATTTGCCCTTCTCCATCATCCCTAAACGTTTGTAACTTCGTCACAGACTCACCATGTATGTTAACTTAAAGGTTCTTTGCTTGGTAACCTACTTAAATTACTCTATTCCACCACAGCGTTTACTTTCCTGGTTTTGGCCACATCGTTTCTTTCCCTTTATTGGGAAACAAGTTTTTTTGGTTAGTCTGACACTCAAATTAAAGATAATTTTCTTAAAGATATGTTGTTAATGCACATCAATACAATAAAACTGGACCATCCCTCCCATTTTTCGCTCTAAAATCAAAATGTTCCAATGCGTGCTGCGTTCACTGGGTGCTGCGAGGAAACAGGAAAAGCTGAAATCAGTGTCACAAAAGAAATGAAATGAATTGCAAATGTACTGTTTTAATCATACTAAATTGGTAGCTGTTTCTCTAAAGGGTTCTTCTTGTCTCACTTCTGAAGTCACCTATCACTATACATCTTTCCTGGACATATCTTTTAATTCCTGTTTCAGCTGATCGTAAAACTCATCTTTCACTTCGTCTTCTGCATGTGCCTGCACACATACTAGAGTGATGTTGAAGTGGGCCTTGATTCTGAGAGTGGACATTCCTTCATTTGCAGGGTTAAAATTTATAACCGCTTCCTGGAGCAGAAAACGGTGGTAGGCGCCTTCAGCGCTAAAGTGGGAAAAGAAGAAGCCTTTAGAGAAACAGTAGGAAACGGAAGTCTGCATGAGATGTCAAACACAAACGCACAAAGACTTGTAGACTTTGTCATGGGCAGTGCAATGGTAGTGAATAGGTGGCTACAGAGAAAGAACATGCTGCTGGCCAGATGGAACTACTTTTAATCAAATTGATCATGTAGTAATTGACTTGTGACATGCTTCTGACATCCTTGATATTGATAGCTGCAGGAGGGCTGACTGCAACTCGGATAATTATATGGTAAGAGTGAAATACAGTCAACGCGTAGCTATCTTTAGACCCAGAGGGAAGAGAAAAGCTCCATGAAGATACAATGTTTCCAGCTTAAAAGAGAAGGGATTGTCCGAAAAGTACAATGCAGAGTTGGAGATGAAGTATGAGGCTAAACAAAGCTGGGCTGTGGAGAGCATCTAAAGGGAAGTGCAGTATGATGAAAGATGTTCTACAAGAACTACAGAAGAAGTTTTAGGTACAGAAAGGGCAGGGCGGTTTGATGAAGATGTAAAAAGGCGGTGGCAGAGAGAAATAAGGCAAGGAAGGAAGTGATAAACAGGCAACGAGGGCTAATACAGAAGAATTCATTAAGAAAAGATAATAGGCAGATAAAATTTGTAGACGAACGAAACGGGAATTAGAGATGAAATGGATTTTGGAGCTAGAAGAAGAATACAACAACCAAGAAGTAAGGAAATTCTACAAGACAGTTCGGGAGCTGAAGAAAGGCTTTCAACCACGTATTGTATTCTTTAGAGATAAAGAAGGAAATTCGATAGGAAGAGAACAGATTTTAGACCGGTGGGCTGCTGAACGTCACTGCAGAGAGAGAAGTGTTGGAAGACAATGAAACTGAGAGTGACCAACCATGGAAAAATGTTAGGATGAAATACCGGTATTCACACCAACAACAGGAGAAGTTAGACAGGCAATAAAAAGCCTAAACAATAATAAGACTCCAGGTAGTAATAACATTTCAGTAAAGATGATCAAGGGTGGAGGTGAACATCTGACAAGATATGTCCACCAAATGATAGATGAAATATGGTAAAAGGAAGTTATACCAGACCAGTGGAACTTGGCCATTATATGCCCGATTCATAAAAAGAAGGATAAAGCAAATTGTGAAAATTACAGCTGTATCGCTTTGATCATACTGTATACAAGGTCCTAACCAAAGTCATTGCTATGAGGCTTACTCAGTTTACAGAAGAAGTACTTGGAGACTACCAGTGTGGGTTTCGACGGGACAGATCAACAACTGACTAGATTTTCACTATAAAGCAAATAATGGAAGTGTTATGGATACACTGTGGATGCACATCAGCTTTTTGTAAACTTCAAACAGGCCTATGATAGTGTTAAAAGGAATAAGCTACATGATACCCTAATGGAGATGAAATTCCCATATAAATTAATGAGACTGGTACCAATGACCATTACCGGCACAAATTGCCAAGTAAAAGTGAAGGAAAATAAAAAATTTGGAGTTAGCCGAGTGTTACGACCGGGTGATGTATTATCCACACTACTCTTTAACATAATGTTGGAGAGAATGATACGAAGAGTGGAGATTGACAACACAGGTGGCACTCTGTTTAACCGTATGAACCAAAATCTAATATATGCCGATGATGTGTGTATGCTGTCCACAACACTGAAAGAATTGGGAGAATAATCTGCAGACTAGAAAAGGAGGCAGAACAGTTGGAACCCGAGTAAATAACACCTAAAAACAGTATGTCTTTGCTTCCAAGAAAAATACTGTTGTTAAAGAGAAATATATTAAGCCGAATGGAGGAAATTATGAGAGATATGCGAAATTCCAATACCTGAGAGTTCTGGTTACGAGGAATAACAGTATAAGAGGAGAAATAAAAACAAGGATTGCTGCGAGAAATAGAACTTACTGGGCCCTGATTAAGATCTTTCACTCGTGTAGCATGAGCAGAAAATCGAAGGTGACTCTGTCAAACAGTCACAAGGCCGGTAGTAATGTCTGGCTCGGAAACATGGACTACTACTGTAGCAGAAGAGGATTTCTTGAGAAGATGGGAGAGAAAAATGTTAAGAAGGATTTTTGGAGGAGTGAATGAGGCTGGGCAATGGAAAATACGGAGAAACAAGGTACTGGAAGAACTGTACAATAATGCTGACTCAGTTATGGAAATCAAGTGTCACAAACTGAGATGGCTGGGCCATGTAAAGCGAATGTCGGAGGATGGATTTGTCAACAAGGTCTACAGAGGGAACCCAAATGGCAGAAGGTGCAAGGGGAGACCGCAGAAGCGATGGCGGGAGGACACGGAAAACGATCTGAGAAAGTTGAGAAAGAAGATGGAGGAACAGAAGATCGGGCTGTGATCGTCAGAGGCCAAGGCACTACATGGGCTGTAGCGCCAAGGAGTAAGTTAATTGTTAGCTACAATATCTTGACAAGACTAGCCAATTGAAGTATAGTGACCTCGGTTGAGTGTGCCGCCATGGGCTAGAAGTGGTGGAGTGGCGGAGGCCGTGGTGTTGGCTGGAATTGGCTAGAAAAACTCCGCTGCAAGGTATAACATATTTCAATGATGGCGAATTCCGTCGACCTGGTGTCACAGAGGACGGTGCCAGACTGCGCATAGCTGCGATAGTCAGATAGTGTTGTTCCGATCCGTTGCTTCCAGGCATGTACAGATCAACACCTTCGGTGTCTCAATGGTTTTAAAATATGTCGTAGGCCAGTTCGTAGTTGCATGTACTTTTTGCAATGCTACAACGATTGTATGGCTTCCCCCGGCCACCGTGTAGTGCACAAACAGACTCGCTAGTGAAATTACACATCAGTGCCTCCAAGCCTGCCTGCTCGCCTTACGTTTACGTACGTCTGCAATGGAGCTCCTTCTCATCTAGTATCGTCCACAATTAGCGACGACGTTACTGAAGGATTATCACCCTGAAGATGTACAACAATGCATCTGAGAACATTAATATAACTGGATTCTCCCTTACTGGAGCCATCCGTGCAATGCACAGGTGAGTGCAGCTTGTTTAACACTGAATGCAAATTATAAATGTATTAACTCAGCATGTAAAGAGAGGTGCGTTAAACATGGATCAAAGAAATGTACGGCATATGATGACTGGATACACTGCTCATCAACTTACCCTGTAGTGCTGAAAATTGCAGGTGAATAAAATACTTAAATATACATCTAGAGATGAAAATACAGTTCAATAGTATCATACGCATACCACAAGCTATTGTAGGCTTATGGAAGCATGAATTTGGTGGTAAGTGTAAAAAGGGTAACAAATCTTACGGGAAATCATTCACATCTGGAAGCGGCCTGTTTTAGTTTCTCTTTATTTCAATGGTAACATTTTCAAACAAGTCTGACGTATAAGGTAGACTCAGAAATTATCGTACCCATCAAAAAATGCGAGTCCACAAACAACGGAGATGTTAAGAGATAACAACATACGTTATTCGTGAAACATTAGTTTGAGGTGCAAGGAAATACTTATACCTGTTGTTCGTACATGTATACTTCAGATTCATGAAGAAAGAAAACTATCCAGCACATATTTCTTAACACTCGAAGATAATGCTCGACAGAAAGCTACCGTAACATTTAAACGGCTTGTTTTCAGTTAGAGAGGCTACATAAGTGTTATACAAGAACGGCTTATGAAAAACTGGATGGCTATCCTCACCCACATAGGTGTGAAACCTAAACCTTTTCATAAAACAAAGAGCTGTGGCTCACACAAGCCATAAATAAGCTGAATAACTATACAATGAGTAAAAGAAACATTGGAAGTAGAGTGAAGTTAATGGGAAAATTGTAATAACGATGTGTTCCTTATGCGCAAGAGAACCGCGCCATCTCGTCAATGAAAACAGCATGTGACTCTGCCTAGAATTGCATCCGCTCATCTAAGAAATTCCACCGAAAGAGTTAAAGCAAAAACGACCCTTTTAACATTCGCCATCCAAGCCCTGATCGTCTGCCTCTCCAAAGAACTGCGCGACGTAACTGTCGTCGTGCCAGGTGTTAGCACAAATTGCATCATCGTTGGAACCACGCACGCATCTTTAGATATTTCATCACATTTAGTAACATAAATTACGCAAGGAAATGAGATGAAATAGTAGGTATGTTTCAGACGTAGTAAATTTTATAGTTAAAAGGAAATAGTAAATTGCGTAGCATTCAATGTTGTAACAAAGAAATACTTGCTAAAGAGTCCAGAACATGATGGCCATTCAAAAGTGAGCATCCCCCGAGGTGAAAACTGAGATTTTTCGCTGCGTTTTGAAACACTTACATAGGAGTAGCAGCGACTTCTTTTCGCGTCCGCATTTTCAACTCAGAGATTGTTGTTAGGTGAGTTGTATACGCTTTGCTTTCGATGTTGTCCTGCAATAAAAATTCTCACACTGACAAATGTTGAGATATTCGGTCAATGTATGTCGACAAAAGCGTGAAATTACGTGATTAATAATGAGCTTTCAAACGACTGACATTGGCACTCTGGCAGAGTGGACCATGGTTCCATGCTTCTAAAACCAAGCAGTATAATGATCAGAAAACTTATGAAGCTGAACTGCCACTGAAACCTCAAACATATCAACATATCGTTTACGCTTCACTATCGTTCGATTCTCTTTCCCATCTCTAAAAAAGTAAGACCCCATCACGTCTTCCGTTGATACGGCCCACTCAGCTGGATGACACAGAAAATCGGGAAATTCCCAGTAGTGCCCACTACTTGCTCTTTGGTAACCATGGGGCAGTATGTCAGTGTGACACGTCACAATGTTCACAGTATGCATTTGCTGCGAGTGCATTTTATAAGAATGGTGAAAGACCAACTGCTGTTCAACGGGAATTCCAGTGGCATCTCAATTTAGGAGATCATGGCTGCGTTCTCTTTAGCTACATCAAGATATTTTAGAGTAGACTTTTTCAGCTCCATGAAAGCATCCGCCAAGAGGTCAATGCACTTAATGAACGCCAGAAGATAATAAACGCTTAAGGCGTGAATCAGAAGGGGCTCACAGTGATCGGTAAGGAGAAATACAGCAGCGTAAGCCTACGTCGAACAGTGGTCCATCAGGTACTTATAAAGGCACATTTGCATGCCGAGCGTGAGTTTCCTCGGAAACGCGAAATATTAATTAGATAAATAATCAGTGACAAATAAATAAAGCCTATGGCACACAACTGCAGCGCTGTGTCGCTGATAAAACAAAAGCACAATTACGTTACTCTTATGTTTGTTTAAGAAAGGGGGAGCTCTGGTTGAAGTGGTGCGAGAAGCACGTATTTTATTTTATTGTTTGGCACACCGCCATATTTCATGTTATAGAAGAATACTGCGAGATGCAACCACACTAGGCACTCGATTCTGTAAAGAATTTATATTTATAAAAGTAAGTAGGATTATGAACTGTAGGCTTATTCATTGAATATATCTGATTTATCTAACTGTGTAACTTTTTTATGTTTAGTAGACAATCACCTCTGTACGACGTATTGGCATGGCTGGCAATTTATTGTAATATTGAGATTTAGATTATGAGTCCGCACCTACCGCAGCAGTCTTTGGAAACGATTTATTACGAAGTCCGATTGTTCAGTTTTATTTCACGGTCAACTACGAGTAACATTGCCTTTACGAAAAAGCCATTGTCAAGCGTCTGATGCCGAATAATTAAACGTCTACGTTCCAGATAAGCAAATACAATTGCAATCACAATCACTATCATACATATAGAATAATTAACATATTTAAAATAACAATATAAATTTATCTATTTTTATTTTATTTATTTTATATTGGCGACTGCGTGTCGGACTTGTTATTTTGTCATTTGTTACATTGTTCTCTTTGTTTCATGTAAAAAATCAACTTTCTGGACCTGGACGTCAATGTATGAGAGATAACAAAATCTGAAGATATTTTCCAATTCTGAAATTTTGCGGGAAGACGCAATGAAACTTCCAGCAAAATAAGGTAAGACGCAGCATCTTTGCATTAGCAGGCTTGACCAGACGTATAATTCAGTGTATTAGCTTTTCAGTAAATTCTGTAGTGTTTCTTTTCCGCATAACAGTTTCAGTGATAAATTTCATTCTCAGTACTTTTCCCTAAACAATAACGTATGCAACAATACCAATACACGAGTGTACAATATGGCCGACTTCTGTACGATATCATGTAACATGGCCAGCAGCCATTACCAATAATCTCAAATTCAGTTTATATTTTTAAATTAACAGACAGCCATTGTTGCTACGAGCGATTCATGCTCAACTACATTTTATTTTAAAATCAGTGTCAAAAATTTTCTTGAAACATATATCACGTGTGGCATGGTAATAACTAGAAAACAATACGCAAAAATGGAACAGCAAGGACGTACTATTCAGACGCAATCCGACTCGGACGTGAGACAAGTGTTAGAAAATGACTTTACGACAGCAACCGGTAGTGACGATTCATCAAACATTGACGCAAGTGTTGACGAAAATTTTGACGATAGGCCGTCCACTACAAAAATTTCAAAATCTCAATCAGAGCCCATGTTAATGCATGACGTCACGTCTAATGACGCGGCGGGGGCAGAGACCTTGCAAACGGTAAACATTGCCGACATGTTACAAATGCTAGTGAAACAAAACGCAGAAAATATGGCAACCATAAGGAAACAGAACGCCGAAAACATGGCAACCTTAAAGGCACAATTAGAGACACAAAATGAACAGTTAAAAACACAAAATGACGAAATCAAATCTGATCTCATAGCAATCAAGATAGGTAATGACACTTTGTGTAAACGTGTGGAACTTATAGACGCCACACTGACCAAACAGATGACCGAACTCAGTACTAAATTTTCCCAGCTTAATACGAGACAAGAAAAGACTACAACTGACGTAGCACTTTTACAGACACAAGTAAAAAACCTTAATGTCACGTGTGAAGTTCTTACTGAACAAATTCAAACATATCCTTCAGTACATGACAACCTTGAAAAACGAATTACTGACGTACAGAATAAATTTGACAATGTTGAACAACACCTGACTGACATCTTACAATCAGATGCCACAGCTCATTTTCAAAATATTAATAAAGAATTTCATGATTGGGTTGAGAACAAAGACAAACATTTTGATAGATGCTTACGTGAAAATTTATCAACAATTGTGCACGACTCCGTAGCGCAATACATTACTAATAACAAACAGCTGATCAGTGACGCAGTACAATCCGTCACTGCACCCATGAGACAATTCACCGATCAACTACAGTCTGAATGTAACGAAAATATCAGTCAAAATGTACAGTTCAGAAACCAATATACATTCGAGTATGATACACACATTCCGCACACGACAAATACACAAGAACAAAACACACCACGACTACAACACATACCACGATGTGGAAACACAAACACAAGCTATTATCATGGTAAACCACAGCAACATTATCGTAATTACTCGCCAGCTGAACATACCAGTAATTACAGTGGAATAAATCCATACCACAATGCGAAGGAAGATGAAAGCTTAATGAAACACAGGCAATTTCAGATTTTTATCCCAGAAAAACGAACCATTCATCCGGTGATTTTTCTTAAATCTTTTAGTAACGCATTTCCACGCACTTGGAGTGACCGGAAAAAGATTTCATATATTGTCGGTTACATCCAAGGCGATGCAGCTGTCTGGGCATACAGTCAAGCTGACGTATGTACCACGTACAGTGAGTTTGAGCGTGCTTTTCTGAACAAATTCTGGTCGCAATCCGTCCAGGAGCGACTCAGAAGACAAATTTTAGAACCTGAAACTTTTAACAGTAAAAATGGTAACTTACGCAGATATTTTGAAAAATACTTGAACATGGGACATTTTTTAGACGAACCAGTCGCAACGCGTGATATACTCCGTGCGTTGAAGGCCAAATTGCCTTTCAACATTAAAGAAAAACTCCTACATATCCCGGATGACGATTCAGATTATTTTTTAACAGCTTTAGATTCGGTTGACATGTTACTTGAAGATCAGCGCTTCGCGCGGCAAAACAGCAGCCACAATGTTTACACTAGTGGTATGCAAAACATGCAGGCTTGCCAACTCAATTCTGGCGCGCCCACAGTTGGATACGCGGTACAACAAAAACAGCAAACTCACATGCCGTCTCAGTACGGAAATCAAAATCAACACGCGTATTCCAATACAAACAATAGTTACAACAGTAATAACATTTCATGCGGCAATCCATACAAGAGGCACCGCGGTAATAACTACAACGGTAACAACGGATACAAAGGTAATAACAAAAACACAAACAGAAATAGAAATAATAATAACTACGAGCCAAGACAGCATCAAGGTTGGACTCGTAACGATCAGTACTTTCATTCAAACTCTGCTTTATCACAGCAGCCACCAGGTCAAAATTGGAGCATACCTTACGACCGACAGGTAAGTTATAATGCGCAACAGCAACAACAACCGCAAAAGTTTGGAGATCATAATAGGCAATATCCGAATGTGAATATAATAGAAATGACATCTGATGCACAACCTCAATCTGTGTCAGTACCTAGTACAAATGCTAATCCAACAAACTAGAAACAGTCACTACTTTGCCCCAGGTCGTGGCTGAAGAATTCTTGGGGGGCGACTTCAATGTTAATCAGTTATTTGACACCACACTTGAACAACAGAATAATGATATGCCGAGTAATTCTAAACAAAAACCACCTGTTTTATTTTTAAGATACAACCACAATAACAATATATCAGATGAACTTTTACAAGACAGTACACAGTGTCGTTTAAACACAAATGAAATTGTTTTAGCATCTACTACTGGTGTAGTAGGTGGGATTCCAACTACTATTATCCTAGATACAGGTGCAGCTGTGAGCGTTTTGTCTTTTAATTTCTATAAAAAGATGTGTGAATTGGAACCTGTGCCTGAGTTTCCTGCCCAAAACTGTAAAATAACTACTGCACTAGGTAATAAGTCATGTAGGGTTACGAAGCAAGTTTTTGTAAACGTTAAAATAGGTAATGGAACCGTACAATGGCCATTCCTGGTTGTACAAAACCTTGTGACAAATTGCATATTAGGAATAGATATTATGAGCGAGAAGGACTGCATTATAGACTTCTCCAAAGGTAAATGTATTTTAAATGATAAAGGCAGTGTAATTATTATTGATTTGGACAGGAGAACTCTAAAGCATGACAAACACTGTACAGGGTACAAGGTTCAGTTAGTACTTGACAAAGACATTCAAGACATGCAAACACACTCATCTGACACAGAGATAATGGACTTGAAAACATTGCTTGATCATAAGATAAGTGAAGCTACAGCTCTCAGTGTACATGAACGTATAAAACTACAGGAAGTGTTATCCAAATATTTACAAGTTTTTACCAAACGATTAGGTGTTATCAACACGTATGTGTACAAGATTGAAGTTAAGCCTCACAAGATCTTCTACCATAAGACATATAACGTACCGTTATCTCAACGACCTGCTGTGTGGCAAGAATTAAAACAAATGTTAGACTGGAAGGTCATTGAACCATCCACCTCACCTTATTGTAGTCCTCTACTTGTTGTCAAAAAATCAAATGGAAGCATTAGGTTAGTGTTAGACGCACGAGCTATTAATGAAATAATTTTACCGGTTCACACAAAACCTGAAAATTTAGAAGAGCAATTACAGAAATTTCTAGATGCAAAATATTTTTCCACAATAGATCTCGCTAATTCGTTTTGGCAGGTGGGTTTCACTCCTGATTCTCGGAAATATACTGCATTTATGTTCGGGGGGCGAACCTATCAGTTTTGTGTTCTACCCTTCGGACTGAATGTCAGCTCTGGGGTATCCATTACAGCCCTGGATACCGTGCTTGGCGACGATTTAGTTGAGACAGTCACACACTATGTAGATGATATACTGATAGCTACACAATCTTGGAATGAACACGTTGACACTCTTCAAAGAATTTTAGAAAAATTTGCACAAGCTGGAGTCACAGCCAACCTAAGAAAATCAAAATTTGGTTGCAGTGAGATAAAGTATTTAGGACATATCATTAATTCACAGGGCATACGTCCGGATCCCAGTAAATTAGATGCTATCAGAAACTTTCCTAGCCCTCGAACTAAAAAGCAGTTAAAATCATTCCTTGGGCTATGTTCATTTTTCAGACGTTTTTTGCCACAACCACTTTTGAACAGTAAACATCTGCTAAATCTACTCAGAAAGAATCAAGTTTGGATCTGGTCGGGACAGTGCCAGAATGACTTTAATACAATTAAACATGCTTTAGTGAATGCTAACATATTGAGCCATCCAGATTTCAATTTAGATTTTTGTATGACTTGTGACGCTTCACGTACTGGCTTGGGCTGTTGCTTATTTCAAGTTGTAAAGAATAAAGAGGAGGAACAGATGAGAATTATTGGGTTTGCGAGTCGCACTCTAACTGAATGTGAGCGTACATATTCCACTACTGAGTTAGAAACACTTTCCATAGTATGGGCATTCAAGAAATTCAATTATTATTTATTTGGAAAACATACGGTAATTTACACCGATCACCAGGCCCTGACATTTTTGTTAACTTGTAAACTTGTACATCCTAGACTATCACGATGGGCAGTCACACTTCAGAACTACTCTTTTGAAATTAAGTACATAAGAGGTAAGGACAACACCATTGCAGACACTTTGTCTAGACTTCCACAAGGTATGAATGATACCAACAGTGACTTAGAAAATATAAATGACTACAGGATTCTGTTAATGCAAGACAAGCAGTATCACCAATATTATATTGATATGTGCAGAAACATGGCTGAATTACAAAAGTCTGATCCTCACTGGTATAAGATAATAACATTACTGGTAGAAAAACACAATCATCCTTTGACTAAGTATTACAAGTTACACAATGATGTGTTATTTTACCGCCGACATCCAAATGCTACTAACTGGTGTGTATGCATTCCCAAAGAGTCTGAACGTAATCTAATTTGGCACACACACTTAGTTTGGGGTCATTATGGGACGAAAAAGTGTTTGGCAAAGCTCAGCACATACTGTTATTTTAGCAATATGAGAAGAAAAATTTACAGGGAACTAAAAACATGTGTCATATGTCAAAAATCAAAACCTCAGAATTTATCCACAAAAACAGATTTACATTCTATTTTACCCAATAAACCCCTGGAAATTCTGTGTACTGACATCAGTGGACCGCATCCAGCAAGCTCTGGAGGCGTCAAATATATCTTAGCTTTTTACGATATATTTTCTAAACATGTAAAACTTTATGCTTTAAAATCCGCCACTGCAAATGCTATAATACGAAGATTCTCAAGTGATTACCTGACGCACGTGGGAAAACCTAAAGCAATTCTATCAGATAATGCAGCATACTACTCTGGGTACAAATGGAGAAATTTCTTGAAGGACAATAACATCAAAAGTATATTTATTTCGAGGTTTAGTCCACAATGTAACGCGACTGAGAGACTTTTCCGAGAATTAAATCGATTCATGAGGACCTATATTTCATCAAAACATACTAATTGGGTGTCCTACCTAAGTCTTTTCGAAGACGTACACAATAACTTAAATATTTACGATACGAATTACACACCTAACGAGATCATGTTCAATTGCAAACAGAACGATCAGTGGATAGAACCATTACCTAAGTTGTCAGACAAGGAAATCACACCTGAACAGAAAATAAAAGAAGTATTGACTATATTGACACATCACGCACAAATACGAAACAAACATCACAGAAACATAATAAAAAGAAAACAAAAATTCGAGGTAGGAATGCTTGTACTACTTCGTACTCATCATAAATCTGTAGCACTCAAACGACGCAACGCAAAGTGGCGTCTGCTATATGAAGGACCTTATATAATTGTTAACATACCGCATCCTGGTGCGTATCTGTTACAACATCCTAGAACTAACAAAATTATTGGGCTATACGCACACCGAGATCTTAGAGCATTTCATGCTGAATAATGTCAAGGTCATACCCATCAAAATATTGCTAAGCAACTCGAAAAACTCTGTTGTTACAACACAGATAATAAGTAGTATAGAAATTTTCATTTCAGCGGTTCCAGTGACGCAGTTGAAGACAGAAGAACTCTTCTTTCAGCGCGCGCCTCCACCTGAAAGACGGAATATTAAAGTAAAATTTATGATTACGTAGCAGTGGATGACATATTAATTTTTCACGGAACATTTGTTACTGAAGGTACCACTGACTTGGTGTGACACCTGACGAACTGACAGACGTCATCTGTGAAGCGATCTTTTACTTTGAGAAATAGATTAGACGCACATCTCTCAACACGAAAAGCATCTATCAGTAGTCAAGGCCACACAGACACTCTACACACACGCACAAAACGCGAGGAATCGAACATTTTCTCTCTCTTACTATTTTGAATATTTATTGAGTAGTGAAAACGCCTGGTCTTACCTACTGATGTAATGAATGTTGTGTCTAACCTATCTTAATTTCAGATGACATCACAAAAAACATCGATAATATCCCAGCAAAACCGCCAAAGAGGATGTAAATATCTGCAATTCATGAAATCAAATGTGACACAATGTAATAACCTATAGCGATGTAATGATGATGTAAACATGTTTATGTGCAACTATATTATGTTTATGCTAAGAAAATATGTGACGTGTGTATGTATAATTACTTATTTTTTTAACTGATGTATAGTGTAACTGTTACTATGTAAAAAATTTGAACAAAACGAGTGCCAAAAAGACATTGCGTAGTGAACCACTGTTCACGGACATTAACGAACATTACTAACTCTGCAACTACGCGGAAACCTATGTGAAAGAAACTGTTAATGCCATTCATTATGCAGCGTATCTATGTGAACGCGATGAACGATTTCCTTGATTAATAACTACGAACATTTAGGTGAGCTATATTCAGCAAAAAACTGAAAATGTGAAGTGCATAATTCGTGCATCGTCTAGTGATATTACTACAGTACCCAACTTCAAGATGTTAACTGGATTAAATGGACACAAAGTGCCTGTCCAGAAAACAACACGACGGGTGGAAGAATTTTGGTTGGAACTTCAGGGAATGAAATGTTCTCGAACTGTGACGGACACTCTTACCTGGACTGTCCAAGGATCGACGCCAGCTATGTGCCGTCCGAGGTTCTGCAACCAAGCTTCCACGGAATGTAAAAAACGAACTGCACGTGGACCAATTACTCGACGGGTCACGTCTGATCTGTAATAACCAATGCTTTTAGTCACAACCAACTGCATCACTACGACTATAATGGAAATGAGAAATGGACACGCTTATGTATTAATCACGTTGTTATACAACGATGTTACTGTGATCAAAAAACTTTACCACGACGATACTAACCTGTAAAAAAAAAATTATTGTGCAGCGGATGAATATGAACTGTAATAACGACACGATGTGTATAGGTCAACGCACCTGAAAAATACGGACATTTTTCTTTGAAGTATTTCAAAACAATACTATGTAACTAAGAACATTCAACAATCTAAGTTGTATTGTGTTATAACAAATATTGTAAATTTAAAACTAAGTTACCTGTCATAGAATGTAGTCTTCATATGTAATCTTGGTTGAATATTTTCTTTGTGCAACGACTGAAAAACGCGCGCACACGAACAATATGAACTGCAATACTGTGCCGCGTGATCTAACTGTACGATATAACGGCAGTGCCGCAGTTACACAGACGCTTCTGCGCATGCGCGCACTCTATCTGCCAACATAAGAACTTTTACGGCGCACCCGCGTCATTCAAATTTTGTATATAATGTGTAATGTAAGTCATGTAAATAGTTGTAGATAACTTAGATTTTCTTGTGCCTTTAGGTGAATTGCTCGCCTGCAGGTGTGTCCTTTCGCCTCGCAATTCAGGGGGCAATATAAAGGCACATTTGCATGCCGAGCGTGAGTTTCCTCGGAAACGCGAAATATTAATTAGATAAATAATCAGTGACAAATAAATAAAGCCTATGGCACACAACTGCAGCGCTGTGTCGCTGATAAAACAAAAGCACAATTACGTTACTCTTATGTTTGTTTAAGAAAGGGGGAGCTCTGGTTGAAGTGGTGCGAGAAGCACGTATTTTATTTTATTGTTTGGCACACCGCCATATTTCATGTTATAGAAGAATACTGCGAGTTGCAACCACACTAGGCACTCGATTCTGTAAAGAATTTATATTTATAAAAGTAAGTAGGATTATGAACTGTAGGCTTATTCATTGAATATATCTGATTTATCTAACTGTGTAACTTTTTTATGTTTAGTAGACAATCACCTCTGTACGACGTATTGGCATGGCTGGCAATTTATTGTAATATTGAGATTTAGATTATGAGTCCGCACCTACCGCAGCAGTCTTTGGAAACGATTTATTACGAAGTCCGATTGTTCAGTTTTATTTCACGGTCAACTACGAGTAACATTGCCTTTACGAAAAAGCCATTGTCAAGCGTCTGATGCCGAATAATTAAACGTCTACGTTCCAGATAAGCAAATACAATTGCAATCACATTCACCATCATACATATAGAATAATTAACATATTTAAAATAACAATATAAATTTATCCATTTATTTTATTTATTTTATATACTCCATAGCGATTTGAAGTGATTCTTCAAATTTCAAGTTACACCATCAGAACACAAAGTGCTACAATTCTGTGATGATGAAAAAGATTAATCACGATCTCAACTGTGTTGTCTAACGGGCTTCACGCAGTGGTAACACTGGTTCCCGTTAGATCATCGAAGTTCAGCGCTGTCGAGATTTGGCTACTACTTGGATGGGTGATCTTTCGGGTCGGCCGAGCGCTGATGCAAGTGAGACAAACAGAGAAGCTACTTGACTGAGAAGTAGCGGCTCCGATCATGTAAACTGGCAACGGCAGGGACTGCGATGTACTGGCCACATGGCCTTACATTTCCGCATCCAGTAATGCCTATGGGCTGAAGATGTCACAGCTGTCGGTCGGTACCGTTGGGCCTTCGTGGCCTGTTCGGACGGAGTTGAATTGTGTCGACAATCTTTTTTGGTCAACTACGACTCATTTCTGTGTCAGTAGGTACGTTAACAATCAGAATGTCAGACTTTTTCCAGTAACGTTAGACATGCCCAACAGTAACCATGTAGGATTCATTTTTTTCTGTAGTGAGAATTCTAAAAATATACTCGCACAAAGATGAAGTTGCAATCAATGTACCTCAGACATATGGAAATACTGGATTGTCAATTTGGTAGCGTTTGGACCAAGTGTTGATGGTGTAACATTTTGTATATCCTCCAAAGGACACTCTTTCATCAAAAATATCCGGACATCTGTTAGTGGACATTATCATGGGGTGCGCCACCCTTCGGCTTTGCGAAGGCTTAGACTCCGGTGGCGACAATTTCAATAAGATGTCTGAGTGTCTGTGGAGGAATGGCATCCCTCAGGAGCCGAAACCAGAGAAGGTAGTGTTGCTGGAGCCTGGGGTGAAGTTGACGTTCTAATCATCCGAGACGTTATTTATTTCTAATTTCTGCAACCAGTCACTTTTTTATTTTATGTTTAATCTAACAAATACAACGCGTTTAGAATATGTTCTGATCATCTTCAGGCGTTTATACATACAAGGGCAGTTCAATAAGTAATGCAACACATTTTTTTCTCGGCTAATTTTGGTTGAAAAAACCGGAAATTTCTTGTGGAATATTTTCAAACATTCCCGCTTCGTCTCGTATAGTTTCTTTGACTTCCGACAGGTGGCAGCGCTGTACGGA